>NC_047671.1:25225000-25885000 GCF_011762505.2 Arvicanthis niloticus
AGAGATCAGAGGAGGTGGAAAAACAAGGAAATCCTTCCGCCCAGCGTGGCTGTTTGGCGCCCTCTACTGCCGCACTAGTGTTCCTTCATGCTAGGGGTGGGCTAAGCAGAGTGCCTCAGAGAACCCAGTCACACTGAGATTCAACAGTATGTCCATGGCCACACCACCCTGAGCATGCTGATCTTTTCTGGAATAGACAATCACTACACTTCTCTTAAGAGTCTGTTCTTGGATGGGATGAGAATTCGTGATCATTTGTGAATATATAGTGATACACTTCCTATCTTTTCCTTCCTCCCCACTAATCAGCACCGAACTAAATACAAAGAAATGATATTAAACATATCAAGGAGTATAGCTTTTATATTTTAATGGAATTTATTTAAAAGAACATAAATAATGTGTAATTATAAATATTAGATACAAATGGTACACCTTACTATTACTACACGATAATTATTAAATAATATTAAGACTGAAAATTAATATAGTAAAATTCAAAAGCAGCAGAGGGAATCCACTTTTAACTCCAGCCAAAGAACCAAGAGCCCCAAACACAAGACAAGAAGCTCTCTGTTGCAACACAGACTTTTACATGAGCAGCTGACTTCCTAATTCCAAAGTTTGCCATATAACAAAATGACTACTCACTTCAGGGGCTGAGAAAAGCTGATAGGCAACACACACAGTATTCTCCTCTCAGTTTATGTCAAACGCACGCAACAAAGAGATCCATGAAAACAGCTAAACTAACTGCAGGGGCCTGCAGTGTGGAATGGCTGTGTTAGGGAGAACTGTGGTCAAGGGGCACAGACTCCAAAGATCCCTGTTGAACACACACCCTGTGAAAACCCTGGTGTATTCTTAATTTAGGGTGTGCAATATCAAGCCATATATGTCACTATATGAGTTCTATATTGAAAAAAGATTAAAGCTTCAACGTCAGTCATAGAGTCATAGCCTTCCTGGTTACTCTAGGAATAACCATCTAAGTGGATAAGAGACCTAACTTATGACCTGTGCCTACTAGTGCTTCAGGGACTCTCTTAAAGGACATAAAACAATTCCAGGTAGAAGGGACCATAGCAGAAGCACAGAATCACTTAGTAACGAGGCAAATCACTAAGGTTACATTTGCTTATTTTGCTGGTGGAACTAGCTTTGTATTTCTTTATAGTCCTGCTAGCATACGGCTACACAGCTGAGAACACTCGGTATTCTAACTGCATGTCATTCACATGCCAAGCATTGGCACAAAGGTTTTATTGCACAGGCACTAATTCTGTAAAAGGGATGTGTAGCATCAGCACAGCAAACCTGATGGATTTCCGATGTTGCTCTTGCTCTTAATATATAGACATTGTTAGTTTTATCACTAGTTTGTTCAAAGGGAGTTTATCTACATGAATTTTAAGCTATTATTTCACTAGACACATGCGAACTAGTCTTAAACCAAGTCTCCATCCTGCTCCTGTACAAAGCCTTTTGGATGGCACTGTGTTCTTGACCTACTTGGAAACAGCAAAGTCTTGAAAACCTCTTTGGAATCACCCAAGATGGAGCGTCACAGAGAGCCTCACAGGTCCTTAGCTGTCTCAACTCCAGTCACGATGGCCTCCACAGACTCAGCTGGACACTAAAGAACCTTGCTCACCAGGCTGCCCACTGAGAAACTGAACATTCGGGCAATAACCTTCTACAGGTGAAAACGGCCCACACTGCTTCTCAGTCTCACAGCTGTGCCTCACGAGCTGCTGCATCACACTGACCTGAGGGCCTCCTAAGTTCTCAGTGCACTGCTGAACCTGCACGGAAACCGAGTCAGAACGGCTGTGGGGGGAGCTGGACAGCAGGACTGCTTAGAGATCCCAGGTGAGTTCAATGACCACCATCATAAGAGCCTTCTATCAGTGGGTTCTACACTTCCTCAAAGACCACCAGTCTCATCCTCCATTATCCAAATACGACTCTATGCTTGACCACAATCAGAGCTACCTTGTACCATCCAGACAGGACTGCAAATCTGCAACAGTAAGAAAACGCACCCTCTGTTTTCCACATGCCTTTATTCTAGCCCACACCACAACTGCACATTTAGCTCCTCTTTCTCCTTGTTCTTAGCGTCTTCTGCCCTGAACCTCTGTCACTCCCAGCTCCCTACTGCATCCCCATGGATTTCCCTTAAATGCACAAGCATTTCCTCATTTATCAACAGCCAATTCTCCTTCTCCCATCTTGAAGCTCCCCCTCCCTGCTGGCTCTTTGTCCTCAGCCAAGGGCACACTCTGCTGTCTCCAAAGCTACAGGTCCACCTACCTGCTCTCTTGCTCCTCCCATCTCCTCTAATACAAACTTCTCTTCAGTCCTTTACAGCCTAGCTTCTGCCCCTGGAAAGACAGTCTGAAGAAAGGACACTCTGACCTGACTGACAAGCATACCTAGTCCATGGAAGGTGGAAAGCTGACTGCATTTCACACAGTGAACTCCTTCTACCTTGCACCTCTTGACTTTGCTTACCACCACGTTCTCCTGGTTCTCCTCAGATACTTCTTCTTTCTCCTACCCTAATCCTTCCTCATCATGCTCCCTTTAAAGCTCCTGGTTTAAGAGTCTATATATGAATGAATGATCTCACTCCATAGAACTAAGAACCAACCATATATATTTTTTCAGACATATATTTATTTATATATGTGATATTATATTTATACTTATATATCCATATATATAGCATACATGTGTATTCATATATGACATATATGAATAAAAATATTTATTTTGTATATCCATATAAATTTCATATACATACATATGTGTGTAGTTAGATAGATAGATAGAATTCATCAATATATGCACCCCTTCATTCTACCAATCCCTCAAGTTTCAGCCCCTTAAATTAAACCACCTGACAAACATCCTGACATATGTAACACACAGGCACTTCAGGTTTACCATAAACCAAGTAAACAGCTCTTAACTGTCCCTATAAAACCTGCTCATACATCCAATATCAGACTTGATAGAGCCACTTTCCAGTCAGTGAATCAGGGAACCTTTGGATAAACCTTCCTTATTACTTGGACCCAATCAATCATCAGCTCCCACTGAATACAACTCAATTCAACTATTGAGTTTAAATTCTCTACTATACTCCTTCTTATCAAATTTATTGACTGGCTTTCATGTAAAATTCCATTTGAGTAAAGAACTCTAAAGATTTTTTTTTTTTTAATTTTTGAAAGCCACTGAGGTAAAAAGCAAAAATTTCAGCATCTTCCCTGGTACAAGATGAACTCACCTTTCTTTCCTTCCCACCACTCCTGGTCTCCAGTTGAGCTCCAACAACACTAACTTCACTTCCTTCTTGCTGAACACACTACAACCCTTCTCCATTCAAAATCTAAATATATTCCACTTATCCCTCCTCCAAACAACCAATCCCTATTACCTCAGGCTAGAAAGACATCTGCAATACTTTCTGCATGTCTCACCACACCATTGGATCCAGAGCTTTACAATTTACCTGTTCATATTTCACGAGAGTAAATACCATGTCTTATTCATTGGGCTTTCCAGGACCTAACATAGTACCTAACTAGTCAACAAATGCTTACTGAACTGAACTGATTCAATTATTTTGCAGCATAAACTATAAAAGTCAAAAAGTTTCAAAATATTTTATATGGTCTAATAAAAAACAGAATTTTTTCACAAACACTAAAAGAACTTAATTCTTCAAATTGCTATAACATTTATAATTAGTTAAAAACCTTTATACTTCTATCACAAGAATGTGAAGGTCTTAAAGCAGAATTAAAGATAAAGAATCTCATATGAGGGCTAGGAGGATCTGGCTTCCGAGGTCATAGTTGAATCTCCTCAGTACTCTTTGGTAATCTATAATTAGATTTATAAGGAGTGATTTTTTTTTAAAACCCTGGTGTATCTCACATACATTCCATTGCTATCTTTTCTCTTAATAAAAAAAAAAAAAATCTTGTTAATGTATTTCCAAAGCAAAACAGTATCTGAGTTTAAAGACATCATAGAGCAAAGCACCTTTCCCTGACTCGGGATGTAATGACACACTAGACTGACTATGCACTACACAGACCAATCAGAAATGCACTGAGCACTTCCTGTGCAGAAGGTACACGGCCAATAAGGCACTGGGAACAAAGAGTTCTTTCAGGTAGTCCCTGGGAAATTCATTATTTGAAGGTGTTATGGAATCAACATAAGTAAACAAGTCAGGTCTAATTCTAAGAATTCCTTAAAACAGGAAAATAACCCAAAATCATATAATTAGCAAAACAAGTTCTCGTTACTTATTTAGTTACAACTTTTAATCTAGTGTTACTGGTTAATTGAATCATTGACATTGTATTCATAGAAATTTAAAACTCACTTGTTTCAAACTAGAAAAAAATGTTGACAGCATGAGTTGACATTTTTAAAGGTATTTTACCCCAACCTATAAAATATACACATATGATATACACTCACATACACATAAAAAAGCACATACCTGTACAACCCACAAAAAAGTATTCCTTCATATATGTGTGAAAAGTGAAAATGCTGTAACTGTAACGGGTGAGATCAAAAGCAGAGCTTACACATTTACATGTGTAAGGCCCTGGGCGAGCCTCAGCAGTCAACAGAGAAAGATGACTTACATGGTTATTATCTGAGAAAACTGTTAAGACTGATCTTAGAAGGAGACATGTCATACAAGCTCTTTCTGGCTTGTTTCAAGATGAGACAACAGCTGCTGTTATTTGTGATTATTAGCATCCAGATGGAACAAAGAGTGGTGACATTTATCATTGGAAAAAGTCCGAAGACTTACTCTCTAAGGATCACGTAGTTTCAGAGGCTATGCAATGTTTTGTCACATACTTTTTTTTAAACCCTTGAAAACATGTAAAAACTGTTCTTAGCTCCAAGGACCTGATGAGTGCTGGGTGCCACCTGCAGATTCCAGGGAGCACTGATGACAAAGGAATAAGGGTCTACAAGAGACCACCGTGAACGTCAATCAAGTGAGTTAATGAGGTCACCTGATGAACGACAGATAGCCTCAGACACAAGACACTCTGGAAACACCCAGTAAAGTGAGAACAAAAGTAACTGAAACACTATATATCTCAATAGTTAAAAGACAAAGGAAAAAGAAAAGCCCTATCTTAAAGGAATAGTAACATAAATAATATATAATTGCTCAAAAAAATGGAATATAATATCACACATGCCTGAAGTCCCAGCTCTTAAGAGGCAGAAGGATCACTGAAGGTTTGGTATTGGATTAGATACATGGCAAGTTCAATACCAGCCAGGGCCTTATAATGAGAGAGAGAAAGACAGGGAGAGAGAAACAGAGACACAGACATAAACACAGACACACACAGAGACAGAGGCATCTGAAACAGAGAGGGAAGGAAGGAGGGAGGGAGGGAGGGAGGGAGGGAGGGAGGGAGGGAGGGAGGGACAGAGACAGAGACAGAGACAGAGACAGAGACAGAGACAGAGACAGAGAGACTGAGCAAGTGAGAGAGAGAATATTGAGACCAGCAAGAACTGCAGAATAGTGAGCCTAGCTGGGTTATGAGAACAATGAGCAGCACAGAGACTGAGGGCCGTGAGAGTGGCTTGGCGGCTTTGGGATGTATAACAACTACTTGTGAGTAGGCACTGAGAGAGCCTGGATGCTTGAGACTCTTGTATATGCCTGATATAAGCTTGATATATGCTTCATATGCTGGTAAGCACCCAGGTTTAATGTTAACTGAAGACATCCATGTGCCCTCCCCTCCCCTTTCTGGCCATGGGTAATGGAAGTGATCAGCATCGTAAGAACACACACCCATTTACACCGCCACCTAGAAGAAGCAACCACCTCTACAGTTACTTCTGTTATTAGCACTCAGCTAGTGTCTCTGAAATAATCCCGAGAGCCAGAACCTTCTTGCTCTTTTCTGTGAAGATCTGTTTGTTCAACTTACACTGGAGTGCACACACCAGCCCTTCTTTATTTCACTGCCTAACCCCATTTCCGACCCTCATGACTGCCCACTGTATCAATCCAGTCGCCTACTACTTTCCTACAGCATTTATTAGTACTCTATGGATGCCATTAGACATGGCAAATTTTTCTTTAATAAAACCTTTCAAAATAGTTCAACATCATAGAATGCCCTGTTAAATCCCCGGCTTTGCAATCAAGTTCCTTCACAGTATGATCTCAATCTACACATCCAACCAAACTTCTCCCTGAATGTCTTAAGCATGTTATAAGTAATTATCGCAGGTAAGGCAGTCATACTACATTAAATACTGAAAATAAAAAGAAACACTTGATGCCTGCCCATAGGAAGTTTAGTACAGACAAGAGGAAAAACGAAACAAGAAAAACTTCAAGTCCCCATGCAAAATGGCCATCCTACCAAAAGTAATTTACAGGCCCAATCCGACTTCCATCAATATTCCAACACAATTAGTCACAGAAATTAAAACACAATTTTCTACTTCATAGGGAAATAAACAAACAAAAATCCAAGCTAATTAAAACAATCCTTAATAATGCAAGAACTGCTGGAGGTATCACCATCCCAGATTTAAAATTGTACCTCAGAGCTATTGCAATAAAAAACATGGCATAGACATAAAAACAGACATGGTGATCAACGAAATAGAACTGAAGACTCAGATGTGAATCCACACACCTATGGATGCATGATTTTTGACAAAAAAGCAAAAACTTCATGCTGAAGAGAATGCAGCACCTTTAACAAATGTTGCTGGTCAAACTGAATAGCTGTGTGTAGAAGAATAAAAGTAGATACAAATCTATCACTCTGCACAAATTTCAACTCAAGATGAAGGATCTCAGCATAAAACCAGATACACTTGAATTCATCATCACAAGAAAAAAACTTTCTGAAAAGGACAGGGATAGCAAAGGCATTAAAACTAACAATTACTAAACTGTACCTCAGGAGGCTAAACAACTTCTATATAGCAAAGAACACCATTATTTGAGCAAAGTGGCAGCCTAGAGAATTAGGGGAAAAATCTTTATCAATTATGTACGTGACAGGTTTAAATATACAAAAAACTCAACTGAATATCCACAAAACAACCCAACTTTAAAACAGGGTACATAAATAAAAAGGTTTTCTCAAAATATGAAACACAAGTAGCTGATAAACACTTCCTAAAAGTTTGATATCCTTAGCCATTGGGGAAATGCGAATGAAATCTACTTTGATCTTTCACCTTACCCCAATCAGAATGGCCAAGATCAATACACCAAAAGGCAAAAAAAAAAAAAAAAAAAAAAAAAAAAAAGCTTCTATGAAAAGGGAACGTTACTGCTGGGGGTGCAAGCTAGTAGAGCCTCTATGAAATCAGTGGGGCGGTTCCTCAAGGAGCTGAGAACTTATCTACTTACAAGCCAGCTACACCTTTCCTGAGAATATGCTCAAAGGACACTAAGGGTAGAGATATCTGCTGCCTTGGTTAATGTTCTATTGTTGTGATAAAAAACACCATGACCAAAATCAACCTGGGAAAGAATCAGTTTGTTTGGCTTAAACTTCTACATCACAGTACATCATCAAAAGAAGTGAGAGCAAAAATTTAAGGCAGAGATCTAGAAGCAGGAACTGAAGCAGAGGCCAGTAGGCTGCTTACTGGCTTGCTCTCATGGCTTACTCAGCCTGCTTTCTTACACAACTCAGGAACAACTTCCCTCAGTACTCCCACATTAACCATTAAGTAATCATGAGGACACCCTAGAGGCATGTGCACACAAAAGTCTAATGGGGCATTTTTGCAAATAAGAGACACTCTTTAAAAAAGACTATAGCTTGTGTCAAGTTGACATAAAACTAATCAACATACCTCTTACCTGGTTCACTGCTGCTCTATTCAGGAATTGGAAGCAACTTATACATCCATCAACTGATGAATGGAGAATGAAAATATGGTACATATACAAAATGTAATATTCTTTAATTGTTAAAAAAAAATTTAAATTTGCAAGTAAATGGACAGAATTAGAAACAATTGTCCTGAGTGACGTAACTCAGAGCAAGAAAGGCAAATATTGCATGTTTCTCTCATATATGGATGTTAGCTTTTAATCTTTAGCTATGTGTATTTATTTAGAATATCCTCAAAGGTTAGTTAGCTTGGAAAGGATCAGAGGATGAGGGACTGCTCCAAGGAAGAGAAAACAGAAAGTAGCATTATAAAAGGGATAAGGAAAAATTGGAATTGGGGGATTAAATTCAGAGGGGAATCGGAGGGCAATGTAAAGGAGAGGCTATGGGGAGGGATAACTAACACCAAAATTCTTTTGAAAGACTATTGTGGAAATCTACTATGGTAGAAGCTTCCTAAGATATATAACATATGTGAATGGAATTTAAATGGGGTTACCATATAATGAAGAAGGCAATGCATAAACTAGATACCACATGATATGAAAAAAACCGCAGTACTAGGAATGAGTTGCATCCTGTTGAGTCATTGGCCAAAGGGAACCCACAGACCACACCATGAAACATTATAGGCAATTGCCCATATTACTGGTTACCTTCTACAACCTGAAGGTAAGTCCTTATCACTGAAGATGCCATTTACATCGCTGAACATGAGAAATCACATTGGTGCCCAACTACCACTACCAACTAGCATTCATAGCACTGGAAGATGATATGCTATCTGAAATGATAGAGAGAACCAGCAATCATTCGTCTCGCCAAGCTATGGACCCTGCAACCTACAACAGTGACTTGCTTGCAAGACAGACTGGTGCAATAGCAGCATCAATGTTATGTAAGTAACCAAAAATGAGATGGAACTCAGAACTTAACAGTTAATGAGGCCAGAAACTGAGATTAGAGAGGGCTGGGCCCTAGGGGAAAACCCACTATTATTATTCTGCTAACTAAACACAGCAACAAAATGACTCCTAATGACAGACTGCTGTATCCATAGGTCAGATCATTGCTCGGCCCTCATCAGAGAAGCTTCTTCTTCAGTATATCCTAAGTAACAAAAAGACCTACAGACAATGTGAAGACAGTCAGAAACCCTGGAGATCTCAGCCCCAAAAGAAATGTTTTTACCAAACCCCTCCCTACAAGGTTTAGAGGTCTATGTGGACGAAGTGAGCTGATGCTAAGAGCCAGAGGTGGTGATGACTCCAAGTAAGCAGCCTCTTCAGGACATCAGGGCTGATGCATGTATGAACTCACAGGCGCTGTGACAGCGTGCACGAACAGTGAGAAAAACCCTTAATGGTCCAGCCAACATACATTTTTCATGAAGTGATTATCCTCCTGCAGCCTCAGCTTCCTAAGCCTTTCCTCTCCTATAACTGTCTTCTGTGTCGGCAAACATTCCTCTCCAGCAGCTATCTGCCGCTTTCATCACTAATTACACTATAAAATACACTAGTAAAAGAGGGACAAACAAGACTGTAAAAAAAATCACCTAGTGAACCCTGACCACTTACTAAAGCCATTCATAAATAGTACTGCACTGATTTTTTTTCTTTAATTTTCCAGCTATATGTTAGAAAATTATTTTTCTAATTTTGTATGTCTAGGAGCTACCATCAAGAAATATAAGAACATATTCTCTTTTGTTTCTTAAAGATACAACATAGACAAATTCTTTAATACATTATTTTACACATTTGTCTAAAATGAAAGTGGTGCCACACTGTAGAGTGAGACAATGACTTCCTGGGACAAATATATAATTCTTTGAAACAAATGACAAGCACAGCAACAAACACATTTAATCTGTGATTTCTCCTCAAACTTTAGAGCATGGACCTGAAGGTATGGAGAAAAAACACAGAAGGACTTCTTCATAAGTCTAACTAATGAAATATAAACTACAACTGAGCCGATAAAACATTAATGTGTTGGGGAAAGAAAGGATGATCAAAGGACGGTATCACTGCCAATTATGGAGGCTATGGGTCAGTGGGACAGTCGGCAGATTCTCATCCGCTGCCAACACTCCCTAATTCATGGATAATTGTCAGTTTATAGGTGAGCTTTTCAACCCCTTCAGTATTTATACACAAGTTTAACCATTATAAAAGAATCGAAATCAAGAATAAGAGAGCCACAGAATGAACGGCAGCTTAGCTTTTCAAAATGAAGGATGAGGGACCAGTTGAATGGCCTGGCTCTGCTCTTGCTCATTGGTAGGACAGCCTTCTGCCAAATAGAGAAGTAGCTAGTGTCTAAAAATTGAACTGAACTCAAGATTCCACAAAGAATTAAAAACCTGTGTTTTTATAATGTCAAACCAGCATCATTTAGTTCAGTAAAAATAATTTTAAGATTTTAAATAATAAAAAAATATCCTTTTCTTCTGACAAAATGCTTAGGACTGGAAAAAGCTATGTTAGTAAAAGCTTCCATGGAACCCACGGACTATGAAACTACACACAAAGCTCACCTTATCAGAGGCCTCAGAAGCCAAAAGATTAGTTGCAAGGGTTTGCAGCTTATGGTGGGCCATGTTTTTAAGGGCGGCGAGACTCCGTCTGGTCATAGCTTGTTTCAGGTTGACTGCTGGATGACTAAGTGAGTCTACAGCTGCAGGGACGGCTTCATCACAAGCATTCAGAATCTCCACTGCTGTTATTCCCATTGCACAGCGATCCAGGGCACCTGGAAGGCAGCATCTCCACATGGATCACACAATACTATCAACTTTTAATTTGTTTGTTTAGGTACAGAAAAAAATGGTATAGCATTTTTGTAGGAATGTCTTATTAGTATTTACCCACAAACATTACCTGTACTTCCTCCGTACACTAATCTTCCATATAGATTCCACAATTATTCCTCTCCCCCAAGGCCTCACAAACCTTCCCAGTAAACTCAAACTCAAAGCTAAGGCTTTAAGAACCTCTACCAGGCCTTTTCCCTCTTCTGTTTCCCAGGAGGGTTTTCTTAACTACTCTATCACGTTCACATTCTTTATAAACACCAAACTCAACGATCTCATCTTAGTCTTCTATCAACATTTAAACAACGAGGACAAAAACCCTTCACGAAAATGGGTTCATTTTCTCCTTCAATAATTTCTAAAGCTTTTTTTTTTTCAAGAAAGCATCCATAAAACAGAAATAGAAGTGCTGTGTCTTCTCCATTAGTATGCAAAATTTTCTTCTTCATTGCTGGTTATCAAATCCTGTACCTCCTTCATGCTAGACAGGAACAAAGCACCCACCACTGTAGGATCTTTTGGATTCTTAGTTCCACCACTGTAATGTTTCCCAAATGTTTATAAACTAAGTACTATTTCTACCCACAGCAACTACAAAGCACCTCATCTAGCCTTCCCTTCTATTTATTTATTTATTTACTGATTGATTGATTGACTGACTGATTGACTGATATTTCAAGACAGATTCTCTCTGTAGCCTTGGCTGTCCTGGCATTCACTCTATAGATCAAGCCGGCCTCAAACCCAAGGATCTCTCTGCTTCTCAGTGCTGGAATTAAAGGTGTGTACCATGGCCTGGTTTACGTCTTTCTTAAGTTAGAACACAGACGTCTCCCTGCTTAAGTTGGGCTTAATCCCCACTTTTCATACTCCCAGATTATTTTCAGTTTCTCTTTTTCTGTCTTACTTTTTCCTTACTTCTAACTACCAGCCTATCAACTATATATTATACATCTTCAAAATTAAATTATTCTTATGTGTATGAATGTTTTGCCTTCGTGTGTCTGTGTACCACATCCATGCTTGGTGCCTACAGAGGCTAGAAGAGGGTGTCAGAACCTCTGAAAGTAGAGTTTCAGAGTTATAGGCTGCCAGGTGGGTGTTGGAAACTGAAGTGGAGACTTCTACAATAGCAGCAAGTGCTCTTAACTGCTAAGATAGCTCTCCTGACCCTTAAATTTTTACATGCCTCTTCAAATCCAGAACTATGAACTACACAAGAGTTAGAGAGTTTAAGGTGTTTTGCTCACTCTAAAATGCTTGTATTAACTATTTGTTGGTTAATGGGACACATAGTTAACAGCTTATAGTAGAGTTCTTGCAAATACATGAAGGGAAAGGCCAATAAATAAAAAGAGAGAAGTCACGTTTGTTCTGGATTTTAACTGAGATGGGAGAAACATGCTTTTCCTCCTCTTGATGTTCAAGCTGTAGCTAGTGATATGCAGGCCCCTAGAGAGTTGGGAAGGTACATCATGAAGGTATTGACATTATTTATTTATTAAATTTATTTATTTATCCTATCAATAAAAAATGAAGCTCCATAAATCAGATCCAGGCAGGATCTGATGTATGAAATGTATTTAAACTCCAAAGAGCTACCTCAGTCATCCTCACAGTGTTGGGGAGACACTCAGACCTAACCCTGCTCATACAGATTGGGGGCTTTCCTGTTAGTTTAAAAACCAGTTCTGCTACTTGATTTTAGGTTAGATGCCCTCAGAGTCATACATTAGTTGCATTTCTTCTTTTCAAATGCATAGGGATTGCTTAAAGCTTTTCCTCATTAAGGATTATGTTGGCTTTGGTTTTATCATACACTCATACACACACACACACACACACACACACACACACACACACACACACACACACTTAATTAGGTTGAAATACGTTCCTTCAAGTCCTGCACTCTAGGACTCTTACTTTGAAGACATGATGAATTTTATCAAGGACTTTTCCTTGTATCTTTTTAAATGATGATGTAATTTTTGTCATTAAGGCAATGTATGTGATTTATTACATTTATTAACATGTATGTTGAACAGTTCTTGCATCTCTGAGATAAAGTCAACTAGATGACAGTGAATAATCTATTTGATGCATGGCTGTAACTAGTTTGTGAGAACTGTACTGAAGGTTTTTAGACATTCTGGTGGGATTCTGCTGTTAATCAGAAGGCCTTCTCTAACTGTTTCAATCTCTTCCTTCATTCTGGGTCTGTTTAAGTTGCTCATATATTCTTGGTTTAAGTTTGGTGGTTTGGATGAATCCAGAAATTAATCCATTTCAATTATATTTTTCAACTTAATAGAGCATAGACTTTTCAATTATTTCTTTACAGTAGTCTGAGTTTCATTGGTGTCTGAAGGGCCTGATAATCTTGTTTATCTTGGATTTGTTGATTCTTTATATTATTTTTAATTGTTTATATACAATTCTTTGTAATGTATGTTTCAAAGATTTCTGCTCTGATTTTTATCATTTCTTGTCATTTTCTGGATTTTGTATGGATTGTTCTTGTTGTTTGAAGTTCTTGAGTTACGTCATCAAGTTCCTCATCTGTGCTCTTTCTAACTTCCTACTGCAGGCACTTAGAGCTGGAGTTTCCTTCCCTTTACAGAACTGTTTTTAATGTGTCCCAGGGGTTTTATCGTATTGTGTTTACATTGTCATTTAGTTCAAGGGATTTTTGAAATTTCTTTATTATTTCATTGACCCATTCACCATTCAGTAATGACTTGTTTCATTTCAAGGAAGTTTCTGCACTTAGCAGTAATTTCTTTACTGTTAATTTTAAGCTTTGTAGTAGCACTATTATCAAACAGGCCACCAGAGCTTTTTCAGCCTTTCTGAATCTGTTAAGCTTTGTTAAAGCATACAGTTTATTCTTGAGACGCTTCCATTGGCCACTAGGTAGAAATGTACTCTTTTCTTTTTTTTTTTAATTTTTGTGTACTTGTTTATTTTACATCCCACTCACTGCCCCACTCCTGGTCACTCCATCCCACAATCTTTCCCCCATTCCCCATCTCCTCCTCTTCGTGGGTAGCCTCCTAGCATTTCAAGTCTCTGCAAGGCTAGGTACTTCTCTCATTGAGGCCAGACAAGGCAGCTAGAAGAACATATCCCACATACAGGCAACAGCTTTTGGGATAGCTCCCATTCCAGTTGTTCAGAACACAGATGAAGGTCAAGCTACACATCTGTTACATATGTGCAGAGAAGCCTCGGTTTAGCCTGTGTATGTTCTTTTGTTGGTGGTTCAGACTCTGAGAGACCCAAGGGTCCAAGTTAGTTAACTCTGTTGGTCTTCCTATGGTGTTCCTATCCCCTTCAGGGCTCATAATCCTTCCTCCTATTCTTCCACAAGAGTCCCCAAGCTCCATCCACTATTTGACTACAGGTGTCTGTATCTGTCTGAGTCAGCTGTGGGTACAGCCTCTCAGAGGACAACATGCTCCTACTTGGAAGCATAACAGAGTATCATCTGTTTTGAGGTTTGGCCTGAATACTCTGTAGATAACCTGTGATGTAAATCTGATGCATGATGTCAGTCAGTCCAGACTTGTCTGTACGGGAATGTCTTTCTTTAATTGAGGGGGTTTTCTGCTCTGACCGTGAAGATCACACCTACACCACTGCCTTGGCACATTTCTCTTTTATCTGTCCTGCATTGTCTCTGTCATTTTATTCAACCATGAATTCATCTTTTCTTAGACATGGTCAATTGTTACTGCTATCCCCTTTATGTTCACTGGGCTGTTGAGTACCATCTTCTCTAAAATCCTCAAATTCTTTGATGGAAGTTGATGATATTTTAAGTTCTGTATCCTGAGGTTCAGCTGCTTTTCTCAGAGAGAACACTTATATAGGGACTAGTTGGGGTTTTGTTGGGGGGGGGGACAGGAGACACTCTGTCTTGGTGTCTCTGGGCGGACTCCCCAGGAAAACCCCAAGCATCCCTTTCCTTCAAACGTATTTTTAAAATGATGTGTATGTTTTAGGGTGACAATCTGCGTGTAAGTGAGAGTGCTTGCGAAAGCTCAAGGAGGTAGTCACAGTCCACAGCCCAGAATGGAAGCTCCAGCGGGGTAGAGGCTGCCCATGCGAGTGATAGTAATCTAACAAGGACCCTCTGCAACAGCAGTACATGCTCTTCACAGCTGAGCCATCACTCCATCCTAAGCAATTCTTCCCTTAAAAACATCCAAAAATAGATGAAAAATAAATGCCACAGCAGTAATGTTTACCACGGAGCTGTGTGTCTTTAGCCTGCCTTTCTTTTCTTCTGATCTTTAGTGCTTTTAAAATATAACAGAAAATATTAATATCTCTTATAGTATAAAGCAGAATATACAGTTAAATGCAAAAGAAGCCTGACAGATTTCACGATTGCTTCCTCTTGTCAAGATTGTTGAAATGTGTCTACTTATCCCTATTCTGTAGCAGGACAAGCAAAAACAACTATCAAATCTACTTCAAAAGGATTATGGAGAACAGACAGAAGGGGAATAAAAACATTCATACATATTACTTAAAATTGCAAAAGTACTATCAAATATGCTTGTTAAAAAAAACATAAGCCAAAGCATTAAGTTACCTGCAGAAATATTACTAGTAAAAACTGTATTGATCTGTGCATGCACATCGATCAGCACCTGTGCTTTTCAGCAGAGCAGTATTTATTCTAAACTAGATCCAGACATAAAACTGAAAACTGAAATGTCACATGTTGTCTCTGAAGCCTACAGTGCCCATTTCAATTTGGCTCCTAAAAGTACCTGGCCAGCTTCACTTCTCGGCTGTTCAAATAAGAACTGGTTTTATCTTTTCCCACTGTTTTTAAACATGAGCCACAACTGTCTCCCTCAGCTTGCTTGGCCATCTATAAATAATATGGGCATCACCGCCTATCATGTGCATCTGCACATCACCCTTCACTGGGTGTCTTTAAGGACAGACGAACCATCTACAAGGTCTAACATAACACAACAAATATAAGGATGCTTATATTTGTCGCCATCATGGATAAAAATAAAATTAGAAAGGATGGTTACAAGAAATATGCAGAGAAACCTCTGTACATTTCCAGGCTTTATGTTCACATAAGGAACTATTTTCAGGAAATCAAATACATTCTTTTGACTCTACTCCCTCTGCACATTCATTCTTACCAGTGTCCATCTGCCAGACATACACAGAGCCGTCTGTGCATCCCACCACCAGGTAGTCATCGGAAGGCCTCCACTTGATCACCTGAATAGGAAACAGGTGGCGAGACGCCAACATGATGCATTTTTTCTCCCGCAGACTTAGGAGTCCGACAGAGTGGTCACTGGCTACAGAACAGACGCAATGTTGAACTCTTGCCTAAAAAGAAGAATAAACTTTCATTAGATTTACATTAAAAGTAGAATAAGATAGAATTGTCTCACAATAACTTAAATGAAAATTACACACACACACACACACACACACACACACACATATATATATATATATATTCCACTGAAAACCAACCACCATATTAGGTCACTTTCAACAATTTCTTCCTTTGGATTATAATGAAAAGTTCCTGCTTCAAATAGACATGCTTTAAAAGTGCTAAATGCTGCAAAGATTAAAGACTGGAAAGACATCATTGAAATTTTAAAAGAACCTCACTAAAACAATTGCCATGTCTGAGAAGGCAAGACTGGATGGTGCGTGTCAGGGTAGGTGAGGTGATTGTTCTTATGTGCCTGTTCTCTTGCCATAACATGAACTTATTTTTGTCTCCGGAGTCAGTCTTCTGTGGTCTCTTCTGCTCATGATTCACTTAGCCCCCGGCTTCTCCCTGCATTTCTGTCCCAACAGAAATCCCTCAGAGTCCCACAAGCACAGTCACAGTTGAGAGGTACAGCTACCACACATTATCTGCAGACAGGCACCCCTGCTCCCTTCGTGGAGGCTGCTAATAATGACAGACAGTGCAGCACTCAACTAACCACAGGACAGGCACTTGAACATTCTTCAGAGTTTTCCATGCTCGTCAGTAGTATCTACCCTTCAATTTCCCTTTAAAACAATATCATTTATGAATAAGCAAAGAAATGATTTTTCACTAGCAAGAGACAGTGGAATCTACACTACAGTAAATTAAAAGACTTTTAGTTTCTATAGGATAATTTGTAAGCAATTTAAAATGTAGCCATATGAAAGAGACCATCTGAATCGATTGTGACTGTCTTAAGAAACAAGGGCTGTAATGCTGCATAGCTTTTGTTTAATTGAAAACACTTTGCTATTTTGTTTTGTTTTACTTTGATTTGTTTTTGAGCCAAGTATCCTGGCATAGCCCAGGCTGGCCTCAGACTTAGGATATGCCTACCTCAGCCAGCCAAGTATTAGGATTACAGGCAAATAGGATCCATCCTCAGTTCTAGTCTGAACCACAGGATGTCCTAGAATCTTTGGTGTGAATATGATTGTTTTACAAAGATGTATAGCATCATTCAGATCAAAACTTGTTTGATCTTGATCTTCAAATTGAAGCCCCCTGGGGAAGCTGCTGTGCTTGGGCCCTTTTCTGTTGTGAATGCTCCTAGCTCAAGACTGAGTTTTCTCTTTATAACAGTCCAGCATCCTGGGCACTGGTGTCTGGGTAATGTGGGTCTCATTGGTCCTACCTACACCTCCTGTTCTCTCTTCACCCTAGTTAGCTTTACTTTTTACTCTGGTGAATGTTTATAATTAAAAGTAATCTTAAAGTTAAGAAAACCAAGTTCAGAGAGATACTACAAACTTTGCTTAAAGCGTGACATAGAATTGTCTTATTTATGAAGCTTGTTTATGAATATTCAATGCCTTTTTTCCTTGAAAAAGACATAATAACAATGGAAAATAAACAAATTTCTGACAAGTACAAATTAGTTTTATGATTATCCAACAAAAATAAACTGAAAAACTAAAAAACTAATTTAAATGTAGCCACAATAGACTAAAACTGGGAAATACACACATGCAAACATACATATCCTGAGGCTCTTGCTTTCAATTAGTCTACAAAACATACACTAAATCTATCAGTTGCACAAGACACGTATTGCTAACTCTAGATGAAAGACAGTTTAATAAAGTGCAAGCCTTGAATGTTTATGATATATCATTAGCACTAACTTTGGATTTGTCAAATAATTCGCTCATTTTATAAAAAGAGATGAATGCTGTATCAGGTGACAATGACTATTGTTTATTTTGTATCTGGTATCTAATTTGTTTTTGAAAAGGTGGTTTTATATATTTCTGTCACATGAAGCAGAGCTGCTCGTCTCTGGTCATGACTAGCTGGAGAGAACTATTCCTAGACATCACCGCTCTCACTCTGACTGCGTGCCTCCACCATGCCTGCCCAGCCCTGGCACTCAAACCTTCTCTGCTACTTACGGTTTTACTGCTTCAACTCATAAGCTCTCTAAAGTCTCCAATAAAAAGAACTAGCCAGTAAATTGTCTGCTGAACATAAAGATCTAAATTTGGGTCCCCAGCACCCACACTAAAAGCCAAGCACAGTGTTGCACACTTGCAAGACCAGTGCTGGGGAAGAAGAGACAGGCTAATCCTAACATCGAGCCTAGCCAGCCAGTGAGCTCCAGACCCCAGGGAATAACATCTCTTCAAAAATAAGATGAAGACCAACTGAGGAAGACATCCAACATCAACCTCTGACAACCGCCCCCCTAATGCACACCACCACCACCACCCCATGCAAACACACATGAACACAGGAACCACACACCCACACAGAGCTAACAGCTCTTTGGTTAGTCAGTGTTTCACTGAGGCAGATGATGGTGATGACAGAATTAGAAGCCAGTTTGGGCTGTACATGTCACTGGCAATGGACTTTGTGATGGTTGGCATGAGAATGCCCCCCATAGGCTCATATGTTTGAATACTTAGTCCTCAGCTGGTGGAACTGTTTGGAAAGGGTTAGAAGTTGTGGCCTTATTGGGGTACCTGTGTCAATGGAGGTGGCTTTGAAGTTTCAAAGCTTCACACCACTTTCAGTGTTTTGTGCTTGTAGTTCAAGATGCACGCTTTCACCCCGTTACCTCAACCACAATGCCTTATATTATGGTGCCACTTCCCTGGAGTGATGGACTGCTCACCCGCTCTCCCCCTCCTTGGAACCATAAACCCTCCCCTCTATACAGCACTTTAGACAGGATGTTTTAACATGATAATAGAAAAGTAACTAGTACATTGATAATCTACCAAAAAGGAGTAGAGCCATTCAATGAACAAAATTCCTGTAAATGAGAAACCCTCAGGAGGTTTTCCATTCACATTCCCCAAGATAAGCAGGTGGGTCATTCCAAAGATGAAAATAATGCAATCCATCTTCATAAGAACACTAAAAAGTGCTATATCATGCTGCTCTTATACAGAGGAAAAGTAAGGAGACTAAAAAACAAATGTTAGCTAACAGCGCAGCCTAAGCGTTACAAGGAGACTATGAGACATTAGGGTTTTAAAAGATGCTATATTGTGGAGCTGGAAGAATGAATCATTGGTTGGGAGTACTTATTCTGGGATCACAAGGACAGGAATTGAAATCCTAACACCTAAGCAACAAGCCCAGCAACCCCACCATGCCTCCCACAGATGGGGCAGACACAGGTAGACCTCTGTGGCTTTCAGGATCCCAACCCAGGCAAGATGCTAGCCCCAAGTTCAGGGAGAGACTCTGCCTCAAAGAAGTAGGCTAAGTGGTAAGAGGACATCCAATATCTTCTTCTAACCTGCAATACAAGCTCATGTGCAAGTGTGGACACCTGCATGTACACAAGAGTGTGCACACGCGTGCACACATACACACAGTGCACACATATACACACACATACACACACACACACACACACATTTATTTTAATGAAAACTATAATGTCTCAATTTTATCTCTTCAGGTCTATATAATATATCCTCTTATCACATAAATTTACCTGAATACAAACTCACTATGTAACCAACAATGACCTGGAACTTCTGCATGTTTCTCAGATTGGTCTTCACCATTATACAGATAAAGATGTTGAACTTATCTTCCTGTCTCCAACACCCAAGAGCTGAAACTACAGTTAAATGTCACCAGCAGGCCTGGCTTGCTGTGGTACCAGTGAATGAACTCAGGACACCAGGCATGTTAGCACTCTAACAACCAAGCTATATACCCAGTCCCCCTGTGAGGTTTCCTCTCTTATAACACAATAAGTGATGAAGTTGGAAAGTGTCCCACAAAGTGCCACTTGATAATTTATACAAATTAAATACCATCACTGTAAATAATAAGTATTTAATGAACCTTACTACAAGAAACAGTCTTGAAATAACCAAACTAATCAAGAATGAAAACACACATACACAAAATTAATATTAGTAAGCCCCCAAAAGCATGGTTATTAGAAATACTTAACTCATAAGAAAATACAGTTTCATGTTTTATGAATAAAGGTTAAAATAACCCTAATTTCCCTTCTTTCACGAAAATGCTAGTCCAATTCATATAAAGAAAACTAGCCTAGAGTAGAAATGACTCAATACAGTTAAACCTCATTAAGTCTGATTCCACTAATTAATTGAGTTGATGACTGCCTTTGAAGCCTGTACGAAAAATTCACAATATGAACAAAGCAAATGCCTAGCCTACTTGATGTAGAAGGAAAAACCATTTGAGCACTTCTTTGGTATTAATTTTGTTTTAATGAGCCAAATTATGATAAATAATTCTTAGCTATCTATTAAATGAAAGCACTTAAAAGACTTGCTAAAACACAATTAACATGTTCTTATCTGTCCTCACAATTATTAAAAATGCACTTCCTAAAAATATTTAACATTTTATATTTCTTCTTGACTTAGATCCAACTTTCTTTATGAACAATAACACTAGCCATCTACTTTGTGTATAATGACTATTTCTAAAACCTATTAAGAACACTTCATTCTTTTTCTACTGAGCATGGAAACATTAACTGAAGATGATTTAAAATAATATGATAGTAAGATAATGTGTAAAACACTCTGATGATGTAATTGAGATGACTGTGCAAGCCAAGCAGAGTGGCTCATACCTGTGGTCCCAGCACTTGACGGGCGGATCCAGGAGGAGTAAGAGCTCAAGACAAAGCTGGGCTACATCAAAAGCTCCAGGCTGACACAGGCTACAGACACACTCACAGAGACGAATACACCAAGGTTACCAACTAAAAAATGTAGCACATTTTCACCAAAACTTATGTGGAAAGCATTCATACTCCAAATTCTTTCCATTCTTTACATATTAAAAAATGTTGGGGTGTGTGTGTATAACTTAAGTGTGCCTCTGTATAAAAATGGTATCATAATTCCTGACTTCTAGTTGTACTACAGAGCTATATTATAAAAAACAGCAATGAAATTGGCATAAAAACTTGACAGGTTGGTCAACAAAATCAAACTGAAGACCCAAACATAGATTCACGCATCTATGGATTTCCGTTTTGTTTTGTTTTTTTATAAGGAAGCCAAAAATACACGATGGAAAAAAGGCAGCATCTTCAAAAACCATGATGATGAAACTAGACAGCTGCGTGTAGAAGAATCCACATAGGCCTCTACATACCACCCTGCACAAAACTCAACACAAAGTGGATCAAAGACTGCAACATAAACACCCAATCTGATAGAGGAGAAACTGGGAAATACCCTTTCACTCATTGGCACAGGAAGACTTTCAGACCAGAACACCGTTAGCACAGGCACTAAGAACAATTAAATAATGGTACCTCATAAAACTGAA
The DNA here is from genome assembly GCF_011762505.2 of Arvicanthis niloticus. NCBI lineage: Eukaryota > Metazoa > Chordata > Mammalia > Rodentia > Muridae > Arvicanthis > Arvicanthis niloticus. Next base: position 25,246,587 of record NC_047671.1, read on the forward strand.
AACCTTCTGCACAGCAAAGAACACTGTTATTTGAACAAAGTAACAGCGTACAGAAAGGGAAAAAAAATTTACCAAATACACATTTGATAAAGAGCTAGTATCTAAAATATATAAAGAATTAAAAAAACTGGATATCAAAAAAACAACCCAGTTAAAAATGGAGTGCTGATTTAAACAGAGAAGTCTCAAAAGAAGAAACTCAAATGGTTGAGGAAAACATAAATACCTAACATCCTTAGCCCTCAGGGAAATGAAAATCAAAACTACTTTAGGATTTCATCTTACACTCTTCAGAATGGCTAAGATTAATGAAACAAATGGCAGATCATGCCGGTGAGGATGCTGGCTATGTTCATCCATTGCTGGTGGGAGTGCAAACTTATACAGCAACTATGAAAATCAGTTCTTCAGGAAGATGGGAATCATAAATGTGTGTGTGTGTGTGTGTGTGTGTGTGTGTGTGTGTGAAGGCAATCTAAAGAAATTGCAAAATAATAAGGGAGACAGAGCCCAAACTGGGCAATCTTGCCACCCAGCGAAGCTTCCAATGTTTTGGGATTGGGTTACATCTAATTGAGTTGTTGGCCAAAGGGGTCCATGGGAACCCCCACACAACCTACGCTATTTCCAAGCTTGCTCTCCACAAACTGACAGCAAGACCCCATGCTGAGACAACACCAACACAATTCATTAAACAGGGATATGGATGAGTCGAGCTGGTGCCTACATAAAGACTTCACCCCTACAATCTAGCAAGTTTGGTACAGGAAGGTACTCTGCATGATACCAAAGAACAAGCATAAACGCCAAATAAGCCACAAACTCTCTCATCTTCAATGTTGTCCTTCCTGAAAGAATGCTCGGGCAATGGTGGCACTAAGACTGTGGGAGTAACCAACCAATATTTGATTTGACTCAAGGCCTACTCTACAAGTTAGAAACCATACCCAATACTGTTTTGGTGACCAGAGAGCCCAGGGACTTAGGATAAAACAAAACACTACAAAAAGAGAAAAATAGGTAACAATAAAATGGCTTCTAATGAGATTCTGCCATACTCATAGATCAGTACCTTGCTCTGTCATCATCAGAAAAGCTTCCCCCTACAGCAGATGAGAACAAATGCAGACCCACAGCCAGATATGATGCAGAAAACTCAGCCCTAAATGTGATGTCTCCATCAAATCCTTCCCCTTGAGGGCTCTGGAAACCCCTCAGAGAGGAAGCAGAGGAGTGTAAGAACCCGAGGGGATGGAGGATACCACAAAAACTAGGCCCTCTAAGCCAACGATGTCAATGCACACATGAACTCACAGTGACTGAGGAGCATGTACAGGGCCTGCTCCAGTTGGGACATGCACGGGTTTGCTCCAGTTGGGGTTCTAGAGCTGAAAGGAGACACCCCCAACCCTAGCCCAGAAGCTAGCTCCAACTGAAAACGATTTGCAAATAAAAACGTAGTTTCCTCCATGGGAGTCTCACTGGGAAAACAAACTCTCTTAAAGGCAGGCTGCACTCCCAGCAGTAGAGGGGCCATGGAAAATGAAGTTGATGGCAACTTTGAAGGCTCCTCATAATTTCATGTCGGGGCTCTTCCTGTTCTGTTTTGTTTTATTTTTAATTTTATCTGATTTTTTTGTTCTCTCTTTATTCCTTTCAGATCCTTTGTATATATGTTATGGGATTCCTGAGTGTTCAAATGAGTGGGTCTGCTTCTTGTGCATTTTCTTGAGCTCTTTTCCTTCTGTTTGTTGGTTCTATCTTACTCAGATGTGTTAGTTTTGTTTTATCTTATTATATTTTATGTCATTATTATCCAATAGAAGCCCATTTGTTTTCTTTTTAATGACTTTTTTAATTAATTTATTTTTATTTTATGTATACTGGCATGTTGCTTGCATGTATATCTGGACAGTTCTGAGCTACCTGTAGTTGTCCCGGATCCTTTGGTAGAGCAAAAGTTAAGCAACTCTTAACCACCGAGCCATCTCTCCACCTTGTGAACTTATTTTCTTTTTTCTCTTTTTAATCTCTTAAAGTTTTTCTCCATTAAGTAATCTATTTATTCACTTCACATCCCAATTGCAGCCCCCATCTCTTCCCAGTTTCCCCCCTGCACAGTTCCTTGCTCCATCCCCTCTCCTTCTCCTCTGAGAAGAGGGAAGTCCACCCTGGGTGGTTAGAGACAAAGGGTGAATCCAGATACAAGGGCAAGTAAGGAAGAGGTAGGCGAAATTGTAATCAGGATATATTATGTGAAAAATTATTTTCAATAAAAGGAAAAAATAATAATTAAACATCAAAAAAGAAAATAATATCAATATTTTCTCTGCCAATTTGTGATAACTATACTAGAAACTATACAATCCAAGTCAAGTCAAGAGGTTCATGTGATCTATGCCAGTCAGGGCTACACAGCGGGCTGTCATCATAGAACAAAAGAAAGACAAATTCCTAGGATGTGGCTCAGTGGTAGAACGCTTATATAGTATGCATGCAGCCTTGAGTTTAATGCCAACACTAAAATTTTCTGGTTTTTTTCTTTCTTTTCCCTTTTAAAGAGTTATTTATTTTATATATGTGAGTACACTATCACTATCTTCAGACACACCAGAAGAGGGCATCAGTTCCCATTACAGATGGTTGTAAGCCACCATGTGGTGGCTGGGATTTGAACTCAGGACCTCTGGAAGAGCAGTCAGTGCTCTTGTCGCTGAGCCATCTCACCAGCACCAAGTTTTATTTTTTTAAACAGTATAATCTACAAATACCTCAAATAAATATTATCCTAGATGCTTACCCCTCTTTGTGGTAATATATACCATATGATTTTTTGAAATTAGTGATGGTATCACTGCCCATCCAAAAAAATGTTCAGAAACTTCCATTTACTAAGACTGAAGAGAACCAATAAATAAAAGTCCCTGCATTCCTTCAAGTACCCCAATCGAGAACCTCACCATTTCAACTTCTGCAACCACTGCCCTCAACCGATCTCAACTTATCAGTTTCATTAAAAAGTGTTGCGCTGCTACAGAGAATCTGTGCCGATTAGACAAAGCAGTCTATCACTGACATAATTTTATAGGCCAAAATTCTTCACAATATTAATCTTGTCTTACAAGCAATATAGAGTTATGACCTCAAATTCTAAGTTAAAAGTAAAAGCTAACAATAAGCAAGTATATTTAGCCAAATAAAAATTGTTTTTTTATGGGAAAAAAAAGATAAATGGTATAAGGACAAGTGGAAAAATATTAGACCAAAACATCAAGACAGATACTTGGTCAGAGAAATCTAATCCTGATGTTTAAAAAGGTTCGTTGAATTTGCCAGTAAATAATCCTCCCATTACATTAAGTGCTGAAGAGCAAAATCCTACAAGCTATCTTGGTGTCTGAAAGTCAAAACATACCACCTAGGTCATCCCGTCTGACCTTACACATTTTAAAGCCTTCCCAGAAACCCCTCGTGTAACGTGTTCCTAAGCACAAATTACAGAAATTCCAGGCAGCCAGTTTACCCCTTCCACTAGCTCCCTGGGGAGACGATTCCACTTTCCAACAGCTTCTAATGCAACTAAGAGTCATTCTTTTTTATTTTCGAGTATTCCTGGTTTGTTTCCTAAACTACAATACTCCTTTGTTGGCACTGTATTTGTCCCAATACTTTTCTCTCTGCATAAATGTCCTCTAAATCTATGAATGCTCGACTGTCCCTCCCTTAAGCATGCCCATCATTAGAAAACCTGTAAGTGACCAGCTTCTTTTGCTCATGAATCAATCCCACTTGTCTCGTAACCATTGCTTCTTGTACTTCCCAGAACTCCTTCTTTGGAACATAAATGTGCCTTTAAGATGTCATTTATCATTCTAAATATTCTATTTAAAAGGAGAGTCTATGAAATTAAATATTAATTTCATTTCCATAATTGCACAAAACTACAAAAAAAAGACATAATTTTTCTCAATATCAAAAATAAAACTTTTATTTAAAAAAAGAGAGAGAGCTGGTTTTTTAGTATCTATTTTAATCCCAGCACTTGGGAGGTAGAGGCAGGCTGATTTCTAAGTTCGAGGCCAGCCTGGTCTACAGAGTGAGTTCCAGGACAGCCAGGGCTACACAGAGAAACCCTGTCTCGAAAAAAAATTCACGTATATAAATAAAATCTTTTTAAAAGTTATTTTACTTGGGCTAGATAGGTGGAGGGCTTGTTGTGCAAGCATGACAACCCCAGTTCAGGTCCCTGAAACCAACATGAAAGCTGACACAGCAACTCATGCCTGTAACCTGAGAGACAGTCAGATCCCAAGAGTATCTGTATTTATGAGCTTTACAGACCAATAAAGCTAAGTACTGAGACCCTGAACATATTCTAAGGCTTTTTTGGTGGTCATGTCGATTTTTTGTTTTGTTTTAAGTAACTCAAAAGAGTCAGGCGGCGTGGGACATGGTGACATGTGCCTGCAATTGTCCACTTGGGAGGCGTAACCAACAGGATCACACATTTGATCCACGCTCTGGCGACACAGCAAAAGCCTGTACTAAAAAATAAATAAATAATGTTTGCATGCACGTGTGCACACATTTGCCACCTCTACTCTGTACCCCAGCCAGCTTCCCCTAAGACTGAGTTATCAGTACACACTGAAACCCCAGACGGCTATCTACAGGAGTGGCTTCTGCTCTGTGGCTCGACAGAGAACATGAATACCGTCAAACAACTGAGCTACAATTTTAATGTGTTTGCCTTGCTTTATCATATCTAGGTCTGTATGCTTGCAGGAAATAAACACTCAATTTGCATACCTCCCAAGTAAGCACAGAGTGTCTCTTTCCTAACATATTAACAGAACATATGTATCTTTGTTTAAAAGAGATACTGGTTTGCTATCTAAGTTATATCAAATGATATAAAGAAACCTAACCTTGAAAGTACACTAGTAGGCAAGAGAGTAGCGATGAATTCAATTTATGTCCTAAGAAAATCAATAAAAGGGGCAAAATTTCCTGCTTCTAAGATGCGGAGTCTCCCTGACAAAGGCCCTGCAAAGGTAACAGTTGCACCCCTCTGTGATACATACTGGGGATCACAAAGAAATGACCCTGCTGGGTTTTTCAGGCAACTGAAAACCTCAATTTCAGACAACGAGCAGAGAGACATAAGTAGAATTTAAAACTATTTTCTAAGAAATTAGGAGACAATAAGACCTTTCACCCAATCAGTCTCTTCGTATCTTGAAATTTCTATGTCATGTAATAAAAGGATGCAGAGTTACTGTATTATTCCTCAATATCCTTCAAATATGGACAATTACCTTGTCGATTTTTAAAATATAATCAATCCTTCCTCCCTCCCTCTCTAAAAGTTTCAAAGTCAGATTGGGAAGAAAGAAGAGACTCAATCTTAACTTGGACAAATTCTAACCCACGCAGCTTAACTGAGGACGAGGGGCAAGGGGAAGAAAACGCAGTTGTAAAGCGCTCACTCCACACTGCAGATGGGCAAAAACCACCTCAGAAGTGGGCTTTTTTGTACACCATTTATGAATTCATAAATACATAAAAGTATGCCCAGAGCAATAGATGTTATCTTTCTTGAAAGTCTCCTGAAGCTGCCCAGAGCCGCCTTTCTGAAAGTCCCTTCTTGTTGTGTTCGCAAAGCACTGTGAAGAGGTAAAACATGTCCTCCTGCATCAAACTCACAACTGCTTCATTAGTCAGATCGGTTGCTTACTAATCTGACTCTCTGACTAGATTAAATTTAATCAAACACGAACTATATCTTATCCACAAATATACCATTGTCCCAAATCAAAACAGTCCTATGCAGTTTAATAGGTAGCCTGGCTTCCAAAGGATACATGTGCACCCAAAACACACACACACCTAAATAATAAATAAATAAATAAATAAATAAATTCATGCCTTTGGAATATTCTTTTAGCTTAAGATATACATAAAAAAATTTACAAAAAGAGATTTTTTTAAATATTTGGTATAATATTGATACAGCCAGCAGACTAAATCTCTCTTAATTCTGTGAAAGAGAGCTTCACTGAAAATTCCTTACTGTTGTACTACTCTTTTTAGGACCCTACATAAGAGTTGGAGCACATTACAAAATTTGAATATTTAAGCAATATATAGCATAAAAATATCATTTTATTTTAAATACAGTAGCATATGACCATAAATTAAAAACTAAACAACAGTCAAGCTTTACAGCTATAATTCCAGCACTCAGGAGCCAAAGGCAGAGGGGTCACAAGTTCCAGAGCCACCTGGATTGCTTAGGGACTTCACAGCCAAGCTCAGATGCACAAGGAAATCCAGTCTTAAAAAGCCAAGGGATGGGATGTGGGCAGCTGGAAGAGCCCTTGCCTAAAACACTCCAAGTCCTGAATACAATCCCTCAGATTTCTCAGGGAAGAAAGATTAGAAAACACAAAACTACATGAACCAGCCAAAACTGTCCAATTTATTCTATCTGAATGCTTCTGTACTTTCTAAAGATGGAGCTTTACTTACATATATGCCCCCCAAATTAATGAAGTTTAAAACTGAAAAGGATGGTGAAGAATTCTGTAAGTACAATGAATGGTAGCTTGACCTATTTCTAGGTTTTTGAAGGGTGATGTGGCCACTTCAGTTCAAATGCCTTGAAAAATATGACAAAATAATGCCAAAACAAAACACAGAAGTACACACACACACACACACACACACACACACAGAGATGAAGTTTGTTCTGTGTTGGCCAACTACTCCTGGACACACGGCCTGCCCTGGAATGTGGTGGATATGTATCCCATGTTTGTTTTGGCTTTAGTTTCTGTACGTTTGTAGTGTTTGGGTTTTTTTTTTTTAAGAGACAGAGAACATACAGCTTTTTCATTTTTTGGTTTTGTGTGTGTGTGACAGGGTTTCTCTGTGTAGCCTTGGCTGTCCTGGAACTCACTCTGTAGACCAAGCTGGCCTTGAACTCAGAAATCCACCTGCCTCTACCTCCCAAGTGCTGGGATTAAAGGCATGTGCCACCACCGCCCGGCAGCTTTTCTATTTTTGAAAAAGAAAGATAAAAAACCTAAAGTTGGAAGGGTCTGGGAGGAGTTATGGAGGGAAAAAAGTATGATCAAGACTATATGAAAAATGGGTATATAAAAATTCATTTATTTTTGTACACAAATTCCAACTTAAGAATCTATTTAAAAAAAAATAATTCCACCTACAAAAACACTTAGCCATACTAATTCTTATGCCTAATTTTGGTAACAGAAAACCAGTAAAATAAATTAAAATTGCCTCTTAAATCACTAAAAGCAATCTTATACTAACATATTTAGTGACATAGAAAGATGAACAGAAAGCCAGGCACAGTAGCGAACACCTTTGATCCCAGTATTCAAGAGGCAGAGTCAGAAGGATCTCTGTGAATTCAAGACCAGCCTGATCTACATAGTGAGTTCAAGGACAGCCAGAACTATAAATGAGACCCAACACCCTTTCTCAGAAAATAAAAAATAAAAGGAATAAATAAGAAGATATCTTTTAAAATTATTTGCATTCTGACACAAGCTTAGCTCTTCCCCCTCACACTTCCCAAGCTGCCCTTCCAGGAAACCTCCAGCCCTTTCTGTCAGCTGCAGACACCTAGCCAGGGCCACACTGGGCCAGGAGTCGGGTAGCAGAGTCACTTTCCGTCCTGCCTTCCATTCTGCTCACTAGAATTATTTATTTAATTTTTAAAATTTCACTTTCACTGATGGCATGAAAATGCTCTCAAATATGATGAATTAAATGTAAACAGAAAAAATAATATTGTAGATAATTACATTTTTAAAAGTTATGTGTATATATGAGTTATGCCTGCACGTATGTATTTATACCAGGTGACTATAGTTTGATCAAGGAAGCCAGAAGAAGGCATCAAAACCCCAGAAACTGAAATTATTCAGAGTTGTGAACTACCATGTGGGTCCTGGGAACTGAACCTGGGTCCTCTGAAAAAGTAACAAATGCTTTTTAATCACCAAGCCGGCTTTGAAGCTGTGACAATTTCTTTTTAATAAATAGTTACATCCTGCTTCCTGCTTTTTGGTAATTTATATAAACATATTTACTTTGCTTGATTCAGACATTGTGCTAGGTTTATAAGCATTTTTTTTGAAACATGACATTCAAGTCCAGTTAACAAAAAAATTCAGACTCAAAAACACATGAAAAATGCTAATCAGGAAAAAAAGCTTTCAGTCCTTTCTTTAGGAGGAAAGAAAAATTGCTAAAAAGAAAACCTGAGGCTTAGGGAAGGCTGCAGAAGAGGGGGCAGAGATAGCGCATGCGCCAGAGGCCCCGGATGCTGCTGTAGGAAAGTGTCTTCTAGATCTGATGGGGAAACGGCATCCACGAAATCTTGACAAAGCAGCGGCCTGCCTAACACCTGCGTAATGACAACACAAGCTGACATGCCAATATTGACAAAGTAAATCTCACAAGGTCCTACCCAGAAACGGAGAGCCTACAGGCAATTAATGACTGCTGAGAGAGAAAGAATCAATTTTTCCAGGAACAAGCCTCCTGATAGATTATCCAATCCCAGGTGCTCAGCCCTAAATACATGTACATCCAACCAACACTAAACGGATTTTGTAAGGTAGGGTGTGTGTGTGTGTGTGTGTGTGTGTGTGTACACGCACGCACACGCATAAGAATAACTTTAAAAGAGGAGGTCCTGAATTTGAAAAGGAGTGGGGGGCATGCAGGAGGAGCTGCAGGGGAGGGAGAGGTAAAAGCAATGTAAATCATTTTAGTATTCAAATATAAAATTCTAAAAAATAAAAATAAAGAAAAAGAAAATATAATTTGTTAACTGTTCTCTCTGGCAGTGAACATTTGTCAAATTAATATATATACTTAGTCATATATGCTATTCATATTGTCAGACCTATATCTGGGAAACAGAACCTAACATTGTCAAATGAAGACACAAACACTCATGATTACACTGGCTGCCTACATTACTGTTTCCAAAAGCCATGCTGCCCCCTGCTGGACCACTTTGGAGATTGTGTGACAACAAAATTCCATAACATTTTAAAGAACATAAGATCTACATGCAGAAGTATACAAGTGCTTAATAATCTATTAGTTTGCCAAATATTCTGTTCTAAAAAATATACTAACAGAAAAGCAGCTCTGACAACTTAATCATCAATATAAATGAGAAATACTAGGTTCATATTTATCAAATACAAATAAAATCTTACACTTTAAGTTACTGTGTGGATCCTATTTACATGCCTGAGAGCAACAAAGCCCCTTCCTCTACCATAGAGAAATCATATTAGATAAAGCAACTTACACTACAGTTTTCCGGTGGGACCAGAAGTTGTGTGATCTCACCACCATGAACACAGAAGATATGTTTCATTTCTCCAGAAAATATGTCCCAAATTATGACAGAAAAATCCACACCTCCAGATATCAGGTATCTTTGATCATACCGAGCTGAGACCTGATGAGGATACAGCAGACACGTGACTTTGTTCCGATGGCCACGGAGGGTTCTGTGAGGGGGCCAACCTGCCAAAGAGGTTTGGAATTCAGAACTGGAAAATTAAAGTCTTCACAACGCTTCAATGAACAGGTCTGTGGAGCGTGGAGCTGCTAGTGTCCCAAGACTAACAGGCCTTTAAGATGGGGTGAGGGTTTGTATAAGTGGGCTGCACATTCCAAGTTTTCAAGAATTGGTACAAAAAAAATATAAAGTATTTCAATAATAACTTCTTTATTTATTACAAATAGAAATGAAAATAATGTTGCTATGTTGAGTACATAACATGTAGTAATTTCCCATTATTTATTTTACTGTTAATACTGCTACTAAAAAAATTGCATTAGTTCAACAACACTGTTTTAGAAGAGTATCAATATTGCTGATAATATACCTATATAGTAATCAATTCAACTAATAATTTATGAAACTATTAATATGTGCAAAGGAGATTTTGAATACTTTCTTATTTATAGGCATTCATAGTATTTATTGCAATAGCAGATATTTAAAATTTAATTGATTGTACACTACCAATTACACTAGCAATATACCAACTGGTCTTATTTCTTAAATTACAGCATGGAGAACCTCTCCACATCAGGGTTACAACACAGGGAGATCTTCTGAGTACCTCTTCTGAGCATGTGTTCTCCTTGCAGTAGTTGAACTATGGCCGTCTGGGTGGCAGGCACAATGATAATGCTTCCATCTTCCCGGCCACAAACAAGTCGCCCATGTGCTGGTATGTAGACGCTTGCAGTTACTTTAAGAGGTTCACTGCTGTTGGGAATCACACTTAGCTGATCGATAATTCCAGCAGGACAAGGCTTCAGTTTGTCAAATGCCTCTTGCAAACTAATACAAGTTGTCATTTTTAGCCCTGTAGAGGTTTAGTGTCATATAAAATAAATATATTTGTGTTTAAAAAATAGCAATAACATTAAATAAATAATGTTGATTGAGTCAGTAATGTACCAAATGTTTACTTTCTTAAAGAAAGTGATACATAAATATTTTCAATTTTGTTATGATTCAAAGTCTTATATTAAAAAAATTATGAACTCAATGTGCAGATTTACTATTACCTTCATCAGCTTCCTGTTTATCTGCTATGTCTGCTATGTTCCAAATATTTAACCTTCCAGAAGAATCACCCTGAATTAGTAGCTTATGCAAATATTCCTTGCATCCATAGAAAAATCGAGTAACAGGAGGACAAATTACCAACTGCCAAAAAAAGGAAAAAAAAAATTCGAGTGTCTTTAGCTGTATTTGGAATTCAAATATTTTATAGATTAACATGTGTTCATATTAAGGTATTTTGATGCTTTGTTCATACCCCAGTTTTAAAAATGGCTACAGCATGATTATTCAGTATACTTTTATGTAATTTAATAGTGTTCATATTCATGTCAACTACAGTAGAACATAAATGCTAAATGAATGAAAAACTCTGTAACATTTCTCTAAAACTAGTGTTTATAGTCTTGTGTTCAATTTTATAAAAAGTGGTTACCAATCACAGGGAAAGTTACTTATTTGTTGTTAGATAATTAATCTAGAAATCAGGCCACGCTTAACCAGAAAGAAGTCTCTACTTTAAAAAGAAAGAAGAAAGAAAGAAAGAAAGAAAGAAAGAAAGAAAGAAAGAAAGAAAGAAAGAAAGAAAGGGAAGCGCTCTACACATAAGCGACACTAAGCGGATTCAGAAGACTATTGATAATCACATATATGTGTAACTAGGTAACAAAAGAGAAGAAAGTCATCAGGTTGGGAGGGAGCCAAGAGACACAGGAGAGGCTGGGCTGGGAAAGCACAGCTGGAAGTGATGTAAATACAGTACTCATGTATGAAATGCAAAACATAACAAATATATATTTGATTGCTTCAAAAAATTACTGGCCTCTAGAATTTACCTATAGTATGCATAGACAAGTATTTAACTGTACTTACATTTTGATGATTTTAATTTAAAACTATATACTTAAAAGGAAGCTACAAGAACCAATATCACATTTCAGTGTCTGAGTGTCTCTCACCATATCACACGTACATTTCAATATAAAATATACCAGCACATGCTAGACAGTTGGTATTTAAAGAAAATCACGTGCACATGATGGTTAATAATAACTGTTAACTTGACAGGATCAAGAATCAGTAAAGACGGGCCTCTGAATATGTGTGTGAAGGATCTTCTAGATTTCCACAGGCTGGGTCAGGACTGCATAAGCCACAAGGCAAGCAGAACACCAGCATTCTGATTATGGAAGCAACATAACCAGCTGCCTTAGGCCTCTGTCTTTAGATTTCCCCACCAAGATAGACTGGATCCTCCAATCATACGGCAAAGCACATCCTGCTTCCTTGACTCTGATGTTAGGTATTTTGTGACAGCAACAAAGAATGTAACTAACCCAGTATGTTATGTTTTATTAATGCAGGTGGTTTCATATGCATCGCTATCCCTTAGTTTAGCTGAAGTGACTGACCAAGCTGGATGGTACCAAGTAGGAGTTCAAGGAAGTAGGAAGAAAAGAATTTATATAGGATTTTTAAATATACCTAGATGAACAAATTCTATATTTAAAATATTCATAGAAAAAATAAAAACATTTCCCTTCCACTTACCATTCCTCCATTCTCCATTGATGGGTGGGACAAAAGGTTCAGAATGATAAAACTGGAACCCAAAACCCAAACCAAAGCATACACGACTTTTCTTTCCTAGACAAAGCTTCTTTTTTACTGTTCCCAGAGACCAGAGTACAAAATCCAATATAAGTGTTACTACGTTTCAGTTTTCTTTTAGTTTCTGTGTATGAGTCTTTGCCTGCAGCATTTGTGTGTCACATGTGTTGCCTGCTGCCCATAAAGACTAGAAAAGGGTACTGGGTCCCCTAGGAGCACAGTTAGTGTCAGTTGTGAGCCACCGTGAAGGTACTGGGAACTAAACCCAAATCTTCTGAAAGAGCAGCAAATGCTCTGAGCCACTGAGCCATCTCTCCAGCCCACACAGTTCAATTATTAACAGTACAAAAGGCTTTTGGGAAACAAGGTGAGTTTCTAGTTCAATACGAAAAAAAAATGTTTAATTTTTATTTTTAATATCCAGGTTTTTGAGTCACTATTTGATTTGAGAGATACTGCAATGCATGAATCAAATAACAAACAGCATCAGGCACCATTAACACACAATTATCCTTGTCCGTTAAAAACTATCTTCACTGTGTTTTAACTGTATAAGTATAAAAGAATTAAATGGTCAATACGAATTTTATTAAAAAAAAGTCAATTCTAATACATAATCAAGATAAGATCACTTGCATTCTTACATACAGGCAGGTACTATTTAATAGTTAAATTGCATATTAAAAACCTGCAAATTTTGAAATGTGCTTGTAACTCACCATATCAATTTGTTAGTGAAATCAAACACGCTGCTGGACTTTACTGAATCTCTGAAATGTCTATACACCATCAATGTAATTATTAATTATAAATGATACCTGAAAAACTTTACCTCTTTATCCTTCTGATCCAAGAGACTATGCTGCACAGGAGGAATCAAATTTTCAACTGCTTTCCCCACGTCACTGCGGAATGAATCACTAGCTGGAAGGCAACTGAAACAGGAAAGTAAGTATCCACTTAAATACCCATAGGAGGGCAAGGCGTGGTGGTGCATGCCTTTAGTCCTAGCACTTGGAGGCAGAGGCATATAGTACTCTGTGTGTTCAAAGCCAGCCTGGTCTACACAGTGAGTTCTAGGACAGTCAGAGCTACATAATGAGATCTTGTCTCAAAATCAAATAAAGAAATAAAATAAATGATATGAAAATATTTTTATTCCAAACTTTATGACAATAGACAAAAATGGGGTTTTTAAGTTTCAGTATTTAAGTACACATTAAATAACTTTAAAAACCATTCTTTGAAGGCTCATGAGACGTCTCACAGGTGAGACAGCTTGCTGCCGAGTCTGACAGCCTGAGCTTGATCCTTGGAACCTACATGGAAGGAGAGAACTATGCCCATGAGTTGTCCTCTGACCTGTACACATACACAGCGGTATACACATACACACATGAACATACACGCATGTAGAAAATAAGTGAGTGTAAAAAATCTACCTGGTTCTTTGTATCTAGAAGTTAAACTGAAATTATATACAAACCTTAAGACATTCTGAAGCTAAATATTTACAATCCATAAATGTTCTTACTTTAGAGTTATGCCTCAAATTCTGAATCCTTTACATTTAACTAAAATCTTAACATATCTATTTCATACCTGGCAGGGAGTTTATAAATGTAACTCTGCCCATTTTCAGTCCAAATGATGACTTTGTCTGCAGACACAAAGTCCCCTCCAGTCCATGTCTGTCCATTTTCACTAGGACCTGAACACAACAGGGAGTAGTCGCCAGCATCGAACACCTAGGAGAAAAAGAAATTCACAATTTTTAAATACTCCAGCTTGTTATGATTTAAGTAAGACAGAATAACTTTTCACCTGAAAGAAAACTTCTGACAACATAGTTAACAAACCAAGGCTTTTAAGATATGATCCAGCAGATGAAGATATTTTCTCAGTGAGATTTGGGGCAGTCATCATAGGTCCCAACTCTGGGTGACCTCTGGCAGACAGTGAACTAGGTCAAGTGCAGTAGGTGTGTTCCCAGCATCAGAACAGGGATCCTTAGTCATGTGTGTTGAAGAAGAAAGCACACCTTGGACAGAGGCAAATAATAGGAACTCCACCCTCTAGAGCACTTAACATAACTGACACTGTGTTTATCTGCCACGTGTCTGACCATACACTCTGACATTGTAATATTTTTCAGCTCAATAGAATTATCTTGCTTGGCCTTATTGCATCAGTGTTCTGAAATTCTTATTATGAATAGGAACTTAAAAGACTATTTTAATATTTAGTAATTCTGTATGGAAAGACCAAGGTACTATAATTTCACTAGGAACAGCACCTAGTGATCTTGCATAGGCTTACTTTTACAAAGCACATGAAGTTCACAGGTACATTTACAATTATCTTATCTGACCCTCAGAACCACTAAAGGACACAGGCAAGCAGTTATCGGAACCCTGATCTACCATCAGGAGACAGATACAGAGGACACGAGTAACACTCGGTCAATGTCACACACAGGAACTGGGTATGGTGCACACTGGCAATCTCAGCAGAGGCCAGCAGAGCTCTGTGAGTTTGAGGCTATTGGGGTCTACACGGGACTTTCAGGTTGGCCAAGGCTACATAACATACCCTGTCTCAAAAAAAAAAAAAAAAAAAAAAAAAAAAGAAGGAAAGAAAGAAAGGAAGGAAGGAAGGAAGGAAGGAAGGAAGGAAGGGAGAAAGAAAGAGAGGGAGAGAAAGAAAGGAAAAGAAGGAAAGAAAGAAGAAGTAGGTATGTACCAATATGTGATAAACTAGGAGGTATAAAAGCCCTGGGCTTACACTTCCTAACAGACTAGTTCTTTCAACCACTCCCAATACTTGCAATACTTAATAAAAGGACATTCTAAAATTGCTCAAGGGGAGTGAGAATTCATCATTCAATAGCACAGTCTTTTTTTATGTTACTCTTCTTCAGAGAAAACAATGACTTTGGCTAGGAATATAACTCAGTAGAGTGATTGCCTAGCATGCATGAGACTCCAGGTTCCATCTCCACCGCTACATAAACCAGGTCTGCAAACGCCAGCCCCAGCACTCAAGTGCAGGCAGGAGGGTTAGAAGTTAGGTCAGTCCCAGCTACACAGCGAGTCTGAGGCCAAATCTAAGAGTATTTCAGATTACAAAACTCTCTAGATAACTTTTAGTTTGTTTGTGTATGCTTTTTGTTTATACTACTGTTTGTCTGAACTGTTATACAGTGCCTCAACTTCATCAGAAACAAGGGGTGATGGGTTTCTGTGAGAGATGTCCTTACTACCCTAGGGGTAAGGATGCTCACTCAAAGTGCATGTTCAATCATATCAATGTAATGTGATCTTCCAGGGAATCACAAACAGCAATGGTTTGGAATCAGCCACTGAAGGAGCTCTAGACTGTAACCTGTTCACCCGTGGCTACCTTATTGCGTGTTTTTACTAAAACTGGGAGTAGTTATTTTTGAGTAGTTATTTTTTTTAAGCATGGAGGTAGCCATTGAGCAACAGAAAAAAAAAGTAAAATGTGTCATAATAGTATGGAAGACACACACACAATTTGACCATACTAAAACTGGCAAATTCTAGTCATCTGCAGAGTCATTCTGATGACTTGAAGGCTCTAATTATTTGGGTGTGTGTTTGGGGTAGCAGGTATCGTCCTCCCTCCCTCTTCACCTGTTCCTATGAGACAGCTTCTCTCCTGAACTAGGTCTCCTCTCACCTAGGCTGGAGAGTAGCAGGCCCCAGAGGTCCTCCTGACTCCTCCCCTAAGGGTAGGGCTATGGACATCTGCAGGAACACCTGGCTTCTCAAGTGGGCACTGTGATCTGAGTTCCACTCCTTGTTAGTCCAGAGCATGCGCTCTCAACCACTAATCCAGGTGCAGCTCTGTTCGTACATGCGTGTCTCTTACGCCGAAACTGCACTTTTCTTACATTTACTAACCACCTGGCTCTCTCCTTTTCCGAAAAAGTTTTGTCCATTTTCCTAGTGGTTTATTTATATTTTTGTTTCTCCTCATACAAGCTTTTTTATAACAATAAACACATTATTCATATATGCATACATCATAAACATCCTTTCTCACTGTGTGGGCTTCAATCTGTCCCAAGGAAGCATTTTACAATGTTTTAATTAATTCCTTGAGATTTCATTCCATGTTATTGGATCATATTCATCCCTCTCCCCCAAATCCTCCAAGATGCCCCACCTCTCTACCCACAAACTTCATTTCGCCACCTTCTTAAACCAATCAAAGTCCAGTTTGCATTAGCCGACTCTCCCTGGGACTGGAGCTGCCCTAGAGTGTGGTCAATGGACCAGGCGTCATTCCGTTAAAGAAAACAAACTTTCCCCTTCCCAGGAGCCATCCAATGCCAACAACCCCTGAGCTAGAGGTGGGACTTCATGTCCATCCCCTCTCCTCCGTGCCCTGCTTTTGTCTGGCTATCATAACACTGTTAGTTCATGTGTACAACTGCCCAGCTGTGTCTGGAAAGCACTGTGTCACTGAAGTCATGGACCACCTCTGGCTCTTACATCTTTCTGCCATCTTCTTTCATGTAGATCCATGACCCTTGAGGAGAGAGGTGTGGCATGTCCCATTTAAGGCCAAGTACTCCCAGTCTCTTCGTCTCTGCACCTGACAAGCTATGGGCCTTTGTGTTAACTGTCATCTACTACATACATGGTACACAGACAAACGTGCAGGAAAACATCCATACTCATAAAAATACATTTATATTTCAAGTTAGATAAAGCAACTGTTCCAACCATGGTAGGTGGCTTCTGAGCGGTGACCACCTAACACCCTCCTCCCTTCAGTTCAGGCTGGATTTTCTGACAGTTTCTAGAGCATATTTTTTTCCTAGAACATAGTGAGAGTCATGAGTTCTCAATTCTGAGATTAAGAGCATCTTTGTCCTTTACTTGCTCACTTACTAGGAGAGAAGCCTGCTGGCCTGCTGAGGGCGGCTCCAGTGAGAGGGCTACAAGGCTGTCATCACTCAAGGAATAAGGAATGGGAAGAATGTCTTCACTCACCAGTCAGAGAGATCAAAGACCTAACTGTCACATAAAGAAGCGTAGGAAATCCGACAAAGGCTAAACTCGCAAATGAGATCAAAGTCTCCAAAGATACTGTGATGGCAGCCTATGGAAAACTCAGCCTGAGGTGCCCAGTAAACTAAGCCCTGACCCCTCACAAAACTGGACAAGAATACATTTCTACTGTTCTAATGTAAGTTTTTGAGGGATTTGTTAAGCAGATTTAAATAACAAGTACCCTTTCCTCAGATGGTATAAGTACTGAAATTAGTCAGTCAGCATAATCCCCAACTAAATTCTAAATATTTGTCCTCACCCTACATCAAAGAAACCTCTCTTTTGCAACAGATGGAAACCATTACAGAAAACCACAATCAATCAAAAAGAAGAGTTGTGGAGTCCAGTCCCAATAAATACATCTACAAAATAATTCCCTCACCTAAGGTGCAGAGACAATTGGAGGATGGTCCCCAGGGGGCTGGAAATTATACGAGCCCAAGGATTTGTTCTGAAATGACATCTCCCAGAACTGTCAGAAGTTACACCATGAAGTCCAGCAGGACTGGCAAAATGAGAGCTGAACCAGGACAACTGCAATAGACATGCTGACACTGAGAAAGCTCTCCAGGCAGGAGACTGAGGCACACTGAGAGCTGGAGAAAGTCTTCCCCGAAAGGCACACCAATCTGCATTCCAATGCCAAATGGTCAGCCCTGAACACATACATTCAAGTAACATGACATAGATTGAGCAGGTTGTGTTGATGTATTTAGGAAAGTATGTGTACACACACACATACACACACATACACACACACATCAATGAGGCCATAAATAAAGAAGAAATATATCGAAGAGTTTGGAGGGAGGAAGGGGAAGGGGGAAATGATGTAATTTTATTAAAATCACACAAAAAAATAAAAGGAATAATTTGTTAAATACATGGAAGCTTTAAAAATTGCTAAGTACAGAACAAATGTTCAAAACACACTGGCTAGTTTTCTATGATTAAAGACAAGCAATGTAGATGGAAAAATCCTCCTCTCATCATTAGCTGTCCAGTGAGAGAGTTAAGACTTCCAATTTGAAGAAGCCAGGAAATATGTATTATTTAGGTTTCACAACATACGACAAAAGAGAAACGTCCAGCCTACAGAGACCTCATTACCATCCCTTACACAATAACTAAGTAACAGCAAAAAGTAGAAATGAAGACCAATAAAATAGTCATTAAACCATCCCACAGAGTAAAACACAAAGACTGCTACACATCCAACCAAACAGGAGTTCCAACTGACTGTCAAGTCTTGTGACACACACATCCTTAGGAGAATCTGGTGAGCTGTACTGTATCATAAACCATAAGAGCATGACTTCGTATTTTCCACTTACCCTCCAGTATTTGGAGCACACGACCAAAAGTGACCTCTGCGTGAATGCACAAAAAGAGATGCTTTGGCAATTCTGACAGTAAATTGGTTTGGATTCCTCCTCAAATATTGGCTCAGTATCCTGAAGAGAAAAAGGATTTACAAAGTCTTAGAAATAACATATATTAATTAAAATCATCACAAAATGATAAAGACACAACCAGGGAACAAAAGTACCATGTGACACATTCATCATTTTAAACCCTTGGGTAAAAAAGCCAAGATAGCAACAGCAGCAAGTGTACTCTTAAGAAGAACAGGACATGGGCTGGAGAGATGGCTCAGTGGTTAAGAACATTGGCTGTTCTTCCAGAGGTCCTGAGTTCAATTCCCAGCAACCACATGGTGGCTCACAAACATCTGTAATGGGATCCATTGCCTTCCATTTATCTGCAGGTGTGCAGATAAAGCACTCATATACATAAAATAAATAATTTTTAAAAATGAGGAGTGGGACAAAAGTCCTTGCTCCGAAGCTGTCCAACATTTAAGCCCTGATGTGAAGTCAGAACATCTTCGCTGGAAATGGCAGATGATTGCATTTTGCTGTAGTCCTATGGTTATAAATACTTTCATTTTTTAAAAAACTGATTAATTCTTCCAGTCTTTTCAAGTTCAACACTAATAGTTCCTTAACTGAAGTGAAAAATATTAATATAGTTAGGAAACTGATCTTTCTTGCCAAAAGTAAATAATTATTCTAGTCCACATGACTGACTATGAAAGAAGACTAAAAATGGCTTTTAATGGTTTGTTTGTTTGTTTGTTTGTTTTAGATGATGTTGGTATTTGAATATGAAATGCCCCCTCGGGCTCAAATGTTAAACCTTATTATTCACCCTATGCTGATAACAACGGGAAGCACTGGAAACTTCAGGAGGTGTGTGCAGCCGAAGTTGGTCGCGAGAGGCACACCTTTATTATACCTGGTCCCAAGTCCCATCCTTATTCTCTGTTTCCTGCTGCCCCAGGGTAATCAGGGGCCTTGCCCTCTACACTCCTGCAGTCATGATGTCGCTCACTACTGGCCAGTCAGTCATGCCAAAGACTACATACTGAAGTCTCTGAAACCACGGAGGAAACCAAGTCCTTCCTTCCTCAGACTGCTTCTGTCAGTCTGACACTCTGCACTCTGTCACTGTGCTGTAAGGAGGATGCAAAAGTAACTAAAACGGGTAGTCGGTTTAGTTCATTCAAGCAAGCCCTTCTAACTGTTATTTTAAACAAAAGCAGGAGGAAAACACCTCTTACATTTCTCTACTGCATATCCTGGATGATACATTTCTTATTTTACATTCTTGATGGAGCAAACCTCTCCATCGGAACAGAGAAAAATAATTCACTCATGCTAGCAATCGAAAGTAAGGATCTTTTCTAATATGTGCATGTGATTGTTTCAATAGAAAAGCTTCTTTAAAAAAATACGAATCCTCCAAGGTTTAAATGATAAAATAATAAAGATAGATATCACTGCCCACTCACCTGCATTCCACTAATTTCAGAGGTAACAATCCACACCTTCAGAATACCTGTCACGGAGAGCGCTACCACAGTGTCCTCTAAACCAGGGAGAGACAAGAAGCCAAGGTAAAACACAGCATGCTTTCTTCTAACATTAAAACAGTCTGCTCTCATGAACTCAGAAAAACATAGTTCCCTATGCTTATCATTATATAAACTCAGTGTTTACATTACTGTTCTTTTCTGAAACAAATAATGTTTGCCCTGATGGTTTCCGATGAAGATGAAAGGCTTCAAAGCAAATGAAGAAGCAGTAGCAAGACTGACTGAGTGTAAGCAGTTATACATGGTCATTCAATTTTCTCTTCCCTTTACTGTCTCCATGACAAATGGTGCCTCTTGGCAAGAGATAAGACCAGAATCCAGAAACACACATGAAGCTACAGGTCTTATCACCACCACAGGCTAGCAATGCTAAGCCTGCCTCACTGGAGAAAACTCTCATAGGCTAAAGCTTCCCAGAGCCTGGTGACCCGCCACACAGAGGGGAGGTAATCTAACACCTGTGAGTTAAATATTAATCCAGCCAAAACCCACTGTGAAGGGGACAAATCACAAATTACAGAAACAAGTATCTGTTGGATATAAGAATAAACCAGAATTGTTAACTTTGACAAATTATAGCTTGTCACAGTAAACTAAGCAGCAGGGTGATGTTCAAGCTGCCGGAAGGACTGACCTACTGACCTTGTGTCCGGTGTGAGCGGATAATGCTCATGGAGCTAATCCAGTCTGGCGATATCTTTGATACCAGAGAATACAACACCTCAAGGCTGGTGGCATCCACCACGAGGATTTCAGGGTAATGTCCATGGCACAGAAGCCTTCCCTCTTGCTGATTTCCAACAGAGAACTGGTAGAACTAAATTCAAATTTTAAAACATATATTTTTTAAATGTACTGCTTCAGTTGAGAAACTTGAAAATCATGCATTATGTTATGATATTCTTGTAAACACTGCATTGCATTATTCCAGTAATCATTCCAGGTGAGTAAATCCATGTTGGGTTATACTAATTTTTAATATTTAAGAAAAAATATTTTCCTAGTGTCACATACTCACTTTTGAACTCTTACGAGGCAAAACTAATGATTAATTTTTTTTATCCTTATCTCTAGCATCTAAAGCAGATAATTTCATGAGGAGGTAGGGGACGCATTTTTGGTTTTGTGTTTTGGTTTTGTTAGTTTGGGTTTTACTTGTTTGTTTGTTTGTTTGGGTTTTGTTTTAGTTTGGTTTAGGTTTGGGTTTTTTGTTTTGCTTTGCTTTCTGTTTTTGTTGTTGTTGTTTTGTTTTTATACAGGGTCTCACAATGTTGCTCTGCTCTGGTTGGCCTGGAACTCTCAATATACACTATCCTAGCATCAAATTCACAGACATCCACCTACCTCTACCATCAGAGTCCCAGAAGTAAGGTAAAGTATCACCACACAAGCCAAAAAAAAAAAAAAAAAAAAAAAAAAAAAGCAAATAAAATGAGCTTAACAAATTAAATAAAAAAGAAACTCATATGAGTCACAGAACTACTCTGAATTCTGATAGGAACAGGTGAGCATGACAGATACACCATCTGTCACAGTCTACCCATAGGCAGAACCTTGAACCACACCTTAGTGAGGATCACTGTCACTGTGATCAGTCACCATGACCAAAACAACTTGGAGAGAAAGCCCTTATTTCACTCACAGTCCTATATAACAGTTCATCATCAAAAACAATGCCAGCAGGCACTTGAGCACAGGCAGGAACCTGGAGCCAGGAGCTCATGCAGAGGCCATGCAGGGTGCCACTTACTGGCTTATTCACCACTGCTTGCTGACCAGCTTTCTTATAGAAGTCAGGTCCACCAGCTCAGGGATGGCACGACCCACAAGGAGCTGGACCCTCCTACCAAAAAAAAAAAAAAAAATGCCCTACCACTGGACTTAAGGGATATTTTCTCAATTAAGGTTCCCTCTTTTAAGGCAACTCTTGCTTGTACCAAGTTGATATAAAACTAGCTAGCACAAACCACGTAGGAATTCAAAATATCCTAGGGAGTTTCTAGGTTGGGTTAATTGAAGGAAGACACACCTTAATGAGGGTGAAACTATCACATGGGCTGAGAACCAAGCTGAACACAGAATTCATTTCTCTGCTTCCTAACTGCAGTAGTGTCTTTACCTTTGCCACCATGCCTTTCTGACAATGACAAACTGTATCCACTTGAACTGTAACCTGAAATAAGTCCTTGCTCCCCTAACTTAGCAGGTATTTTTTTCACAGCAACAAGGAAATGTATTAATGCAGTGAACAGAGACTAGAAATGAAGGATGACTGATGTTCAAGCTGGAATAATCTATTTTCTCCCAGGACCCCTAGACACATGCACATGCACATGCACATGCACAAGGGGAAGGTGTGCCTGCCGTGTGGAAAGAGTGAACTCAGAGGAAGTAGCAGAGAAGAGTCCTTTCCCGAGGGCACGGGTATTTTATTAGAATTGCCTGACTAAAAGCCTCTGTACTTGACTTAGTGCTATATTCCCACTTTGATATTGAGAAGGAAGATGTCTACATGGAAATCCAAGTTTTCCATGCATTTAAGAAAAGATGTCTCTACTATTTGCTGGGCATGAAGGGGAGTTGCACCCATGAACTCTCAACACCTGTGACTGCTACACCAAACCTGCATGACCACACCATTTACCATTCCAGCACAAGTGGATGAATGACTCCCAAGGCCCCACTGGTGGGGATTTGATTTGTGATTTGTGCTTACATGGGGATTTGCACGCCCGCTGCGGGTCCCTGCCAACAGTTGATTTTTTGACTGGTTGATAAAGAGCCAGTGGCCAATAGCTGGTCAGGGAACAGAGGCAGAACTTTGAGGATTCCCAGAAAGAAAACGCAAGGGAGAAAGAAAACAGCCAGGGTAAAAGAAAGGAAGAGGATACAAGCATGAGAGCTGTGGAAGACAAAGAACGAACCATGGAAGAATTGGGGAAAAGCAGCCCCAGGAGCCACTCCCCCATTGGGTCTGGGGTAGCAGAGATAAAGTATAGATTCTAGAAAGTAATAACTCAGGAATACTGGAGAGGAGTATGTGCTAGCAGTGGGGAGGTTTGGAAGTGACCAGCCATTGAGCTACTTAAGGCATATTAAAATATAAAGGTTGTGTGTGTGTGTGTGTGTGTGTGTGTGTGTGTGTGTGTCTGTGTGTCTGTCTTGTGTGTGTGTGTTTCATTCATGAATCCAGAACTCTTGGGTGGGTGCAGAGCCGTGCTGCACAGAAAACACACCTGAAGTATTCATCGCTATACCCCACCTCAGCTGAGGGTAAGCTGCTGAGGGAGGCTAAGTCAATTTTCTTCAGTGACCTTAAGGCCCCTCACAGGTTGCTCAGGTGCAAGTAGTCACCTCTATAGCCACAGGCAACACTAACTGAACTCCGTAGAAACAACAATAATTATAGAACAAGAGTACAAGAACGTAAGAACAGGGTATAGAAGGGGACCCAGGAGAACTTGGGAGTGAGGAAGTGTGATTAAAATGGACTAAACACATATGAAATTCTCAAAAAAATATTAACGTAAAATGTTGCACAGACTCATTTAATAAATTGCTATTTTTCTGTCATTCAGTAAGTGCAAATGTCACCAAGGGTCATCTCTGTGTACATAAAAACAGTCTGTGCCAATGTAACGGCACATACCTTTAATCCCAGTACTTGGGAGGCAAAGGCAGGCAGATCACTATGAGTTCAAAGAAAGCCTGGTCTACACAATAAGTTCCAGAATAGTCATGGCTATGTAGACAGGTCCTGTCTCAATAATAATGATGATGGTGATGATGATAACAATAACAACAGTAACAATAGTAAATATAATACTTGTTATTGTTATTATTATTTAAAAACTCTTCTCTGGATCTGAATGAGTGAGGAAGACAGTAAGTTGCCATAATAGCCATAAATCTGACAAAAGGTGTCTTCTATTTCTATATGACTACTAATCTAAACACAGAAGGTCTAGAACAGAACTAGATATTTTAAAGTACTCAAAATATATTCAGCAGAAATAAATAATTCCCCTAAAACATAAGACAGAAGTTTTTAAGCCATAACTGCAAATTGTACTAAAATCAAAATAATTACATATGATGAGCATGACACAGCTTTTACACTAAAATAATATAAAATGAAAGTGTTTCACATTTACATAAGTGTAGTTGGTGCACACAAATATGTGTGCACACACCTGTAAAGACCAGAGGACAACCTCATGTGTCATTCTAAAGACACCATCATATTTACTTATTTATTTATTTAAGACTAGGTTTCTCACTGGCCTGAAACTCATCAAGTAGGCTGGCTGGCCAGTGACTCCCATGTTTTAATGATGTGTTGGTCATAAACTGTGTTGACTCAAAGAAATAGATACAAACCTGTATGCCAGTGTGTGTGCAGGCTAATTTTGTAAATTCAATGCATCTGCCGTCATTCACATCCCAGAGGCACATCTCTCTATAAAAAAAAATAATAGCTCATCCTGGATCTAATTTACAACAGTAACCTTGTCACGGTGGCTCACAGTTAGCTTCCATTGGAACCAATATACTGCAGGAAGGAAAGCAGCTTATATTCATTACTGCTCTTGATCAAATTTTCCATTCCCTTGTCTCACCATTCTAACCCCATTTCCGACCTATCAACAACCCCATTTCAGTCTCCAGCAGTCTTGGAACAGAGATGCACTCCTGATTCCTCACTGGCTGCTAGAGTCTTGTGAGTAGTTCTTGGCAGAACTTAAGGGAGGCTCTCAGAATGCTCCTTCTCCTTTGCAGAGGTTTCTCACAGTGGCTGCTCCGACTAGCAGCTGTTCCCTCACCCAGAAGCTCAACCTTAAGGCAATAAGGAAGCAGAGCCAACCTGGAAGTGACCTGCAAGGACGGAAGGAACATCCAGAGATAAAGCTGTAATCCGAACTTCTGAGAGCCAAGGGATACGTTAGTGTGCCCTGCACGTGCAGCACTGTAAAACACAAGCCAGCTAAGGCCAGCAGAGCCCCAGCTGTCAGCACACCACTACAGCTCTTATGTATGTTAGTTTTAATATATGAACACCAAAAAATCCCTGTATTTCAAACTAAAGAATACACTGAAAATTATACATATTGCTATGTCTTGTCTTTTAAAGAAATAAGGTTTACTTAACAGAAAAATATTAATAAAATGTGTAGAGTAACTTTTATTCACCTGATGTAATTGTCTCCGAGGATTACTGCCTCTATATGCTAACTGAGACCTACTCCTTGAAGCTTCTAGCCTCTCTAGGCCTAGGTTTTCAGCCTCTGCGGCTTCCTGCTGAATTAGCTCACCCTTTCTTGTTCTTTTTGAGCTCTAGCTGTCTGACTCAACTAAGCTTTTCTGGCTCAAGCTCCTCTCCAAGCTGACTGATTCAATCTGGCTTCTCTCTATCTCGGCCCCTCCTGAATTGCTCTGTTTGACTCAAACTAACTCTAGCAATCTGTTCTAATCTTGTGCCTCCGTCTTATTCTCTGGCTTGGTCTGTCTTCACCTGTCTCTGTACAATTGTCCTGGTAAAACTGCCTCCGCTCCCTGCACTGCTTCTCCTAAGGAGCTTCCCTAAATTCTGTCTTCTCATGGAAGTTGGGCAGATCCTACTGTCAAGTCTTCCTCTGATTCATCACTTTGTCTGCCACTCAATTAGATATCACTTTTAAACATGGTGCTTCCTTCTACAAATTAGCTTTACCTTCATTGCTTGGGATTAAAGGTGTGTGCTAGGGGTGTGTCTGTATTCTACAGGAGGGATTAAGGTATGTGCTAAGAGTTGAGCCACACCACAACTAGAAAACAGGTTTTTTTTTAGTAACTAACACAACCTCGAGGGTTCACAGTGTGATCAAATATCCTGCAACAAAAGTGTGATGATATTCACTAAAGTTTTTTATTTTGTTACATCTCAAATGATATATAAATATCTCTGTTGTTTGATACTTGGTTTTTGAAACAGAGTCTTGCTATGTAGCCCCAGCTGGCATGGAATTTACTAGGTACCCATGACAGTCTCTAACTTGCAGCAACCTTCCTGCCTCTCCCTCTGGAGTGCTGGGGTAACAGGTGTGTCAGGCATACATCACTATACCTTGCTGAAACAATTTTTCAATCAGCATTCACCTAAAACAAGTGATCCAATGCAAATGATCCTTTATTGCCAAAAAAAGTATTGCTTTTACTTAATGTTGTCTCTTCCTGTTTCAAAAAAAATTCATATAAATTCCAACCCAAATATTATAGAAAGGAAAAAAAGATGTTTTACATAAATATCTACAAGTTCTCCAATTTGTTTTTAAAAAAAAAAAAAAAAGAAAAAAGAAAACAAAAATATTTTTAAGGTTCTTCCCATTCTGGACCCTACTGAGACTGTTCAATGGCCTGCCTCTCAACACAGGGCACATTCTGAGGCAGGGGACTAGCTTCAGTAGCATGTGAACACACACATCACAACAGCAAAAACTTGGCAGAGCTCTGCCTCCCAATCTGAGACAGCATGGCATCACTGGAGTTTCTTAAAAAGCCCAAAGTT
This sequence comes from Arvicanthis niloticus, assembly GCF_011762505.2. NCBI lineage: Eukaryota > Metazoa > Chordata > Mammalia > Rodentia > Muridae > Arvicanthis > Arvicanthis niloticus. The sequence continues at coordinate 25,273,400 of NC_047671.1, forward strand.
GCCAGCCGATTCAATAAAATGCCATGCAACCTAATGATCATGCTTTTACGTTCATGATATTCTGGCTTTCTCAAAAGCAAAGAAAGGCAATAAACTATTACAGAAAATTAGTTGTGAAAAACAATTATTCTTAAAACTATAATTTAAACATCCCCTTTCAGGTTTAGACAGTGTAAGAACATGCTGCAGTAGAAAGAAAATTCTCCCTGGTCATGCTAGTTATAAATATGAAAATATCAATGTCACATGACAATCTATAAACATCTGTGGATGTGCCATGTGCGTGTGAGTGCCCATAGAGTCTAGAAGATGTTGTTGGATCCCCTGGAGTTGGTCTTAAAAGTGGTTGTGGGCTGCCCAACATGGATGCTGGGAACTGAATTGGGGTCCTCTAGACAAGTTGTAAGTATTCCTCAACTGAGTTATCTCTCCAGCCCTATAAACATACTTTTTAACTAACAAAAACTATAGCCTTGGGCTGGGCAGTGGTAGTGCATGCCTTTAATCCCAGCACTTGGGAGGCAGAGGCAGAGGCAGAGGCAGAGGCAGGCGAATTTCTTGAGTTTGAGGCCAGCCTGATCTACAGAGTGAGTTCCAGGACAGCCAGGGCTACACAGAGAAACCGTGTCTCAAAAAACAAAAAAAAAAAAAAAAAAAAAAAAAAAAAAACCAAAAAAACAATTATGTCCTTTTTGCTTTTTAAGGCAGGCACTCATTGTGTGACCCTAGTGAGCCTAGAATTTTCTATGTATATCCAGCTGGCCTCAAACTCATAGAGATCTACCTGCCTCTGCATCCTATGTGCTGGCATTAAAGGTATACACCACCACACTCAGCCAAGATCCACATTTTTTAAGACATAAAAACTTGGGCCCGGGCTGGAGAGTTGGCTCAGCGGTTAAGAGCACCGAATGCTCTTCCAGAGGTCCTGAGTTCAATTCCCAGCAACCGCATGGTAGCTCACAACCATCTGTCATGGGATCCGATGCCCTCTTCTGGTGTGTCTGAAGACAGCGACAGTGTACTCACATACATAAAATAAATAAAGAAATCTTAAAAAAAAAAAAAAGATTATTAAAATTGGGCGCTGGGGAGAGAAACCTGACCAATATACTAAATACAGAAAGCAGACTATGACGTACCCATTTGCAGATGCACTCACAGTGTACTGTTTGTCCCCAGAAGCACAGGCTTTTGACAAACAAGTGATGGACGCTGTGTGACCAAATAACAGTGCTCGGGGATTAACCTAGAGAGACAAAAATATGCTGCTATAAGTAACAGGAGTCACACATACACACTTATATAAATAATTTTTTAACAGTTAACCTTTCAATCAGTAATCATGTTAAGTATTCAATATAAATATACAGGCTCAGATTGAAAGAGACAATACTCAGACACTGAAAAGTAAGGGCAGGCAAACACCGTACCGTGTGATGTGCTAGTAGTTATTGACTTCTGTTTTAAATGTACAGCAAACATTCCAATACTCACCTCCAGTTCTACTGAAAGATCCCAGAGACATATTTGTCCATCGTGGCACCCAGTTACAATTGTACCCCCATCATCTGTCAACAGTATTGATGAAATACAATGTGTGGGTGCTTTGCGGCCCCAAAGAACAATGGGCAGAACTAGACTGTTTCCTGCCATGGTGTTTTCAAACCTGAAAATGTAATAAGAATGATGTCAGACAGTCTTCTTAAAATACATTATATGCCTTTATTATGAAGTCAACTTCATAATAAAGATAAGTATATTTTCTAAATACCAAGGTTTAGCCACTTAAAATGCTCTCAAATAAAAAATGACTAATTTATCATATTTATTCCCAAGGTTAGAGGCTTAAAACATTGGGCAAAAGTATTTACTGGAGGCATCACAATTTTTTGAGTTTTATTATTGAAAGTCTAATTAGTTCAATACATATTGATTTATCACATCAGTGTATAAAGCAACTTTAAGTGTACTATTTTATTTCAAATCTTAAAACAGTCTTCACAGCTTAGAAGATAAGAAAATGAGACGTAAGTATTACCTGTCCTGAGGCAGAAAGCTAGGAAGCCATAGTGCTCAGATCCAAGTTCTGGCTGACTGGTGCCAAGTTTTCTGCCTCCACAAGTAAAACAGTCAAACCCAAAACTGTACTCAGAAAACACGGTACATAAAGACTATACCAACATCACTGGGCAAAGGCTGTAAAGGATATCCATGGTCTGAGAATTCTGCTAAGCATCTATCGTGTAGGTGTAAATATAAATACATTTGATCTCGATCCTTTCTCGAATTCCATAAGGTAAGTTCTATGGCACTGTCTTTTGACAAAGACATTAGACAGAGTCACAGAGACAAGTGATGGACCCAGATCAGCACCCTGACGCCAGAACCTATAGTCTGCCTTACTCTCTGAGTTAGGAGGACCACAAACCTCAGTAAGTTCCCAAAGTAGTATAAAATAATTCCCTTCCAAAACAAACCACAAGGTCTGTTTCACTGTGTGATAAACATTGAGTGAACATACTTAGTGAGAAACTCATTTAACCACACTTACTCCAGAGGTCACATATGTCCTTCGTTGTGCTGAAACCTGGGGAAAAATAATGTCCTTAAATGACTGCGCCCAAATTAAAGTATGTTTCTGGTAAGACGGTTTAAATTTGAAATGATAATTAATCTGTGCATACTCAAGTATACCTCTTGTAGGAAATCATGAACATAAGATATCAGTGCAAGCCAGGCGATAGTGGCGCACACCTTTGATCCCAGCACTTGGGAGGCAAGGGCAGGCGGATTTCTGAGTTCGAGGCCAGCCTGGTCTATAGAGTGAGTTCCAGGACAGCCAGGGCTACACAGAGAAACCCTGTCTCGAAAACCAAAACAAAAAAAACAAAAAAAGATATCAGTGCTTCATATAACACAACTTTTTGGTAAACCACTTAAGTGTTACTTATATGGCTAAAGACCTAAATAAATGTGGGTTGAGAGAAGTTAGAAGGACAGTATAAAATAATCAAAGAGAGCTCCATGCAAAAGAGGGCTCTGCTAGGTCTAGGGAGCTGCCTACAGCCTGCAGATGATCAATCAAAAGAAACTGTCTAAAGAGAAAACAAGGAAAGTAAGAAGGTCTGGGGAACATTGGAATGCCTACCAGAAACACCCTATACAACACTTTTTATTTTTATTGAAATTTATAGCTTTCACCAGTTTGTTTCTTCAAAACATTTTCTTGTTACAAATAAAAGGTATACATTTAAAGAAAAAACTCAGAAGACATCCTTATTAATAAAGTCTGTTTGTGCTATATCAGCTTCATAAGCTATCATGAGATTGCAACTATTTCCATACTCCTATCAAACATTCCCAAGGAAAATTAAACTCTAAACTGACCTTACTAAATTCAGAACAGTGTGTTCCTAGAAGCACAGCATCCTCAACAAAGACTTTCTGGAGAAACGTATTTGGAAGGAGTTCATTTTTCCATGGTGACATTTGCTTTCAATCATATCACCAAAGAAGATTTCCCCCAAGCAAACAAACAAGCTCAAAGCATTGAATACAACCTGAGGATCTCTGGGAAAAACACTATTCCTCTAGATATTCCAGGATCCGCTCAAAATCCAACCCAAGTTAAAGGCAAAGAAAGCAGACCAATGACCAAGGAGTAGCTGGTAGTAGTACCTGAAAACATTTGTTTGTATAAACCTTTAAAAGACTAATAAAAGTGAAACTTTAGAAAAGCCACCAGAAGTACTAGTGAAATAATATGGAATAAAGGACAATGTGGCTTACATCACTATGTCATATCAAATATCTATGCATATACTTATCTCTACATAACTGGTTAAAAATGAGAAATGAGTAAATTAGTCCAGATTTAACTGAATTTAGTCATTAGATCACAGGGTTTAGAACAGATTTAATCATCAGACCACAAGAATCTAAATCTGAACTTCTCTGACCTGATGAGCCAATAGTATCACTCTTAAGTAGAAAAGGGGCAATAGAAATCCAGGGTGTGTCATGTCACTCTTCAATCAATACCAGCATTAAAGTAGTCAATTTATTTATTAATTCTCTAGGCTTCATATTGCTAACACTATCATCTATTGCTTGAAAAGAAACATATCCCAAAAATCTTTATAGTGAATCTAAATAAACCAAGCCACAGAAGTCACTGAAACAAAAAGAAAATAATCATATATTCATGGAAAGGCCAAAAGCAAAACTATTAATCAAATGACTAAAATAATCTGATAGTGTATTAAGCTTAATAAGAATGCTTGAAGAAATTACATCACTAACTCTCCAAAGTATTGTATGTATATTAACATTTTCTAACTAGTATTTCCAGGGGAAATGCTATATTCCAAACTATAGCATTATCTAAGAAATTAAAACATTCCAATTCTAGATGCCTGTGGAAACAGAAAACACACTGCTGGGGCAATGGCTCAGTGAGAAGCATCTGCTGTCCACATGCAAGGATCAAAACTCAGATATGAAACTGGAAAGCACTTTATTCAGTCTAATTGTCTCATGCTGTTTGAGCTTCCAGGAAAGATGGCCCTAGAAGCAGGATTGCCCCCTCCCATTTCAGACTCAGGTATGTTTGTCTCAAAGCACTCTCTAAGGCCACTTTTCAATAACTAGGTGCCCCTCTAATTCTGTGACAAGCAGGTAATATAACAGCAAAACAGCCCAGAAGTTAAAAACATTGCGCCCATGAGAACAGCTAGAAGGTGTTTTCACCCTTTCCAAAGGAGGTGACTATTCTTTATCCCGTGGTGTAAAAGTTGGAAAGAAAAGCCAGATGTTCATCCATGGGAATTTCATCCATGGGGAGAAAGCTTAGACATTAGAAAATAACTTATATGTATCATGGAAATTCACCCCTAAATATTTTTAAATACAGAATTTAAAAAATAAGAGAATTCTTCTCCAGGATAAACACAATACTGTTATCAAACAGCACCAGCAATATTGTCCATATTCAAATTACTCTGTCTACAAACAGTCTTTCATATTTATACAAACCAGCAAATAAAACACTCAAGTAGTATGCAAAGTATTTCCTTGATGTGAACTCAAAGTATGTATCCTCCCAAAATAATACTTGTTGAAGCCCCCGCTAGCCAATGTAACTATATTTAAAGAGAGGCCTTAAAGAAGGCCATGGTTAAGTGCATAGCAGTTCACAACCATCTGTAACTCCTGTTTCAAAGGACCTGACCCCTCTTCTACCCTCAGCATCAAGCATGCCCTTGGTGCACAAACGTACACACAAGCAAAACACACTACTCACACACAAACTCAAGTTCTCTCATGAGAATGGGGATATGTGAACTAGGGTGACCCCTACCTATTGTTCCACCAATGAGAAATGCAGAGAGCAGGACCTAACTACCTCAGAGCCAGATATACTTGCCCCCACAATGATGGAAACAGAGGAGGTTGCAAAGGCTCCTTTGGGATCTCGGAGGCTATTCCTACATCACTAGTCAAGAAAGTGTGTCAAGGTCAAGATCTCTCTGTGTTATAGCATCAACAAAGTGGCTGTTAATGTTATGAATTTTTGTGCCAGGGGTGGTGGCATATGTCTAAAATCCTACCACTGGGGAAGCAGAAGCAGGGGGATTTAATGAGTTTGAGGCCAGCCTGGTCTACACTGAGTTTTTGGACAGCCAACACTACACAGTGAAATCGTCTCAAAAAAACAAAAACAAAGCCAGAAGATAATGAATGGTCTTTATGCCTTTGCCCTTACTTCCAATTTATTAAAGACTCAGAAAAACTGAAGCCGACAATGAAGAGACAGCTAGGCTAGAAAATGGAGGGAAGAAATTGAGTAACTCCTTAGCAAAGCAGTTCTGGAATTGGAGCTATGAGGGACCCAACCTTCTAACACCCACAGAGCTGACAATGTCATCCTTTCCTATTTGGATGGCAAGAAATAATACTCTCTTGATTAAGCTGGCACCTCAGGATTGCTATGTTTAAGGAAGTTTCAGTGTGTTTTCACAAGGGTGTGTGGGAAGAACAGAGGGTAACACAGCAATATACAAATTTTCTTATTACTGAAACAGCCCTATCTTTTCAGAAGTAAATCACAATTTTAACAGTGAATCACAGATTGTCAGGCATGTTACTCATGTTTTTCATCTCTGCAGCTGCTGTGGCTGCCCAGGCTCCTCCACCCATCAGACATGCGCATCAGCTTCAGCAGCTATGGATTTGCCCATCAGCTCTCGCTCTGCAGCAGACACAGGCTCCGCTTAGCAGAATGAGCCTCAGTTTTCCGGCCTTCCCACTCACCTTCCCAGTACCTCCCATCAGTTCTACTAGTTCCCTCCTACTACCCTCAGACTCTAAGTTGATCCCTGAAACTTCACCACACATAAACTAAATTAAACCACCCAGAAGAAGAAACAACCAAAGCAGAGGTCAAAATGTCTCAGTGATCAAGATCAGTAAAATACACTTCGTAAGTACACTGAGAAGAACCAGTTCTCCCATTGGCTGCCTCTATACTCAGAGGATATATGTAACCTAAGCTACAGCGTTCATATTACCTTCCTCCTAAGAGACTACAGACAGTGCCCTGCCTAGATACAAACTGCTGCTTGACTAGGCCATCAACCCCAAGCTAAACTAAGCTCAGGTCCTGGTCTTTACCCTAACTAATCTCCCGGCAGCCTTGGCTGTGGTTCATACAGCCTCCTCGAAACACTTCGTTACCTGGCTCCACACCTGCAGACTCCCCAGACTTTCTTCTACTTTTCCTATCCTCAATCCCCGTGTGTGTGTGTGTGTGTGTGTGTGTGTGTGTGTGTGTGTGTGTAAAATCTGGCTATTGCCTGGTGACAGAGGTGCAGTGAAGTGGCCCTGGCTTGTGGTGCTATAAGTGGCAAGTGATGCTCACGGAGACTCACTGCTGCTGGTGCGTAAATTCAGAGAAACAGGAACAGGCAACAGCAGCAAAGAATGGGAGATGCAGCAGTGAGAATCAGCAATCACATGAAGATGGTCGGCTGATCAAGATGACACTGAGCAACCTTCAGAGTGAATGAACTACTGAGTGATGAAATGTATGAGAAATATGTAAAATTCATTAAGGAGTATACACATACACACACACCACACGCATACACGTACACACACACCACATACACACATACACACAACACACACATACACATACCACACACCACCCACACACTACACACACATCACACATATACACATACACACACACCACATACACACATCACACACCACACACACCACACACACACATACTACACACACATACACAACACACACACACACACACACCAGATAAAACAGTGTGATATAACTGGCCCCCCAACATAGTTTTCTTAAATTCATGCTAGATAAAGACCTGAAATAACTTGTAGGAAAAACAACGATGGAAAAGAAATTAAAGAAAATCTCCCATCTTCCTAATGTGTGCAGATAAACACAATATACATCTTTTTATAATAACCTAGACTAGGTATTTAAACTAGGGGCTAAAATCTGGTATTTAGAATTATGAGATTCTCTGTTTTAAAAGTGGCTACAAAGCTGGGTGTAATGCTGCACCAGCCTTTAATTCCAGCACTAAGGAGATCTCTGTGAGTTCAAGGCCAACCTAATCTACTACATAGCAAGTTCCAGGCCAGCCAAGACATGTGGTAAGAACTCATCTCTCTAGCTAGGGTTTCCATTGCTGTGATAACACCATGACCATAAACAACTTTCATAGGAAAGTGTTTATTTCTCTTACATTTCCACATCACAGCCTATCATCCAAAGAGTCAGGGCAGGAAACTGGAAACAAGAGCTGATGCAGAGACCACAGAAGAATGCTGCTTACTGGCTTGCTCCTCATGATTTGCTCAGCACCAGGGAAGACCAGCCCAGAGGTGGCACCGCCTACAATGAGCTGAACCCTCCCACATCAATCTTCACTCAAGAAAATGCACCACAGGCCAACCTGGCAGGGAGATTTTGTCAATTGATATTCCCTTTTCCCAAGTGATTCTTTCTGTCAAGCGAACATAAACCTAGTCAGCACAATACCAAAACAAAAAACAAGAAACAAAAGTAATAAAGTGGGTATAAAAATCCCATATTTCAGGAGAACAATGTAAGGTTCATGCAGTATTGTGAGAGTATTTATAACTCATTTATATGTATCCCTGGATCTAAGGGAAAAAATGTATCTTCTCATTGGAAATCCCTGGGAGCACAGAAAAGTTATTCAGTGATGGATGAAGGGCTACATTTATGTGCAGTACTGGCTGCTGCAGTTTTACCATGTGCTGCACTGGCTGCTGCGATTTTACCATGTGCTGCACTGGCTGCTGCAGTTTTACCATCTGATGCACTGGCTGCTGCAGTTTTACCATGTGCTACACTGGCTGCTGCAGTTTTACCATGTGCTACACTGGCTGCTGCAGTTTTACCATCTGATGCACTGGCTGCTGCGGTTTTACCATCTGATGCACTGGCTGCTGCAGTTTTACCATGTGCTACACTGGCTGCTGCAGTTTTACCATCCAATGCACTGGCTACTGCGGTTTTCGCAAGTAAAGCAGTGTGGCTTTGCAGCATGGTGAAAAAAAAAAACAATGAAACATTTCCTTTTCAAAATAAAATACTATCCATATGATGATGGTTCACTGTTAGCTTAGGGCTGTCTTCTGAACTCCAAACTCCTCTGTATAACTAGTAAGTTCTGCAACTTTAACATATCCTAAAATAAAACCATAATCTTCTCTCCTGAGACCACTCCTAGCACACATCAGGTGACTTACAACTTCCTGGAACTCCAACCCCAGGGGATCAACTGCCCTCTCTGGCCTCCACCCTCTCACACATTTGCACACAAGCATGCACACATGCATGGACGCTCCAACACAAATAGAAATAATGAAAGTAAGCTGGATGTAGCAGCAACAGGATTAATCCGAGCACTCAGGAGGCAGAAGGCAGCCTGGTCAGCACAGAATTTGAGGCCAGGCAAGTCTTCAAGTGAGACCCTATCTCAGTAATAATAAACCTTAAAATGAACACAGAGAGCACGGCATCAGAGCACACACAGAAAAATAAACTATAGCCGGGTGGTGGTGGCGCACGCCTTTAATCCCAGCACTTGGGAGGCAGAGGCAGGTGGATTTCTGAGTTCGAGGCCAGCCTGGTCTACAGAGTGAGTTCCAGGACAGCCAGGGCTACACAAAGAAACCTTGTCTCAAAAAAAACAAAAAAAAGAAAAAGAAAAAGAAAAAAGAAAAAAAAAACTATAGGAAGAAGATCCAGTGTTAAATATCAAAATATAACCTTTAAGTGTGGCATTATTATTGGGAGAAAAATGGGCATGAACATAGGAAAATTGGCACAATCACAACATGTAGTGATATACAAAAGGAAACATTTAAAGGAAAACTATGAAATCAGTAATGCTTAACACAGGAGGACTTACTTGGAGATCTACTCAAGAAAGACTTCAGAAACAAAACCTGTGACCACAAGCTAAATGTAGGGGGAAATCTATTATATCAAAATTGAAAGTGTCTGTTCAGTGAAGTGCATTACAGAAAAGGTTACTGACAAACGGCACAAATGGCGTATAGAGAAGAGATATATTTGTAAAACTTACAGGACTAGTGGCATGAAAACACTGGTCATGTTCAGATGTACATGTTCAGATTGACAACAAAGATCTGTGCTATGGTCTGGTTCCAGATGGAGTAGGTCCACCAGGCAGTGGAAACTAACCCAGGATATTTAGAGGTGAGGCCTCTGGACAGAGATTATGATCAGATAATGTCCTCAGGATGGAGTCCGATAAATAAATACAGGTAATGTTATAAAAGCAGAGAGGCCAGAAAATACACAGTACACATGCACATACCTGTGCATTTCCTGCCTCTGACTAGGTGATACCTGCGTTGCCTCATTATCCAGCTAAGGCTCTCATCACAAAAGGCCCACTCAAAGTTGGACCTCCATGACTAAAACCAAAAACAACCCACTTCACAGTTTAAAAAAAAAAGTCTGTGATGCTCTGCTATTAGCAACAGACCAAGATCCAAGATCAAGTCCTCCTGTGTTAAGCATTACTGATTTCATAGTTTTCCTTTAAATGTTTCCTTTTGTATATCACTACATGTTGTGATTGTGCCAATTTTCCTATGTTCATGCCCATTTTTCTCCCAATAATAATGCCACACTTAAAGGTTATATTTTGATATTTAACACTGGATCTTCTACAAAATAAACTGGAACTACAAAATAAACATGGGTAAATAGATGAATAGCCAATTTTAAAAAAAGAAACGCCAAAATAAGATAGAATGCTTATCAGAAAATGCTCAAATTCAGGGTTGGGGACTGAGCTTGGTGGTTGAGCACTTGCCTAGCATGTGTGAAGCCCTGGGGTTCAAATGCAGTATCACATACAAAATAAATTAAAGCTCAAATTCGTTGTAAGTTGAGGTTTAAGTTCATATATAATAGTCTGGAAAAAGAGGTGGGGTTCTGAGTACCACAAAGCATCAGTCCAGCCACAGGATATGGGAACCCCCATGAACTACCCTGCAAAAGTGTGCACCTCGCCAGCTTATTCTACAGCATAGTCTAAAAGAGCTTCAATGAACATATGAGTATTTAATACTCGGGAAACACGCGGCTTTGACATGTCTCACAGACCAGTATTACAGTAACCTCTATAGTGCTAGAAAGGTTATGATACTGTGGATGGACCCAAATGAAGCAGACAGATCAACCAAAGTCAATGTCCATTCTAAACACCACAGAGCGGGAGGCTGGAGGTACAGCCTCAAAGAGCACTCGCTGCTCTCACAACGACCTGAGTCCGGTTCACAGCACCCACATCAGGTGGCTCACAACCTTGGACAACTTCAGCTCCAGGAGACCCAAGGCCCACTCCTGGCCTCAACAGGCTTGCACGCGCACAGCACATAGTCACACAAACAACACACACTGAAACAAAAAATAAATCCTCTTTAAATTAAAATAGTCAGAAGTCAGAAGCATTAGCAATCACTTTAGGAGAACAAGAATGGTACAATATATAACATGACATAATAAAAAAAATGTAGGCACTCAGGAACACACATTTAGTAACACAGACTAAAGCAAGTACCCCACACACATTATATTGGCTGCCACTGGGTGAATGGACAAGAAAATGGCAGTAAGAGTTGGAATAATAGGATAGAATATGAACTGGAATTTGGCCCACCCCAGTGATGAACACTGAACATCTCTGCCCAAGGTTCAAAAAAAAATTTTTTTAAGATTTATTTTATGTATGTGAGTATACTGTCACTGTCTTCAGACACACCAGAAGAGGGCATTGGATCCCATTATAGATGGTTGAGAGCCACCATGTGGTTGCTGGGAATTGAACTCAGGACCTCTGGGAAAGCAGTCAGTGCTCTTAACCACTGAGCCATCTTTCCAGGCCTCAAAATAAACGTAAGGATTCACTTTCGACACAGGGCTATCCTACTGTTCTCTTGAGGTAGGTTACCTTGAGGTTCTGAGACAAGCACAGAAACAGCTCGCTCTTTATTTTATTCTACTGTATTTTATTCTTCAGACAGAATCTATGGAGTCTGGTCTGTCCTGGAACTCACAGGCATGGCCTTCAACTCACAGAGATCCATCAGCCTCTGCCCCTCCCTCTGGAATGCTGGGACTAAAGGCATTTTAAGTCACTGCTCACTGCTTTTAAAGGACTAATGCTGAATTTTTACATGGGAAAACTGCTCCATTTCCTTTAACTTTATAATAAAAACTGTATTCATAATAAAAGAAAATATCTACATAGGGCTTTGTACCCCAAATGTTAACTTCCCACGGGCAGGACTAAGTTTATAGGATTCATCCAGTCACCCAAACGTTTTGTCCTGTTAAGAAAGTGGAGTTCTGGAGAATTTTTAAATAAAAATTTTGAAAAATTAACTTCTCTACTGTAATTCTTAATTGACATTTGACACTTTCCTTTGTAATTATGCAGTTTGTTCTTCCAACTTGAAGCACCAGAGAGCTGATATTTGGGGTAAAAAATCAAAGTGGTTTTTCATTCTTTAAAATAAAGACAATTTCAAGCGAATTTTTCACTTAGGATCTGCCAATCACCCCCTCCACACTGTCATAAGACTGCTTATAAAGTGAAAAGCTGAAGCAAACTAGAGATTTTATGCAACAAAATATCAACAACCCAATTTCTTTCATATAGTACTTGATCATTGTAATCTTGTGAAGAAAGTTCTCTAAGAAATAAATGTCATTGAAAAGAATCATAACTGGGTGTGGTAGCACACACCTTTCATCCCAATACTCAGGAATCAAAGACAGGCAGATCTCTGTGAGTTTGAAACTAGTCTGTACTAAGATGTGTTCTAAGCATGTTCTAGGATAGCCAAAGCTATACAAGGAGAGACAACCTCTTTAAAGAAAAAAAAAAGGAAACTAAGAAAAAAAGGGGGGGGGAGAAGTAGGAGGAGAAAGAAGAGGGAGGAGAAAGAGGAAGAGGAGGAGGAAAAAGAGGAAAGAAAAGAATTAGGGTTTTTTCCCATGAGAAATATTACAAGAAAAGAAATATATAGCTGGTACTGACTACACACTAAAGTCAGCAGCAAGAAAACACGTATGTAGTCTGTGATGCACCTGAACCAGCAAGAGTTCTAGAAAATACAAACCAGAGAATTCTGCACAGGACCTAAGGTGCAGACACTGCAGGTGGGTTAAAAACAGTATAATTTTAAAATCGAAGGCAGGATAGTATGGCTGCGAGCATAGTTTCGGAATGCCAGGATTCGCCAGTTAGAAAAATAGCAGACATCCTGTTAGAGCAAGTCCCAAGGAAGAGCAGGCAAGTGGCAGCTCAAAGATGATCCTCTAACAGACAGCGTCGCCCCTTAGCCAGTAATACCAAGAATAGAACCAACAGGGAAACATAAGTCCAAACATAGGAAACCCAGTTCAAGAACATTACCAATAAACACCCACGATCATCACTAGTCACCCGACCCTGGGAGCAAACAGATAATCCCTGGGTGCAAAGCAGTCACACCGAAAGACTAAGGCCACTTTCACAAGCAGCAAATGTCACCCGAACCCAGAGGGACCGTGACGGACCCTAAAGCTTCTGAGAAAGGCTCCTGGAGGTGGTCTGAAGCTGAAGCATCAAACAGAGCAGCAGCCAACTAGAACAATCTGACAGCCAGATGGTCTCCAGCTAAGGAGGGCTCGTGACCCTTGACCTTTAACCCCTGCCTTCCAAGGCTAAGCTCTAAAGCTGGGCTTTCACAAGGAGGCTCCAAAGCTTTCCTACCTGTCAAATCTTCACCTCAGGCGATAATCATGTCTGTAGGAGATGCTGTGCGTGCCCCCTCAAAGGAGGCAAAGGAGGCGGCGTACGCAAGGAGGACTAGCTGGGCAAGTCCGGGTGGGCAAACCCGAGGGACCCCACGCCGATGCCGCCGCCCTCACTCTGCCTGGTTGCAAGGATCCACCGCCGCCACTGCTGCAGTAAATCAGCTGACACCGGCCTCAACTGCCGTAAATCAGCTGACACCGGCCTCAACTGCCGTGACGTCGCTGCAACTGTCGCAAAAGCTAGGCGGGGTGGAAACCGCACACGGTTTCCTAGCACGCCCACCCAGGCAGGCGTGGTCTGGTTACTATGGCGACCAAAGCCTGCTATAAGTGCGCAGTCGCCATGTTGTGTATGTCTGGTCTAGACTGCATTCTCGCCTCCAGTTCTTTTGTAGAGTGACGGAAAAGCATTCAAGAATGAAATGGTCAGCCGAGAAAATCAAATCTTTCCTGGATTAGGATGGTGAAAGTTTACATTTAGCCCCGAAGTGTGGGTTCAGGTGGCAGGACTGTTTCCTTTTGGTCAGGACAAGCATCTAAGGAAGCACCTCCACAGCATACACACACATACACACACGGACACACACACACACACGGACACACATGCACGTGCGCGAGCACACACACACACACACACACACACACACACATGCCCTAGGAAAATATTCAGGTCTTCTTTACTAAAGTCTTTGATGACTGCAGAGCCAGCCCACCAATCTTTCCTTCTCTGTCCCCTACATCTCCTCCAGCATTTGTTGTCAGTAGTTTTGTTGATCTATGACCTTCTGACTGAGGTAAGATGAAATCTCAAGGTTATTTTGATTTGCATTACCCTAATTGCTAAGAAAAAAATGAACATTTTTTTAAAAAGATGAGGTCAAATTATTTGGGGTTAGTTTTTTGTTTGTTTTGGGTTTTTTCTTGTTTTGTTGTTGTTGTTTTGTTGTTGTTGTTGTTGTTGTTGTTGTTTTCTTTCTCTCATATATTACATCCAGGTCCAGTTTCCTGTCCCTTTCCGTCCTCCCAGTCTCTCTCTCCTCCACTTCCCCTCAGAAAAGAGCAGCCTCCCAGTGACATCAACCAATCACTGCATAACAAGTTACACTAAGACCAGGAACGAATGACCACATGGAGGTTAGACAAGACAACCCAGTAGGAGGAAAGGGGCCCCACAAGTAAATAAAAGTGTCAGGGGCAGCTCCCATCCTTACTCCCACTGCTCAAATTTCCACAAGGACAACAAGCTACTCAGCCATGATTTGTGTGCAGAGGACCTTGGTTGGATCCTTACAGGCTCCCTGATCCTGGCAAGCTCCCATGAGTCCCAGCCTGTTGATTCTGTGGGCCACGCTCTCTTAGTGTCCAGAACCCCTTTGGTTCCTCCAATCCTCCCTCCTATTCCTCCTAAGGACTCACGAGCTCCACCTAATGTTTGACTGTGTGACATTGCATCTGCTCCCATCAGTTGCTGGATGGAGTCTCTCTGGACTCTTTGATCATGATTCGGCTTGGCTCCAGGTCCAGAACACTAGACAGGAAGTACAAACTGTAGGTTGAAGGTTTTGTGGCTGGGTTAGTGTCCTAATCCCTCCGCTTGAGGCCTTGCCTTGTTACAGAAGATGGCCCATTCAGGCGTTGTGTATGCCTCCCTTACTAGAGGTCTTTGTCAGGAGTTTCGATTGCAGTAGGTTTCCAACTGTCCCCCAATTCCATTTGTTTCTCTCACTATCCCCCCCACACTACCTGATTCTTCCTGTTCCCAACCCCACCCACCCCAGTGCACCAGCAAAATTTATTCTATTTGTCCTTCCCAAGGAGTTTCTTGCTTCCCCCAATTAAGTCCTCCTTGTTACTTCACCTTTCTGGGTCCATGAACCATAGCATGATTGTCTTTTACTTTATAGTAATATCTTCTTATAATTGAGAACATACCGTTTGTGTGTGTGTGTGTGTGTGTGTGTGTGTGTCCCCACAGTGTTTAGGCACAAACTCAAAGCTTCATTTCTAAGCTGTGGAAGGACAGATAGAAATAATAACAGTTCATCTCTTCTGAACTGAACTGGATGCACACACACACCCCCAACACCAAAATTCATAAGTTAAAGCCCTGATTCCCAGTCTGGTTTCACTGTTTTTGAAAATGAGAATTTAAGGCTCGTTAAAGATCCTTATGTTAAATGAGGTCAAAAGTCAAGACCCTGTTCTTGTTATTGGCAGCATAAACTACAGTTCAACGTCTGAGGACTCCTCCCCAGAGCTTGAGGAGGCTACTAAGGTGTACCCAGTCCTCAAGGATGCCACAAAGTGATGTAAGGATGATTCGGGGTGAAGCAAAGTTGGTGAATTTATTGATTAATTCAAAAGACACACTTGGGAAAGAAGCAGATATTAGAAGAGAAGCATACCCCAGTACCTCTGGAGAGACTGTACATGTGCAGTTGTAGGGCTTGCAGCTTCTTAATCTGTAACTAAGCTTAGATCCTAGAGGCTAGGTATGTGTTGATATATTCTCATTTTAAATCCAAAGCTGAGGGGTTTTGTTTGTTTATTTGTTTTCCTTTGGCTCATGGTGCAGGCTGGAGAAAGGAACCCTGGTTAGAAACTAAACATTGACCAAAGGGATCTTTAGTCACAGATATGTCACAAGGAGGTTCTGGAACTCACTCTGTAGACCAGGCTGGCCTTGAACTCAGAAATCTGCCTGCCTCTGCCTCTCAAGTGCTGGGATTAAAGCCACCACTGCCCAGCCATTACATAGTTTTTTAATTGTGGAAATGGAATAGTTATTTTATTTTTATTTTTAATTTTTTTTTTTTTGAGACAGGGTTTCTCTGTGTAGCCTTGGCTGTCCTGGAACTCTGTAGACCAGGCTGGCCTCGAACTCAGAAATCCACCTGCCTCTGCCTCCCAAGTGCTGGGATTAAAGGCTTGCGCCACGCCACCACTGCCTGGCTTAAAATGTTTTAATTGAAATAGATTTTCATCACTGATTTGGCCCTCCTTTCCCTTCCCACACCCCAGTTACCCTCCCTCAACCTTCTCCTGTGTATCGTCAATCTTAAATCGCTAGGCTCATTTTCTTTTATTATATTTATTACATATTCTGTGTGTGCACAAATATATCCAATTTATGTACAACCCACTGAGTCCATCTTTGCTATTTGTGTATATACGTTTTTGAGGCTGCCAACAACTCAGCATCAGACAACCAATAGGAGGAAGAAAGCTCATTTCTGGGAGGGGCCAACTCTTCTCCCAGAAGTCAATTGTTGCTGGTAGGTGTTTGCCTAGGTGTTGGACCCTGTGATTTTTTTCTTCTCCTACATTAATAGGTCCATTGATTTTTGCTGTTGTTCCTATCTTGTTTATACAGACGTTTATAGAACGGTGCTTCACAGCAGACATCTGAAATTCAGGGTCTTAGACTCTTTATGCCCCTCTCTCCCACAATATCCCCTTGGCCCAAGATGCAGGAGCTGTGGTGTAGCCACATCCACTGGGGCTGGTTCCCCATGATCCATTGATCTCTGCATTATGTCCAGTTGTGGTTTTCTGTGATGGTTTCCATTTTCTGTAAGGAAAAGCTTCAAGGAAGTGTGATAGTCACACTTACCTGTGGATGTAAGGATAAGATTTTAGAATGCAGTGATGGATTATACTGATCTAGCAAAGTGTCAGTGGTAGATTCTTTTCCAAGATCCATGACCTCACTAGCCTCTGGAAACTGGCTAGGTTTCCAGTACCAGGCATGATTTTGTAGGGGTAAATATTATTGGGGGGGGGATGTTTAGCCCACTTAGACCATAGAGTTACCAAATAAAAAACACAAAACCTTTATATTTATAATTAACCTTAAAACATTAGAGTTGGGCAGATATCAACTCTCTATGCCATTTTGTCTTCTTCCCTGTCAATAACCCCAAGATATCACTTGTCATGGTCTGTGGTCTGCATGGACTGCTCCTACTCCAACAGGTTGGCCCTCAGGGCCATGCACTCACCACCTACCCCATGACAACCTCTTCCTTCTTCCTCTTTCCTCCTGGTCTCGGCCTAAGAGCCCATGCTCAGGAACCTTTGCTCTGCCCCCTCTCTTCTGCCCAGCTCAGGCTGTGGGAATTTTTATTAACCAATTATGCATAACTTGGGGATCCAGGTTTACATAACAAAAGCTGGCCTGCAAGGATCTGCCTGTCCTGGAGCAAGTAGATCTTGGGGTACAGAATTTAGCATTTGAATACTAATGCTAAAGCACCAGACCAACCTCTTACATGATTTCCCCATTTTTTGAGTGGGTTTTATTTCTATTAAGATAGCTGTTGGTTACCACTTTTTGCACCTTCATGCCTACCTAGCCATGATGGTAATTTGTTATGTTTCATAGCTGTTGAAGATAGATAGGACTGTTTAATTGATCGCTTCCCTTGATAGTTTTCATAGTGTTTTCTGGAATTATGAATGCTAGACCATAGAGCAAAAGCTTTCAGCTCAGATCCAGGTCATGTGTCCACAGTTTGTGGTTTCTTCAGAAAAACAGGCTCACTTCAACCCCTGAGAAGCAACCAAGGCCTACAGTGTATTGCCTTGTAGTTGTGGTGATTTGAATATAAGTGGCACTTTAGGAGATGTGGCCTTGTTGGAGGAAGTACATCACTGAGTAGTTCTGCTTTCTGGCCTCCTAGTGCTCATGTTCTACCCATGCAGAAGAGACCCCCTCTTCCTCCTTACTGCCTGCAAAAGAGAGCCTTTTTCTGGTTACCTTCAGATCAAGATGTATAACACTCAGCTCCTTTTCTGGCACCATTTCTGCCTGCGTGATCCATGCTGCTTCCTGCCATGATGGTAATGGAAGCTGTAACTTGAATTCAGTGTTGTTCTTTATAAGAGTTGCCTTGGTCATGGTGTCTCTTCACAGCAATGAAACTCAAATTAAGATGGGAGTCATTTGGATAATCCTGACTAAACCCTCCTTCAGTGGTTTCTGGTATCTGGTGCTGGGGCTTTTGTTGGTATTTGGTTCTTGTGAGGAGCTACTTCTTGGTCCAAGTTGCTTAACTTCCTTTAAGATTTATCTCTCTCTCTGTCTCTCTCTCTCTCTCTCTATCTCTCTCTCTCTGTGTGTGTCTCTCTCCCTGTCTCTCTCTGTCTCTCTCTCTGTTTCTGTGTGTGTGTATGTGTGTACATACACACATGCTTAAGTGTATTGTGTATAATTTTAGGTATATATAATATATAATATATAATAATGGGATTCCCTATCAGATCCTCTTGGTGTTAGTTATCACTCCCCCTCTGTACTGACTTCTCTCCTCCTCCCCATTGGAGTCCTCTCCTTGTTCTTTTCCACATCATATTATCTGTTTCCTCCTATTCCCCTTCCAAATCCATTCCTTTATACTTCCCTTGTTCCTGTGGCTGCTCCTTGTTGTATATTTACATCTGAGGATTTAGAGCTAGAAACGGAGGATGAGAATGAACATTTGGCCTTTGTCTCTCTGGGTCTGGGTTGCCTCACTCTGTGGAATTTTTTCTAGGTCCATCCATTTACTTGCAAATCAAATGTTTCTTTACAGCTGGATAGTATCCCACTGTATGCATGTACTGAGGAGTCCATTTTTCACCTCCCATTTCATCTTCACTCAGAAACTAGGCCATGGACCATTTGCTATCTATCTGGGTGAAAAGGTACTCTGCTTTCTTTCTGCAGTTCTGCAGCTGATCAGCCTGACTGAGTAACTTTAAGGCTGGCCTCTGCAGCTTCTGGTTAGCACCTCTAAGTGACACAAGAGGAGGCTAGGTAAAGCCTCAGTAGGAAATTGTGCTTCTCTGAGTTGACATCTTGGAGAAAAGGGGAGGGGGACATATCTTTGTCCTTTGTTCTCTCAGTACTCTCAGAGTGTGGGTTCACATGGTAAAAGCTCATTGTGAGTTTGCACATAAATTGATTAAGGGGTTATAACAGAGAATGCCTACATGCGTATACACTAGGAGCAATTATCTGGCTTAACTTTCACCATTTGTTACTAGCTTGCAGGGTCATGGAAAAGTTTAAGACTATAAGCCATCCTTGAAGTTTTGTTTAGACAAACTCAGTCAATATCTTATCTCCTGTTTTTGCACCTGGCGTTCTGTGGTGTATATCTTCTTTATGAACTTCAGTTAGTGGTTTCTTTAAACCCACTAATGTGCCCTAAGTTTTAGAAGTCTGCTGTTATCTCAGAAGCAATTAAGCAGTCCTGGTATAAAAGCAACTCCAGTGTTTCTGTGGGTGTTGTCATTTGGAAACAGTGGTACTCCTTGCATCCTAGATGTTTCTGCAGAATAAATGCTCTTTGTCTTTGGATACTATCTGAGTCTGGGGTCTTTCGTCAGCAATTTTTCAGGCCCTTACATGTACTACATTTTCACTACCCATCATCTGTTAAAGCACATTTAGCCCGTTTTCATTTCATGGCTTGTATGGCTAGGATAGCTATGAATACTGTTGAACAAGTATAAAGAGTTGGCTATTGAGTCTTTTTAGTATATGCCAAGAAATGGTACAGCTGAATCATACAGTAGATTTATTTTTAGTTTTTTTGAGGATCTTTCATACTGATTTTCATAGTGGCTGCACACATTTGCATTTCCACCTGTACTGGCTGGTTTTGTGTCAACTTGACATAAGCTGGAGTTATCACAGAGAAAGGAGCCTCCCTTGAGGAAATGCCTCCATGAGGTCCAGCTATAAGGCATTTTCTCAATTAGTGATCAAGGGTGGGAGGCCCCAGCCCATTGTGGGTGGTGCCATCCCTGGGCTGGTAGTCCTGGGTTCTATAAGAAAGCAAGCTGAGCAAGCCAGTAAGCAGCATCCCTCCATGGCCTCTGCATCCACCCCTGCCTCCGAGTTCCTGGCCTGTGTGAGTTCCTGTCCTGATTTCCTTTGGTGGCAAACAGAATTTGGAAGTGTAAGCTGAATAGACCCTTTCCTCCCCAACTTGTTTCTTGGTCATGACGCTTTGTGCAGGAATAGAAAACCCTAAGACACCACCTGTAAGGAATTCAGGTTCCTCTTTCTTCAGAACCTACCACCATTTGTTATCAGTTGTGCTGTTGCTTTTTGCCATTCTGACAGGGGTGGGTGGCATTTCATTGAGTTGCTCTTTATCTCTATGTTGTGCCAATATCAGATTGTTTCTGTTACTGTAGCTCTACAATCTATCTTAATGTCTGGAAATCCCTAGTATTGTTCTTTTTGCTCAATTTGCTTTGGCTCTCTGGATTGTTTTCTGATTTTATATGCATTTTGTGATTTTTTTCTTTATTTCTATAAAGAATTTTTTGTGGGCATATTGATTGGAATTGCATTGAATCTGTAAACTACTTTTTATAAGGTGGTCGTTTTCACATCTTAATTCCACTGATTCATGAACACAGGTTACCTTCCCATATCTTAGTGTCTTTTTCTATCTCTTTCTCCAGAGCATTATAGTTTTCACTATAGAGGTCTTTCACCTCCTTAGTTAGTTTATTTCAAGATATTTTGTTGACTAGAATGATGTCGTAAATGGGAGTGTGCTCACAATGTCTTTCTCAGTGTTTGTTGTCGGTGTCATTATACATTTTTAACAACCTGGTTTGTGAAGTTTCTCAGTTATTTGGTCTATGGTCTAGTTACTTATATTAAAAACATCTGGGTGTTTGCCAATGACAGATTTAGAACAGAGGGAGGGAGGGGTTTTCCTTTCTCATACTCCTTGTGGTGGTTTCAATATGCTTGGCCTAGGGAGTTGAGTGGTACTATTAAGTGGTGTGGCCTTATTGAACAAAGTGTGTCACTGTGGAGGTGGTTAGCTTTGAGACCCTCCTCCTAGCTGCCTAGAAGCAAGTCTTTTCCTGCTGGGTTCCATCAAAATGTAGAACTCTCAGTTACTCATGCATCATGCCTGCCTAGACACTCCCATGCTTCCTGCCTTGATAATCATGAACTTAACTTCTGAAACTGTAAGCAAGCTCCAAATTTAAATGTTATCCTCTATAAGGCTATATGTCACAGTGTCTTTTCACAGCAATGAAATCCTAAGACACCTCTCCTATTTCCTAATTAGCTATCCTGTCTTAATTTAAGAAGATTGGTGTGGTGGTTTGAATATTTCTGTCCCATGGAGTGACACAATTAGGAGGTATAGCCTTGTTGGAGTAGATGTGGGCTTGTTGGAGGAAGTGTGTCACTGTGGGCATGGGCTTTAAGAACTTTGTTCTAGCTGCCTGGAAGCCAGTCTTCTCCTAGCAGCCTTCAGATGAAGATCTGAACTTTCAGCTCATCCATTACTATGCCTGCCTGGGTGTTGCCAAGGTCCTGCCTTGATGATAATGGACTGAATCTCTGAACCTGTAAGCCAGCCCCAATTACATGTTGTCCTTATAAGAGTTGCCTTGGTCATGGTGTCTGTTCAGAGCAGTAAAACCCTAAGACAGTTGATATCTTTGCCAATAATATTAATTTTCTTTTAAAAAACGACCAGATCAGCATCTTATCCTGCTCATGTAAAGCTAGAATGCAAAGGGAATCGCATACAAATTTTAAAAAGACCCCAGGAAACCACTCCTGCAGTCACCTCTCTGTCCCATTTATTCCCACAACTTCCCACTCTTTTAGACTTTCAGTTTGCAGACCCATGAGAAATTTCTGTTGTATAAGCCACTTTCTCCTGTGGTATTTTTGTTAACACCGCTCTAGCTGACTAACAACTGTTTATAAACAGTATTTGCTGGGTATTGTATATTTGGTCTAAACATCACTATAATTCACAATTCTGGAAAGTAGATATTAACACACTTCTCAGACAATAAAGACAAGGTTCAGAAAGGCTAACGGCTTGCCCATCCCTATAGGACCAGTTGTAGAGATTATGGAAAATTCTGCCAGATTCTATTAAAGTCATTACACTGATATAATATGAAAATATATAGTCTGATGCGTGTACTAAGGAAATATTGCCTATTATCTGCCCTTTCAGTCCACTTACACATGCTGGCTCCTCTATCTGAAGTATTTCTATTACCTTTCTCCTGCAAAATTGAATTATTTTTCTTTACTCAAAGCCCACCATTGGATGTATTTTCGTGCATTTTTACATCCTATATCAAATATATTTTTTTGAGAATTTCATACACGCACACGTATTTTTGATCACGCCAACCCCAGTTTCCTCCTGCTGCAGTGCCCCTGAATCTCCTTCCCATTTTCCCCTCTCCAAAACTCTACAAGATTGAGTTCTGAAGTTACTTCTACCCTTTACCCTGCGTCACAAGCTCGCCTCGCTTGCTTCCAACGTTCATATTTGTTAATTTTGTGTGTCACTAGACTCCAGATTCCTGAAGAAATGAGGGTGCCTCTTTTTGGCATAATTTGGGTACATTAATTCCGAATGTCTGCTCGGAGCACACCCGTATGTCATGACATCCATGAAGAAATGTTCCCATTATTTATTATGTGTCGAGTGGCTTGCCTAGAATACAAGCACTGAGGCTGTAGTCATGCGCCCTCAAAGGGAAGAAGGGTCCCTCAACCTGGTCTCTTCAAAGTCACCTCCTAGTCAAAACAAAGCAAGACAGGACAAAAGAGAACTTTAGGTCAGAGAAGCCAGTAGGGAAGCAACTCCAGAAGCACAGCGGAGCAGAGGAATCTAAGACCTGCGCCCTGCGTCCTGAGCCGTTCCGGTAGTGCAAGCCTCAGGTAGGCACGCAAACGGAAGTCGGAAGTCGCGGAAATGACGTCAAACGCGCACGGGCCGAGGCTCCCTCAGCGCGGTGGCTGCTGGGTGCTGCGCGCCTTGCCGCTCTAGCTCCCCTCCCAGCCCGCGTCTCCTCCCCCTCCGCTCGCCTGCTCCCTGGCGTGACTCGGCACTCGCCGCTCCGGGAGGACACGTCGTGGTCGCCGTTCCCGCCCAGGCCCCGGCCTCCTGCAGCCTCTCTCCGGCCTCTCCTGGGCTTTCTTCTTAAGTTTTGAGGCCGGAAGCGTTGTGGCCGCCCTGCCGGGCTGTCTGTGAGGATGGTGGGAGTGAAGCCGGTCGGGAGCGATCCAGATTTCCAGCCGGAGCTGAGTGGAGCGGGCTCCAGACTTGCTGTGGTCAAGTTCACCATGAGAGGGTAAGGCCGAGTCTGGGTCCTCCTGGCATTCCTTTATGGGTCCCTGCTTCCCCGGCCTCCCCGCCCCCATTTTCCGGGTCCCAGTTCTCCTGTCGTCTTATGCTCTGGAATGTCCGGTGGTGACTACAGCCCAGGCCGCCGCCAGGATTAGGCCTCAGCTCCAGAGTGCGGGTCTCTGATGTGCAGAGGAGGCTTCCTGACGGGCACAGAGGCCACTCTGGCGGGTCCCGCCGCTCAGGACATGCCTGCCGCTGAGTTTAAATTCGCAGAAGTGTCTGCTCTTGGGGGCGGCCCGCGACGTTTCCAGGTTGTAGGAATCTCGGTCTCTACTACTTGCGCCGCTCCCTGTCTTTGGGAAGAGCCAACGATCATTTGCATTTTAGTGTCTCTGAAAGCGTCATTTTCCAAACACGTTGATTTCTCTTCACCTGCATTTTCTGCAAAGCCTTTGAAAGATCCAGATGAGGGTGTCCACCTAGTCGGAATAATCTGTAGTCTTAAGGCCTAGTTGGTGCATTTTGAATTAATGTTGGGACAGTGTTTTTAATGCACATAACATGTTTTGTTCCAGGCATCGTTTTGTCTTAAAGCTCCTCTGTGTTTGCAGATTACAGACACAAAATACAATTTGTACATGGCTCTGGTTAGACAGACCTGTGTTTGTCCAAATTGCGTTTTTAACTTGATGGTTTAAGATGCTAGGAATGTGCAAAGATGTTAACTGATCTAAAGGACAAAAAGCTGGAGGATCGCTTTTGTGTGTGTGTGTGTGTAATAATGTTCTCGTCTGCAATTGGAACTAGGCCCTAAGAGCCAAAACTCAGTGTGTATTTACAGAGCCCTTGAATGTAGCAGTACCAAGTTAAAAGGTTTAGAGATATTCATTTGACCACATGGCATTATTTACACACAAACCAATTGGGACCCAGTTTATGTAACAGTTTACTTGCCTGTGTTATTGTGTTTTTTTTTTTTTTTTTCTTAAAGCCAGAGAAAAATTTAGTTTCTAGTACAGGATTCAGTAAATGTTGTGTATAAGATGTAGCTAGCTTTAGGGGATCAGGGTACAAGTAGAGAAGAAAACAAGTTATAAGGGTTTTGTTGGTGTTTGTTTTGCTTTGGGGCCGATCGCCCATAGAATTGAAAGGGGGGCCGGGTAAATTAATAGAGAAGTAGAGTCCCCATGTGATACACGGATACTTTTACTAAATTGAAGGGGTCAGGCTCTATCGTGTATTAAGACATGTCTCAAAGGAGTATCAGAATTCTAGAAACATCTCAGTCTTCCATGTTTATAGCTTTTATCCTAGACAAGTAGCTGCTCACAGTGAAAGAGAGCATATGGCTTCAGCAGGAATCTTATTTGTAGTCCATCCTTCTACTTGTGGGCAATTGCAGCTTTTACACTCTTGTCACTTGGTGATTTAGTTTGGCCTTACCATGCAGAGGCAGGATAATAACTAGTTATTGATAGCAGTGAGAAAGGTGGAGAGACGTTGCTATTGATGGAACTTTTCTGTTAGCAGTGTGCAGTCATTTTTAATATACATGTAGGAACTGATTGTTAAAGAGCTAGGTTACTTATTATTAAAATGCTTTAATGGAGTGAAAATTCCTTTCCTTTGTAAAAACTTAAAGCAAATAAATGCTTACATGTGGAGAACATTTTTAGTGTAAAAGAGTATTTAGGTAATGTTTATAAATCTAGTGAGGTTGTGTTTTGCCCTTAACATTCTTTCTGTTTTTAAGTATCTTTACCATTCTTTCAATGTGGGCAATCAAGGCACTCCTCTCTGAGGTCATTGCAGTGTTACTGGCTTTATTTATACTTTGTGACCTGCAAGTAACTGTCCAATAAAGTCTTCTCAGAAACTGCTCAGGGAAAGTTAATGTTACCTCATTTTAGGTTGAGGGCATAATTTCCTCTAGTGCCCAATTGTTTACTTCAACTATGTATTTTAAGCTAAATTGCATATGTCTTATCAGCCATTGCTCTAAGTTAATTTTCCTCAAGCAGTGTGTCTATGGCTTTGTTTAAGTATGTGCAGCTGCTCTTTGGTTTTTGCACAGAGCCCTTGAACATACTGGGTAAGCACCTTACCAGTGAGTTAAACTCCAAGCTCTGGTTTTCTTTCTTTTCTTGTTTTCTTTTTTCTAATCCCCTTTCTCTCCCCTTCCCCCATAAGGGTTAACCAGGGTTTCTCTGGCTTTACTGGAACTCACTATGTAGACCAGGCCGGCCTCAAAATCACAAGAGATTGATCCACTTGCCTCTGCTATCCAGTGCTAGGATAAAAGGCATGTTCTACCATGGCTGGCCTTCATTTTCCTTTTTATAGTAAAATATATATGACATAAAATTGATGATTTTGGTGCTGTGTGTATGTCCCTAGCCTTCTGAATGCTGGAATTACAGGCATGCACCACTACGTGGAGTCATTTTTAGCAGTTTCAAAGAGTATAATTCAGGGGTGTTACGTGCATTCACAATATTGTGCAATATTTACCTTTATTTTCTGAAATAGCTATTTCATTCCAAGCAGAAACTCCCTGTTGTTAAGTAGAAATACCCTGTGCTCACTTCTCCAGAAGAACAAAACTCTGTTAGATCCCACTCTCCCATGTCCACTGGCTTCTCTGATCATCTGTGCTTTCTGTCTCTATGAATTTGCTTGTTTTAGGCAGCGCATGTGAGTGGACTATGACAGTGTATGCTGCCTTTCTTCTCTTAGTCATTTCACATAGTATATTTTCAAGATTCATCTGCAGTAAAGGATGTCTCAGGAGTTTATTCCTTTTCTTCATCTCTTGATGACACTTGTGTTTACTTGTAGCTGTTAGTAAGGAACGCTACTGTGGACATTGGCATATTACATCTTTCTCAGTGTCTGCTTTAATTCATTCTTTTTGATAAAGATTGCTTTGAATGCATTAATTCTGTCTGCATTATACTCTTAAGCCTATCATCAGTTCAGTTTACTAATACTTTCCTGGCAAGATGAGCATATTAAGCTGTTTATACTGTTAAGAGACTGAATTCTATATGTTAAGTATCTATTCTGGCAAGATTTCTAAAATAATTGTCTCCAAATAGTTGCTTCTTAAATATAGCCAGATACATTGAGTGGTTGTCGACAGTGCCATTTTATTGTTTTGGTTTGTGGGTATACTAAGCTAAAAGAATGTAGTTTCTTCCCTAATAGTATAATAAGATTTTTATCTTGAAGTGGTGAATATATCATAGTTTTCTTCAGTTATTTGAGTCTTCCTGTTATAGACAGTTTCCTCTGTATTTTATTTTCTTAAAGCAGGCCTTATTTTGTAATTGATTAGGTATTTATAGTTACCATTCAGAGAGGATGCTAGTGGTGTATATGAGGATATTGAGTTCCTGTAGTACATTAGCTTGTTTTGCTTAAAAGTATATTACTGCTGGGCGGTGGTGGCGCACGCCTTTAATCCCAGCACTTGGGAGGTAGAGGCAGGCGGATTTCTGAGTTCGAGGCCAGCCTGGTCTACAGAGTTAGTTCCAGGACAGCCAGGGCTACACAGAGAAACCCTGTCTCGAAAAACCAAAAAAAAAAAAAAAAAAAAAAAAAAAAAAAAAAAGTATATTACTAACATGTGCAGTGTATCAGTTACATATTGCAAAATTGCTGAGGACTGAAAGTAATTTACCAAAATAAGAGCCCAGTATCCTGCAGGAGCTAGACAGATAAATACTTGTGACTGATGTAGGTGAAGTGGTGAAGACCGGGACATGCTGAGGCCTAGGAGTAAAGTTTCAGTCAGAAGTGTTTGTTTGTTTGTTTGTTCTTGGCATGGAGAGTGGAGGTCTTTGATAACTAACATTCATGAAGACACAAATTACTAAACTGTGTAGCTTGATAAATTTTCCAAGGTCCACATTCATATAACCAATACTAAGTAAGAAATACACCATTATTAACAACCCCAATTCTTGCATCCTTAGGCTCCTTCTTCCCTTCACTTCTCACACTCTTAGTTTTGCCTAAACTTAAACCATATAAAAACAGAATTGTATTTTATAGATTGCTCCTTTTCAAGAGGATATAATTTCTTCAAGAGTGTGTAGGATATAGTATATGCCTATTGCTTTATAAATAACAGCAGCTAAACAGTGGAGATCTCTATGGACTTTTTGGGATGGTAGGTAAAGATTTTGGAGAGTTTTTAGTTTTGGCTGGGGATTGAACCCAGGGACTCCTACGTGCCAGGCAAATGCTCTGTTGTTGAGCTTTTTTCCTAGCCCTGTTCTTGGTAGCTGAAAAACTTTAAATGAGGTGAAAATAATTTAACATCTTTGTGAATTGTGCAATATAGCAGGTGGCCAAAGTGTATTATTTTATTAATAAAGTTTAATTATTAAAATAGGTGTATTTTATGTGATTTACATAACCAGTTACAGATACAGCTTCATTTTAGTAACTACAGTACATTTAGAAATGGCCTGTTTGAAACTTATCCCCTATGGAAAAACAAGCCCTTATGAAATAAGGCTTTAAGAGTGCATACATTTTCTTTATCCACAGTTGTATATATATTTATACAAGCTTTGCTCAAAATAAAAGCACTGGTTATTGTAGAAGGTAGGGGGAAGAATTTGATGAGTCTCATTTAACATTAGAGCTAGAAGGAGAAAAATTTATTACTAAAAACTCAATAACTCTTTTAAAACGAACTGGGATTGGATTAGATTTATGAATTGTCTGTACCACTTGTGACCCTTTTGACTAAGGTGTTATTTAACTTTTGGCCTTCAGTTCTTTTTTATTTGTTTATTTGTTTGTTTCTTTGATTGTTTGTTTTAAATGGGTCCCTCTTTTATTGTAGCCCTGGCTGTCCCCGAACTTGCTATGTAGACCAGGCTGGCTTCCCATTTGCAGAGATCAACCTTCCTCTGCCTTCCCAGTGCTGGGATGGAAAGTGTGTACCCCGCATCTCGTCATAATTTGCTTTTTCAATACTTATTTACATCTAGTGTTATCAGTAGTGTCAGGTTTGAGTCTGTCCTTTGCTATAGTTCTCATTGCCCCACTTGCCTTTATTCTTTACTTTCTTGTACTATTTTTGCCAATTAATTCTTTGGTTCTACTATATCATAAGTTTTATAAATTTTAAAATTATTTTACATAGTATTTTAAATATTTTTCTCTCCATTAGTGTTAAATTTTATGTATATTTGGTTACTTAAAATATCTCATGTGTCAATGATACCTAAATTTTTATTTAGCCAGACCTATCTCTCTGCCTCCAGAGTACTGGGATTAAAGGCATGTGTTACCCCACCAAGCCCTATTCTTCAGTTCTTGGTAGGTGATTATGCTAGGTTACATCAGTTTTATTTTATTTTAATTTTTTTTGAGAATTTTATTCATGAGAACTGTACTTACATATTAACACTTTTCCCCACTCTCAACTCTCCCCATTTCCTCCTCTCCCCTTCAAATTTATGACCTCTTTATTGTTACATATATGCACCATCCAGCAGGGCAGTGGACTAGGGCTGGAGGACTACCTGAAAGAGAGAATCTGGGAACAGGGGTACGCAAAGAATGCGACGCCTTGTCTATAGTCTGACCAAACCATAATTTTAATTTTTTCACATGGGGGTTATATACACATAGAAGCAGGATGTGGGGAGGTGGGTGACATAGGATCTTCTTTGTTTCTGGAGAGTGCAGGTGTTCTCAGAGTGAGTACAGATGTCTTTCAGAACAGGATATTGGCTGGGTGAAAAGTTCACAGAAGAAGCAGGGCAGAACAGGTCACTATGTACCTGTCCATAAGATCTATTGGTCATTTATTCTTATCTAAGTTAGTACTTTCCCACCAAAACTACCTGTCCATACAATCCATGATTATTTTGTTGTTATCTAGACTGATACTTTCCACCAGGGCTACCTGTCTGCTAGATCTCTAGTTATCTAGGGTTAGTGCTTTCCCACAGAGACCAAGACTTTATGTCAGTAGGTATGTATGGCTGACTTAGGCCTTTGGCTGACTTAAGCCATTAATGTATAAGCAAGGTTGCTCCCAACATCTCCTCCCTTCTCTCAGTATAGAAGTGCCGTGGTGATTCTAATCTTGCCAAAGCAGGGATAGAGGTCTGATCTCCAGTAATTAAAGGCCACCTTATAATGGTTCCGGTCCTCCTGGCGTTGTCCAGTGAGGCATGGGGGCCATACCTGTCCCGATGTCTTTTTTCTGGAGAGGGTATACTTTTGACATAACCCTTATGCAGTCAGGCTTGTCCCTCAGGGAATCCAGAAAGATATTTTTAATTTTTATTTTTATATTCCCTTGCAGTGCTTAACCTCGCAGCCTAAGCAAGAATTTAGATTGCCAGTCAGAGGGGGTGGCACCTCTCTGCTTGGTCTAGGGGCGGAAGTCCCCTCTTTTAGGTAGTGTGGAGGTGAGTTTTGGGAATACTCTGGGTAGAACATCATCTCGTCTTGAGTCTTGTGGTTCTTCATAGCTAACTTACAATAATAGACCTAAATAGGTTTTGTTGTCAAGTTATTTATCTATTATTTTACAAAATTGGTGAGCCTATTCAATGCCCAGAAATCAAAAGGAATAAGCAAAAATGAAGGAAGTAAGGTTAACAATCATGGAGAGGTTGAAAACCGATTTTTGTACTAGCTCTCATCTTTCTCTCTTATGCTCTCTTTAACCATCCCTGTCTTGTCTATGTAAAAGCAACATTCTTCTTTAAGGGCTCTACACAGTCTAGAGCTGTACACAGTCTTTTCTGTTGTAAAAGAGTAAATCAAGTCCAATAAAATCCTTTTTAGTTTTTGGAGGATCACTTCAGACAGCAAAATGAGGGATTTCTCCAGATTAATGATATCAGTCTCTAGCTGTTTGATGTCCTTGTCACTGGCCCTTTGAAGGTCTGAATAGTATAAGTCTGGAAGCCAGCATCAGGATTAGAACCTCCAACAGCAACTACCACGGGTGATTCATTTTTACCTGGAAAGGAAAAAGAAGGGAATTCTCAGGGAGATTTCTCTTCCCTGGATATCAGTTGTTTATTTATATCTTATTTATAATTGGGCCTGGCTTCATGGGGGTATCTATTTATTTCATTAATTTTTTTGGCAGCCATTTAGCTGTGCCTTCTTTGGTATCAGAGGCATATCAGTTCTCGACCCCATGTAAGAACTGGGTCTGGGCCATTCCATTTAAAAGTAAGAGGGTCCTTCTACATAACTGTGGCATAGTTTTTATTGGCCTCTGCGTGCCAGAGGCAATCAGCAGCAGATTTGTCATAAGCGTCTAGATTTAGAAAATTGAGAATGAACAAGACATGATGGAGAGTATTTCTGGGAGACTCCTTCTGGGAGTGTAGCTCCCCCTTTTTTGTTTTTAAAAGCCAATTTTTAGACTTCTTCGTAAAACCAGGGCAGAATCACCAGTAGCTGTTTCTCCAATACTCAGAGAGTTATGAAGAGAATTTTTAAGTTTCATAATATTTGTTTTATAATACCTTGTCTTTGAGGATTATAAGGAGTCTCAGTAATATGGGTAATATTATTAAATTATCAACAAAACATCTCAAATGTCTGACTGTAACAGTCAGTTTTATCTATCTTAATCTGATATGGAATACCAAGCATAAAAAGATAACGTAGGCAATAATTAATTGCATTTTTAATTGTTTCTCCTGTTAAAGTAATTGTAACTAGAAAGCCTAAAAAAGGTGTCAAATCACATATACATATTTTAATTTTCTAAAATCAGAAATGAGTAACAGCCACTTATTGTAATTGATTAGATATAAGTCCTCAAGTATTACCAACATTATGAAAAATTGAGGACACTAAAAACAAATTTTTGTAATTTGACTTATATACTCTAGAAATATCCAATTATTATCTCAAGCTACTATTATTAAACATATGTAATAATCACTAAGCAATAACACCACTTTGGAGCAGATCTCTGTAGATCTACAAAGATGTACTATCTTCTGGTGATGTTATGTAGACAAATAGATGACCTATTAGTCTTAATGATGATCTTATAAAAACTTTTCAAAATTATATTCATGATTCTTAAGCTCTTTTATAACGAGACTGTTACTAGGCATAGTCAAAACTGTAATAAGAACTGTCAGTCTCGAGTATGATCAATTAATTGTTCTTAGATAATAACCAGACTTTTTTCCACTCAGAACACATTCCAAGAGGTTATAAAACAATTGTCAAAGATCATTAAAAGGGAACCAACAATTTATCATAGGTGTTAGGACAAAAAATAAAATATTGTCTGGGCTTATCTACACAAATCTTCACTGATAACTCAGTTATAGTTTTAAACATTCAGTGAACTTGTGGAGCCAGGCAGGTAATGGATGTTTAGCCATATAATTACTTTTAATAAATATGTATATAACATTTTCTATTATAAACTTTTATCTCAATTTATGATTTAATTTTTGGTGTGAATTTGTAATAAACTTTAAAACATGTGATCATATATCTTAAAAAATATACTGAGGACAAAAAGACAAGAGGGCAAATATAAGAGAGAGATAAAACAGAACTCTGTCTTTCCCTACTTACATAAAGTAGAACTGTTTTCCTTTTCTCAAATAAAATAGTTTTCTTTCTACTTTTTCCTTAGATTGCTTTTATAGAAAACTTTTTTTACTCTTAATAATAAGCTCTGTAATAACCTTTTTAAGTGGCCTCAGACTAGCAGGCATAAGTTAGAGCCCAGCAATTCTTGTTGAGATTAAACAAAGGCTGTTTATTTAATTTTTGGCTGTTTTGAGGATGAGGTGCTAAGTGCCAAAAACTGCAGTTTCTGGCCTCAAAGAATCACAAAAGGCAGATCAGCTACAGTGGCATAGCAACCCAGATAAACTTTTATTATACCCCAATGTAAAGAATAAGATTATATGGCCAGTTGTTTTTATAAGGTCTGTAATCTATCCGATATACAAATTTATTATGGCATTTTTCTGAGGTCCAGGCAATTCAGTATGAGCTCTTAAATGTCTTATAGAATTAAGGGAAAATACATGTTTCTTAAATTGAGCTTTATTTGTAAAATTTAAAAATTAGCGATATCTAGAAAAGGAACAATTTTAAACAATTATAAACCATGAGCTATATACTAGCTATGAGTATACAAATTCAAAGCTTAATTTTTTGTATTTTAAATAGTGTCTACAGCACATAGTTCAATTATCTGTGCTGTAGCGGGGGGAAACTCAAGAGAGTAAACATGTAATCTAATTATATATATTGTCTTCCCACTAGATGAGCTGTTTATTAATATAGTAAACATTTTTTTATGAGCGCTCTCTCTCTCTCTCTCTCTCTCTCTATATATATATATATGTGTATGTATATACTCATAAGAAATATAAAAGCATGTATAGAGGAAAACTAACAAATTAATCAAATAATAGATCAAATATCTATTCTTTAATAACCAATTTTATTATTATTTAGAATAAGAAATATTTCATTAAGTTCTTCCTTAAGATACCTTTGTGATCTTAACCTATAATTTTATATTAACACAGCAACAGCTTCAAAACAGGATGTTAAAACTTCTTTTGGAAATAAATATAAATTTATATTAATGATCTCTATCAAAGGACTGTTATAAAACAGCCAACAACTAATCTATATAATATATCTATTAATAACGGCTTCTTATACTTTCTGTGAAATTATTCTTTTATCGGTTAATTGTAGAGGAAAATTAGGGTTTGTATCTCTGAAGAACATTAAACAGAGGTTTAAGTCCTCTTGTGGTGAGCTTAAGATAAAATAAGCAAACTATCTTTTCTTATTTGAGTTTTTTTTTGTGTCACAATTTATTTAGAAATATAACTGATGTCTCAAATATTGAAAAGATATTATCTTTGGATGTTTTCTGGAGCAATAAGCACTCTCTAAAATTTTAAAGCTCATTGTATGAGAGCAGAGGCTTGTATTAAAACTCCCTTAGAGGGATCAACTAATAAGCCAATTGTATAACAAAAAGAAGGTGTTTATCAGGTTCTTGTTTGATCCCAGATAAAAACTCTTACAGAGATCTCTGTTATACATCTGACTTTTGAATGACTCTAACTCTGAATAACCAGTTTTAATCTAGCTTTTTGTTACCAAAATTATAAATTTTAATCATACCCAATAATATACAACCAGGATATACAGAGCATATTTATATTTTTAAAATCAATCAAGAATAAACATAAATGCACATCCAAACAAATTTTTTATACCTTTTTTAGCTGTAATTTTAAGGGGGAAAAAAGCATCCTATCACTTGTTAAACCAGAAAAACTACTATCAATTCTTTTACTACAGAAGCCAAAAAACTGTTGGCCCCCTTCCAAGAGCTGCTTATGGAAGCAGTTAACTCCTGCCAGGGCTCAGCACACAGGCCAGCCACTGAGCAGGGTCATTTATCAGCCTCTGTTGTGTAAATTGAAGCTGCTTTTAAGCAGGTTTTAAATTAAATTGAGGGGTGGATAGCAAGCAGTTTTAACCAGTTTTTCATTTGAACGTGAAACACAGAACAACAATCATTCAGACAATGAAACAAAAATAAACAATTGACACACCTGGACAGATTGGGGCGCCAAAGACACACAATAGACAGAGAAAGCAGAACTGAGAATCTCTCCAGTAGGAACCAGAGAGAGTCCCCCTGATTCTCTCTTGCTCCCAGTAGGGCTCTGTAATAAGCGCTCTCTCGCTCTCTCGCTCTCTAGCTCTCTCGCTCTCTAGCTCTCTAGCTCTCTCGCTCTCTCTCCCCACGCCAGAGAGCAGACAACTGTTTTAGCCCATTCTCTCTCTCATTTTCAAGGTTTAACTTTTTATCTCCTCTGTAGGAGGTATATATCAATAATCCCCTCTTGGAAAAAACAGCCCTAATAAAATCAAAGAATTTTTAAAAGTAGCAGATCTTTTAGCAATGAACTGGATGTGTAATGGGAAATCTATGGGAGGAAGAAACCAGTTCTTGGAGCTGAACTTGAGGGTGATGGCAGGAGGCCATCTCCGCTTAAAGTTTCCTGAATGACTTGGTGGTTAGGGGTGAACCAACGTGTCTGACATGGTGGGAATGACATCTGTCTGCTCCTGTTGTAGCAGGGACTTAGGCTGCGGTTGTGACATGACAAGAACTACAGCTGGGCATTCTTGCTACAGCAGCAACCGGTGTCACGGTGACTGACTGTGCTGGACCTGGGGAACCGGTGCCTACTACTTAAAGGAGCCACTGCCTTTTTTTTTTTTTTTTTTTTTTTGGCTGCTAGGGAGGGCGGTGCTAAACCACGCAATTGGGTCTCCTGTTGAAGAGCAAGCTGTACCCTTTTGTTTTTGGATCTCTATCATCTGGCACCAGGCTGTTAAGGCAGCAGTTAGCCAATGGCGAGCATCAGTTGTGCGGATCAAAGAATGTCTCATTGTGTGGAAAGAAGGGTGGGAGTGGCAGCTTTTCTTGGCCGGGAAGGTGGGGCTATAGGGGCTGCCTCTCCAGCAAGATTTATTTCCATCTGCTGCTGTCCTCAAGGTCCTCAGGGGCATGCAAAGAGGAATAGAGGCTTCCTTTGGACTTATTATTGGGAGGTTTTGGAGAAGGTTTTTCTAGAGTGACGCTGGAACGGACCTATCTAAGTGGGGTGCCGTTAGCCTCTGAAAGGTTCCTCTCTCTCTTTTTTTTTTTTTTTTTTTTTTTTTTTTTTTTTTTTTGAGACAGGGTTTCTCTGTGTAGCCCTGGCTGTCCTGGAACTCACTCTGTAGACCAGGCTGGCCTCGAACTCAGAAATTTGCCTGCCTCTGCCTCCCAAGTGCTGGGATTAAAGGCATGCGCCACCAACCGCCCGGCTCTTAAAGGAGATGGAGACAGTGTGCAATTTGCTTGGTTAGCAGAAGGAAAACGGGAGGCGGACTCTTCAAAGGACGGCTCTCCTAGGAGATCAAGTATCAGAGATCTGGCCATTCTGGGGTGATTCTAAGAATGTCATCAATAAGGGACCAATAGCTAAAAACTGTAACAGACATTTTTGCAGGTCCAAATGTTTCAAAATAATTTTTAATACAGTCGCCAACTCATCGTTTTGATCAATTGTTTCCTCTTGGGGGAACCATGGACAAATTTCTGCTACAAAATCTAAAAAGTTTTCTAAATACTTTTTTTTAACCCTAGTTCCTCACGTCCTGAGTGACTCCTTGAGTCCTGATGCGAATAGTGACTGCTTAGAAAATGCCTGTCCCATGTCTTTTACCTCAAGGCCTCATGCTCCGATCCTCCTCAGGACCATCTCATGGGTGGGTGGACCCTAATGTCTTCTGAGTCGAAGATGCTCTCAAGCGGACTTCGGGAGTCTCCCTCTTGGGTGCCCCCTGAGAAATGCAGAGTCTCTCAATCACAGCGCTTCTGGGAGTCACTCTAAGAGTGCTCCAAAATGCGAAGTGCTCTCAGGCACAATGCTCCTGAAAAAACTGGTAGGCCTACCTTCCTCTGAAGAGCCAGCATTCTCTCCTCTTTGATCCCCTCAAGCCCCTCGTTGGGCACCAGAATGTCCCGTCTAGCAGTGGACTAAGACTGAAGAACTGCCTGAGAGGGATTGTAGGAACAGGGGTATGCAAAGAACAATGCCTTGTCTATAGTCTGATCAAACCATAATTTTAATTTTTTCACATGGGGGTTATATACACATAGAAGCAGGATGTGGGGAGGGGGGTGATAGAGGATCTTCTTTGTTTCTGGGGAGTGCAGGTGTTCTCAGGGTGAGTACAGATGTCTTTCAGAACAGGATATTGGCTGGGTGAAAAGTTCACAGAAGAAGCAGGGCAGAACAGGTCACTATGTACCTGTCCATAAGATCTATTGGTCATTTATTCTTATCTAAGTTAGTACTTTCCCACCAAAACTACCTGTCCATACAATCCATGATTATTTTGTTGTTATCTAGACTGATACTTTCCACCAGGGCTACCTGTCTGCTAGATCTCTAGTTATCTAGGGTTAGTGCTTTCCCACAGAGACCAAGACTTTATGTCAGTAGGCATGTATGGCTGACTTAGGCCTATGGCTGTCTTAGGCCATTAATGTATAAGCAAGGTTGCTCCCAACACACACACACACACACACACACGTATATGTATATGTAACCACAACCAATATTTGAAGGAAAGAAAGGCCATTTTCAAACTCCTATGAGGTCAGTATTATTCTAATACCAAAACCAGGTAAAGACACAACAACAACAAAATCTACAGGCTAATATTCCTTTGTGAAGATACAAAAATTCTTTATAAAATACTTGAAAAGGGGGATATATCAGTGAGACATCTATGCAAGTTGAATATACAGTGATGGTTCATCATATGTAAGTCAAGAAATGTACCAAATAATATAAATGGAATTAAAGGCAGAAAAATCTCACAATCAGATCAATAGATCCAGAAGAAGCCTATGACAAAATCCAACATGTCTTCATGGGAAAGTCCCGGAGAGAGTAGGACTGGAGTGAGCAGAGCTCAACATAATAAAGGCATATCACAAACCCTCAGCCAGTATCTTGGTGAAAGAAGAAAAATCCCATTTAAATCAAGGAATGAGACAGAACTTTCCACTGTTTCTTTCTAATTCTTTTTTTCAACGTAGTGTTTGAAGCAGTAGCTGGAACAATAAAGTAAAAGAAGGAAATTAAAAGCATGCAAATAGGTAAAGAAATGAAGTCGTTCCTGTTTGTAGATGATACAATATACATAAGAGACCTTCAAAATTCTCTTAGTTATATCAGTTTAAATGTGTTGATTTGGTTCTTTTGTGTAGTAGGAAGCTATAAGCTTATTTGCTATGTTCTTCAAAAAGCATAACTTAAAACCCTTTTTGCATGTCCATTTTATTTATTGTACTAAATATAACCTTTCAGTCAAAGAGATTTAGGGCAGAAAAGTTATTTTTCCCACCATTTTTAAACCCCTGGACTAGATAGTTTCTGAGTCCCTTTGCAACAAGTTAAAAAAAAAAAAAATCCTGGTTTTGGTTTTCTTTGGGGGTGAGGGGAGATAGAAGTTGCTAGTCAAGGTCTTTAGAGGATAAAAGCAGTCTGACATTTGGAAATATTGGATAATAGCTATGAAAGGTTTTCACACAGGCAAAACTAACTAGCCTATTGAGTTAGTTATAGAAGTTTTTCATTAATTAAATAATCAGTAGTGAATTCAACCAAGGACTTGGCACATTTTCCACCACTGAAGTTTATTAACCTTTGAGTGCTAATGTTAGAGGTAAACATCTTGTTTAAAGTAACTAATTTTGGGGACTGGAGAGATGGCTCAGTGGTTAAGAGCACTGACTGTTCTTCCAGAGGTTCTGAGTTCAATTCCCAGCAACCACATGGTGGCTCACAACTATCTGTAATGAAATTTGATTGTCTGTGTGTGTGTGTATAAACAGATCACTCATGTACATAAAAACAAACAAACATTAAAAAGAAAGAAAAACTAAACTAATTTGGGTGGCTGTAAAGTAAAAGAAGGCTAGTGTGTACCTCTGAAACAGTGTATTTTGATTTTTGACCAGTTAGATTTTGAAGTAGATATTTGTATGGTGATACTGTTTTGGAAAAGTTTGTTTAGCTACAGGGTGTTTCATTAACATACATTAGCTCATACATGGTTGGTGGGTAGCTAGATGATTATGATAGATAGGCAGAGAGAGAATATCAATATAACATGGACTTAATGGTTAAAAAAATTACTTACTAGACTGGGTATGCTAGTGCATGCTTTTAAACCTAGCACTAGGAAGGCAAATGAGTTCACATTTAATCAGTAAATTCCAGGCTAGCCAGAGCTACTAATAAGACCCTCTCTCAAAGCAGTGTCTTTTGTTTATTTATTTACTATTGTTTATGTGTCTGTGAAGTATATTCATGGGTACAGATCTTTGCAGGCAGACGTGTGGAGCTGGTTCTCCCTGTCTGCATTCTAGGCATAGAACTTAGGCTGCCAGGCTTGCTCAGGAAGCACATCTGCCTAGCTGTCTCACCAACATTTCGTGGTGAGTATTGTGAATTTTTTTTTTCCTATATAGTGACCAGAAGAAATAGAAATGAAAGTTCTAACTGGAAGGAGAAACCTCAGCTACAAAGGCATTTCTTGTTTAGGTTTGAGAAAGTTAAAGTTATAAAAGTAAATCTGTCCATCTGTACCTAGCGCTTTGTTCCCTGGAAGGGTTGTATTTTCTTCTGCTGTTTTCATGAGTAAAAAGCCCTCACGTTGATATTTTAAAGTTATCAGATATCAGTCTTATGTGTTGTTTAAGAAATCTTTTCTTACAATTTTTTTTAGTTCTTGTTGTTCTTACTACACATTTAAATCTTCAGTTCTTCTGGACTTGTTGATGGTGTGTTCAGTGAGAGTTTTTCTTGTTGCTGCTATTTGTGTTTTAAATGTGATGATCCACCTAATCTAGCACTATCACTGAAGAGACCACCTTTCTCTAGCGCTTGGATTCTCAACTGTTTTATCAGTCAAATGGTTGACTATAGTGTGCTCTGCTTCTAGTCTGTATCTCTTAACCAGCTTGTATGTCCCTGTACAGACTTGTATCTGCCTGAGATACGCCAGCTCAGTGTTCAGCTTTCAGAGTGTGGTGGGGTTTGGAATAGTTAATATAGCCTTTACCAGTTAAATATCTCGAATCTGAACATTTGAAATTCAGAATGCTCTGATATCCACACTTTTTAAATGTTGATCTAATACCCAAATTTGAGGTTTAGGATTATTTTGAATTTTAAAAGTTTTCAAATAACATGCTCAACGTATTGTATTGCTTGCTGTTAGTAAAGCTTTATGATGGGTCTTAGTGGGTTTTTTTTTTTAGCTTTGACCATTAGCTTAGGTTGTCTTTTTCTTACAGTTTTTTAAGTTCCTGTTGTATTTACTACTTCACATTTAAATCTTTAGTTCATCTGGAATCATTGATTGTGTATTTAGTGAGAGGGTTTTTTTTTGTTGTTGTTTGTTTTTCAAATGTGAATAACCACTTGATTTAGCACTATCACTGAAAAGACCCCATAAAAATTTATTTAGTTTCATTTTTAAAAAATTGAGGTTGTTTATTAATCCTAATCCAGGAGGATTGATTTTTTTTTTACTATGCTGACTTTTTAAAAATTTATAAACATAACCCTTTATTTATTTTCCTTTGTTTTCTTTGCATGAGAGCAAAGACAATTTTACAGTATCTGTCTGTACTCATTAAGGCAATATGGTATTAATATTATAAGTAATCCAGATGAATATACTTGAATACCTAAAGCCAAGAGTATTAGTGTACCTTATTTTAACGTGATAAATGCTTTTATAGCATGAGTTAGTACAGTCTCTGTATTATTTACTGGATGTAGCTCTCTCTTTCTCACAGATGTGGACCATGTTTACGGATTGCCCCAGCATTCAGCTCTATGAGTAATAAGTACCCACAGGCGGTCTTCTTGGAAGTGGATGTGCATCAGTGCCAGGTAATGGCAGGAGAGTTTTTTTTTTTCCTTCTTTTTTTCATAAAACACATCAACATTCTATACTAATATTACCCATTTTGTCTTTATTCATACTGCGTTTATTCTTTAGAAGACAGGAAAATGCTAAGATTATTATCAATGCTATTATGACTACACTGGCTAGCATATTTCAAGTTTTTCTTATATGAGGTGAAATTAATAGGATGTTGTTAAAGTAATAGGTTACCAGGCAGTTCTGTATCTTCTCGTGAGGCATTGGGTAATTGATCACAAAGTATAACAATACAATTTTGATTGGAGTTTAATGTAATCATTTCACAATCTCATCTTCATCTTCACAAAGTTATGTGAAGAGTGGTTATGCTTTGTGCATTGTTAAGAACAGTATATGTAAGAAAGTTCAGTTTCTCTGTTCTGAATACTTTTTTTTTTACATATTGCAGTAAAAGTAGATTCAATTTATATTTCTCTATTAACTAATTTTTGTGTTAAGTACCTCATTTGTCAATTACCTATTCCAAAAGTTGATTTTTCTTTTGGGTGTCATTCTTGTTCTTACTTTACTTATTTGTAAGTGTTGTTTACACATTACAGGTAAAAGTACTTTGTTTAGTATGTTCGACAAATATTTTTGCCCAATCTATGAATTTTCTTTCCCTTTTCTAATGATAGGAGAGTGTGTTATTTGGGGCATAGTGCTGCAGGCATATCAGCCTGGTTGACTGTAGTGTGGTGCTTGTATGGCAGTGCTGTCTGTGCGTGCAGAGAATTAAGACATAAAGGACTGTGCAGGTGACTTTTATATGCTAAATATTCTTGGTTCATAAGTATAGTTCACACTCGTGTCTTAATTTTTAATTTTTTAAGATAGTACTGTTCTAATAGGTCCCTTCTGGAGTTTAGAGAGGATACCTTTTGTACTTTTTTTTCTTTGAATGATATATCTTCTGTACGTCTTAATAGAATTTACATATGGGAAAAGACAGATTTGGTGGTTTTAAAATCATTGTCATCAAATTTAAATAGTGGTGCTTTGGTTATTATTAATTTCCATTCAGTACTAAATCATAAAACTAGAGGAAAATTTAAAAGATAGCTATTATTTGTATGATGCCTGAAATCAGTTCTGTAAGAGTAGAAATTAGACGAGGTGACCCTTTTTTGAGATAAAAGACATTGTCTTTGTTTGCCTGTTTCTTTGTTTTGGTAGTGCTATGGACTGGCTTTTCTTCTTCAGGTAGATAGTTTTTCATAACACCAGTGGTTTGTATTGACTCATCATTACCTTTCTTAGTTTTTTAAATTTTATTTATTTATTTATTTATTTATTTATAGACAGTCCTATTTAACCCTGGCTAGCCTGAACTCTATGTAGACCAGGCAAGCCTCACACTCAAGAGATCTACCTGCCTCTTCCTCTGCCTCCTGAGTGCTGGGATTAAAGGTGTGTACTAGCATGCCCAGCTTTTGGTTATTTCTTTTTTAAAAAATTCATACTGTAAAATTACAAAAATGCTGCCTGCCATAAAGTAGTTTCTGTATTAGAAGGTAATTGTTCTGTTAGATAAAGTGTATGACAATAAAGCTTATGTTTTAAAAAACAAAAACAGCTCTTCTCTATTGTGGCTGTATGGTAATATAGCTGTGTCTCCATAGCAACTCCCTTACCATAGGTCTGCTCTTTAAGAAGATTTTTATTCATTGGTTTATTTAACGCAAATGGGTACTTTGCTTGTTGTGTGACTGAGTACCACAT
This sequence comes from Arvicanthis niloticus, assembly GCF_011762505.2. NCBI lineage: Eukaryota > Metazoa > Chordata > Mammalia > Rodentia > Muridae > Arvicanthis > Arvicanthis niloticus. Next base: position 25,315,237 of record NC_047671.1, read on the forward strand.
GAGTTCCTGGGTTCTGCCGAGGCCAGAAGAGGACATTAGGTCTCCTGGAACTACAGTTATGCAGGTGGTTGTGAGCTGCCTTGGGGTCCTCTGGCAGAACTGCCAGTGCTCTTAACCACTGAGCCTACTTGCTCTCTTAAATAACAATTAGGAATACATTATTTTATTTTTCTGGTTAAGACTTGTGATATTTTAATTTGCTTAAGGTTGTAGAATAAAAAATGAAGATGGTATAAGATTTGTTTTAATTTTTAACACTTTAATTTGCTGATTCTAGGGAACAGCTGCCACCAACAATATATCAGCAACACCTACATTTTTGTTTTTTCGAAACAAAGTGAGAATCGATCAGTATCAAGGAGCAGATGCTGTGGGACTAGAAGAGAAAATCAAGCAGCATTTAGAAAATGATCCTGGAAGCAATGAGGACGCAGACATTCCAAAAGGCTATGTATGTCATCAGAAGAGTAAAAACAGTATCTTAAATCTGATGTTACTTGGTTGAAATGAAACTTACTGTTTTATATTTTTCGCTCTTTCTCTGTCTCTGTCTATCTCTCTGTCTCTGTCTTCCTTTCTGTGTCTCTCCTCCCTACCCCAAGACAGAGTTTCTCAGTGTAGCCCTGGCTGTCTTGGAACTCACACTGTAGACCAGGCTGGTCTCGAACTTAGAGATTATCCTGCCGCTGCTCTCTCCCCCACCATGCTGGGATCAAAGGTGTGCACCACCACCACCACCCAAGTAATATCTCTCATTTTATTAGTTATGTAAAATGGCTTGAGTTTTTAATGTACTGAATTCCCATATTATGTGACTTCCTATAGTCTTCTTTTGTTTAGTTTAGAATCTTGGAACTTTAGAATTGAGTGTATGTTAAGAGTAAGGTATTGTTTTTTTGGGGTTTTTTTATTGTTGTTTTTAATTAAGAAGACTGAAAAACTCAAAATAATATTTTGAAACTACATAGTATGAGTAATTCTAATGCAGTTGTGTGTAGTTTGAAATTATTCAGGAAGGAAATTGAGTTCAGAAATCATTCTTTATGGTACTACAATTGTTTCTCAAGTTGCAGCCAATACATTAAACAACTCACCTTAGGTACAGTAGAGCAGATCAGTGTGTTTAAGGTCAAGATGAAAACCTAGTCAGGTGGACAGGAGAGCTTGTTTTGTGTACATGGTTTGTGTGTGTATCTTTGTCATTGAGTATCTGTAACATAATAATGGCATTCTTTATTTTCGTTACTCTATACAATTAGTTTTTATTTAAAATAATACCCAATCATAAAGTGTAAACCATGTTTGATTTGGGATGGATAATTACTGAACTAGGTCATTGTACCTGTCATACTGGTATGCCAGTTATTGAAACAAGTTTTGTGAAAGAGAAAGTTGCTTTACAAGTTATCCAAGCAGGAAGACCAGAAAACAAGTTTCTAATTTGTGTCCCCAAGGATGTTATTTAGGGACACTTAAGGGATACGGTAGTTCTAAAGCATAAGCAATAGATGGAGGAAAGAAGGTGAAGTAACTAGTGGTTTCTGCAGTGTGGATACACTGTGCATATGTTCAGCAGAAGTGACTAGACAAAGAAGTTCCTGGAGACACTGGCCTAGACTCTGCTACAGTGTCACTGGTTTCCGCTGGCTTGACCTAAAGAAAAGCGGCCTCCAAATTAGGCAGCTGTGCTCTTATGACCTGTTGTTACCTATAGCTAAGCTAGTGGGGTCCTACTAATGCGCTATTTTCCCAGTCACCATCATCACCTTGATCTTACTTAGTGCTTGGAGTGCCTGGACCTGACTTCAGGTTGTATTTGTCTGGACTTAGTTCCTAACAACTTAGTCTTCCCTAAGAGAGGACTGAGCCGTGTTCGTCTTTAGATGTTCTGAAGGGAGGAGGAAGCCCATGAAGTAAGGGGCAGTCTGTTGTTTAGCGTGAATGAGGTTAGGCTGCTGATGCTTGTTAGCTTGCCACTCTCAGTTTGCGGTTTGCCCTCTCCTGAAGTCAGTAACTATTTTAAACCAAACATTTTCTTCAAAATTATCTGATCTAAAAAGAAGCACAGGTCCAAGTCTATATTTTTTATGCTAAAGCCAAATGTTTTGCCTAAGTTCTTGATTTCTTTTGTTTCAGATGGATTTAATGCCTTTTATTAACAAAGCTGGTTGTGAATGTCTTAATGAAAGTGATGAGCACGGCTTTGACAACTGTTTGCGAAAAGACATGTCCTTCTTGGAATCTGACTGTGATGAGCAGGTAATTCAGGGCTTATGTTAAGGCTGGTGTGGACTGTCACTATTGACATGTGAGCTTGTTTGTGGTGTTCTCGCCTTATGGCTTCTGTCTCTCTTGCAGATGATGACCTTGGCCTTTTCTTGTCTTTGTCCTGTGGCTATGCTCGTGTCTGTGTCTTTCTTTTCCAGATGAGCACTTCTTCATTTTCTTTGTGTTTCTCCTGTCCCATCACCATCTGTATCCACCTCCTTTCTGTGTTCTGTGGGAACCGCCATGTGCCCTAAAGAACAAGCAGAACTTGTGGTGTGCTCCACTGCTGCTTAGATCATCACTGTATTGGTCATTTTTTTTATACTGCTTTCTATGTTTCCCCACACAGATAGTTTGTGTCTGAGCAGGAAAGAATGGTTAGATGAGAACTCCCATATAAGACCATCTCCCGGTCCCAGATAAACACATACTGCTCTTTCCTCTTCCTTGCATTGCTCTCGCCACAGAAAGTAGGACAATGCCTTAATCACACCATCTTAACTTCTGGGCGTTGCTTTCCATAGTTCACTTTCTAGGCTTCTGTGTGTGCTTGTTTCCTGTTCTACTTGGTCACAGAAGTTGATAAAGTCTGTATCTGCATGTTTGTTGCTCCTTCTCCTAAGAGCTGATGGCTCTTTACTGCCTTAGGCTGTTTTGCTGACCTGATCTCTTTCTAGCTCTCCCCTCTCACCTGCTTTCTTCCAGCATTTCAGCTTTTCACGTCATGAGTGCTATGTCTTGACACACTGTTAGGAGTTAAGTATGAAAAGTGATATAACACAGGAAATAGCTGCTTTCTTATACCACAATATGATTTTGAAATAATAAGTGTAAACCTTTTCTGCTAACTAGAGTTGCCTTATGACAGCTTTGGGATTATGACTCACATATCCCTTTGTATACTTACCTAAAAAGACGGCAGTGTGGATGGTGGCATTGTCTACTGCTTTGCTGAAATCTTCTGTTAAAGGAAGTCCTTCTTATAGGGTAGGAGCATACCTCTGAACAAAAACTACAGTTTTTAATGGACAAAAAATGAATGGATAACTTAGAGCTTCAGAGAGACTCCAGACAGCATTGGGGTCTTAGTTCCTGAATGTGACTGTTAGGGCCTTTGGTTCTAGTGCCTTCCCTCCCTTTTCTCTCTCTTACTACTCAGAGCATCGGACACACACTGAGCTACAGTCCTGGTCCCGAGAGTCCTGTTTTCTGAATTTTATATCTCAGTTCATGAGGGTCAGTCCCTGCAGAGTGATGTATTGTCTTCCAGTAGTCGAGCAGTGTGGCTAAGTACTTGATACGCTAGAAAAGATGTGTGTTGCATATTAAAAGTTAGAACTTATATTTATTTTATTTGGGAATTTTGTTTCATTTGTGTAAATGCAGGTTGCTTGTCAGTTTGTAGGTCTCAAGTTGTTAGCTTCTTTTTCTTTCTTTTTAAATAACATTTATTTATTTATTTTCTGCATTTATGTCTGTGTATCACATGCATACCTAGTGCCCTTAGAGATGTGAGAAGAGGGAGTTGGATCCCTGGGACTGGAGTGCTAGAGATGACAGAACCACCATGTGGGTGCTGGGAATTGAAGCAGCTCCTCTGGAAGAGCAGCTAATGCTCATAAATGGCTGGCCATCTCTCCAGCCATCTCTCCAGCCATCCCTCCAGCCCCAGAGCCTAAGCTCTTACACAGAATTTTACTCACGTTTACTGCATTCAGTTTTTTCTTTATAAGTGATTGGTGGTGGCAGTCCTTAACTGTCAAACTAATTTCCTTACAGAATCTATATTGCAATGGTTTTGTTAGATGGACTAGGTTTGTACCACTCTTCTTTATTTTAGTGTCCTTAGCCATTTTGTATATTCCTTGTATTAATAAACCCTTTTATAATTAAACTATTTTCCCTACAGCTACTTATTACTGTGGCATTCAATCAGCCTGTTAAACTTTATTCCATGAAGTTTCAAGGACCAGATAATGGTGAGTAAAGGACAGTTAATTAAAATCTGACTTTCTACTTTGTTAAACCTGTTAACAGGCTTACATTTAAAACTTCTTTTTTCAAATAGAGGTAAATCTTGTATGTTGTTCATGGAATATTATAATTATGTCCACATAATGTGGGATTAAGAACTAAAGTAAAAATGTTTGTTTTCCCTTAATTTACAGAGTACTAATTCTTTCCTCTCATTTCTAAATTATTAGCAGTCATTTTTTAGAAACAAAATTGTTTTCAAACTGTTCTTATTCAGGGTGATAAAAATGAGGCTCCAGGTCCTGCTTTTTGTGAGTTATTAATAATGCACTGTCATGTTCATGAATAGCAGTGTGGCTTTACAGACTCGGGTTTATGTTTCATAAAATCAGCTGTTGTTCTTCTTTTTTTTTTTCTGCCACAACTCTTTTTTTTTCCCTGTTACTGCTGATGTTTTTGAGAGAGAAGGCAGTCAGGACTAAGGGGCTTCATTTGATTCAGTTTTCTTCTTTAACTAATTGAAAGTAAAACTTAGTAATTTTATGATTAATTCCTTTTTTGATAAGTCTTAATGCTAATAATGTTTTCCTCCTGGGTAACAAAATGTGCATTTTTTTTTTTTTGGTCAGAAAAAATTAATACATTTATTTTATGAAAGGTTGTTCACCTGCATATGCTATCAGAATCCATTGCCACTGTCTGTATAGCTCTTCACTGATAGTGTTATATTTATTATAGGATAGCTTCACTATGTAGTCTCAACTGGCTTGGCGCCTACTGTGTACATGTGCCCCACCACATCCACTCATTGTATGTCTTTTGACATTGAGAGTAGGGACTTGCTTATGTCTGTGTGCACGCATGTGTTTTCTTATTCCTAATGAAGAGTGCAACTAGGCTAAGGAGATACCAACAAATAGGTATTGGGGGAAAAAGATTGACTACCAATATTCAGATTAAGTTTTAGTGGAGGTTTTTGAAAATGTGTTTGTTGGTGTGTGCCAGTATATATGTAGGCCTACACAGGTTTCTTCTGTATAAGATACATTTGATAATAAAGGAAAAGTATATTATTGTGTTTATAGTTTTTAGTACTTCATTTTTTTTTTTTAACGATTTTATAGGTCAGGGTCCTAAATACGTAAAGATTTTTATCAACCTACCCCGCTCTATGGACTTTGAGGAGGCAGAAAGGAGTGAGCCAACTCAAGCTCTGGAACTGACAGAAGATGACATTAAAGAAGACGGCATCGTTCCTCTTCGTTATGTTAAATTTCAGAATGTTAACAGTGTAACTGTGAGTAACACTTGATTAATTTACCTTCCTCTGGTTGGTAGGCAGTATTGCTGAATTCTGTGTCCTCGGTGATACTAAAGGATCTCTTTTTTATTTAATTTTTTAATGATTTATTTATTTTTATTTTATGTGCATTTGTGTTTTGCTTCCGTGTATGCCTGTGTAAGGATGTCAGATTCCCTGGAACTGGAGTCACAGAGTTGTGAGCTGTTATGTTGGTGCTAGGAATTGAACCTAGAGCAGTGAGTGTTCTTAACCACTGAACCATCTCACCAGCCCCTCTAACTCTAAATGATCTTTTAAAGTAAAATTTATCCAGTAAAGTTGAGAAATGGAGGTTGATTAATGGGATTTGTCAGTTCTAGAACATTTACACATAAACTGGAGATACTTGTATATACTCTGTCATAACTGGTGGTGAGAGCTGGTACTTAGGTGAAAATTCTGTTTAATTTTCTAGAATGTAGTCTTTCAGTATGGTATTAAGACTGGCTTTATTACTGTGGTCCATACTGGCCTTGAACTCATAACAGTTCTTCTGTCTCACCCTTCCAAGTGCTGGAATTATAGGCAATAACTCATATACCCAGCTAAAAATAATTTTGAAAGAGATGACTTTATATTTTAAGAGATAGCTAAGTTTTATCTGAATATTGAGTAGTGCCAGAGATGATTTTAAATGATTCATCTATGAAAAGAAAGGAGAAAGATCCACAGAGCACTGAGTTCAAGTCATGTCAAACTAATCACCCTTATATCGATGGACCATCAGAAGATCCCTGTAAGTTCTTTTTTGGAAGGTTACAGTGGACATAGACAAGACAGTTCTTGTGATCAGTCTGTGTGAACAAGCCGAGGTTTAATTATCTGAAACGTTTTATCTAAATTAAACTGAAGGTGAAGGTCACATTGTAGTAGAGCACTGTCACTCAAGGCCCTGTGCATTATATCCAGAAAGTGAGTGGGGCAGTGACTTAAGGGAAGACACATAAGCATACTGTCACTTTGATGATGATGAAGGTTGAATTGGAATAATAGTTTTGATAAGAGTTTAATTAAAGAAAGATGAACTTTAAATATAAGTAAGCTGGGAACTGGTTTAATAGTGTATTTATTATATGTTTTAAATTGATTAGATTAACCTTTTTGAAAGGAGTTTCAATACTGAAAACAATTAAAATTAGTAATATCTTAGAACAAAGAGTTTCTTTTCCTTTTATTGAAAACAGGTTTTATTCTCATACACTATATCCAGATTAGTTTATTTCCCCTCCTACTTCCCCCTGTTCTTCTCTACTTCCCCTCCCATCCAGCTCCACTCCCTTTCTGTCTTTCATTAGAGAAGAACAGGCTTCTAAGAGAGAACAGCAAAGCATAACAAAATAGAAGATGAAACAAAAGCTGTTGCATCTAAGTTGGACAGGACAAACCAACAGAAGTAAAAGGGTCCAAGAGAGGAAAGCATAAGCATCAGAGACCCACTTGTTTACATACTTAGGAATTCCATAGATACACTAAACTGAAGCTGTGATGTAGACACAGAAGACCTGGTACAGACCAATGCAGGCTCTGTTCAGTGAGACAATATTTTAAGTAGAGAACATTTTTAGATTATCTAGTTTTTTTTAATAGAGGAAAATATTTTTCAAAATCCAATATAAATAATATATAAGTAATTCTATTTCTTATGTACTGAGAGAAGGTGAGACTTGCAGTGCAGGCAGGGAACAGGCAATCTTTTAGAAACACTAGTATAAGTGTAAAGTAATCTTGTTTCATTCGTAAAAAGGATGGAAGATGTTTTTATTAAGAAAGCAAGTAGATTAAATCTAAAGAAAGCATGGTCATGAAAAGTAGATTGTAATTATAAATTACAAATGTGATTTTATTTTTGTAGTTATTTGTTCAGTCTAATCAAGGAGAAGAAGAAACAACGAGAATTTCATATTTTACTTTCATTGGTACTCCAGTCCAGGCAACAAATATGAATGACTTCAAACGAGTAAGTTTGTTCAAGTGATATTTAAGGAAAACACAAATACAGTTTCAAATGAAAATTTTCTTATATTTCAATTGTTCTTGCTTTTAAACATAAAGATTCAAAACTGTCTCATGAAAGGGTAAATGAAGGTACCATGTTGAGATATTCAACTAAAAGAAGTCTTTAGTAAATATAACTCCTAACTGATAGAATAAACATTAGTAAATACATCTGAGTAAAAAAAAAAAAAAAAAATAATAATAATAATAATAGAAAATTCTTAGGAATAATGAAGAAATTATAGTTAAATTATTACTTGGAAGGCATAGTGAGATTTTTAAGGACTTTGCTGATAATGAAAATTTATTTTCAAAGACTTGAATGATTTTATTTTGAAAGAATAAACACAAATCTTAACACATGGACATTTTTGACTTTCTAAGCACTGTCTGTGTTTTGAAAGGACACATTTCAGCAAATACTTTTTAAGTGATTGTGTGAGTTTTCTTCTATTTTTATAAATATATGTCTTTATTTTTGAAGGATGCTACCCTAAGGCTTCCGTGAAGCTTACCATGTACCAAGGACTGTGAGGCTTGAGGGTCATGCTTTCTGAGACACCTTGTTACTGGTAGCAGTTTTGTGGGTAGCTTTTAAATATGCAGACCCAGATGATAGAGGTGCCACTGAAAGCTTTCTTAGTGCCAACCTGCAGTATACTGGGAAGCATGTGACTGTACAGCAAACGTGGGCCACAGTGCTTCTCATGGCTGTGCCGAACCAGTGGTCTAGGACCTAATTACCAGGATGAGTTTCCTTAGGGCTGCCAGTTCAATGAGGGTATGGTTCCCAGCACACTTCATGCAGGGACTTGTTTTGTAGAATCAGAACATCCTGAGAAGTCTTTCTCTTTTTTTGGTGCTATCTATAGACCTGACTTAATTATAGAAAATCAAATTGCTTAGCAATAGTTCAGTGAGGTACATGTGGGCTTTAAAAAAAAAATGGAAAGCCTGGATCATACATATGTTTGCTGTTACTTTTCAGTCACTTGATACTGTCTCGTAGCATAATTCAGTCTTAGGAGCTGTAGGAATAATTAAGACTCAGCTCTGCCATGCCCAGATGTTTCATATGTGTGCAGTGTTTAGTCAGAAGAAGCAGGTATAAAGCAGCTTCATTTTTACCCTATGAGATGTATTTTCTTGGAAAAATATGTGAGCAACAAAGATGTTTTGGCTGTCTGCTTGTCTGGCTTGAATTAAATGCACTGGCCTGGCTCTAGCTGTTCTTCGTAGAGTTTATCACCAGCATAATTCTTCTATAAATAACGTTTATATTGTATGTCAGGTTAATATCTTCCTACCATTAAGTTTTGATTCAATGTCTTATTTGTTCCTTCAGCATATGCTGCTTACCTTCTGTTTTTGATGCAAGTAATATTCTCTTCTGCATTTTTACCAGTCTGCAGTATTAATCTCACTCGATCTAGCTGTTTAGTCTTATTGATTGCCAAAGCTGCTTTTGAGGAGTGTGCTTGCTTGAGAGTATTTGTTTTTTTATTTGTTTACCTTTTTCACCTTATTTAAATGATGAAAAAGTAGCAGTTCTTAAACTTTTTGGTCTCTGGTGTCATTTAAAATATGAAAGATAATCAAGAAGCATTTTTGTTGTTGTTGTTGTTTTTTTTTTTTTTTTTGAGACAGGGCTTCTCTGTGTAACCCTGGCTGTCCTAGAACTCACTTTGTAGTCTAAGCTGGCACTTTGCACTCACAGAGCTCTCCCTGTCTGTGTCTCCCAAGTTTGGGGATTTAAGGCAGGCGCCACCACTGTCTGGCCAAGTAGAGTTTTTATTAACATACTTATTTAGTAGCAATTAAATGGGACATGCAGGGGTAGTGGCTCATACGTGTCATTGTCAGGACTTGGGAAGTTGAGGTAGCTTTGCTACCTCGTTTGAGGCCTTCCTAGGTGTCAGAGTGAGATTCAAAAGAAAAGGATTAATTGGAAATTTTTAAAAATACAATTAATAAACCCACTATATATTAGTAACTTTATGTTTTAATACTTTTAATTAAGATAGAATTATATCACTTTCCCCCCTTGCCTCCCTCTGGTCCTTCCCATTTTTAAGTTCTTGGTAATACACACCCTCTATCTCAAGTTGTCAGCCACCTTTTCTTTGGTTGTATTTATTACATATGCATATATTGTATTGTATTTTTTTACTCTTATTTTTCGAGACAGGGTTTCTCTGTGTAGCCCTGGCTGTCCTGGAACTCACTCTGTAGACCAGGCTAGCCTTGAACTCAGAAATCCGCCTGCCTCTGTCTCCCAAGCACTGGGATTAAAGGTGTGCGCCACCACTATCTGGTGTGTTTTTTACTCTTGAATCCATTTTTTGTTGTTATTTGCTTGCTTTATTTTTGTGTACATGGTTTCAAACCTAACAACTCTGTATCAGAAAGCCATTTAAGAGGCACATCTCTGAGAGAGGACAAATTTTCTTCTGCCAGAGGTCAAAAGTTGCCCCTAGGTCTTTGCCTAGATGTATAATCTTAGGCAAATAGAAGATATGGTTTCTTGAGACTTTATCATTCCTGTTCCTTCTGTATTGATCTCCCTCCTCCCCCTTTGGATCCACCCACTCCATTTCTCTCACCTGTGTTTTGCTAGTTCCCTTTCAGGCCCCACCTCCCACCCTACAGACCTTTATACTTTTCCCATTTCTGTGGTTACTCCACGTTGTCTGTTTACATCGGAAGATGTGGTGTAGGAAGCACAGATGAGAGAGAACCTGAAGCACAGCATTTGCCTTCCTAGATCTGGGTTACTCTTTTCTAGTCCATCATTTACCTGCGGCTTTGGTTGACGTAGGGTGGTTGCTGCAGTGTGAGGCCGTAACAAGAAAGGCTAAACTGTGAATAAACCCTATAATTAGTAAATGATTATACATTAACAGTCATGTTTTTAATAAAAAGCATATTTTTCAGAGCCTGGAAACATCTTTTAGTGGTTAAAAGCACTTGTTGCTTTCACAGAGGACACTGATTTGATTTGGTAGTTCACAGCAGTTTGGAACTCTGGTTTCAGAGGATGAAAAATCCTCTTCTGATCTCTGTGGACACATACACATGTAGGTAAAATGCTTATACACAAAAAATAAAGTTTAAAAAGTCCTAAATAGCCCAACTTTTCCAATAGAAAAACCAATTTAATAAGAGTAACATTGCTTTATATTTTTATTAATTACTCTAGCCTAATAGAGTTCTCATAATAGTATTGGTTTCTGTACTCAGCCTGTTGTAGCATGTGCCATTTGTGCTGTATTTAAAGAGAATGAGAATTTAAAAGAAAATAACTGAGTATTCTAAAGATAGTTTTGACTTCACAGACTTCCTCAAAGAGCAGTTTTATGATTCCTAGCAATAGTGTTAGAACTGCTAAAAAAAAAGAATTTAAAAACAGGATTCAGAACCCTTTGATTTCAAAATTGAAGTTTTAATTGGTTGAGTGTTTTTCTTAGATATATTTAGAATATTAGTTTTACATTGCTTTTGTAATTGCTTCTGGGTGAGCAGTCACTAATTTTTATAGGGTTATTTTTTATGTAAGAAACAATATCTTCAGTATAGAAAAACTTAGGAGGATTTATGTGAGATTGGCCTATTTGGTCCTTTTGTAGAGTTCCTTATTAAAAACTGTCAGTGAGCGCTGGATTCCAGTAAAGGGGACAGTAATGTGTTTGACTTTTCTGCTTCTGTATTACCATGCTACAGCAACCATTGTCCCTGTTTAAAACAAGATTGCATTCTTAGCAGCAATAGGAACATAACAATTAAAATATTCTCATATATTTTCAGCACAGTGATATTTTCTTCTTTCCAACCATCTTTAGGAAAGTAGGAGAAAACTGGATAAAGGGAGCCTTGCTCTGTTTTGGATGTAGAATGGATAGAGGAAACCATAGGGATTAGGTGCCCTGGATAGAATGGAAACATTGAGACACAGGCATGAAAATACACAGGTGCATGAGTCATTCAGTGACAAGTCAGATGTGACACTTACATTCCTACCTGTAGTTGATGTGATATTGAAAGGAACTATGTTGTCATTTTTGAATTTTCAAAATATGTTTGGTGTGTATCCTATTTTAAGCAAAGATAGATTTGATAACTCTGCTGTAGTGGAGAGAGAGCTACATCAGATGGTTTAATGGACCATGAAGTAGTAAGTTCTAAGTATTTTCAGTGTATGTTCTTCTGTTGTATGAGTTATTTGTAGATGATTTTAGTTTTCAGCATGTCACTGACCTCCCCTTACGTCACTAAGTTGACAGAAGCTAAGGTAATATTGATAGAAGCCTCCGCATGTTGCCACAGCTTTCTGAGCTTGCTCGCCTTAGATCTGCTAGACTAGAACACACCTTCTCTTTGTCTGTTTTGGCCCTCAAAGGTGTTGTGCACACTTTGGCTATTTGCTGTATTTGCATTCTTTGTGGTGTAGCATGAAAAGCTTGCAGTTTTAACTAAGAGTGAGTCTTTTCTTTGCTAAAATAGGCTTTCTACATAGATTGCTTCATATTAAATGCAAATGTGCAAAAGTGAGAAAATTGGGGCTTCTGCTTCTTAAGAACAAGGCGCATGTGAAAAGTAGACCACATTTTATCACTTTTTATAAAAATAGACTTTTCTAAACTGGCCATTTACCACATGCGCTATTTTTATAACACTTGTATTTGTTTATTTTTCAGCTTTTTTAATACAACTCAATGAACTAAAAGCAGAAGATTTTTTTAATGAAGTAATACACAGATAAACTCTGTCTCACTGTCCCCCCCTGCTTCATTGCTCATCTGCCACCCATCGCTCTCACCCTCCCCAGTTCTCAGTTGGCTCCGAGGTTTCTTCAGCTTCAGCATCTGGATCAGCTTCTTGTTACCTAGATTGCCTCCAGCATCTCTTCCTTCAGGCCCACCCCACTCCTGACTCAGTCGGCCCAGTATTTGCTTGCAGTTAGCTGCCTTTGTTTTCTTACCACACTAGGCTGCTCACAAGGCAGGGTTTTGTTTTTTAACCTACTGCTGTTTTGTTCAATATTTTGAGAAATAATTTTGAAGTAAAATTTAAATGTTATAAATGCTTTTAAATTTAATTAGTTGAGTAATATTTTTATCTATTTTAAAGTTTTATATTTTAGGAGCAGGAGAATTGTTCTGGAAAGTACAAATTTTTCTTTTCTCTTTTCATTTCTTTCTTTTTTTTAAATTAGAGCTAGTGTTACGTACTTCTTAGGTTTTAGTTGCAAGTTGTGAGTTTTCACATTGGAACAATATCCTCAAAATTTTTTTGAGGTGTATCCTCTCATGCTGAACTCAAGGCCAGTTGAAGGACATACGGACTAAACAACAGGCTGGGTTAAAACACTAATGCAGAAGATCAATGGATTCTTTACTGAATGAAAGCTTTTAACGTCTAGTTCTGATGTACCTAGACTTTGGTTTGTCTGGGGTGTAATAGAAAGAATTAAGACAGAATGAAAGAGCTTTATGTTTGGGGTAAGAGTCCGCATGGAATGCTGAATTTCTTCTTTTTTTACAGAGAATACATATTGGCAAGTTGAGAGTTGTCAACCTGTGAAACAGTATGCAGACTTGCATCTTCTACTGTATCACATCCTCTAAAATTTTGTTTTACTATTAATTGTTTTCTTTTGCTTAATCTAATAGCTCCATGTTTTGCATTTCCTAAGTAATACAGTGATTAGTAATTTTGTGTAGTGTGTCAGCTAAAATTGATTCACGCCATAGGTGGTACCATCTCCCCTGCATTCTGGTGTATTGGTAAAAAAAAAAAAAAAGCCCTGTTTTTCTTACTCTTGTCCACTTTTCTGGTTTTTTTTTTGATGCTATTGTCCTTTTGACTTCTGAGCTATTCTGCTACAGTTTGCATGGACCAAAGAGGAATTTCCTTAAAAGTTGTCCCTGGCTCAAGTGAAAAACAAACTACACAAAAACTGAGAACATCAGTAGAAGGTGTTTTTAGGTATATTCTCATGAATGACATTGACCCAGCTATTTTCTGTTACACACATGTATTAATGACCTGTGGACACTACTATTAAGAACAGAATCACTTTAAAATAAGAAACTTAACTACCAACAGACATGTAGTTCATTATAAAGGGGATTTCTTTTGCGACATTTATGCTTTGGGAATATATTATTTAATAACAAACTGTTTAGATAAATTACTCTAGAACACAGAACCAACAGAGAACCTGGTTTCATGACTTACTGGTAGATACCAGGTCTGTCTATCTTCCCTTCCTTCCTCCCTCCCTCCCTCCCTCCCTCCCTCCCTTCCTTCTTTCCTTTCTTCCAGTGCTATGACATTTATAGGAACTAAGGCATTTTTATAAACCTTTAGGACTAGATTTTTTTAAATCACCCAGGTGCAAGGTTTATTTTTTATATTTCTTATAGACCATTTCTAGCAACCAGTTTTTTTTTTTAAGCTAGAAAAGAACTCATTCTCAGTCTGCTTTCATATTGAAGGAAATGTCTAGAAAACATGAATTTCGTGTATCGTTTTAAATACAGGTTATCTTGTAATTGACATTAGATTTCTAATTGCCTAAAACTAGTACACTAAGAATGGTTTACTCATATAGCATTGTCTTTTTTTTTTTTTTTTTTTAATTAACTTCTCTAAACTGTCAACCTGGCTTGGAAAAATTAAGTTTCTTCTTAAGACAGAATGGGAAGCCAAAAGTAGCTTGCATGCGTTTAATTCCTTGTGTTTAGGGGGAGGGGATGTTACAGTTTGCTGCCACAATAAAGGCACATTGCATGCAGAAAGGATTCAAGGTTAAAAATTACTACCAGGACAAAAGGACTAAAGTCTTCTTGAAATCATTATGCTAGTATCTTTTAAACATATTTCTGAATCATTAAATTATACATAATTTTATTTTTATTTTTATTTTTGTTTTTCTAGGTAGTTGGCAAAAAAGGGGAAAGCCATTAGGGTACAAAAGACACTGGAAGACTTACTGCAGTCAGATTTGCAGCTCCTGGATAATTGCTTGATTCTCTTCGGAAAATGTTAATCTTTTATTTGTTGCCAGTACCAATAAATCATTGCTTTTGTTCAGATGGTATCACTAGTGTTTCTATTGTAATCTTGTTACATGCAGTTGTAAATAAAAGTCATTACTTTTGCCAAGCTTAAATTTTTGTCATTCTGTATAAATTTGAAGATTGGCTAACTTTTTGTTTTAGAAGAGTTGTGTCTAGTATCACATTGACTAAAAGCTAGTCTATCTCTAGAGGAACAGACCGTTGCAGGAATTAGGAATACTGTCTATACACATGGAATGTTTTGATAAGGATTTGAAACATCCATATATGTGGAAGCTTTTGATGCATGGCTCTGGAATAGTTAACCAAGTTCAAGTACATTCTGACTTATTTTATCAAAATACATTTGGGTATCTAGACTTTATAAATTATAAACACCCAATTATAAACACCCAATACTCTTACCTATCACTGGTAGTTAACAGATTTCCAAATGTTTTGTTTTTAGGTTAGCTTCACTGTTGATATCCTTGAGTGCCTGCCTCCCAGATGGTGGGATTGGAGGCATATTCCACTAAACCTGCTCTCAGGCCAGGACTTTAACTTTCTGTATAAACCTAAAATTAGATCAGCTATTTCCTTTAATAATACAGGTATTAATACTGAATTCAGAAAAAATGGAAAATTATAAAACAATGAATTTATGGAAAATTAGAATTAAAGTCTAATTTATTATCTAAATTCACCAAAATATTCACTGTAAATATATAGATAGAGAACATGATTTAAGGCTTAAAATGAGCTGTCCCAACTGTTTGTTTGAAAGATTTTTCACAAAAGATTGGCTAAGCAAAATATTTGTTCTTAGGCTTTTTTAACACTTACTATTGGCAAATTTAATGTTTAAATACTTTGTTTTATGTGTATGTGTGTTTGGCCTCCATGGGTGTGTATATTCATGTGAGTGGGGTGCCCAGCGGAGGCAAGAAGAGCCTCAGAACCCCTGGAAAAGGGGTGACAGCTACTTGGGAACTGTCATGTGGGTGATGGGAACTGACCCTAGGCCTCTACAAGACTGCTGCTCCAGCCCTATACATCTGTCTTGTAATTCATTATTTTAAAAGCATATGTAAGACTATAACTTGTAATTCAGTTAATACATTTGAGGACATTCTTTCTTATCTAGAAATAGTTCAGAGATTTGCCCTTTGGATACTAATGTATTTATACATAATTATGAAAAAAAACTATAGATATTGAAGTAGTGTTGAACTAGTCCTTTTCTGAAACTTGTGTCATTAAATAATGTTCAGTTCATTTGTATGTGAGCACAGTAACTGGTCTGTGATGATGTCTGTATTTTATGTATTTCACAGTTTGTTGACTTAAAACGAAAGTAAGACAAAAAGTAAAAGTTTATAATACTTGTAAATCATCCTGAAGTTGTTAATCACACCTGAAATGGAGAATAAGATTAACATGGAAAGTTGTAGTTTATACTTACCCCTTGTGGGGTAATCATTAAAGTGCCTCATCTTGGGTGTAAATGGTCTCATCCTATTTGACTTCTTGGAAAACCAAGTAAACGTGGTTTCACATTTGCAAAGAATCAGACATCAGATCTTTTGTTCATATGACTTCTATAACTTTGTTGCAACATCTAGATATTCCATCATTCACATGGAAGTAGTGAAGAATGCTAGTGGGAAGCTTACATGCGTCACAAATTTCTCGCAAAAAGTATGCATAATTGAGATGTAAAACATCAAGCTAAAAGTGCTATTTTCTGTTAAGCTAAAATAGTTAATATATAAATATTCATAAATATGTATATTTACATGTAACAATTTTTCTGAAAAGAACATGAAGAATATGTAGCCTTGGCTTTTTTTTTTAATCATTAGCTATTTCTTAATGTTTTCTAGAAAACTAATATTTATTTTGTCAGCTATAGCAAATCACATCAAGTTGCCTAGTTGAGACATACAATGAAATGCTCTGTCAGCAGAAACAAAGTCTTGCCATGAGAAGGCTTTTCATAGAAAGCCTAACAAGACTAGCACTTGTTACTTCACTCATGTGTTCCTGTTGGTCCTTTAGAAATGTATTTTGGCTATCTGCTGTCAGGTACCAAATTGCCCCCTCTTGGAACATGAATGTGTTGGATGGAGGTAGTCAGCCTTCTGCCAACCATGTTTCTCTAAATGATTAAAGATGTGTATGATGCTTTTTTTTAGTGTTAATAGTTTTTGCTATTAGTGTACATTTAATACCAGCATTTGTCTTATGGTTATCATTAGTATTAAATTGAGAGTCTTGAGACCACAATGTCAGCAATGATATATAGTCTGTATGTCACAGGGAGTTGCACCTTTGTCAGATCTTAACAGTGCGGTCACCTGAACAAGATCTGTACAATGACACCGTCAGCTGACATGCCAAAATGTATTGAGGATGTCTTACAAAGCTGAGTCGCTAAAAGAAAAGCTACTAAGAACCAGTCTTACCCAGGGAAATGTCTCTTGATAGGTTATCCAATCCCAAGTGGTCAGCCCTAAATACATATGAACAGTAGTTAATGGACTTGACAGGTTATATTTATATACATGCAGATGGGTATATATTTTCTATTGCTGTGAATATTCCTGACCAAGGTGTGCTATAGAGTTCATTAGTACTTGGTGAGTCTATGACCATTATGTTGGGGAACGTGGCAGCAGGCAAGCTGAGGTGGTAGCAGTGCTTGCATGCAATCTGATCCAGAACTAAGAGGCAAAGAGCCAACCAAGAATGGTGTGGGCCTTTGAAATCACAGCAGGAGAAAGAAGGATTATGTTACTTTAATTACATTTAAAAATAAAAGATTGCTAATATGTACCTTACTTGAAGCAATACCAATACCCTTGGTTTCTTTTTTATTATACCAAAGACAATTTTTGTCTGTAGTTTCTTAATTGTTTATATATGAAAATCTCATTTGTCTACTCATCTCATTTGATTATCATGTTTGAGAAATATTGATACAGGGGAAATTGGAATTTTTCTCCTAAACTTTTTAGTTTCATTAATAAAGTACATTTTAATATATGTTTATTTGTTTGTTTGTTTGTTTGAGACAGAGTCTCCCTGTGAAGGGCTGTCCTGGAACTTACTGTGTAGATCAGGCTGGCCTTACAAGAGATTTTCCTGCCCCTCTGCTTCCCAAGTGCTGGGATTAAAGACATGGGCCACTACACCTGGCATAACATTTTGTAAAGGGGTAGTTTATTATGGAGACTTTTTGGCGATTGTTGCCCAGGAACACATTTAAATTACCTTGAATTTTGTGTCTTATTGAGGGAGCTTTTTTGTTCCATGAAATTTTAAAGTTTTGCAGAATAAAAAGTCAAATTACGGCAAGTTTAAAATACATTAGTGGTTTCATTAATAGGAGAGTTTAAGAATGGGCTCAGATGTATGCTGAAGGACAATTTTATTAGCATTTAGAAAAAACAATCCTAGGGCAGTAAACTTTATTAGCTACCTAGAGAATAGAGGTGGAGGGGAAAACTGTACAATAATTGGTCAGATGTATAGACGAGCAGCTACTGGGGAGACTTTAGAGAAAATAAAGATGCCCAAAATGTTTGGGGCACCCGACGTATTAAAGCGTACCTAGAAAGGATACAGAAAGAATAAATGTTTTCTGAATAATTCAGAAAAACAGGCTGACACAGAAAGCTTCAGTACTGCTGCATAATAGGTGATTTCATTCGCGCCTCATCTGGAGAATCTTTTTGTCCTTTCCTGGCTCTCATATTTCACCTGGGGGGGAGGGGGCTTTCAAAAGCCCTTGCCAGGCTAGTCTCTGCCTCTGCTTATGGGTCAGATAGAAGCTCTTAGTTCCTGCTCCAGTACCATGCCTGCCTGCTGCTGTGCTCCTCACTGTGATGGACTCACTCTCCGATACTGAGCAAGTCCCCAGCTAAATGGCTTCTTTCTTATGTTGCTTTGATCATGGTATTTCTTGACAGCAATAGAAAAGTCACCACTGCCGTGTGACAGCACTGGTACAGAGCACTGCTGTCCTAAGGTTATTTGTGTGCTTCCTAGTGAAGAAGCTGGGCCCTGGCAAGTGCTGGGAAAGTGCATCATGTGTCAGCACTACGTGGCAGGTAAGTGAACAGGAGTACAATGCAGCGGGGCTGGTATATAGCAAGAATGGGAACGGGCTTGCACATGCCACTGTATAGCAACACTAGTATCTGGCAAGTATGTGAATATGTGCCCATGCCATCACAGCGGTGCCAGGACATAGCAGTCATGCTGTAGCATGGTTTTGTGGTACTGGGTCATGACAGGCACTTAAATGTGCATGCCTGCCCCTTCATTTAGGTGGAAGCGGAAGGTATATGAACAGACATGCCCATTTGGTGACAGTGTCACATGGCAAGCACTGGGAGAAGCCTATCCTCACTGCTACCTGCATGTGTTGGGACACAAGCATGTAAACGGTACACATGCTGCCAATTGGTAATGCTGTCACACAGCCAGCATGCTATGACAGTGCTGAACGTGGTAGGTATCCAAATGAGATCGATATACCACCATGTAGTTAGACATGACAGATGCATGAGCAGATGTCCCTAGGCTGCCCTGCACAGCCTTAGGACCTGGCATGGGTGCAAACACATGTGCTTATGCCACGAGGTGGCAGGTCTGGCATGCCACAGGATTTTAAAAAGGAGAGCTAGCACTGTCATGCGGTGGCATTGGAAGATTGCCTGAATGTGAGCAGGTGTACTGCAGAACCATATGCTTTGTGTCGCTGTAGACAGGTCACCATGTGAGAGCACTAGGACATGACTGGCACATAGACAGGCATGCCCACAATGCCACTTGGTGAGCTTGGCAGCCTCATGAAATGGCAGGCGCATAGACAGGAGTGTTGTGCCACCATGTGCTGGCATTGGAACATGACATGCCTGAACATGAATGCCCACGCTGCCACGCATTGGGATGTAGCAGATGCCAGTGTTACAATATGGCAGCACTGGAACATGGCATGTAAGCTAACAGGCATGTGCACAGTGCCGTGTGCCAGTGCTGGGACACAGAAAGCACACAGACATGCATTGTTCTCTATATCATTGGAGGCAGAGGGGCCTAGCAAGTAGACAGGTGTATCTGTGCTGCCATGAAATGGTGGTGTGACATAGCAGACATGCAAACAGGTGGTGGCAGGCACATGGGAAGGCATTTTTGTGCTACCACATTGTGGCACTGGACATGGCAGGTGAGCTGTGTTCCCATACCATGGGGCTGGGACTAAGCAGGCATGGAAATGTGTACCCCCATGGCTGCCTGGAGACAGGGGACACACCCATCATGCATGGAAACTGGCATTGCCATACTGCCATGTGATGGCACTGGGACACGGCTGGTCCACAAAAGTTATATTGCCATGAGGTGGTGCTGGGACACAGTATGGGTAGGTACAGGTGTTTCTGTGTCATCAGAAGGCAGTACTGGATATTGAAGGCTTTCAGATAGGTGAGCAAGCTTCACCACAGGGCAGCTCTAAGAGATGGCACCAAGGTGAGCATGTGTGGCTCTCCTGGCACATGACACCTCCATATTGGCACAAGTGTAACCAGACCTGATCCTGATACCATATGTCAACACTGGGACACAGCAGGTACAGGCACAGACAGACATGCCTGCCTCCATGGAATGGCTCTGGGAAAGGGTAGACATGTGAACGAACAAGCATTCCCACCACTGTGACAGGAGACAGGCAGTCATGTGGACAGATGTACCAGGGCTGTCTGCAGGTGGTGCTGGGACACTCCATGTTCTGAGTAACACGAGCCAGTGCTGCTGTGTGGTGGCTTTATGAGGGGGCATGGGTGTGAACAGGTGTGGCCACAGAGCAGACATGTAACATGGCAAGGGTATGACCAGGACTGTCCATGGTATCACTTGCAGGGCTGTACCACAGCAGATATGCAAACAGGCATGGTTGTGCCACCATGTGGAGGTGCTGGGATACATCCAGATGCAAACAGGTGTGGTCCAAAATGGCAGGCATGTGAACAGGTGTGAAAACTGTCACATAGTAATTCTGGCATACAGTAGTCTCCAAAGTGCATGTCCTTGTTGCCACATGGAACCACTGAGACAAACAGTTGCAGAAACAAGCACGCCTATACTTCCATGTGGTGTCAGTGCCCAGACAGTCACCTGGCAACAGTTGGACACAGCATAGGTGTGAACAAGTGTGTTCATGCTGCCTGAGGCTGCAACACCGTAGGCTTGCAAACAGGTGAAACAGCACCACCCAGTGTGGCCCTGGGAGATGGAACAGGTTGTGAACAGGTGTGCTGCTTCACTGTGGCACTGGGCTTGGCAGAGAGCAGACATGCAAATAGGCCTGCCCGTGATGCCACAGGTAGGTGCTAGAAAAAGCGGGTGAATGAGCTTACCCACAACACACCCCGTGGAAGTGTTGAAGTACTGCAGGTGCGCAAAGCGAAGAGCTGTTCCGCCACATGGTGGCGCTGGGACACAGCGAGTGTGGGAACAACCTCGCCCATACCACCATGTGGTGGCCCAGGGACATGGTAGGCATGTGGAAATGCCACACTGTGGTGCCAACAGGAGTGCTGTGCCACCACCTAGAGGCACTGGGGCAGGATAAGCACATGAATAAGTGTGCTTGCACGTAAACAGCACTCAGACATAAAAGGAGCGTGAGAAGCCAAGCTCATTCACCACATAGTCACACAGGTATGCGGCAGATGCATAAACAGATGTGCCCAACATATGACAGCGCTAGTACATAGCAAGTGTGCACACAGGCATGCATAGGCTTCCACCTTTTAAGGCTGTGGCATGGCGGATCTGGGACATGAAAGACATGAAAACAAGCATGTCCATGCCAGTGCTTGGACACAGCAAATACATGAACAAAAGAGCCATGCTGTCATGACATGTTGCTGGAACATGACTGGTGCATTAAAAAGACACATGTACATCAGTACCCAGTGGTGCTGGTATATGGTATCTGTGAACACTTGTGCTTGCACTGACACATGACATTACTGGGACACAATGGTTACAAAAACAGGTATGTACTGCCTTGTGGTAGCGCTGAGAGACAGCTGATGCGCAAACAGGTTTTCTGGCACCACCGTGTAGCTACGACAAGATGGCACCAGCGAAAGAAGGCCTGGTCACATTGTCAGAGGGCAGCATTGAGACATCTCAGGCTTTCAGACACACAAGTCAACAACATCATCATCACTGAGAGATGGAATGGTTGGGACAGGTGTGGCCATGCAATCACATGAAGTCCCAGACTAGGCAGACATGCACACAGGCTTGCTTGTGATGTCATGTGTTAGCGCTGGAACATGGCAGGCATGTGAATGGACATTCTCAGACCACTGTGTGTTGATGCTAGGATATGGCAGCTTCCTGGGCCACCACATGGTAACGCTGGGATATGGCAGATACTCAAACTTGGACAACCCTGCCACCACATGGAAGTTCTGGGACACAGGAAGGTGTGGAAAATTGCATACCTGTGTGGACATAGCACAGGTGCAAACATGTGCCAGCACTGTCAGGGGGGTAGTGCTGGTCCATGGCAGGCACGTGAACAGGTGTGCATGCACCACCAGGCAGCATTATTGGGACACGGCATACATGATAAAAGATTCCTGTGCCACTGTATTCTGGCACTGGCTCATGGCAGACACATGAACGAGAAGACTCACCACCACTTGGCATTGCTTGGACTTGACAGGCACATGAACATGAATAAATATTTCTCCAGGTGACAATCCTGGGCCACAGGAAAAAAAAGTACAAAAATGCCTATTTTTGATGTCAGGTGTTGGCACTGAGACACAGCAGGTGTACAAACAGATGTGCCACACCACCATGCACTGGGATATGGCAGTCATGCAAATATGTGTCAGGACTGGGGCATGCAGGTGTGTTAATAGGAGTGCTGTTACCCCAAATGGTGATGCGGGGATATAGTGCTTGTGGGGACAGGCTTGCACACACCATCAAAGCTGTGCCAGAACCTGACAGGCACACAAACAGCTGTTTCTACAGCAACACATGACAGTCCTGGTCCATGCAATGCCTGTACCACCTCGTGGAGGCGCTGTGACATGACAAACACAAAAACTGTCATGCCTTTCACTATTTGGTAGCACTGGAATGTGAAGGTCCATGCACAGGCTTGCCCGTCATACCATCTGACAGCACTAGGATATGTCCTGGGTGTGAAGAAGTGTGTGCATGCTACCACATGGCAATGCTGGCCTTAGCAGATGTGCGAACATCCCTGCCCAGGACACGGCATGTAGGCACTGGAGCAGAGCAGGTGCATGAACAGGCATGCCCATGCCACTGTGTTGGGAAATGGCAGCTGGGTCCTTGGGACTGTTGCGCCATCACATGTTGGCTCTGGGACACAGCAAATATACAGAACAAGCTTGCTGTTCTGCCATGCATGTGGTGGTGCCAGTTCATGGCGGGTGATCGAACAGGGTTTTCCACTCTTCATGTGGTGGCATTGGGACAGAGCAGGCACATGAATACATATGCCCATGCTGCTATTTGGTGGCACTGGGAATGACAGGTGTACGTACATGCGTGCCCCTCTGAGTTGTGGTGACACTGGTGGGCCTTCACATGACAGTGCTAGAAAACCAGAGCTATGCCTAAATGCCTACTGCCACGTGGCGGTGCTGGGCACAGCAGGAGTGCCGGGTTGATACATGGTGGCCCTGGGACATAGCAGACACTGGTGCAAGCTTGCCCACACCACAGCGTTGCATCACTACTACACAGCAGGCATGCAAACAGACATGCCCAAGCAACCACATGTGGTGCTGGGACACTGCAGGTGCATGAACAGACCAGTCACGTCTGCATTGCCACATAGCAGCGGCATGGCACAGGTGCAATCAGGTATGCCCTTGCCAACAGAGGGCGGTGCTGGAACATCACAGGTTTTCAAACAGGTGAGCCATATGGCAGCACTGAGAGAGGGCACAAGTGCAAGCACTGTGGGCATGTCACCGTTTGATGGTATCAGAGTTGGCAGACATGAGCAGGCCTGCCAGGAACACCACACGTCAGCACTGGGACATGACAGGTGTGCCAAGAGATGTGTTGAGCTGCCAAGTGCTGCTGCTGTAATATGGTGACCGTGAACACGCATGTTTGTCATGATATCTGGTGGCCCTAGGACAGAGGAGGTGAGCAAGCAGATATTCTCAGGCCACCACGGGGGCGGGGGGACATTGAGACATGGCAGGTGCATGAATAGAAGAGGCCTGCTGCCATGTGGTAGCATTGGGGCATGGCAGGTATGGGGACAGGCTTACCTGAATTATCACATTGTGGTACTGGGACATGGTAGACACATGAACAGGCATTCTAGAACCCAGTAGGAATGCAAACACTCATCACTGTGTCATGACATGATAGTTCTGGGACATCATAGGCATGTTGTATTAGTCAGGGTTCTCTAGAGTCACAGAACTTATGGGTAGTCTCTATAGTCAGGGTTATGATGACTTACAGTCTGTAGTCCAACTCCCCAACAATGGGCAGCTGTGAATGGGAAGTCTAAGGATATAGCAGTTGCTCAGTTTCACAAGGTAGTAGATTCCAACAGATGTGCTGGCAAGTAAATGCAAGCAGGTAAGGAAGAGTAAATCTTCCTTCTTCCAATGTCCCTAGGTAGGTCTCCAGTAGAAGGTGTGGTCCAGATTAAAGATATGTACCACCACACCTAGATCTGGGACTTGCTCTGTCCCAGATGATCTTGAACTCAGGGATCTCCTTGCCTTAGTCTCCTGGGATTCATAGCCACTATGCCTCAAGATCTTGCCGCTGGGCAGTGGTGGCGCATGCCTTTAATCCCACTTGGGAGGCAGAGGCAGGTGGATTTCTGAGTTCGAGGCCAGCCTGGTCTTCAGACAGCCAGGGCTACACAGAGACACCCTGTCTCGAAAATAAAAAAAAAAAAAAAAAAAGATACAGAGAGAGAGAGAGAGAGAGAGAGAGAGAGAGAGAGAGAGAGAGAGAGGAAGGAAGGAAGGAAGGAAGGAAGGAAGGAAGGAAGGAAGGAAGGAAGGAAGGAAGAAAGATGCCAAGATCCAGGTCAGAAACTTGTGTCTCCCAGCCTCAAGATCTGGATCACAAGTGAGCCTTCCAATTCTGGATTGTAGTTCATTCCAGATACTATCAAGTTGACAACCAGGAATAGCCATTACACATGTGAAATTGTATGTCTATGCTATCACGTGAGAGCACCTGGACACAGTGCAGGCATGAAGAAATGTTTCTGTGCTAGCAGGGTCAGTATTGGTACGTGACAGGCACAGACATGTGTGCCCACGTTCCCGTGTGCTGGTCCTGAGACATGGTAGGCATGTAAAACAGGTATGCCTACACTACCACATGGCAACCTTGGGAAATGACAGGTTAACAAAATGACAGGTTAGCATGGTGGTGCTTGGACATCACTGTTGTAACAAGTCTGCCAGTACAGCCATATGTCAGCACTGGTAAATGTCAGGGACATGATTAGGCATGCCTGCACCAATGTGTGGTGACACAGGGACATGGCAGGTATACAAACAGTGCACCCCACGCCAGCAGGTGGCAGCACTGGTTCGCAGAAGACATGGGAACAGATGACACACTACTCCCACCTCAGCTCTGAGACGTGGCAGGCACATGAACAGTCATGCCTGGGCCACCAGGTGGCGGTGCTGAGACACTGAATGCCTAAAAACAGGTGTGCCTGTGCTGCCATTTATGGGCATCTGAGAAAAAGCAGTATGTGAACAAGAATGCCATGCCATCACAAGGTGGTGCACATGGCATACATGTGAGCGGAGATGCACATGCCCTCACATAGTTAGTGGTGCTGACGCACGACAGCCTTGAACACACCTGCCCACGCTGACATGTTGTGTTGCTGGGACACAGCAGGGATGGAACAGGTGTGCATGCATGTGATGTCAGAGGATGGCACTAAGACCAAACAGACTTTTATAGATGAGCCAGCACAGCCAAATGCGACATTGGAAGATGAAACCGTTTTAAGCATGTGTCGTCATGCAGCCACATCAAGATTCCATATTCAGAAGACGTGTACAAGCCTACTCACAATGCTGGGATGCAGAAGGTGTGCAAACAGGCTTGCCCACACTGCTGCTTGGCAGAGTTGGGACATGTTAGGTGAGTGGACAGATGTGCCAAGCTGCCACATGGTGCCACTGGGCCATAGCAGGCATGCAAACAGGTGTGCACACTAATGTGTTTGCTGGCACTGCTACATGCTACCTGGGGGCATGGTAGATGCGCAAACATGCATGCGCACTCTGCTGTGTGACAACATTGAGACAAGGTAGGCACATAAGCGGGCATGCCCACATTGTCTTGTGGTGGCACTGGGACACCACAGGTGCATGAACAATCCTGCCCATGCCACCGATGGCAGTGCTTAAACATGGAAGGCATGCCAAGAGGTATATCTTTGCCACCATATGGTGCCTCTGAGACACATCAGGCATGTTAATGGGGGTGCTCTCACTATCACCTGGTGTCACTGGGACCCGGCCAGCGTGTGAACAGGTATGCCTGCCTCACCACACAATGGCACGGGGACATGGCAACTTCAGGAACAGTATTGTCTACACCTCCATGCTGCGGTGCTGGTATGTATATATAAACTCTTCCCTCCTGTGAGCTTCTACCTTGGGCTAGAAGGCTCACCTGTATCACCAGGTGTCAGTACAGGGACATGGGTGATGCATCACCGGGTGTGCCCATGCCACCATAGTGTTTGTACAGAGCAGATGCATGAAAATGTGTGCCACATGGTGGCATTGGGACATGCCAGGTGCAAATGCGTATGTGTGTGTGTGTTTGTGTGTGTGTAGGCCACCATATGAACACTGGAGCATAGCAGGCTTGCAAACAGGTGTGCTCATGTGAACATGTGGTTTTGTTGAAACATGGCAGGCTCACAGAAAGGAGTGCCTTGCTATTGTGTGTCAGCACTGGAGGCAGATGCACGAAGAGGAACGCTGTGCCATCACCTAGCGGCAGTTGGGATATAGCAGCTGTGACAATAGGATTGCACACATTTCTACAAAGTGGGTATACGACCTGCTCTACAATCTGGCATAGCTGGTCCTCACACAAGCCTGCATACCGCCATGATGGTGCTAGACCGGGGCATGTGTACAAACAGGTGTGCCTGTGCCACAAGGTGGCGGCACTGGGACATGCAGGTGGGCTAACATGTGTCCCTTCTATCACACAACAGCACTAGAACATGGCAGGCACATGAACAGGCATGGCCTAGGTCACCTCGAAGAGGTGCGAAGAGGTGTGCCCACACCACCTCATGGTGGCATGGCATCACAGCAGAAGCATGAACAGGTATGCTAACACCACCTCATGGTGGGGCTGGGACATGGCATGTGCTCAGCCACGCATGACCCCTCTGTCATGTGGCAGTGCTTGGAGATGCCTGGCAAGCAAAAAGGCGTGTCCAGACTGCCACATACAGCACCGGGACACAGTACATGTGTGAACCTACATGCCTTTCTCATCACATGATGTGCCTGTGAAAGTGAAGATGGATTGCTTTCAGTAATGTACACAATAGTGATCCTGCCAATCCCTGAGTATGGGAACGTTGTCTTCCAGTATCTTCTTCCAAACCTTTCCTCGGGGCTTTAAAACCTTTTATTTCAGAGGGCTTTCGAGTTATGGTAATTAGACAAGAAAATAAACTATTTTAGTTCAAAGTAGGAATGGGTAAACTGACAAGTTATTTCTCCACCAGTAAAATGAGCCAATTTAAAGCCATATTAGAGCAGATATATCAAGGCAGGTTTGTTGGGAAACTGCTCTCAGGGAGTTCACTGGTCCTAAGGAAGGAGACCAGGGAAATAGCCTTGGGAAGGGAGATGAAGTGGAAAGAAGAAAGAGGGAAAAGTGTGAGCACAGAGAGAGGGAGGGAGGGAAGAAGAGAGGTAGTAGGGAGAGACAGAGAGAGACAGAGAGAGACAGAGAGAAAGAGATGTGGAGGAGGAAGAGACCACAATGTCTGGACTATATAGGGAAGAGCCTCTGGGGGAGGGGCAGCCCCAGCCCCTGGGCTGGAGAGTTCAAGGTAGAGGGTGGGTTGTGCCAGGTAGAGACTGAGGGATGCTGGGAGAATCTGGAGGCCAGGTCTGCTTTGGGATGTTAAATATGCACCTCAGTTCCTTGTACTAGGTCTGAAACCCAACATAAACTACCTCTATTTATAAATTATATTGTGTCTCTGTCTGTCTCCCTGTCTCCCTCCATTTCCCCTCTCCCTCCCTACCCACTAACATCTATCTACAAAAGATCTTAAAGAATCAATGACTGTCCAGCACCTCTGGAAACAATAAACAAATGCAGTCATGCTATGTATTGTGTACGAGATTACTATACACAATTAATTGTGTTTTTTTTATAGTGATGATTACAGTTCCAGAAAAGGAAGTTAAGGAAATCTCATTCATAATATGTATATATTTAACACCTCTGTGGAATAACATTAGATCTCCCAATGGGTACCTTCTCCAGTTCCAACTGATGCTGTACAACTTTCCTCACAAGCACATAAAATAAAGCTCTACACATCAAGCAATGGTCTCATAGATTTGATGGACAGCCAGGAGACACTCCCACTCACCTCCCAGATGAACCCCTGTAAAGATCTCTCATCAAGTTCAGTAATCAATGTTTCCATCTGCTGCCTGGTTTGTGGATAAGACCCAAGCTCATAAAACACAAAGGGCCTGATAAGGACAAGTTCCCCCGAGATGCCACACAGGGACAGGCTGCTGTCTACCAGTTGTCAACAACACAGAATGACTTGGAAGGTTGTACAACTTACAGTAAAGTAAAGATGCTCCCACACATGCACCCTGGATATTAAAAGCAGTTGAACTGTCCTGGTGGTGATCCTGGTTCCCTAGTTTCTAACCCTCAGTTTAGGGGGAAGCTAGCCTCACTTCTCATTTCTTGCACGTGGATGAACAATTACCTTCTCAGTACTGGCGGCCACCAGTACTAAAGTACCACAGTGATTGTAGTGCCTTCATTTGGACTGTCATATACATCTTGTTTGTAAATGGCTAACATATAAAAGGGATAAGAAAAGGAGAAAACAAAGACTCCTCTCTCTGCGTCACTTGAAAGTAAATGTGCTCCTAATTGTGTTGAGGCAGCCTTTCTAAGGAGAAAGACTGACAGAAAAGTTCAGTGCTCATAAGTCTCTCAAAGGCTGAAACCCTGGCAAAAGCTTAGTAAGGACAAAATTGATGTGGTATTACAGAAGAAAAAGAGCGTGTGTGTTCCATGGTGAGCTCTTCTTCCCCTAGAGTAACTGTGTACATTTCTATCCAAAAACAAAGAATACTGTGGGTGGAATTATTGCTTGCCCAGCCCAGGACACTCTGAGTATTTAGGCATGGTCAATATAGAGGGACCAGCAAAACTCACCTTGAGCATAGAAACTGTTAGATCCAGTGAGACTTGCACTTACAGGAAGTACAATGTGGCCACGCTGCTCCTTGGGCCTAGCTCTTTGTGAGTGAAGAAAGCCAGCTCTGACCCCATAGAGTCTGATATGAATGGCAGTCCTATTGAAGGAGGTGGATGGTTCATGGGTAATGACGGTGGATTGTGGACAGTTGACTGAAGTAGTGCCGATCTACTGATATCTGAATCTAGTATTAACCTTTTGAGGAAGTAATTGATACAATCAGTGGAATTTTGGCTTGTATATTGGGCTCTGTTAACATTTTTCTTTTCTATGCCAGTCGCTTACAACTCTTGAGATAAACTAGCCCTTGGTTGCTGTTGGGGACTCTTTAAGACTCACAGTCAGTGGGAAGAAGATCCATGTGAGGTGAAGAAGGAAACGTCAGAGTCAGTACTCTCCTTTCAGGCACTGGCTCAAAACTTCCAGAGTCTGACCTCATGGTTTATTCTTTTTACACATTTAAGCTCAATATTTCTACATGACAATTATAGCAGCAATGTTTTAAGCATAACTACATAGAATATCTCTGCAAGGTAGCAAAGCCTCTGTGACCTTTACAATAAGAGTAAGTTCTACTGGCTGATAAACAGAGCTCAGGGCTAGACCCTAGAAGAAGGATCAGCGATAAGCATAAGGATACAATCTATTGATGGAGGATGCAAAGCACATGGGACCTCTTTCATAAGGATGAGTTCTATTCACTGAGAGATAAAGCTCAGGATTAGAACCTAAAGAATGATCAGGATATTGGGGGAGTCAGGTGAAGACTGACTCCTAGTAAAGTAGCAAAGGTTCATCATTAGATTGTTTGAGCATTTTCAGTCTGGCCTTCCAAGTGACTAGCCATCATTCATTTCCCTAAAAAAAAAAAATAATAATAATAGGCCCTGTGTAGTTGTCAATCCTGCTTTGCCCAATGCTTACCTAAGCTGTGCTTCTGCTAGATTAGGATGATCAGGCTTGAGCCTTTAATGATCCTTGTTACCTTGCCAAAGATTTCTTTTCATATATTTAAAATGATTTTAACATGCCCCGTACTTCTGGACATGATGGCACTTGGGACACAGGGATAGGCAGATCCACGTCAGTTTGAGACAAACCTGGTCTACACAGTGGGTTTGAAGCCAGTAAGGACTACTAGTGAGACTCTGTCTCAAAATAAAACAGCAAAAGCCAAACTCCCATAACAAAAATGCCCTGTGTCTGAAATTTATGTTCTGTATCTTGTATGCTGTTCTGTGTTTATTTTATTAGCTACTAGAATGGCTACTCCAGCTTGTTTCTTGGGTCTGTTTTCTTGGGAAACCTTTTTCCAGCCCTTTACTCTGTGATAATGTCTATCTTTGTTGCTGAGGTGTGTTTCTTGTATGCACCAGAATGATTGATATTGTTTCCATATCCACTCTGTTAGCCTGCGTCTTTTTTTTTTTTTTTTTAAGAATTAAGTCCATTGATGTTGAGAGATATTAATGGCAAATGATTGTTAATTTCTGTTATTTTGGTGATGGTGGTGGTAGGGTGTGAACGTGAGAGTGTGTTTATGTGGGTTGGTATGTGTGTGTGTATGTGTATCTGTGTCTCTGTGTGTGTGTGTCTGTGTGTGATTCTCTTGGTTTTTCTTGTGTGAAATTTCTTTTGTTTTCTTGGGTGTAGTTAGCCTCATTGGATTGGAGTTTTCCTTCTAATATCCTCTGTAGGGCTGGATTAGTGGAAAGATATAGTTTAAATTTGGTTTTGTGATGAAATATTTTTCTCCATCTATGATGATAGAAAGTTTTGCTGGATATATTAGTCTGAGGTGACATCTGTATTCTCTTAGAGTCTGTAAGACATCTGTCCTGGCTCTTTTGGCTTTTAGAATCTCTGTTGAGAAGTCATATATAATTCTGATAGGTCTGCTTTTATATTCTACTTGACCTTTTCCTCTTGTAGCTTTTAATATCTTTCTTTGTTCTGTACATTGAGTGTTTTGATTATTATGTAGCAGGAGGTTTTTCATTTCTGGTCTTTTTGCTATTCTGTAAGCTTCTTGTACATTTATAGGAATCTCTTCCTATAGCTTAGAGAAATTTTCTCTATGATTTTGTTGAAGATATTTTCTGGGCCCTTGAGCTGAGAGAATGTTTTTCTTTTTCTATTCCTATTATTCTTAGGAATTCTATGGTCTTTCCATAATGTTTCAAATTTCCTGGATATTTTGTGTCATAAACTTTTTAGATTTAGCATTTTTTTGAGTGATATATCAACTTCTTTTATCATATCTTCTATGCTGGAGATTTCTGTCTTCCATCTCTTGTGTTCTGTTGGTGATGCTTGGGTCTGTTCTTGTTCTCTTCCTTAGGATTTCCAGGATTCCCTCAGTTTGTGTTTTCTTTATTGCTTCTATTTCCATTTTCAATTCTTGATCATTTTACTCATTTCTTTCACCTATCTGATTGTATTTTCCTGTATTTCTTTTAGGAATTTGTTCATTTCCTCTTTAAAGGCCTCTATCATCTTCATAAGATTGTACTTAATGCTTCAGCTGTGTTAGGATATCCAGGGCATGTTGTGGCAGGATAGCTGGGCTCTGGTGATGCCATATTGCCATAGCTGTTGTTGATTGTGTTCTTATGCTGTCCTTTAGCCATCTGGTTGTCCCTGGCTGGATGATTCTGATGTCAGCAGGACTCCTTGGGGATCCAGGCAGAACCTGACAATGGATTTCAGGGAACAGGAAGATGCTTTCTTCTTCTGCTGGTGGTACCCTGAGTGGACTGAGTGGGAAGGGGATTGGCTGGGGAGGGATCTAAGCTGGACACTCCTGGAGCCCCAAAAGGCTCCCCTGGAAGGCAGGCAGAGCCTTGGGCCAGAAAATGGAGGCCAGGGGACATTGCACACCTTACCTCTGTTAGTTGTGCCCCAGCAGGACCTGACTGGCAGGGAATTGGTGAGGGAGAAGCGTAAGCTGGTTGTTCCTGGACCCCTAACAGACCCCCTCAGGGATACAGGACACTCTGGGAAGTTCATTAATGCTCCTCAGGATAGCAAGGTGAGCCCAGAGTCAGACTGCAGCTTTTGTGGGTCTAAAGAGGAGAAAATAAAGAGGCATGGAGGGAAGGAAGGAGGGAGGAGCTAGAGTTAGAGCCAGCTAGCTAAAAATAGATCCTGTGGTGATTATCACTAAGAAGAAAGATAGAACAAACCACTGAACTGGCTCCCTCTACACAGGATGTTTTTATTCCTCATTTCTTGGCATCCCTTGCTCTAGCCTACAGGATAAAGAATGAAGTAGGGATACAGAAATGGAAACATTTTTGAGCATCCTAGCTGAAACGCTGTGTTTTCCCACAGACTTACTGAGAGTTTCCCACTTAGGCTGAGAAAAGAGAGTAAGAATACATAGGTGATGTAATGTCCTTCAGATATCCAACCAACCCATGACACAAGCTCTAACTGGGCACTAGCATAGTGACTGGAGGAGATTGTTTCAAAATGGAAGGACTTAGTGATAGGATGGTGCAGAGAGGGTGGGGGCACCTTTGCAGGCCTGTGCCAAAGTGTGCTGCTAAGCAATTATGTCCACAACAGATCTAGTGTAAGAGGTTTATTGAGGGAGGGAGAGAGCAAAAGGTCTTCTTGGAGTGGAGACATGAGAGAGAACTGGAGAGAATGAACAAGACAGAGAATGATAGAGAAAGAGACAGAAAATGAAAGGGAAAGAGGGAGAGAACAGGAGAGATGGAAATAACCAGAGTGAGATCAAACAAGATATAGAGTAGAGGGAAAGAGAGAGAAAGAGAGAGAGAGAGAGAGAGAGAGAGAGAGAGAGAGAGAGAGAGAATCAGAGACACAGAGAGACAGAAGTATCTGTAGTGACAAGAGACACAGAAAGACAGAAGTATCTGTAGTGACAAGGGGGGGGGGGTCTTTTATGCTCCACACCTGTTGTACCTAGTGGCTTTGGATGATTACATAAGCTGGTTTTAATGCCTGATTGCTAGTCCTGAGAGAAACATGATTTTATACTGAAGTGATATTTTCTTGATGGGCCTTCTCAGGAAATTGAAAGGCTATGACTCATGAGCTCAGAATGGCGCATCAGAGATTTTGAGCAAATTTAATCAGCACCTCTGAGGTACCATTCTCGGATAGCTATGAAGATCAGTGGGATCCACGGACCGAAGTCTCCCTTTCATCTCCTCTCTTATTAAGTAGCTCCTGGTCTTCAGGAGTGATCCCTAGGGCATTGTGACAGGTGATCCAGCCTCATACCAGCTGTTATGAAAAGAATCAAGGCTAGGCATGTCTGGAAGCTTTTTGTTCCAGGGTAGAGGGGCTCACTGTAAATACCTAGTTGTGTCTTGAGTGAACACTATGTTAGGTTAAGCACCCATCATTTTTACTTTCAGGTGATGAGAAGTTCAGAATCCTTGGGAATAAAAATTTTCAACTTTCTGGGAAGCATACAGGGCTCCTCATAAGGAGCCACTGACAATGGGCCATTAGTCCATGATGGCCCTGACTTAGGGAGGATAAGTTTGGAGCTGAGTCTGCTCCCGGGACACCTGGTTAGAGGAGATAACAAGGCCAGAACTGAGCTGGTTTCTAAACTCTTCAAGGTCTCACCAAACATGAGGAAACTAACTTAGCAGCCAATCGAAACTGCACCAATGTCACAGCTTTGTCTTGACCAATCATATTAGAGGTCATCTGAACCTTCTGGAAAATCCCCCTAGCCCTGCATTAAAGGGGGCCTATGAGCCCCTCTGTTTATCATCATTTTGATGAATGCAGGTAATTTCTGCAGAACAAACACTCTTTGTCTTTGCATACTATTTGATTCTGGGGTCTTCCTTCAGTGATTCTTGGACCCTAACAGTGCGTCAGTTGGCGGTGGCAGAAAGATCAGCCGTGGGAAGTAGAAAGCCAACCACCTCTTTTCAGCTGCCCAGGCCAGTCACTGTTAGCCATGAGTGCATGTTCATATTCTGATGGGCCTTCATTGTTATTCTCACTAACCAATCAAGTTTCTACTCACTGGGAGATTCTCCCAAATTGTTGCCAGGAACAACCATCACTGAGAGGGTCAGCTGTAGGTCAGCTGTTCCATCTTGACTTTGTCTACCTGCTGAGTGCAACCTTTTTCTGTCCCTCTATCACATGACATGGCTGTCCTTTTGTTGTTGCCAACTTGACACAAGCTAGGGTTCTCTGAGAAAAGGGAGCTGTAACTGAGAAAATGCCTCTGTAAGAGTGGAGGTAGGCAAGCCTACGGAGTGTTCTCTTAATTAGTAATTGATGTGGGAAGGGCAGGTCATTGTGGGTGGTACCATCTTTGGGCCAGAGGTCCCAGATGGCATAAAAAAGCCAAACGTGTAAGCCATGGCAAGCTAAGCAGCATCTCTTCAAGGTCTGTGCCTCAGTCCCTGCCTGTAGGTTTCAACTAGCCAGAGTTTCTGTGCT
This sequence comes from Arvicanthis niloticus, assembly GCF_011762505.2. Lineage (NCBI taxonomy): Eukaryota > Metazoa > Chordata > Mammalia > Rodentia > Muridae > Arvicanthis > Arvicanthis niloticus. The sequence goes on from NC_047671.1 coordinate 25,349,894, forward strand.
GATTCATCAGTACTGGATTGTTACCTTGAAGTCTGAGATGAAATAAAGCATTTCCTCCACAAGGTGATTTTGGTCATGGTGTTTTATTGCAGCAATAGAAGCCCTGACGAAGAGAGTGGTAGGTATGAGCTGAGAAGCAGCACTATGTATGTTTACAGCACTATGAATGTGTAAAGCACTGTGATATACACAGTACTGTGTACATATACAGCACTACATATGTACACAGAACTATATATGTACAGAGCACCACATGTGTATACAGCACTATGATAAACAAAGCACTATGTTGTAAACAGCACTGTGATGTACACAGGACTGTGATGTACACAGGACTGTGATGTACACAGCACTGTGATGTGCACAGGACTATGATGTGCACAGGACTGGGATGTGCACAGGACTGGGATGTGCACAGCACTGTGATGTGCACAGCACTGTGATGTGCAAAGGACTGTGATGTGCACAGGACTGGACTGTGATGTGCACAGGACTGTGATGTGCACAGGACAGTGATGTACACAGCACTGTGATGTACACAGGACTGTGATGTGCACAGCACTGTGATGTACACAGGACTGTGATGTACACAGGACTGTGATGTGCACAGCACTGTGATGTACACAGGACTGCGATGTGCACAGGACTGTGATGTACACAGGACTGTGATGTGCACAGGACTCTGATGTACACAGGACTGTGATGTGCACAGGACTCTGATGTGCACAGGACTGTGATGTGCACAGCACTGCGATGTGCACAGCACTGCGATGTGCACAGGACTGTGATGTGCACAGGATTGTGATGTGCACAGGACTGTGATGTACACAGTACTGTGATGTACACAGCACTGTTATGTACACAGGACTGTGATGTGCACAACACTGTGATGTACATAGCACTGTGATGTACACAGGACTGTGATGTACACAGCATTGTGATGTACACAGGACTGTGATGTACACAGGACTGTGATGTGCACAGGACTGTGATGTGCACAGCATTGTGATGTGCACAGCATTGTGATGTACATAGCACTGTGGTGTACATGGCACTGTGATGTGCACAGGACTGTGATGTGCACAACACTGTGATGTACATAGCACTGTGATGTACACAGGTCTGTGATGTACACAGAACTGTGAAGTGCACAGCACTGTGATGTACCCAGGACTGTGATGAATACAGCACTGTGATGTACATCGCACTGTAATGTACATAGCACTGTGATGTACACAGGACTGTGATCTGCACAGCATTGTGATGTACACAGAACTGTGATGTGCACATGACTCTGATGTGCACAGGACTCTGATGTACACAGGACTGTGATGTGCACAGGACTGGGATGTGCACAGGACTGGGATGTACACAGGACTGGGATGTACACAGCACTGTGATGTACCCAGGACTGTGATGAATACAGCACTGTGATGTACATAGCATTGTAATGTACATAGCACTGTGATGTACACAGGACTGTGATGTACACAGGACTGTCATGTGCACAGGACTGTGATGTGCACAGGTCTGTAATGTGCACAGGTCTGTGATGTGCACAGCATTGTGATGTGCACAGCACTGTGATGTACACAGCACTGTGGTGTATATGGCACTGTGATGTACACAGCACTGTGGTGTATATGGCACTGTGATGTATACAGTGCTATGTATATCTGCTCTGTCTATGTGAATAAAGCTGCTTCTGGTCAACGTTTATTACAGGGATGGAAAATGAACTCACATCACTGTTCTAATCCCGAAACCAAGTAAATCTGCTCTGGTGGCTGTGACCTCATATGCTATGTGTCTGGGAAGGGAAGAGATAAGAGGACCTGAGGCCAGGCTCTGTGACATTCAGTGTTGGTGATCTATGTGGGCACAGGCCAGGAGCAGGGCATGGATAGAGTTGGCTATCATTTAATAATTAGCTTACTTAGAATCAAGATGTTCAGAGGTGAGGCTTATCATTCTCTCAGACTTTGAGTGTCTCTGTCTCTCTGTCTCTCTGTCTATCTCTCCCTCTCTGTCTCCCTCTCTCTCTGTGTGCATGCTCAAGTGTGTGTGTGCATGTGTGTGTTTTGTGTCACAGTGAATGGACATGGCCCATGCTTTTGGAATCGAATGCAAAAGTAAGAATTAAATAAAAATTGAATTGCCTTTATGATCTCCTTTATTTTCATTTTTGATACTGAAGTTCTAGCATCATTTCCTGGGGAGACACAAACATCTATTCACTAATAGGATACAAACGACAGACCAAAGAAATAATTCCATCCAGGTCTAGTTTGATTACCTAATGAGTTTCATTGAGGTTGCTAACAGAAACAAGGGCAATGTACAGGCTGTTACACCATAGAAGAAATTTCTTGCTTCAACAACTTCAAACCACTTATATACCCTCAGGAAGATGGGATCTTATGCATGTAGTACAACTGTCTCATGGTCTCCCCTCCACTCTGATTGAATGGTAATGGGACTAATCTTATGTGAGTGTCCTGTGGGTAATTACAGTTGCTGGGTTCAAGAGGGCAATGTTGACACCATATTGGAGAACAAAATTTCACAACACACATGCAGATAAAAAAACACTCGCATGTCATCTTTGTAACCTATAGAATTAATGTAAATGGAAAACATTTATTTAAGTATATAATTGTGTTTTTAAAAAATGCATCCATTAAAATTTTAAACACACTCAACCACACAAACTCCACAGAACTGGTAGGATACCCACATTAGTAGTATGCTTTGAAGGCTAGCTCATGGAAGGAAAAGATTGTTCTAGTTATTTTTTTTCTGTTAGAGAATGAAACAGAAAGATGCTAAGATACTTGCTTATCTCTCCTTCATTTTTTCTTAATAAAATGAAAAACCAGCCTTCTCCCTAGGATGTCTAACCACGCTCTGCTTTCCTCAGGACCCTGTGCTGAGAGCGAACTGCTGAGGAGAGCTGTATTCTTTACTGTCCAAGGCTGTCCAAGACCCTGCCTTTCCTGAGACTCGTCTGTTTCTGGTCCTCTTCTTCCTCTTCCTGAGGTTTCCCAAACACCTCTCTGCCTTTCCTAGAACCCTCTATATTGATCATGTTGCCATGTAGGACTCCATCCTATCCTTCCTCCTCCCAATTTCTTCCTAGGGCTTCTTGCTGACATCAACACTGAGTAGAACTCTCTCCTTCTTCTTCCTTAGGTTGCCCCCATCTACCTTTCTTGGGACCTGCCATACACGGACTCTCAGTCTGTAGCGGGAAGTGGTAGAAAGGAGACTGTTTCCAGGCTTTGACGCCATGTTCCCTCACTAAACCCATTTTGTCTCAGCAAGCTGGGGCCAGAGCTCCCTAGCTGGTTCTGCCAGGCCACTCTAGCTTGACCCTGTAGCGACTAGTTGCTGTGATTGCAGCTCCAGTTCCACTTGTCCTTGGAGCTGCTAGTTCCTTCACAGCCATAACCACGCAGTTATCGGCAGACACACCTTCCAGTAACCCAGTAAATCAAAACTCTAAAGCTTAAGATTAACTAAACAAATTTATAAATCAGCAAATACTCAAATCACAAGATGCTTACACAGATTAGACAAGTTATCCCATCTATCCTAACCTTCTCATATCATCCTGCCAACTCTCTCAACTCTCTCTCACTTCTCTTGGCCTTCCTGTCTCTGCCTCCCTTAGCTCCGCCTCACTTTTTCCTATCCAATCATAGGCATCCCACTGCAAATTGATTGGGCAGGGAAATTTTTGCCACATCAATCCTCCTCTCTAAACTGCCCCAAATCTATTTGCCTTCAGCAGGACCCCCATACCAAATATTATCAGTACCTATGGTCCTTTTATTATGCAACAGCATACCAGAATTTCTTTCTCCCATCAAACTGTAACATAGCACATGCTGACCAACCTTTCCTCATCACCATCACACGCCCCCCTCCCCAGACTCTGGCAACCACTGCTCTACTCTTTGCAATCAGCAGTGTTTAATTCTGAATTAATCAATTTGTTAGTAATGTTTTGAGCTAGGTTCTTTCACAAGCATTCACCTAATTAGTCCAGAAACTTTCTACTTCCCATTAAATGGTACATACGAAAGCAAAATAACTTTTATAATACAGGACACATAAAGCTTTGAGTTTATGGCTAATAATTAGTTACAAAGAACTTTAAAAAACAAACAAGGGTGAGGTGGTGGGACTGGGATATAAAGTGAATAACTAAATTAATGAGGCACATAAACAAAAATGTAATAGTACTAACTACCAGTTTCTGTCCAGTAGACCATTTTAAGATCAGGTCACTAGTCTAACTAAAACACTGGAGAAACTGGGATAATTTTAAGGATTAAACACGGTACTTTATTAAACACACACACACACACACACACACACACACACACACACACCCCACACACACCCACACACACAAAACACCCCTAGCTTTGTAAATCTCAAGTTACTCTTTGTTCCAATGAAATTATACTTTGGTAGGAAGTCAAGTGCTCATCCTTAGCTATTAAGCACCAAGGAAAGAGGCTGCCAGGCACCTATTACCGATCTGGGCATTCAATTAAGAGCTCTTGGAAAAACCAAGTTCTTTTTATGAGACTATGAGTCAGTCAAACCACCTCTCTTTTAGGCATTGGTGGTTTGATCAATGATTAATTACTGGACTTGTATCTCTCCCCAGGAAAAAAAAAAAGCACCTTAAATGTTTTGATTTTATTGTGCCCGCCGTGATTTTAAAATACATGACACATGTTCCTTTTCATATTAAAAGTTGAGACATGTGGTGTGAGGCAGAGAGTAGAGCAGCATGCCAAGAAACCAGATTCTCACCTTTTTGGTCAAGTTTGTTAATCCTTGAGAGAGTTCTTTCTGCTGGAAAATACCAGCATCCTAGGCCAAGTCCAGGGTAATTGCAAAGACATCTCATGCGGGAACATCTTACTGGCCTGTGATGCCTGAAACAGGTTGAAAAAAAAGTACATTCCTCTCCTAACTTCTCACTAAAAATTATTGCCCCCCCCCCAGCCTCTCTCTTAAAGTATCCCTGTTATTGGCCACTGTGGACTTAGATTCCACCATTGTTGGATAGATGACATAGAAGAGTCTCATTTCTCTCTGCCTTTCTCATTGAAAGCAGGACACTCTATAGTCCTACCAAATCTTCTCATATGCAGCAACATGAACCAGTTCATCTCAGAACTTCTTTGGACACCATGAGAATCTATATGTACTACTTTCTGTTATATTCTTGTGTTTGTTTAAAAAGCAATCCATGGGCACTAAATGGGTCCCTATTTCTTACGATTTAGACAAGTGTCCTCCATGTGTTGGTTAGATTCTCTACCATTCAATGGTTTTATTGGGAGGTGGTGGATTCTCTAGGAGATGAGGTATAGTAGATGGTTTTACACTCCTGGAGGTGTTCTGTAAAGGGGATATTGAGAACCTTGAAAACTACTGGAGATGTTCTATGAAGGGAATATTGAGAGTCAACACCTTCTGCCCCCTTAAACTTAGGCATTTTGCCACCAGGTGAACGGTTTGGCCACATGCTGCCACAATGATATTCTGCCTTGGTACACATCTGAGAGCAATACAGTTGACCAAATATGGACCTGAATTAACCTTCAAAGCTGTAAGTCTTTTCTGTTTATAAGTTGACTGCTGCAAGCATCAGTTAGCATCACAGAGGGCTGATTGACAGCCATTAGCCCAGAACAGCTTCTTTGTGTAATAGTTGGAGGAAAGCAGTCACATCTCAAGACCATGATGACAAGTCACACTTACATCTAAAACAGAATCCTCATCCCTACACGACTGTTTTATTTTAGTTTTCTATTGTTGAAACAAAAATACAGTGATCAAAGCAACTTACTGAGAGAAGGTTTTCTTTGGACTTATAGTTCCAGAGGGATAAAATTCACCATCATGGCAGAAAAGTGTGGCTTCAGGCAGGCATGGCAGCTGAAGCAGGAAGTTCAAATCTTTTTTTTTTTTTTTTTTCTCGAGACAAGGTTTCTCTGTGTAGTCCTGGCTGTCCTGGAACTCACTCTGTAGACCAGGCTGGCCTCGAACTCAGAAATCCGCCTGCCTCTGCCTCCCAAGTGCTGGGATTAAAGACGCGTGCCACCACGCCCGGCGGAAGTTCAAATCTTAAATCCATTTTATTTCATCAATCTATGTTTGTATTCATACTAGTACAATGCTGTTTTTGTTATTATGAATCTATAGTATAACTTGAAATCAGGTATGCTGGTATCCTCAGTACTATTCATTTAGCTCAGGACTGCTTTGCTACATAGTATTTTGAGGTTCTCTGTGAATTATGCATCATTTATTCCTAAAATTTTGCATATATTTAGTGGTAAAGTGTGTTTCCTGGAGATGGCAAACAGAAGTATCCTGCTTTTAAATCCAGCCTGCTTGCCTGTGTCTTCTGATTTTGGAAATTAAGACTAACAATTTGTTATGATCTGGCTCCCCCCCCCCCAGAGTAGTTGTAACCATTTTGTTTATGCCTGCCAGCTATTTCATATTGTTACTGTAACATATATGCCAGTCATTGACACTGAGAAGTAACCTGGAGCAAGGACATGATGACCACATACACTGTTTTGTTCTGTATGTTCTGAATGTTCTAGATGAGGTTTGCTAAACTTAAAAAATTCCACAAAGCTTTACATAAGACCCGCCAAACCAAAGGTCAGTATAAACTGTTATGTCTAAAATATCTTGAGTCAGGGCTATCACTGTGTTTTTTGTGGCTGACACTGAAGAATGCTACTATTAAACCAAAAAGTTATGATTATAATACTTATGCTTTGTTATCTCAACGCTCTGAAACTGCCATGTTTACCACCCATCCATCACTTCCTTACCTGACTCAGGACCAATCAGCTTAAGGTTTGCTGACAATACTTGGCCTAGTAAGCCAACTGCTCTGTCTCCTTTTACCTTTGAACTTTTGAACCTGGGTTTTTCTATAAAGAAGTCTACTCTGAGAGCCAACTAGTGCTACAATTAGATTTTCCCTTCTTGTGGACCTGGGCGTCCAGTATTATGGTGTGTGTTCAATACATTGTTCATGTTTAACTGAGTGTTAACTTGCTTAATTGGTGTACACATGATTTGTGTGGCAATTTCCTGAACCCCAACAAATTCAGAGTTATTATTGAAATGTGTGAGTGAGTTCCTTTTATTTCAACAATTTTTGTAGTGTTTGGTGTGTTTCTAGTCTTTATTTGTTTAACATTTTAACATCTTTTATTTCCCCCTGCAGCCTCTTTAATTATTATTATCATTATTATTATTATTATTATTATTATTATTATTATTATATTATATTATTTAGCCAAAGGACATACATTATTAGCTCCTGAACTCTAGTTCTCCTTCTCCTGTACAGTTTTGTTTCCACATAGCCGACCAGTCAGGCGGGCAGCAATGAGACTCACTTTGTGCCCAGCAGGGGCATCTTTTTGGATAGTGGAGGGTTTGCCAATGTGCTGGTGGTTATCACCTCCAAAGGGATGCTCCATCGGATTCATGGCCACACCCCTCACACGTGGCCAGAAGTTCCTCTTTGCCTTGTACTTGTGGTAGGCACTGCCAGCCTTTATGATAGGCTTGCCAATTCTGCCCCCACCGGCCACTATGCCAACAACAGCTCTGTTGGCAGAGGAAATGACTTTCTTAGACCCTGAAGGCAGCTTCACTTGGGTCTTCTTGGTCTCCGGGTTGTGGGAGAAGATTGTGAAGTAGTTCCCAGAAGCTTGTGCCGACTTGCCTCTGTCCCCAGGCTTCTCCTCCAGACAACACACAACAGTACCCTCAGGCATGGTGCCCACGGGCAAAACATTGCGGATATTCAGCTGGGCCTTCTTGCTGCAGTTACACAAACTGTCCAGTGTGGATTCCCTCTGCTGCGATGAACAGCTCTGTCCACTTCTTGAATTGATAGGGATTGCGAAAAACTACTTTCCCGAAGGGAGCGCTGTGGTAGGATCATGAATGATGTCCTTTACAATACCTTTAATGTAGCCTTGTTGCTCTACAAAGTCCAAAGTCCACAGCACGCAGGCGCGAGCAGTGCCCTTGCGGTGCTGGTGTTTCACATGTGTGCACAAAACACAGAACCGGCGCCTTTCTTCTGGTCTCGGATCAAACGGCCCATGGTGGCAAGTCTGGCAGCAAGCAAGGCCAAAAGAGCTTAATTATTCTTCTTTTGTTTGTTTGGTTGGTTTTGGTTTTTCAAGACAGTTTCTCTGTGTAGCCCTGGCTGTCCTGGAACTCATTCTGTAGACTAGGCTGGCCTCAAGCTCAAAAATTTGCCTGCCTCTGCCTCCCAATGCTGGGATTAAAGGCATGTGCCACCACTGCCCTGATATTTTTTCCAGTATCTTTTGAAGAGGTAATTTAGTGGTCATTAAAATTTCTTAGTTTACGTTTGTCATGGAATATTTCTTTTTCTCCATCAACTATAACACATGGTTTTGCTGGGTTTATTAGTTTGAGTTTGTGGCTGTAGTTTTTCAGGACTAAATAGATATCATTTTTCCCTTGTGGGTTTAATGTTTCTGGCTTTATATATGAGTTGGTACTTTTCACTTAGCTTTCATATGATTTCATTGTTCTGGACACTATGTTTTAAATATATGATGTATGTGTGTCTTTTCTGCTACTATTTCATATTTTATATGCCTCTTACACTTTGATGGGCCTCTATTTAGATTTGGGAAATCTATGATTGTATTGAAAATATTTTCAGTGCTTTTTGTGTGGAGTTCTCCTTCTTCTTGGGCCATAATTACTAATTTTTAAAATGATGTACTAGAGATAGTGCATGTTCCATTTGTACAGTTTTAAATTTTTATCATTGTCATTGACTGAAGATATCAACTCCTCGACCAAGTCTTCAATCCCTGACCATGTCCTCCCCATGGTACATTCTATTATTGAGGGTTTCTAGTGAGCTTCTCATTTCAATTTTTAATTTTTTTATTTTAAGCATCATTTTAGTTTGTCTTCTCTTCAGCATTTACCTTTGTTGAATTCCATTTTCAGCTCTGTATTTGCTTCTTTATTTCATTTATTTGTATGTTTGTATTTTCTTGTTACTCATCCAGGAGTTTATTAATGGCTTCTTTAACTTCTTTGAGCACATTCATCATCATTTTTTTTTGAATTCTTTGTCTGGAATTTTATGTAGTCATTCTCACTGAGAGGCATTTGTTACTCTAGGATTGCTAGATTTTTAGATGATATATGTTGCCTCAAAAATATTAAGGAGTAAATTTAACCTTGGGTGTGAAATCCTGTGTAAGGGAAAACTTTAAGACACCAAAAGAAGAAAATGAAGAATGCATTAGATGGTGGAAAGACTATCTATGCTCCTGACTTTAGATGTTCCTCAAGCTCAGGAGCAATCTTCAGATTTAATGCAATCCCCATCAAAATTCCAAATATATTCTTCACAGAACTAGAAAAAAAACATATGTAATAACAAAAGACCATGATTATTCAATATTGATTAATATTGACTAAGCAGAAAGAACAAGGCTGGAGGCCTTGTATTACCTGATCTCAAATTATGTAATAGAGTTACAGTGATAAAGAAAGCATGGCAGCAGCACAAAAACAAACAGGTAGACATGGCAATGGCACAAAGACAGACATGTAGACATGGCAATGGCACAAAGACATGTAGACATGGCAATGGCACAATGACAGACATGTACACATGGCAATGGCACAAGGACAGCCATGTAGACATGGCAACGGAACAAAGACAGACATGTAGATCTATGAAATGAATTAAAATGCCTAAGATAAATCTACACATTATGGGCCTTTAATTTTTAATAAAGGTCTCAAAATATCTACTGGAAAGACCATATTTTTTTCAATAAATGGGTCTATCAAAAATGGATCTCCACCTGCAAAAGAATGAAATTAAATCCATATTCATCACCATGTACAAAAATTGATTCAAACTGTATCAAAATCTTAATTTGAGACTCTATGTGCTTGAACTGCTTAAAAACATAGGAAATCTCTCTAAGATGTGGGGTTAAGCAGCACATTTCCAAATAGAACCCCACTAGCACAGGGGATAGCACAAATTAATAAATATAATATTAAATTTAAAGGGTTCTGTATACCAAAAATATTGACAAAATGAATAGAAAATGTTTGTAAAAGTAGAAATTATTTTCTAGTTATACTTCAGACAAGGGCCTAATATTGAAAATATCTAATGAACTACAAAAAATTAAACACTCAAAACACAAAACTATCAGTCAAAAAATGGACTTCCTTATCCTACAGATGAAAACTCTTCCACAAGCCAGTTCCAAAACCAGAAGAACGACATTGTCAGGTTTATTCCATAAAGTGACACTACTTCTGATAACGAATTTCTGTATTTGTTTCTTTTCCTACTTCTGTGGTAAAGTATCTTGACAAAAGGAACTTAAGGGAAAAAACTTTTTTTTTTTGGTTTTTTGAGAGAGGGTTTCTCTGTGTAGCCCTGGCTGTCCTGGAACTCACTCTGTAGACCAGGCTGACCTCAAACTCAGAAATTCACCTTCCTTTGCCTCCCACGTGCTGGGATTAAAGGTGTGTGCCACCACTGCCTGGCAAAAACCTATTTCTTTTGGTTCTCATTTTAAGGATACTTCCACCATAGTATAGAGGTCCTAGCATTAGGGATTTGAAGTGGCTTGTCTTACTGTACCCTTTGTCAGAAGGCAGAAAGCAATGAATACTCGTGCTTAGCTAGCTTTCTTTTTGATTTATAGTCTAGGACCCTACTGTAGGAAACAGAGCTGCCAACATTTAAAGTGGATCTTTTTACATTAATTAAACCAATAAGATTATCCCTTACACACATGCCTAGAAATGTGTCTTTAAGATCAAATTCTAGACTCCATTGTCAATAATTAGAAATCATTACAGATTCCATCAGAATGGCCACCATAAAAAAATAATAAATGATGGGGAGGATACAGGGAGAAAGACCTTTATTCACTGTTCATAGAAATGTAACCTAGTGTCGATACTTTAAAAACCAGCATGGAGACTTACCAAAAAAAAAAAAAAAAAAAAAAAAAAAAAAAAAACTAAAAAGAGAATGACTATATTATCTAGCCTCACATCTCCTGAACATATACCCAAAAGATTCTACATCTTACTGCAGGAATACTTGTACAGCTATTTTTATTAATGCCTTGTTCACAACAGCAAAGAAATGGTATTAGCCAAGAGGCCCATCAACAGAGAGATGCATTATACATAATGGGAATTAATTCAGATGTAGAAAAATGAAATTGTAAACATTTTAGGAAAATGGATAAAATGGAAAACACATTAAACAAGGAAACTCTGGCTCAGAGATGAATGTCTCACGTGTAGATTCTAGGCTCTGGTGTTAATTCCTTTTATCAGGTGGGAATAAATATGGGTAAATCCTAAGAGGCTTTATTTTATTTTATTTTATTTTTGGTTTTTCGAGACAGGGTTTCTCTGTGTAGCCCTGGCTGTCCTGGAACTCACTCTGTAGACCAGGCTGGCCTCGAACTCAGAAATCCACCTGCCTCTGCCTCCCAAGTGCTGGGATTAAAGGCGTGTGCCACCACCACCCGGCCCTAAGAGACTTTAAAGGGCTCATGAGACTGGAAAGAAAGACTTTTTGAGAAGGGGCTGAGAAAGACTGTGGAACAAAGTGAAGAAGAATACTGGGCAAAGAGTATGAGGGAAACTGGGGGTAGGGAGGATGAGGGAAGAGAAAGTTGGGGAGGTAGATCAGCCCAAATAAAATATATACAAAACTCTCATAGGTTACTTTGTAGTTTAAAGAATAAAAACAAATATTTAAAACAATAAAACAGTGCATATACAGAAGTTTTTACAGCTTTTAAAGTCCAATGTTGTTATGATATTCAGTTCACCAAGTGTCAACTAATAGTCGACACTTTAATTATTTACATTTTAATTATTACTACTACTAATAATAACCTGTGGGAGGTGAACAAAGAAATGTATTAAACCAGGGATGATGTTTTCCTGTGCTATAACATTCTTGGAAACTCATAATTTTTCATTATTGGCCACATTATAACTTCCTTTGATAAAACTTATAGGAAGTGAGAATGAAATGTAAGAGAAAAAGCCATCACTTATTCTTCAGATCTCCATGTAGATTTTTGTGAGAAACCACCCAGGCTCCATTTTGTAATCAGGAGCCATTTTGATACTCTAGTTCATTTCGGTTTCTGTTTTCTGTAAAATTTAATTTTCTGTTTCTGGGAACTGGGCTGTGTCCACCACTGTAACCACTGAATGTTTTGTAACAAATATTTTAGAAAATTTCCTTAACTGCTGGTCTCACTTCTGTATCCATGCTTGCTTGCAGAGTCTCTCCCCATATCCACACCCTATGGTCTTGCCCTATCAAGGGCTTAAGAAACTCACTTGAAGGTGTTCTCCCGAAGCCAGCTCTCTTATAGTGCACAATAAAGCTTACTTTGATTTGGCTGTAGTGTGTGGTCAGTGGTCTTTATCCTATTTGGTGGGATTAACATGTGCACAGAGGTTACCTAGAGGGTGCATTTCAACTCTATGGTTACAAACTGACCAGTTTTTTCAGAACTCTTTGTAGTAAGTTATATGAAAAAAACTGATTAATTTTTATCTGAAAAGATATGATTTTTCATGTCTGTTAAAGACCAAGAAACTTACTATTTGTTTGGTTTGAATATTCTTGGCCCAGGGAGTGGTACTATTTGGAGGTGTGGCCTTGTTGGTGTAGGTGTGCCTGTGTTGGAGGAAGTGTGTCACTGTGGGGGATGGCTTTGAGAGCTTTCTCCTAGCTGTCTGAGGATTCCAGTCTTCTGTTTGTCTTCAGAACAAGTTGTCAAACTCTCAGCTCCTCCTGTGCCATGCCTGCCTGAGTGCCGCCATGTTTCCCAACTTGATGATAATGGACTGAACCTCTGAACCTGTAAGCTACCCCCAATTAAATGTCCTGACAAGAGTTGCCTTGATCATGGTGTCTGTTCACACTATTAAAAATGTTTACCTGTTTCAGAGAATGACACAGATGTGCACTTCTCCTTTCAGGAAGAGCTGGACTTAAATCCTTATCTAGACATTTAACAGAATCCTTCAGACCTTAATTTGTCTATGTGTTTAAATAATGCTAATGAGATAAGAGAAAATATTAACATATAGATCCAAGAAGCATTCCTGAAAAGAGAGCTGTATATTTTTGCCCTGTTCTCTGCTCTGCTTCCAGATTGCTGGTGCTAGTTGGAACTATTGCTTTTCATCTGATTTGATCCAAGTTGGAGTCATCTGGGAAGATGAAACTAGTTAAGAGGACACTCTTTCATACTGGCCTGTAGACAAGTCAGGGTATTTTCCTGATGATTAATATGAGAAGGTCCATCTCACTATGAGCAGTCCTGGGTTGTGACCAAAAGCAAACTGAGCAAGGCCGTGGAAAGCAAGCCAGTAAGCAGTGGTCCTTTATGGCTTCTGCTTCAGTTCTTGCATTCATGTCTCTTCCCTGCTTGAGTTCCTGCCTTGGCTTCCTTCAATGAAGGACTATGATTAGGCCACATAAGCCAAACAAACTCTTTTCTCTTCAAGTTGCTTTTGGTTGTGGTGTTTTGTCATACCTGAGATAACTACTGAAAGCAGAAAACAATTTTGTTGTGGGTCCTGGTTTAGGATATTTCAGTTCATGACCACTTGGCTCTACATTTCCTGGCCAGTGAGAGGCAAAACATCATGGCTAAAGGGTGTGGTGGAGAAGACCTCATAGCAACCAACCAGCAGACAGAAGGTAGGGCAAGGCCTGGAAAATATGACACCTCAAAGGTTGCCATTACATTCCAAATGATGATATCAGATTATGAGCCTATTAAGATAGGTTGGCAGCATATACCTGCAATCCAAGCACTTAGGAGGCACAGGCAGGTGAATTGTAAGTTCAAGGCCAGTTTAGACTTTATATTGAGATTCTGTGTCAAAAAAAAAGAAATTGTGAATTGTATTGATGATAACCTCGTGATTTAATCATGTCTTAGGGCTTGGCTCCACTAGCTGGGGACCAAACCTTTAACACATGAGCCTTTTGTGAGGGAAACAATACAAATTTGATTTCCAGAATTAAAATAGCTTGTTGGTACTTTCAGGGCCAAGCTGATGTTGACTTATTTCATGAACAACATACTGGACACCGCGAGGACTAAAGTAACTATTCTTACAATGGCACTGGAGTCAAAGCAAGCAAGGGAGCTTAGTTCTGGCAGCTCCTCTAGCAAACACAGATATCAGCCTGGTGCAGGAAGCACAGGAACATCTTTGTAACACCCAGTGTGAGCATTAGATTCAAAGCTGTGCTTCCAACATGGCCACTTGCTTCTCAGGTCTGTGGTTGCTAAAACATGAATTCAACTGCTTCAGGTTTGATTTTCTTATCTTTCAGTCAGCCTACCCCACACTCGATGAGCATGTATTGTATGAAGTGAAGTCTGCAAACACAAGATCAAGTTATTTAACTAGTCTAGAATCAGTTAGCTGCAAGTCAGAGTCAGGTTGACAAACTAGGCTTTATTGCTGTTTTGTTTCATTATTGTGCCTTTATGCTTTTACAAAGTAGCTCAGATCTTGTTTTCGGGGTTACACATATGGTTTGCTGAGCACTGGATGTCTCTTTGGCCCAGAGACAGATATTTCTACTATTTGTAAGTTGGAGGTTTGCATCAAGAAATCGCAGATGATTTTTGTAGCATAGCCAGTCTGCAAAATAGCTATTATAATAAATAAAAAATAATGGCTATTTATTATTCTAAAAATTGGTACAGCTGTGTTTTCCCCAGCCTCCTCCCTGCTTTCATGGACCGCGTACCTTCAACAGATGGTCTCCTGAGAACTGGGGATTAGCTTGATGTGGAGGAGGAATTGAATGAGAGCTGCCCAGGTTACAGCTGGAATATTCTGGGTGAGAAAAACAAATGCCAGTCATGAGAGAAGAGAGGCACCAAGAGACAAAGAGGCATGGAGAGGTCTGGAGCTCCTAATGATTTTGGAAACGCTTCTTCTAGAATCTCCAGGCGACAACTGAGAGATGAGTCATAGTCTGTTCAAGTCAGAACAGCCTGAGACCAAAGCCCTAGGCAGTCCAGAAGCCAAAATACTTTGTTTCCAGCCATTGTTTTGTCAGGTGGGTGAGCCTGCCCTCTTCATCCCACTCGTGTGTGTGTGTGTGTGTGTGTGTGTGTGTGTGTGTGTGTGTGTGTGTGTGATTTTTTTTTCTTGTGGTTCTGAGGTAAGTAATGCAGGAGGTCTCTCTTACCAGTCTCTGCAATCTTTCTGATAGCATCACCACCCCTTTCCAGGTAGCATCTACAGTTTGGCTAAACATTATGAATTTAATATTTAATGTTAAAAGAGAAACAGTTTAGAAAGTATAGGAACCACTCATGTGCCTTGTGGCAATTATCAGGTCCCTGGGCCCCTTTAAACAAAGAGCTCTGTTCTTTTAAAGCAGTTACCAGAAGTAAAAAAATACAATAATGCCAGGAAGCTTTGCACAGGCCCATCAGCAGGAGGGTCGAGATGTAATCTGGGAACCTGGCCATCTAGGATATAAGGTCCTTGTCACTGAGGTCCTCTCTCCAGGGAATGCCTAGTGGAGGTTGGTTTAGATTATCCCTCAGTGGACAGTTCTTACCTGGTCGAATGGGAACCATGACACTGGGCCTGAGATTTCAGAGATTTAGAGATGAAGAGGGTTGGCCACCAGTTTGCTAGCATTTGCAGCAAGCTGTAATTAGATTAGTCAGCTGATGAGACCAATATGATGAGATCAATAAAAATGATTTATTTTTCTGAAAAAGTTTATTCAAGTTTTCCTTCCTCGATGGGAAAGAAAGTTCACTTTCCAGCAGTCTCCATGTGTCACTGGCTCCACGCTGCCTTTGTGTTTCATCTATATCAAATTTCCCAGCCCACTTGTGTCTGTCAGAGGCTCACTCAGGAATATACAGCCTCCTCCTTCTTTGTCTTTCTCTGGGTACTAGCTTGACCTGACTTTCCCACATGGCTGTAGTCTTACATTACACCAGAGGCTGTCAATGTGGCTTCCGTTAATTGTTTGGGATCCAGTACAGGAGAGAAAGGCTGCAAAGATGCAGAAAGAAGAATCAATCACAAAGGTGGTCATTGTTGCCAGAAACTAAGTGCCAATTCCACCTTTGGACTTCTGTGAGATCCGGGATCTCCCAGTGTTAGATTCCTCTTATATCATGCTTCATGCTAACACAACATCATTCTCGGTCAACATTCTTTTCTCATGTCATCCATGAGGCCCTTCAGAGAATGTCTTCAGATAAGAAGGTGAGAGAGCTTCAGGTCATCAAAGACTGAGACAAGAGTAAGAGGTTAAAACTCTTCCAAAGCATGAAAAATGGCCTGGGAACATTTGACCATCCAATTGTTGGGTGTGCCAACTCTTTAAGTCAGTTTCAAGTCTTTCATTTATGGGCACAATAGAGTGTATTTTATGAGGCTATAGTTATGATTGAGAATATAGGTTTAAGTTGAACTGAATTTTCAAAGAAATGTCACACCAACTAAAACTCCCTTTATCTTTACACAGCAGTTGTGATTTTTATATTTTTATAGTTTTTGCTTTAATTTTAAAATTAAATTTCTCTTAAAATTATAAACCAGCACTTTATAAATCATAAAATGATACATTTCAGTAATGACAGATGCCATTAGCAAGACCCTGATGTCATCCTTGTTTCTGTTCTTCACTTTAAGATGAGTATGTTTGTACTCTTCTGTGTATTCCACCAACTCAGAGGTCATTGTACACACACACAACACACACACATTTAGTTTGCATATTCTTTAATGCTCTGTAATTTTTATTTCCATTGAATGGATTTCTACAAATGAACTAAAGGGATATATATATATATATATATATATATATATATATATATATATATATTAGCAGACTTGAAGATCTTATACACACACACACATCACAAAAAAAAATCACTAAATAAATCCACTAGCCATTATCTTAACAGCAGCTTTGAATCTTCCTAATGCTGCATTCCTTTAATACAATTCCTCATGTTGTGGTGAACCCTGACCATAAGATGTTTTCAATACTTCATAACTACAATTTTTCTATTGTTATGAATTATATCATAAATATCTGATATACAGGTTATCTGACATGTGACTTCTGTGATGGAGTCATTTAACCCCAAAGAGTTTGAAACCCACAGGTTAAGAACTAATGTCTTAGGAGCACAGGTTGTAAACTTTTATGACAGTGATGGTACAGGCCACTTGCTGAATATAGTTGTAATCACCAGCTATGTATGTTTTCTTACTGTTTCTTACTTCATGTTATTTTACATGCCCTTTTATAATTTACTAACATTTACAGCTGTTAATTATAAGTAGGGAGAGGTGAAAGAGCTTCTATTGAAAAGTGTCTTTGCCTTCACACCTGTGTACATGTGAGATGACTGGACATGACAAAGTGGTAGAAAAAATCCCACATGCTCTTATGCTAAAAGAAAACCTTGAAAGCAAGTTCTGTAGTCTTTTGAGTTCAAGGTTTTGAACTTTGGAGCATGTCTTAGTGGTATAAAATATTAAGTCTTTCAATGTATTAATAAAACTGAATTCACTATCATTTGTAAAAGTTCTAGCAGCCCTCAATTTTCCAGTTACAGAAGCCACAACGTGCTAGTGAGCACTGTGCTGGGCTAGCCTCATGGCATTTCTCTTTGCAGACAGAATTCATGGGGATTTGAGCAAAGACTCTCAGTGAGCCATCAAAGGCCACAAAGAGCTTTGTTTGAAGTGAATGTCTCACTAATAAGAATAATTCTATTAGTTTCTGTCTCTCTTGTAAAATCATCTTGATATATTTTTAAAAAGCCCTTCATGTACAAACACCAGCAAAATAAATTTGTGTTCTTGACAATAGCTTTCCTCTTTGAATATCATTCTAAGAGAACCGAGAAGCATGGATCAATGCCATCTTCACTGTAAATGCCACAGAAGATAATGGAGTGTTTGCCTTTATTTTCTGAAGTTTTTTCTCCAAAATCAACATAGTGAAATTGAAGTTGCACAAGTTACTTTTTAAGAAGGCACTGGGATAAAGTTTATAAAATATGATCTTTGGTCTAAGATCTTCATATTTTAAGAGGCACCTTAGTTATATTTCTGTTTAATCGTTAGCTAATTTCACAGACCAGCTGTGTGGTGTGTGGGCACATAGACCTGCTTGTCTCAGTGGAGACAATGTCAGCCTTGAGGACAGCTTTGAAGCATTCTTGTTCTAGATGATTTTTTTTTAAGAGATCAGGTTAGGATATAGAGAGAGTGAGAGTAAGACCTTGATTCAATGGAATGGATGGCTATCATGGTCCAACCAGGGTCGTCTTGTGAGATGTGAAAAATATTGGAAAATATTAGCTGCTAAGTGGAAAAGAAAATATGAGAATTTAGTTGAAAAAGATTAGATGATATTTTAGAAGGTATTGGATTGAACTGACTCCTACCACCTCTGTAAAATCATAAGGATACCAATAAGAAAAAATAAGAAGTCTGACAATAATGCACTTCCAGGTGATAAGACCTGGACCTCAGACTTGGCATCTTTGATTTTCTAACAGTGACTCTCCAGTTTCCCTGCAGGCTTTTTGAAAAGCAGCTTTCCAGGCTCTTGCCCAAACTTCATGAGTCAGGATGTCTGGAAGGTGGTTGAAGTAATAATCTCCTCTTTCCCAAGCCCCTTAGGTGACTGACAAACCTCACTAGATCTTTTGAGAGCACATCACGTGCTAGATGATATTTTATATACTCCCCAATGTGTGATCCTCCTTAGTGTTGAATGACTCATCTCTGTGTGCTTACCCATGTAACAACCCAAGTAACGAGTTCAAGTTGCCTAGGAACGTGTCATGATCACACAGCAGGTGATTACTAGAGGTAGAAACCCGGCTTTAGAATTCACACCCTCTACTACCACAGTGCTTTGGGATAGTTTTATATTCTAAATGCTTTGAGAACAATAATTAACAATGAACTTCTTAGAGTATCACCTTTTCTGTCATGTAATCGGTATATGCATATCTAAGGTATAAAGTCTTACAGTAAAGCTCCACAGTCCTATTTTCAGTGACTACAAAGGACCTAAGAACGGATGCAGTGGTCACAATTGTTATTTCCATCCATGGACAAATCTCAATGTGGTAATGACAATGGTGATGGGAGAGTGTTACTTTGTGTTGTTTCATGATGCACTTTCTGAGGTGGCTTCTATGCTGAGTGATTTCACCATCTCTGGAAAAGCTCCAGTCTTTACAAATGTCTTCTTATGTTTTCATCAAAAAGTATTTTTCTTTAAAAATGTTGAGCCTTCGATACCCCAATGTAGGGGAATGCCAGGGAGGGGAGGTGGGAGTGGATGGTGGGTTGGGGAGCACCCTCATAGAAGCATGGGGAGGGGAGATGGGATAGGGGGTTTCCAGGGTGGAGAGAAACCAGAAAAAGGGATAACATTTGAAATATAAATAAAGAAACTATACAATAAATTACTTTATTTGTAAAAAACAAAATGTCGAGCCTGAGGAAATATTCTTGTTTGTGGGAGACTCAAACACTTATGTATTTCCCAGTTTAAATACAAGAGTTCATGTACCAACAAGCAAATCTGCCATCCCTTTGTTCACCATAAGAAATTGGTGACCTATTCCATCTTGGAAAACACCTGAATGCCCACAGGCCTCTATTTGCTGTCCTGGCAAAGTAACTGGACACAAGTCTAGCGTCATGGCTTTCTTTGCTCTTCAGAGGATCAAGGGAGAAAGAGTTATTTGTTTTTAAAAAATGAAATGTTGAAGTAATCTATCCCTTTAACGGTAAGAGCAGAAACCTGATTCAACAAATTTATTGCCTGTTGCTAAGGCTGAGTGTGACAGTATGACCTTTTATTAGCTATTTGGCCAAGGATTTGAATCCCTCTAACCACTTTGTTCTTTCCACCATCACGGATGATTCACATGAAGTCCCAAAGCAAGTAGCCCTCCGCACAGCTGTGCCCTATATTCTTAGTAACTTGTCTTTGCAACTTACTTTCATTAACCCCTAAAGTAGCAGTTCTCAGCCTGAAGGTTGTGACCCCTTTGGGGGTCGAATTAATTTTTTTTTTTTTTTTTTTTTTACAGAGGTTGCCTCTGTAAAAACCTCCAGAAAACACAGATATTTACATTATGATTCACAACAGTAGCAAGATTATAGTTACGAAGTAGCAATGAAAAAAAAATTATGGTTGGGGGTTACCACAATATGAAGAACTGTATTAAAGGGTTTCAGCATTAGGAATGTTGGGAACCACTATCCTAAGGTATTTGAATGATATGAATTGACTAAATCCATTAGTTTGCTAATAATATCAATATCTTCTCTAGACAAACATCTCTCATATGGCATATAAGCAAGCAAAGTGGAAATGGAAGACATGGGCAAGGATGGTGGCCAAAACCTGGACTAAGAGACCCTAATGGTGTCCCTTTTGAGTCAGTGGTAGAGCATTGGTAGGGAGGCAGAAATACAAGACTGACTCCTAAGTTTTACAGTTCCCTAGACGTTTGATGGAGGTTGTACTTAATTAGTCTTTGGAAATGTGTGACGGTAACACATTCCTTTTTGCTATCCTAGTGGAGACGGGAGTGGGCTGTGTGTGTAGTATCGAGTCTCTGTAGAGCAACTGAGATTGGGCCTAGGAACCTGGTCTGCATTGTGTGGCTATAGGTCCCAGGAGAATGGGAAACCCATGAATCATAAATAAACTTACAGAAACTATATTTCATGATGTGATCCAGCAAACAAGGTGGTAAAAAATAAATGTTCAAGGAAAACCCAGAGAATGTTCTTTCCTGGAAACCAGAGGAAGGTGATATTTTAAAAAGAGCATAACAATCAGTGTGCCAGGTGCCACAGATGGTCAGAGGAGAGCAGCAGGATGAGCAAATTCCACTGGTTTGGCAGCCTAGAGAGTCTCCATCACCCCAAGGTGATTAACTATAAAAACTGAAGTAAAATCCAAGTGGAGGAAAATACAGCAATCTTTTTAGAGAACTGACTCTAAGTCACAGATACATACTATTTTCTTTCCAGTCTGCCAAAGAATACTTTTGGGAAGATTTACAGCTTTCTGGGCAAGCAGTGAGGTCAGGGGAACAAGTCCAAGTGTGGAGAGAAGTCATCAGAAGTTTTGACCACGAATATGACTTTTAGCGAACATTTAGCAGGTTTGATCACTTCTCTGAGCTCTCACATCTCAGGTATTGGAACCCTGTAATGGATCAGTACTGTGGATTCTGTTCTAAGGAGGTAGAAGGGTAGGAGAACAGGATCCAACTATACTGATTTCAACTCTACACTATGTTAGAGGCAGTTCAGTGTATTCAATTGTTTTTGTTTGTTTGTTTTAATCCATTTGCAAATGTGCGTCAAAGGTGTTTGCTTCTTATATTGGTTACTTTTCAATTTCAGTGATAAAATAGCTTGAGCATGGATGGCATTTTATTGGGCTTATGGGTTTGGAGGGTTGCAGTCTTTGAGGTGGATCAAAAGCATGGTGGCAGGAGCAGGTGAGCACTCACATCTTCATCTGACAAAAGGACACACCTCCTATCCTTCCTAAACACTTCCACCAGTGTGGACCAAGTATTCAAACATACCAACCTATAGGAGTCATTCTCATTCAAACATCCACATTCAACACCCTGGCCCCTATTAAGTCATAGTGACATCTTAATGCAAAATGCATTCAGTTCAACTTCAAAAGTCTCCATACTCTTTCTTTCTCAACATCGTTTAAAAGTCCAGAGCTTAAATTCTTTTCGGAGACTCAGGGCAATCTCTAAATTGTAAACCCTTATAAACTTCAAAAAGGAAATCACATGCTTTCAACATACAGTGGCACAGAGTATACATTTCCATTCCAAAATGGAGAAATGAGGACATAGTGAAGAAATATTTGACCACAGCAAAGTTAAGACACAAAAATATAAATCGTTTAGTCAGCAAAGGGCTTGGATAACTCTTCCTTCTCTTCTAGTTTTGATGCCTACAACATTCTTCTCTGTCTTGGATGGTTCTACTCCCTATGTATATGTCTCTTTGGCAGATACCTCACAGCCTTGGCAATTCTAACATCTTAGGGTCTCCAGTGCAATCCAGGTTTCAGTTTCACAAGTTCACACAACAGTCTTTCATGGCTTTGATGTAAATTCTTCCTTGCCACATGCTTGGAACCAGTGACCCCTCTTAGCTATAGAGGCCGATTCTACGATCCTTTACTTGTTTGTCCTTCATTAGTCTAAAGCTAGAACCATGTGAACAATATTGCCAGGTTTGTCTGCCCTCTTGAGATGGTGTCTGGGCCACTTGAATCATATTTTCAGAAGCTTTCGTTGTGTTATTGCTTTTTAGGAGCAGAAAAATCCTTAGCCCTTTTCTCTACATAAGATAGAAACTTGCCTGTGTGGTGTCTTAGGCTGAGGGCTCTGTCCTCTTTATTCCAATTTGAATCAGGCCTCTCCTATCTCCTCACTACCTCTTCCGGCACACATCTTGGCTCTAGATTAATTTCCAGATGCTATTTTAATGTTCAAACTATAGATTTTCTGTTTATTTTTGCCTCACTTGCTCTTTTTATAGTAGACATGCATAAGAGTGATTACTGATAACCACACCACAGAATCAGTATTAGGTTGTCTTGAAATCTCCTCTGCCAAAGAAATTAGTCCAGAGTTTTCAGTATAGCCTTGAGCAAAAGGATAAGAGCAGACAACAGACACAGTCATTGCCAAGACATTTTATGGATGGTTTCTATCTCAGTTCCTAATACTGTTCCCCTCTGAAACCTCTTGAGCTGAGCCTCCATAGTCCATACTGTTTTTCTTCCAAGCTCTTGCCAGGATCATTTGGTAAACTCTGTTTACAGAATTTCCAATATTAAATTGCTATTACAGCCCAACACCCCAAAGTCTTCTACCACCCTTTCCCAATAAACTCCCCCCACCTGATCAGAACTGCCACAGCAGTAACCCACTCCCTAGCACCAACGTCTGTATTGGTTACTTTTCTATTGTGATGATAAAACACCATGAGTAAGGCAATTTATAAAAGAAAGTATTTAATTGGTCTTATGGTTTCAGAGGGTTACAATCCATGATGGGAGAGAAAAGGCATGGTGGCAGGAACAGTTGGCATCTCACATTTTGATCTATAAATAGGAGACAGGGAGAGAAATATCACCAGTCTTTTGAAACCTCAAAACTACCCTTTGGCAATATACCTGGTCCAACCAAACCACACCTGCTAATTCTTCCCAAACAATTCCATCAATTAGAGACCAAGTATTCAGACATATGAGCTTATAAATGCCATTTTAATTCAAACTGCCACACTCCCCCTAAGACTATTTTCAACTGAGTGTTTTTTGTCTTCTCAATTAAAATAATTGGACGTTTACTACTATATCTTTGGATGAGATATTTTTTATAAAGTCATAATATGTTGGTTTTTGATTTTCCTTTTTATCTCTCTAAACATGTGGAAGGCAGATGCAGTCCCTCATAATGATAAAGTCATGCCTGTTCTCTTGGAGCTATATGTATAATTACGGTCTCTGTAACACCAAGGACTCATTTTTCCAGAATGGTCAGCAACCATTCCTTGGTTTCCTCAGCCCCTTTGAAAAACACTGACTAATGTTCACTGATGAAAGTAAGCCTTGATTCTCCTCTATTCCCGTGTCTTATAAGAGATTATGCTAGAGGGGGTCACAGGGCTTCTCTCAAAGATGCTTGGAGACAACACACTGATGGAGTCGTCTTTAATGAAAAGTCATTTAACATTTGCTCATGACTTTCAGTGTGCCTAGCAAAGCCACCTAATCCATCATTGTGATATTTGGGGCTCAATTTAAAAAATATCAGAGAGGGAGGGAATTTTGAGAAATAACAGAGCACATGCTCTTCTGCACCTAGACACACTGATGCAGGAAGAATAAGAAGACTTATGCTTTAAAGGAGCAATGAATGAGAAGAACATCGTGGTCTCTTTGTATGGTGTCAGTGGGATAATAAATCACACAACCATTAAAGATCTACTGGGTGATAGGAGACAATAAATTAGTTTAAATGAGTTGTTTGAATCAAAATTATTTTGAAATGAAGATAACTATGGGTATGGGTTCCCAAGCCAAATGAGGGAGAGTAGAACACTGTCCATATCCCAGACAGTTCTCAGAGAACAGGGCAAGAGAGGAGCCCTACCCAAATCAGCCTACTCAACTCCATAGAAACAAAGGCCACATCAGGATAAAACCAGTTAAACTTTCATTTCTTTGCTAAGAGAACTGGCTTCTCAGAAATCGCGTAACTGGCAAGTCTGTTGATATCCTTGGAAGGTCTGTGCCCCTTGCTGCAACACTTCCTCCTTTGTTCTTTGACTTGATATATATAATCCCTTTATTTCAATAAACAAGCTGTCCTCTGACACAGTCTCCAAGTCATTTATACCCCCTGTGCTTACAGCCAACCCCCAGCTCCTCAAAATCTTGAGACTGCAGGTACACAGTGACTGGCCAATTGACGGTGGTAGACCTACATATGGGAACTTTTAACAAGTTGGTCCACTGACCCTGGTACAGTGATGCACACCTGTAGTCCCAGCTACACTGCAGGTTGAGGCAGGGAGGTCTTTTAAGTCCACAACTTTGAGACCGACCTGGGCAATATAGTAACAGCCTCACTCTTGGACCTCAGAAAACAAAACAAAGCAGGAAACCCAAATAACTATAAAAACCTTATGTAGTGGTGGAATATGTGTAACATATATCTTATTCACCAAGGAAACATTTCAAGACAGGCTGGGCATCTTTCTGTAGGACCTGGGTTCAGATCCCTGACACATATGTAAAAGTAGGGCCAGAGATAGGTTAATCCCTGGAGCTAGCTGGTCAGCCAGTGAGCACAGAGTTCAGTGAGAGACCTTGTCTCAAAAGATTGTGTATATATATATACATTCTCCTGTGCAGGCACATGCATCCACATATTCACATGCATCTACACCACATGTATACACACACACACATGAGAGAAAGAGAGAGAGAGAGAGAGAGAGAGAGAGAGAGAGAGAGAGAGAGAGAGAATCTACTGTAAGCTGAATGTCTTCTCTCAAACATAATGTGTATTCACACAAAAGGCAAGTTCATTGACCTACACTGACTGGGCATCTCATAGCAACAAAGCAAAGATGCAGTTGTGGTTACAAGTGGTTTTGTTACTTGTTTACTTGTGGGTCTAGCACTACCTGGGTGGTGACAGTGAAGGTGGTAATTACTGTGTGATACATTTTCCAGTGACACAGACAGCCTAGTGAAAATGGAGGGCAGCCATCAGTAGAAACCAGGGAGAAGTGAGCAAAGACAAGAGAAAGCCATGCTGTGGTGGTTTGAATGAAAATGGCCCCCATGGACTCATAAGGAGTGGCATTATAAGGAGGTGTGGTCTTGTTGGAGTAGGTATGGCTTTGTAGGAGGAAGTATGTCACTGGGGGTGGACTTTGAGGCTTCAGAAGCTCAGGCTGGGTCCAGTGGCTTACTTTCTTTGTCTGCTGCCTGCTGATCCAGATGTAGAACTCTCTGCTCCTTCTCCAGCACCATGTCTGCCTGCATGCTACCATGCTTCCCCACATAAAGATAATAGACTAAACCTCTAAACCTGTAAGCCAGGCCTATTCAATATTTTTCTTCCTAGCAATAGAAATTATAACTAGGACACATGTCATGTAACTATGGTTTCAGCTATGTGGTTGTGGGTGTCTGCTGATCAAGATTGTTCAAGTTAATTTTTTTTTTTTTTGCTAGATTCATACAGTGAGGTAGAAGCTCCATTGTTCTACCAGGTCTAGGTATGTAGCTTTAGAGACATCATTGTCATAAGCCTACTCTATATTTTTGCATTTCAAATTTTCCATTAAAGCACCCATCTGATGGTAGCAGTTTGGGGGTAGGTCCTGGAGGTCCATAAGTTCAGGCTGGAGCTTCCTGCAAGCAAGTCAGCAACCGTCTTCACCTTTTAATGATCTCTCAAATGGACTTGATTTTCCTGTTAAATCTCTAGTCTTTTAATGCAGGAAGACTGTTGTACAGAAAACAGATCCAATATGAAATGCACTGCCGCTTGTATACTGCAATTGATTTATATAACTTGGCACATCTCTGTTCTTCACAAATGAGTGAGATGACTTCACTCCTTCCGAAAAACCAGAGATAGCCAGTCGCTGTCCTTATTGAAGATTGCAAGGCCTATGAGCCAAGCTCAGGTGGCCGCTACTGCAGGCCCTTAGATCCACATCAGCAATCAATGTTCTCTTCTCATTGGCTGATCAGGATTTCTCCTGCCAACATGCCCTTTTGCTTATCTACAATGTTTGACCTAATGGGACTTCAATTTGTCATTGCCTTGGTCTTATAGGTATGTGACTGAAGGCCTTGCTGCTTACAGGTGTTTTGGAGCATGGGGACTCAGAAGACAAGCTGTGGATTCAGAGAGTCACACACTGACAGGTCTAGCCTCTGTATGCAGTGCTTTCATGCCCCATGGTATCGTAATTCTTTTGTCTTATAGTGTTTCTTAGGTGCCTCTCCAAGTAACAATAAAATCCACCTAAAAAACAGCTCATTTAATACTTTTCTATAGTGTTTTGAATTACACTGATAGTAGTCACAGTCTATTTGGCTCATGGCTTACTTGAAAGATACCTACCTATTTTCTTTACAACTGGATGTTTAAAAACAGAAGGAGTGGTTTTGTGTTTGATACAACAATCTGCTTGTCATAGCAACTCATAAAATACACAATTCAAAACTTTCAAACCAACCTAGACATCTTACTAACACCCTGAGTTTTGTAGGAACAAAAATAAATCCAAAGATATAATGGCACCGTATACTAGAATCATGGAGAGTGTCTGGTAACACATGCATGCATGTGGTTAGCACGTGTGGAGTGCTTGACCATTTGACCTAATATAATATAAGCCTGTTGTTATTTTTAATTACATATGAGGAGACACAGAAAGGATCAGATTCAAAGCTGCTCATAATGCTATGCTGTGTGAATCACTTCTCACAGCCAGTGAGAGGAAGGTGAGTTAACCTCAAAACGTTGAGAGTGAGGCAGGGCTGGGCGTGGTAGTACACAACTTTAATACCAGAGTGTAGGAGGCAAAGGTAGGTGGGTCTCTAAGAGCTTGATCCCAGTATGGTTTACATAGAAAGTTCCATTGCCAAAACATACTTTATTGTCAAAACAAACAAACAAGCAACAGTCTCTTTTAGTTATCATGAGTTGTCACAGGCCACAGTTAGCCCATTGCCTCCCTGTATTTGCCACCTGCCCTAACCTTGTATAAAGTTAATAGGCGCATGTCTGCGAGTGAGGATGCCTCTAACTGGTTCCAAGCACTGATCTCTGCTTCAGTTGGATGCTGCTCTTGCAGGTCCAAATCTGCATTCTGTGTGGATAGCTGGCCGATTGCAAATAGAGCTGCCGAGGTTAATCTTATTCCATAGTCCTGAGCCCGTGATTAACCTGTACAAGGAACAGAACTGTGTGCTCCTGCTTGAAGGCTGAGCAGGTGCTATGATTCAGGAATCCCTATGGATGAGGCTGAAGCCAGACCTCTGAAACCACATTCTTTCTTCCTGTGCTTTGCTTCCCTTTATGACTCATCAAAGGTCCCACATGTTTCCCTGAGAGTACTCTGCTCATATGTGTCTTGCCCAAACACCCCCTCCTCTGAGTAATACAGATTGGTCATTGTTTATTCAACAAGCATGTGAGGGCAGAAATAGTTCAGGTTTTGAAATATTTGCATGTGCAGCATCATAACTTGACGTGACTTGGCTAGCCATGAGCTGCATGCATATGTGTTCCGAATATACCTTATCCACACAGACAAAATACAACTTGACACAACAATCTTATGTACCTATGTTCTGACCACTATCGATCACTCATGATCATATGTGGGATTTTCTACTTGTGTCCTTATGTTGGTACTCAAGAAAAAAATCACAGTCCTTGTAACATTTGGATTTTCAGATTATGGTGTCCTCGTTCCCTGTTTCATTTCTTTGGCAAAATACCCAGACAAAAACATAACTCAGGAGTGCATGGTAGTTCAGAATTTCAGAATTCATCATTGTGGGCAAAATCAAGGCAGCAGGAGCTTGATGTAGTTTGTTGTATCACATGCACAGTCTGGAGCAGAGAGAGGAATGTAGCCATGCTTGCTACTGAGTTCACTTTGTCTACTCTTGCACAGCCCAGGGAACAGATATAATCCAATATGGGCATTTCCTCCAGATCATTGTGTGATGAGATAGGAGGTCTGAATCCCAGGAAACACGATACACTGCCACCATTGAACAAGCTATTTGACACCTAGGACAATAGGTTTCTTGATGCGGTTTCCCTGCAGCACCATTACCAATATGGTTTCTAAAAATAAATCTCAATTTGATATCAAGGGCTAGAATCCTTGCAGCCACAGGGAACTGGAGCTTGTCTTAGAAGTGTAATATAGCAATGAAGTGGAGTTTCTGTTTTATTGGAATTGCTGGAAAACTAAAAGCCACCAAACACAGTGACATTAAACACAACTCTTTCGTGTCTGAAGAGATGCCTCAGTGGTTAAGAGTTCTGGCTGCGCCGGAACTTTGTGAGGCAGAGGCAGGCGGATTTCTGAGTTCGAGGCCAGCCTGGTCTACAGAGTGAGTTCCAGGACAGCCAGGGCTACACAGAGAAACCCTGTCTCGAAAAACCAAAAAAAAAAAAAAAAAAAGAGTTCTGGCTGCTCTCCAAAAGGACCTAAGTTCCCTAAGTTCATTCAGTTCCCAGCATACACAAGATGGCTCACAATCATATATATATATATATATATATATATATAGTATTTTTATATTAATAATATATATATAATTTATAACTCCAAGTCCAGGGGCTCCTATGCCCTCTTCTGTACAACTTAGGTACTATATATATGTGATACACAGAAAGCAGGCAGAAACCTATACACATAAATAAAGATTAAACAAACACCCTTTGGTGTCCTCATGGATCCAGTGGGAGAGGAGTTTAGGTAAGCACGGCTTGGTGTGTCTGTTTTCTAGTGTCTAGTCGCACCTCTGATAGAAGGTTTAAGACCTAAGACCTGTGACTAGGCAGGCCTCTAGGCACGGCAGTCATGGTGGTGGTGTGTGTCAATGTTCTCAGTATAGCTTTGTTGAGGAATATTGTTAGGGCATATACAAGCTTCTCCACATGGCTTAAACTTTCTTAGAACACGATGGTCTCACGTTAGCCAGATCCTGACATTGTAGGTCAGAACTCTCGAAGCAAAGATCCAGCTGAGAAGGTGTTGTGTGATCTAAATTTAAGGTGGTGACAGCTTTACTATTACACCCTTTTCTCTTGATGACAAGAGTCACCAGTCCAAGCAGACTCAAGGGAAGGAAGATTGAATCTTAACCTGATGTGAAGAAGCTAATAGCTAGTGTTCAGAAAAGCTCTGTGATCTGGATCACTTTTAGAAAACACGGTCTGCAGTGTCCCAGTGACACTGGAATGACTTACCACAAGACTGCGGGTTCTTGAAATTTTTCCTTGCTCACGTCTTTGCCATTCCTTTCTTTTCCCATCCCCAGTCTACCTGTGTTGTGAGGAGAAGAAGCATACGTTAGTCCAGAGTCTTCAATACTATTCCTTTAAAGTGGGGATAATTCTTCATATGGTTTTTCTTTTGGTGAGAATTGATGATATACTCTTAATTGCAGGAGGCTAACACACCGGAAGCTGAAGCCAACAGCTTCAAACTGTCTGTAATGCTTACCTTACTTTTCAGAGGTGGACCCAGTCCCTTGGCTGAGTCA
The DNA here is from genome assembly GCF_011762505.2 of Arvicanthis niloticus. Taxonomy (NCBI): domain Eukaryota; kingdom Metazoa; phylum Chordata; class Mammalia; order Rodentia; family Muridae; genus Arvicanthis; species Arvicanthis niloticus. Next base: position 25,379,955 of record NC_047671.1, read on the forward strand.
GTTGAGCTGAGGCCTGGATAGCAGCCCTGCCACAAAACTCAGGGCCTCCCTTCAGACCAGGCCACTGTGAAAAGAAAGAGAGATTGACGGAGTTCTTCTATCAGTTTACTTCTCCCAACTTGTTTTAAAACTAATGTCAGACTCAACTTTTTTAATTCCCCCATTAAAAGCACGCACCCTCTTAGAATTCCCCGAGTGCCTTTCTCAATTAGCAAAGCTCATGTAAATAAATAGTTAATGAAACTAATCAGACTTACAATGAAGACAGCAGAGTTGCTTTAGCTAAGTACTTTATGGGCACCCATTTATTTTTGCCATCTTACCATTTCATTTGGCAGGCACGGGACAAACCTAGAGTTGGCAAAGGCCTTGCTTATCATTGCATGATTTCCTAAAGGATGATTTTTAATTTTTTGAGATTATAATATAATTACATAAATTTCTCTTCCCTTTCTTCCTTCTAAACCCCTCCCATGTACTCCCTTCAAATTCATGTATATATGCATGCATGCATGTGTGTGTGTGTATTTTTAATATCCATTCCTTCCATGGAATCTGGGTTTATGCATGACCCCCTCAATCCCATGGGCTCAGGGTCTTTAGCTTTATTTATGTGGGCAATATTTATCATTTTCTGGGCTTAGACTTTTATTTCAACCCAGTTTTAAGTCAGCTGTAAACTGACCTCATACACTTTAATTGTTGATAATTATAGAGGAAGACAAAACACTATATGGGCAGGGAATTTTATTTTATTTATTGCTGTGTGTGCTTGTTAGTCATTGTCAACTTGAAACAAGGTAGAGTCACCTGGAAAGAGGTAATCACAAAACAGGCATTACTTCCATCAGACTGGCCTGTTAGTGTGTCTGTGGGGGCATTTTCTTGATGGTTAATTGTTACAGCAGGGCTCAGCCCACTATGGGTGTTACCATTCTTAGGTGGGTGAGACTGGTAGCTGAGCAAACTAGAAGAAGCAAGCCACTAAACGGCATTCCTCCATGGTCTCTGCTTCAATTCTTGCCTCTGGGTTCCTACTCTGACAAGATTTCCCTCAATAATAGAGTGTGACCTGGGAGTTGTAAGTGAGATATACCCTTTGCTTTTTAAGTTGTTTTGGTCATGGTGATTATCATAGCATCAGAAAAAGCAAACTCAGGTACCAATGTCAACTATATGCAGTCTGTAAATACAACAGTCATAAAAGATAGTGGAAGCCTAGTGATTATTGACTTGATGTGGAATGGACGTAGAGGTGTACATGCTAACCCATCAAGGGATTTTTGTGTTTTAGTGCTCAACAGTCAAAAGTTTAGCAGAAGACTGATTATGAACTATAAGCTTGCCTAGACCTGTTCCTGATGATAGAATTCTTCAAAGAGGAAGTTGTTTTGTCCCTGCATCCCTGCCTTTACACATGTCAATCACTCTCTTCATGCAGATTTTTGGTTTACTATCCTTGCAAGACCTTAGGAGAAGAGGGACTCAGAATCTGTTAGTTTATGCACACTTGAGACTAGTGACCCGCCTACATTCCATGTGTAAAAAAACGGACTTGCTTTTGTCTTTTCCTGAGCTGTTATGAGTTTCCCATCAAGAATAACCTAGTTTGTATTGCTACTCATCTTTATCTGTCTTTCAACCTCCAGTGGAGACAGCTTACAAATAGAAATTTAGGGATTTGAGTTTCATGTGATGTGGTAAGGCTTTAAGGGTATGAGGATGACTGAAGTGTAGGTACCAAAATTCTATCCAAATCCAGAACTGTTATGATCCACCCTAAGAGATCTCCTGGGAAACAAGAGTTCTGTCTGATCACTGAACCAGTATGTGCCAAACTCTGTGCCAAACTCCAGGCCTTAGCTGCTGGTATCACTAGATAGGGATGAGCATAGTCACAGCTCTTTCAAGTGACAGATTTCTGAATTCCTGGAATTTATTTCCAGATTAGATGAACAAAATTTTCGAAGGTGGCATGCAGAGTTGTTGTTGATACTATTATTAAAATTATCAGAGAAGAATAAGCAATATTTATTCTAGCATTTATTCTTTTATTCCCATTTACACTTTCAAATTTGTTTTTTAGTTATATAGAGAATAAAAATTCCTAAGCTCTTTTCCCCTATGAATCACACATCCTATACACTACTCCCTCAAAGTTCTGTTTCCCTTTATTAATTTGTTTCTTGGTGTTGGGGATTGAACTCAGAGTCTCACAGTTACTAAGTCTATGCTCTACCCCCAAGGTTCAGCCCATGTCTTCATTATTTTAAAAAGCCCATGGCCTTTGATTTGGGGGTTAGAATATATCAAAGGTCATTTTATGGTCATGGCTGTTGTTGCTGTTGAGTCTTTACTGGGAATGGATTAGGTCCTGGGCCAGCACTATATATATATATATATATATATATATATATATATATATATATATATATATTCCCTGCATCTTCATATCTCACTCAGGCAAGAATGAGACTATTGTATCAGTAAGAAAATTGGGGTTCACAGAGGCTAAATAACTTGCCCCAAGTCCATGTGAATGCAAGTCTCTCCGCCTACTACAGCTTTAACTATGTAATATTGCTTTGTAAATAATGTATTTTTCATAACTCCAGATGGCCAATCAGTGGATGAGGTAGTCCTCTCTCTCTGCTTAGGATGAGTAATGTTTTCTTTTCAGTGTCCCTTAATGCATTTCCGTGCAGAGGACTACTGTTTGCCTATGCAGCAGGGATGTGAACAAGGAGGTAACGGAGTGATGGATTATGCATAAGCTCCTTAAATAATGGATTACAAGCAGAGCTTTAAAAGAGTGTGTGTTCAGCTACTGATGTGAGCATGAGAAAAAGGGTGGTGTCAGATCAAGAAAGGAGCAGAACTCTAATGAATGTCTCACTTCTCAAACTTGCTGACCAGCAAACCTGACAAAGCTGTTTCATTACTTCTCATGACCATTTTGCCACTTTCCTTCAGGCCAGCCCACAGTCCTAGCCTTCCGCTGGAGCCTGTAAAGCATCTTGTCATTCTTAAGTTACTTCTATTAATGCTACACTTAAACTAGGTCTGTGCTTCGGCATACTGTTAGCTCAGGGTATCAGTTTTCTGGGTGCTGGCATGTTTGAAGATCCAGGCAAATGTGAAACATTCAATTGTATGTGATTTATTTCACTCTTTTCAGAACTGAATATGTTAGTCGGTTTCTTTTTTTATAAAAAGATTTAATATATTTATTTATATGTATTTATGTGTTCTCATGTGAGTTCATGTGCATCGTGTGTATGCAGGTGTCTGGGAGGTCAAGGGGTATTTGATCTCCTGGAACTGGAGTTACAGGTGGTTGTGGGTGCTGGGAGTTGAAACTGGATTCTTTGCAAGAGCAGTATGGTCTTAACCCCTGAGCCACCTTTTTAGCCGTTGATTTCCTCCTTACACCACACAAATTAAGTTCAAATCTCTCTGGACTGTGCTGGGTAATGCTTAACACAAACTATTGGTTTAAAAATCCTATGCATTGGCTCTAGAATGATGGCTCATCAGTTAAGAACACTGACTGGCTGCTCTTTAAACCCAGGTTCGATCCCCAGTACCAACACAATGGCTCACAGCTGTCAGTAACTCTAACTCTAGACCATCTGATACTCTTTTCTGGTCTCTGTAGACATCAGGGATGTACATGGTACACAGACATGAATACAGGCAAAACATTCACACTATAATAATTTAAAATACATAAATGTAACAGGAATCTGGGATTGTTATGACATTGATGATAGAAGTGATTAGGAGGGAGCAGTCATGTGAGGTGAGCGAATGCTTCTTTCTGAATATCTCCATGAGTTGCAATTACAATTATTACCTAGATCTACGGTTGAGATTCAAAGAGGAGGCTCTGACACGATTGGTCAATCTATGGGCCGTAAATAGAATGTGTTCTTTACGGCAATCTTTAAATTAATCCACAGAGATAATGAAGATAAAGTAGGGAAAATTATTTTTAAATATCTCATTAGAAAAATTAGAGCTAGGCAGAGCTTCATACACAACCCCCACATTTGTGAATATTACCTCTGGCCTGATAAAAATTTATTGGTATTGGAAAGGGGGCAAGTTCACTGTTTTGGTTCTGATTCTATAGTTTCAGTTTTCTCAAATTTTTCTAGAAAACACACATTCTTGGTCATTTTCTTAAATTCACATGCTTATTTGGCACATTGGAAAGAAATGGGCCATATGGACAACCTTAGGTGACCTGTCAGTCATTCTGTCAAGCACTATGAAAATGGCGCTCCATAAAATACAGCTGGATCAGCATGCACCTTGTACAGTCAAGTTCTGGGGAATCTCTTCTTCATGGTGACTCCTGTCTTCCTTCTCAGCAGACATTCTTTGTGGGAATTTTCTGATTGTCTCACAGAGTGTGAAAAAGGTATCCACTCAAGGGTTAAAGTTTAGTAGAATTAACATTTTTACTTGTTTTTCTAGAACATCCTTAAAATAGTTTTTTTTTTCAACTGGAGTGTCTGATAGTGATGAGTGCAAAGATTGCCTATGTAATTTCATTCTAGCACTAGTTTGTGCTAAATACAAATACAACCACAGTGAGGAGGGATAACTATGTCTTAGTAGTATTCTAAAAATTGCAAAATAAAGTTATTCTAAATATTATTTAGAATATATAAAAATCATTATGAAAGCTATAATGAAACCCTAAAATAGAAGTTGAAGAGGTCTTTAAGACTTTATGGGATCTATGATTTACATACTTTGACTTTATGTTTGTGGAGCTACTGTAAGGGTGAAATTATTTCATGTAAATAGCATGTATAGTACAGTGTGTTCATAAGACAAGAGGAACCTTAGAGTAGCAATACTAGTTTTTTTTCAGTGTTGGTGTAGCATCAAACAGGTCTCAAGCTCTCAGGAGTGCTGGGTTTCCTTTGGGAGAGCATAGAGACAGAAAGTACAGAAGATGCCAGCGATGTAGCACAGGGTTAGAACACTAGCTTCACATGTGTGAGGCTCATTATTCTAACCCCTATGTTGTGAGGGGATAAAAGGAAAGAGAAAAAGAAAAGGAGCACACAATTATGTCTGTGCTCAGCGTCATCACGACTCCAGTCCACTGGCATATTTATTGCCGTATTTATCACCGAGAGGGCAGAGCACATCTTAAGAACTTTGTGTTGGCCATTGAGATGTAGACACTTTAATGCTAACTGGTTCTGGCTGACTCAGAATCCTAGTTTGTCAGCCCACCTGAGTGGTGGTTGATACTTAAGAAAATAGAGTTACCTACACCCAAGAAACTGATTGGCCGCATAGAGATAATTTGCACCTCAGGATAAATCATCACTTTTCCTTTTGAGACAATGAAAGATGGCAGCATATACTGCGGATACTGGAATGTTGGTTTCTCGAAGATAATATCATTGGGCAAACAACTTAGATTATTAAATTATGTAAATACAATTCTTGAAAGAGTAGCAAAGAGTCTTTTGCATTTGGAGACTTCTTAGGAGGTCTGGACTTTGCATTCACTCTATGTGCATAGAGGGTGCCACAAGTTGCTGGGTTTCTCACAAAATGTTTGAAAAGACTTTTTGCACCATAAACATCACAAGTTAAAGACTTCTGCTCATCAAGGAGATCCAGAGACCAGAGCTCAGGGAGGTAAGTGGGCTAGTCTTCTCAGGCACAACAGCAGCCTTGCTTTTCCTAAGAGAGCTACAGAGTTCATATAAGTCATGTGATTAAGAGAGAATTCTTTCCCTGCTAGTCATTGAGCTGACTGATCAGTGTCCTTCCTTGCCTCAATATTTACCACAAAACACTTGAGGTGTTCCCCATCTCTTGTGGTCTGGTAGTTTCTTGCTCCCTTGTTTTCTGTGACTTGACAGTTTTGAGGTACATCAGAAGGTATTCATGTAATGTTGTTTAGTTTGGGGTTCATGTACTGTTTTTTTTTTTCTTCATATTATACTGGGGACAAAGGATTTTGGAAAGAATGCTGAAGAGACATTTTGGAGTGATGTAACTGTTCTATATTTTATTGTGGTATAACAATAATCATTAATTATCATTCATAGTATAAAATGAGCACAGTTGGGTATGTAGACATTATGGCTCCCTGAAGTTTTTGGAAGTAGTTATTTCATATTCATATTTATATATCCACACACATACCTAAACACAACAATCAATCACATATAGTACACAGCACATATTGTTCAGTTGATTCTTCACGATTCAGAATCTCTCAGATGCTCTGTGTATTTTTTTTCCATTGAGCCCTGGATACCATATGCACTGTTTCTAAACTTTATAGACCACGAGGTCCTTTCTTCCTTTTCTTTTGCTTTTCTTCTCTAGCACCTCAGAATTTGGTTGGTTTAAGAATGGATGGTTTCAGTAAAGCATATTTTACTTGGGCTAGAGAGATAATTTTTTTAAATTTTTACTAGCATAACTGGCCAAGGATTAGAAAGATGGTTTTGTTCATTGAAGTAGAAATATCTTTCAGGTGTAGTATGCCACTGTTATCATGTTTGTGAGAGTAAAAATGTGATAAGATTTGAGAGTTGTAAGGTTTTGTTGAATCTAGGAGTCATTTGCTGTTATAGTTTGCTCTCTGCTTCTGTGATAAACACCAACACCAAAATCAACTTGAGGAGGAAAGGGTTAATTTCATCTTACATGCCCACACTTCATTCTCCATCATTGAGTGCATCAGGGCAGGAGCTCGAGGCAGGAACATAGAGGCAGGATCTGGAGCAGAAGCCACCGAGGAACCCTACTAACTGCTTTGCTCCCATGGCTTGTTCAGTAATCCCCCATCAGTAACCACCTGGCCAGGGGTGGACTCACAGTACCTGGGCCCTCCCACGTCAAGCATCAATCAAGAAGATGCTCCACGGGCATGCGCACAGGCCAAGCTGATGGAGACAATTCTTCAACTGAAGTTCCCTCTTCCCAGATGACTCCCGTTTATGTCAAGATGGCCACTAATCGGCACCTTTGTGCACATGCTCTGTTATCACAGGGTATCTCAGAAAGATGGGGCTTGTATTCTCTGAGGTGTTTCTTAGGGTTAGATCTCTCGAGTTAGTTGCCGAGGGACTGAGGGTTTGAGCTTTACCTCAGAAGTGGAAAAGGTAAAGTATGGTGATGTTGATATCAAGAGGTGGTAATCCTAATGTTAATATATATCTATAGTTACAAATTTGTTTTTTTTTTTGAAGTGATTCATTTGCCATGGACAAAAAAGTTTATTCATTCACCAAAGTTCCGTGTCAGACAAGCCCTTGTTTAGATGCTGACTTCCTGAGTGGAACAGCATTAGCTGCTTCTTGCTTTGTACTGTATTCTGAAGCATCGACAATACTTACTGGTAGGTTATGACTTATGATGCATTTTACATGATTCATGTGTCATGTTTGAATTTGTATTGATAAAAGAAGCATTCCTTGCCTATGAAGTTCCATTATGAAAAATGGAGACAGTATTGAATCCTTTCAAGTTTTTTTCTGAGGATTCCTCAGATCCAGAGTCTACACCAATAACGATCTACAGTATTTGGACAGGCTGTACATGTAGTTGGAAGTACTAAGCCTATTAGTATTTTGTTGGCTTCATCCTGGCCAGGGCTGTGTCTTGACACTAAGCCAAACACAGCCTAGGTAACTGATGTGCTGAGGCCATCTGGCTGAGGACCAATACCTGTAAGTGAAGTTGTGACTTGATGAGGCATGAAGACAGGTGGCAGACATCAGGCTTTATAACTGGGCAGGTGCATCATATAGCCTGATTTGAAGGGAGCTGGAGGCTATGTATGTGTTACAGCTGAAGGGAGCAGTTAATAAAACCAAGCGTGTCCCTAAGGAAGACAGCATCAGATTCCCAAGAGTCGGAGTTAGAGGAGGTTGTGAGCTGCCTGATACAGATGCTTGGGGACTCAAGTCCTGTAAGTACTTTCCTTAATCACTGAATAGTCTCTCCAGTCCCTTACAAGTGTGTCTAAAGGCCTACTGTTAGATTTCAAACCAGGGAAAAAAAGGCTGAGGTGCCTACTAACAGATCAAGGTTCTCCCTGAATTCTTCAGCACCTACCAGGGCCTTTGAGGCTGGCATGCCCCTGTCCTTATCCTGAATTCTGCATCCCAGGGGCTAGGCTGCTCTTCTCCCAGCTGCCTTTACCCCAGTTATCCTTCCCTGTATAATCTAACCATTTTGGTTACCTGGTCTTTTTGTCTACTCTCTTTGGCTGCTGCACTTGGTTCCCCTGTCTCTCCTGTCATTCCTCCCCTTCCCCCTCCCCCTTCAATATTTATCACATAATACTAGGGATGCCCCCTATCTCTGTGGTCTGGTACCTACCTATGAGCAGTCAGATCCTTTCTTTTTCTTTTTCATTCACCTACCTCCCTGTTTATTCTAGAGCCTGACAAGTTGACATCAGCAAAAGCAAAATTGCAGGATTACAGGGTATACCCAACGTTAGTTCTTTGAGGGGCCCTTATACCGTTCTCCATTTGTACTAACCTACAGTCATACCAACAATGTCTCAGAGTTCTCCTTTCTCTACATTATCACCAACATGTTGTTCTCTCTCTCTCTCTCTCTCTCTCTCTCTCTCTCTCTCTCTCTCTCTCTCCTCCTTCTTCCTCTCTCTTCCTCCCCTTCTTTTTCTTATGTCTATGTATGTATGTATGTATGTATGTATGTATGTATGTATGTGTGTGTATGCACACACGCATCTGAAAGCCAGAGGTTAATGTCAGGTGTCTCAATCACTTTCTGCATTATTTCATTTGGAGCAGGGTCTTTTACTTAACCTGAAGTCACTGGCTGGCCAGCAAACAGAGACCCTTGTCTTTGTCTCCCCAGTTCTGACACTTATGTGGGTGCTGGGGGTCTTGTGTGTATGTAACATTGGAATTCAGGCTCTTTGGGACCATCTCTTACAGACACTGATAGGCAACTCACTGGGACACTGTTTATGCGTCCTCAGCTAGGACACTCATCGATCCCACCACATTTAACCTGGGAGTGCCATGCCCGCCTCCCCACGCCCGTCCATGGCTCCTTACAGGGAGGTGGGAATCAGGGAGCCTAGCTGCAGGTTCTTGCAGTGGAGCACCCTCCCCTTTTCAGAAAGATTTAAAAAGAGACTCCCTCACCTGTATTGGAGAATTTGATTCTCTTCAGAGACCCCGCCCCGCTCTGTCTGGTGCTGGGGACTGAACTCTCCTTGTTCTCCCTGTTCTGCTACTGCCTCCCTGTCTGTCTGTTCTTGGCTTGAATAACTCTTGAGTCCCCAGTGATTCATCTCAGTGTCTCCTTGAACTTACTTCCATATCCCAAACCTAATGGATACGGACTTGATTCTCTTCTTACATAGCAAGTACTCTGCTGAATCTCCTCCCCAGCCCCTCATTTTGTCTTTTATAAATAGCCCTTCTATAGAGCCTGATGCTATCTACCTCTCTGTAGTTCCATTCTTGGGGTTCAATCCACCTGAGCCTGATGCTATCTACCTCTCTGTAGTTCCATTCTTGGGGTTCAAATGTAATCTATCACAAGGAAGTAGCAGGAAGCTAGTGGTTGGGTTGCCCTAGCTAGGTTGCACTTTATAAGATCCAGAAGTGGAAAGAGCACAGGGACTTGAAGTGATCAGTGGCTATGGGGATATTAATCCTGTTTCATAAACATATAGTCTGAATCTTTCTAATGCAGATAGCCAGGAAAATTATAAATGTTATTGGAATGAAGTTTCATAAAGCAAGGGTGAAGACTCATAGGTGCCCTATCACAGGAGCTCCCACTGTTGCTTTTTCTGCTTTCTGGGGATGCAGGAGGCTCAGTGGAACCCTCACAGTGGTATGGGCACTCAGAAGATAAAACAAGATGTCTTGGCAGAGAGGAGTTTGTTTATGCTGTCCTTTTGCTGCTTCTTGGAGGCCAACATTCCACTTTAGTGGATCGATAGTCTTAAATTGTTGGCTCTTTAGAAGCCTGAAGGAAGTGGACCCTTGTCAAGCTAATGGGAGCCCTCTCCCCATTACAGGAGAGCAAAGCTATTCCCCTCCTCAGCTTAACTCTCTTCTACCTTAGGGTAAAGAAGAGGTGATCTCCCAGGAGCCCATAACTGGTTATCCTTAGCCTCAACAGGATAACCAGTTCTTTACTTCCCCTAAAACATAGAAGCTGAGGCTGGGTCTCCTGAGGGCACCATGATTAGAAAGTGAATGTTGAGAATTCTTTTTTTTTTTTTTTTTTTTTTTTTTTTTTTTTTTTTTTTTTTTTAAGTTCCGCTTCACTTCAGGACAGAGATTTTCTGTGTAGCCCTGGCTGTCCTGGAACTTACTTTGTAGACCAGGCTGGCCTCAAACTCAGAGATCCCTCTGCCTCCAGAATGCTGGGATTAAAGGTATGTGCCACCATGCCCAGCTGAATGATGAGAATTCTAAGACCTCTGAGTGTGTATCTTTCAGCCACCTGGCCACAAATGATCATCCTGTAACTCTGCAGTCTGAAGACTGCAGCTTATCTACCATCTCCTTGGGAAGACCTCCTCTGACTCAAAGTGCAGGGCTCTCCTAGTGGGATTATCTAAAGATGCTTATTGCTCCTCGGTCACAGTGAAAGTCTCATTATTATTAATGCCTATGCACTTTCATGCTTTCTTTGCTATGCCACAAATTTGATGCACACACATACTGTCTCTGTTGAGTGTTCAAGATCAATGTTTGGCTCAAAGTAAGGCACCTAATAGATGTATTTTGCAAGACTGAGTAAATTCCATTTGTTTCCCACTGTGTCTTCTGTTCTTGAAGCCTGTTTGGGCATCTGAGTTAGCACAGTTTGCATCATTTGATAGATATCATTCTATGTAAGAGGTGAGATTTAGTTTACCTAATGGTTTCAGTTCCTAATATTCCCATCAAGGACATGGCCTTAATGACCTACAACCCTCCCAGTAGACCCTAACTCCTAAAGGTCCTACACTTTAAAGGATTCTCAAGGCTTGAGGCCTAACATTTTGACACAAGGGCTTTGGGGGGCATTTAAGATCCAAACAGCAGCAGCATCTCTCTCATCTCTACCAAGGAATAAATGGAAGTTCAGAACCAGCAAAAATTACTGAGCTTAGAACAAGAACCATTAGGGTAGACTTGGTTTTAGACCCAACTCTGAACATTGCCCAACTCTATAGACCCACCATTGTGAGATACAGTCAACATTCCCCAAACTCTCAACAGTCCCAGAGGTGGGTCACTGAAGATGCCACCCAATGAAAGTCAGATCAAGGTTCCTTTATTTGCCTTCAGACAAGAGCAGGCTCATGCCAGAAAGGACTGTCTCATAGGAAAGAAACAGGCTTCATAAAGCCAGTATCCACAATTACATTATACCAGAGGCAGGCCTGGTGGCAGAACTTTTAGTTCAATTGGCTAACATAATTTGTTTTATGTTGTAAAACAATGTACCCCCAAAGCAGCAGGGCTGACTGCATGAGAATATTCTACTCAGCAGAGTGGGCGAGGAACACAAGATGAAATTTGCTAAAACTATGACAAAATGGAGTCACTTTGGACACTTCAGAAACCATGTTCTATTTTAAAACCACAGCAGCCACTATAGTGCAAACAAACATCCACACTACCTTAGCCTTCAAAGGGAGAACTGATTAAGCCAGTTTTTCTAATCTTGGCACAGGTTTTCAGTTGCTGTGTTGGGTAATGATTCTATCACTTCCAGTGTTTGGAAGAGTATGACACAAGGCCCTCCTACTTGCCATTGTACAAGATTATAATTTATTCAAATGTTTTTTTTTTTGTTTTTTGTTTTTTGTTTTTTCGAGACAGGGTTTCTCTGTATAGCCTTGGCTGTCCTGGAACTCACTCAGTAGACCAGGCTGGCCTCGAACTCAGAAATCCGCCTGCCTCTGCCTCCCAAGTGCTGGGATTAAAGGCGTGCGCCACCACCGCCCGGCAATTTATTCAAATGGTTGCTGAGAAGAGGAAGTCTTTGGGGGTCATTGTGCTCTGAGAGATAAAAGTGATAATATGTTGTGACAATGGTCAGGGAGGGCCTTTATCCAGGGCAAAGCTTGACTATTACTCTATAATCCATGTTATACCACCAATTAGCTTTAATCAGGAAGGTGATATAACATGGTACTATGTAAATACTTCATTGACTACTGTGGAGGAGATAGCAGGAAGGAAAGAACAAGGAACCTAATTGGAGAACATTGCAGCGATCCACAGTAGATGGTAGGAAGTGTAGCTAGGTTGGTGGTGATGAAGAAATAACTGGGCACCTTTAAGATGTACTGGGGAAAGTAGATAATAATCAGGCTATTGACTGAATTTTAGAAGCTTGGGGAAATGATGGTTGAGGGAAAAGTTGTTCAGCTGTTTGGCACATAATGATTGAAGGTCTTATTAGACATTAGGGTGATAACTTAAGGAGCATGTGTGTGGTAAGTTTCCTCTGGCTGCCTTCACAGCAGCCAATAGTGTTAGAAACAACCTACTGGGGCAATGTTAAATGGCCATGTAGAGGCAAGCAGTTAGGTAGTGACATGATGTAATGTGAATTTCTGGATCTAAAATGCTTGCATGACTGGACTGGCTGGGCTGGTTTTGTATCAACTTGACACAAGCTGGAGTTATCACAGAGAAAGGAGCTTCCTTGAGGAAATGCCTCCATGAGATCAAGTTGTAAGGCATTTTCTCAATTAGTGATCAAGGGAAGGGGGAGGGCCCAGACCATTGTGGATGGGGCTATCCCTGTGCTGGTGGTCCTGGGTTCTATAAGAAAGCAAGCTGAGCAAGCCAGGGGAAACAATTCAGTAAGCAGCATCCCTCCATGGCCTCTGTATCAGCTTCTGCCTCCAGGTTCCTGCCCTGTGTGAGTTCTTTTCCTGACTTCCTTTGGTGATGAATGGCAATATGGAAGTGTAAGCTGAATAAACCCTTTCCTACCCGACTTGCTTTCTGGTTGTGATGTTTTGTGCAGGAATAAAAACCCTAACTAAGACAATGACATTTGGACTTTGGAATACCATACAGACCACCATGGAGACAGTAAACTTAAAATGTATTTTGGCCCCTTGTAAAAAATAAAATGTAAAATGTAAAAAGAGATGAATATGTTGAGTTTAGCCAGTGTTCTTTATACAAATGGAGTATCACACCTGACAATTTGTAACCACAGGCCTGTTTTCATGTGGTCTGTGGTTTGCATATATATTGCCTATTTGATCTGGTAAACCATAAACCCATGAGCCAATTAATATTTAAACAAAGTTCTTCGAGTCCCAGATCCAGAAATAGTGGAATCCCCTTTGTCAAACTATGGGATAAAATACTTTTCTAACCACAACTCTTAGAAGCTACTGAGGAATGAAAAGCAATAGGCTCAAACTGGGGAAAAGATGATTGATTGACCTTGGGAAGAAAAAAATAAAAACCAGATGAGAGTGGCATTTACCCCACTCTCTGGCAATGTAATATTATGAAAATGTCTCTTTTATTCTAAGAGACTGGAACTTTTGCTGGAACTCGCAGCCAGAGATAATAAGACCCCTTGAGATCACTTAAGACTTAAGACTGCTATCCCACTGTATACTCGACTATCTCTTTAACCTGACTTTAAAAGAACAATGTAATAATTAATCTTACTTGCCTTGGATTTCCCACGTAATTACTTCTTGCAATCTAAGTTAATGTATAGCTGCAACCATAAGTTGTGAGTCCTTCCATGCTCCTGACCCAGATGATGTGTGTGGATCACTTGCTGAATGCCGCAAATACAGGAACGTCCTAAAAATCTACCATAAAGTTGAAAGCAAACATTTTTGGATATTGCTTGATCAACAGTGATGTTTGCTATCGAAGTCAGTTGGGATCACTTGGAGCCAGGGATCTAGTCCTTTGTAAAAAAAATCCCATTCCTTCCCCCATGTGATGCTTTCTCTGCTCTTCAATAAAGACAGAACAAAGTCTTTTGTTAGGAACAGACACACTTAGTCACATAGAAGACACACAGACAGGGACAGGTTCACAAAATGGCTTTCAGGAAGGCAGAGATTCAGACTTATATAACAGACAGATAGAGGATGGAAGACACGAGGGGCATGAAAAAGAGTGTTCAAAACTAGATTTGCTCTTGGTTAAACTTCTCCAAGGGAAAATGCTTTTATTTCTTTTCTTAATGGGACACTGATGCATTATTGGTGACTCAGAGTTATTCACTAATGTGCATAATCTACACACCTACCATCTTCTTCTGAAATCACCACAGTATCTTAAAGATACTATTTATCTCTTCTTAGCTTACCAAAGAACTCGGAAGTGATTGGAAGGAGCCCATAAGAAAGCAGGAACATTGTCAAAGACTAAAGGGACTTTTGAAGTTGAATTATATTTTGCATTATAAAATGAACATGAGACTTATGGACCCAGGATAGAAGGCTGTGTTCTAGTATCAAATTATAAAGATGTGAAAGGAATTGTGATTGTTAAGTTCAATTGTCTAACTTGATAAGATCTAAGGTGACCTTGGAGATGGACTTCTGGGAGTGCTTATGAGAAATTATTTTGATTAAGTTAATAGAACTAGAAAGACCCGCCCACTGTGAGTGGCACCATCCTTTGGGCTGGGATGCTTGACTGTGTGCAAAGGAGAAAGTGAGCTAAGCATAAGTATTCATTACTATCAGTCTCTTGACTACAGATGCAAAGTTCCATCATCTGCCTCAAGTTTCTGCTACTGTGACTCACTCATCATAATAGACCGTAACCTTGACCTGAGAGCCAAAATGAGCACTTCGTTTCAGAAGTTGCTTTTGTTGGATGTTTTATCACAGCAACAGGAAAAGTGACTAAGATAAATATCATGGCCAAAAAAAAAAAAAAAAAAAAAAATCTCCAAGCAGAATTTTAACTTCTTTGGACTATAGTAGAGATAACTTCAAACTATAGTAGAGTTTGAAGTTAGAATCAAGTTAGATGGATTTTGCCTTTCCACTGAAACCCTGGAGAGTTCATTACTGAAGAAAAGTTAGTTCTGTCTATACAATAATGCTGAATCTATCTAAAAGAATCCTTATGACCTTTGATTTCCAGCGAATTGAAAGTTGTGTCTCTGCATGTACAAAGAGAGCAGCAAGCTATTCAATTGTACTCAGGAACAAAAGTAAACAGTATTTAGAATTCAACAATATAACCGATATTGTCTACAAAACCCAGGATTCCACACAAAATACCTATGCATGGGGAAATTGATAAAATGTAAAAGTCACTAGGAAAGAAAGCATATGCTAAAAACAGACTGCAAAACTCTCTTCATGTTTCAGTTAACAATGACTCTAATACAAAAACATTTAAAATGTAAATTTGACATGACTAAAAAGACAAAAATAGTCATTGAATGTGAGTGGGTATAGTTCATGGAATTTCAGCAAAGAACTAGAGTTTGGGGGGAAAACAAGAAAGAAGCAAATGTATAGAATTTAATAGCAAATTAAAGAGGGCAAAAGGTAAGGTCATCTTGAAGAATAATCAACAGAAATAATCTGGTTCAAAAACTAGAAAATTTTGAGGGCCTAAAGACTAATGGAAAGTATCAGACTATGTCAAATATCTTTTTTTAAAGGATTTATTTATTTATTTGCTTTATATATATGCATCCACTGTGGCCGTCTTCAGACACACCAGAAGGCATCAGATTCCATCATAGATGATTATGAGCCACCATGTGGTTGCTGGGAATTGAACTCAGGACCTCTGGAAGAGCAGTCAGTGTTCTTAACCTCTGAGCCATCTCTCTAATCCAATGTCAAATATCTTAACATAGGTGTAACTGAATTCCCAGAAAGTAAGGAGAGGAAGAATGAAGGAGGAAAGATTGAGAAAATGGCAACTATGATTTGTCACTTATGGTTTTCAAAGACCTACATACTATAAGATGTAGGAAGCACAGAGAATTCCAAACCCGATAAATGAAAGACAAAGCACATGAGCAGACTAAAGCTTCATGTCTCTAGGCAGCATGGCTAAACAACAAAAATAAGGGGACAAATCTTTGAACATTCCACATAATGAACATGAAACTACAGAGTATCTTTGATAGGAAAAGGCCAAACCAGTCTATCAGCTCAGAAATCTATAGATCAGCCAGTGAGGATGAGATGTTTATGAAGTTAGGAATCTACAGCTTGACCAGAGGTGTGACATCTTGGCAGGGAAAGGTACTTGATGCAAAGGTTGATTAAATGATGGACTCACAGGATGGAAGGAGAGAAATGCTTCCCGAGGGTTTTCCTGACCCCCACATGTGTCATTGAATGTATGTAGTTCCCACCATCAAATAAATAATTGTAATTTTTAAAAGAGATTACTTAAGAAATCTATATCCAGCTAAGATTTCCAATAAGAACTCAGAATGAAGAATTTTCAGACAAGTGAAAAGTGAGAGAATTCATGTCTAGCAAATGTTTGAGATACAAAGAGACTTCTTGAGGCTGAGGGAAAATGACCCCTGGCAGAAACCTAGAACAGGAAGGAATAAAGACTGATGTTGGCAGATATAAGTAATCATTGTTTCCTCTCCTCTTCATTTCTTCAGTAGAAAATTGGCAGCATATCAACAGATACAGCGCTCTGATTTGAGATTTATAACAGATACAGATAAATGATAACATGGTGGATATGGAAGTAAATGTCTGACAAAGAATATAATTGAAGTTATACTGGTTCGAGAGGTCTTGATGTCAAGTGAGTTGGCACATTATTAAATCCAAGCGGACTATGATGAATTGTCGACACAACTCCAAGTCCCACCAAGAGAGTAAAAAATAAAAGACTCCAAGCTTCTTTAATTATTTCTGATGACTTCATGATAGAAGTAACTGAAGAAAAAGACAGACAAAAGAGTGTTTAAAGCAATGAGGTAATCTCTTTCTGAGCAACATTAGTACCAACACTAAGGATGCCTGTGTTCCCCCTTAAGGTCAAAGGCAAAGGGTTATTCAATTTGAATGTAAAAAGAAAGTCTAATAGTTTGGACTTTCTACAAGGATCACTTTAATTCTAAAGATACAAACTTATAATAATAGTAGAACAACATACATCTTACACTATAAACATTATGAGATTAGCCCAAACCTAAGGCTCAGGGAACATTACGGGCACAAAGACTATAAGATCCTGAGGAGCAGAAGTTTGCTGTGTGAGTCCAACAGGGCTGTCCAAATGCGAGCTGAAGAAGGATGACACCAATGGACATGCCAAATGTACAGGGAAGAGCCCACAAGGCCTCAACCCTACACAAAGGGCTATAGGCAACCAAGGAAAATTGGGAGTGAGAGAGATTGTCCTCTGCAGGAGAGAACACACCAACTAGTTGTTGAGTACCAAATGCTTGGCACTGAAAAAAAAATATATATATAGTAACAATACATGGGCTAAGCAGGTTATATTTAGGAATAAGCATATATGCATGGAATACACAAGTGAAAAAAGAGGCCATGAATTTGAAGGAGAGAAAAGAGAGGCATATTGAAGGGTTTGGAGGGAGAAAAGTAAAGGGAAACATTTAAAAACAAAAATAAACACCCACATCATGATAAGTATGCTAAGATTATATGAAGTAAACTTAAATTTTTAAATGAACAAGGAAGTAGGCTTCAGGCAGGAATCTCACATTAGGCTATAACAAAGAAGGAATTTGAGGCAGGAATCTAAATCTTAGGCTACAACAAAGAAGTAGGCTTCAGACGTAAAAATGACTTTGGGCTAGGACAGGGAAGTAGGCTCAGATATTTTGGTCATCCTGATAAGCCCTTAGAAACATTGATCATGGGCGTGGTCATGGAACTCTGTTTATTGCCTTGCTTGTTCTTTGACTATTTGTGTTTATTGTTTTGCTTATTCCTTGACTATTTGCATCTATTGTATTGCTAGTTCCTAAACCTAGAACTGACCTTAATATTTGCATGTAATTAAAATGGTATAAAAGCAAAAAAGGAGGAGGGGGAATGGGATAGGGAGTTTCTGGGAGGGGGAAATGGGGAAAGGGGATGACATCTGAAATGTAAATAAATACAATATCCAAAAAATAAATATATTTGGCTAAGTAAAAAAAAATTAAATGAATATAAATGGCATAAAATATGTCTCAAAAATAAAATATTTCACAAAGATATACACAAAGAAAGCATGCCAGTCCCAAATGAGTATATGTCTAACAATTAAGCTTTAAAAATTAAGCAAAAGTGCTCAGAATTAGAAGGAGAAATGTGTAAAGTTATTTGGTATGAGAGATTTTTTCATAGACTCTTCTCTGTAATTGTGAGATAATGAAATATCAGTAAAACCCTAAACCAAATTGGTCTGACCATTACTCAGTAACACTACACCAATTAACTTTCAACATGAAAGAACATCCAGTAAGATAAAACACATGCTATGCCATAAAGTAAATGCCAATAAGTCCTTTAAGATGAAAAATGTGGAAAGCATATCCTCGGACAGTTACACAGTTAGATCATATACCACAATATTTGTTAAATAACATGCTTAGCAGTGACTCATGGGTTGCATATGAAAGCAGGAGAAAAATTATGGCAGTATTTCATAGCAAATAAAAATGTAACCAATAAAAGTTTTCAGAATGCAATTAAAATAAACCTAACACAGACATACAGTTTTTGGAGAAAACAACATATAATGGCAGTCATTTAAATTTGTACTCCAAGGGTAAGGGCGGAATGGGGATGAGGAATGCGAGTCACTGAGCACAAACTCCTACTGAAAGGATTTTTGAAGAACTTAATCCAAAAGAAGTTCAACCAAGAAATAGAGATTCAGACACAACGAGGAGTAATGGCTGAAGACATTGACATGAGTATAGGTAAACTTAAATGTACAATATGTGCCTATTTTTATTGGATACCAGAAATAAACATATATAAGAACACAAAAAAAAAATCAGCAGAAGATACACTTGAGTAATGATTTTACAACAAACACTAAGACAAAGACATTTACTTTTTATTACTATTTTAAAAGACACAAAATGATAGCAAACTTTGACATTGGAGAACTTACTGTGAAATGTACATTTGAAGACCCAAGAGCAAAAGTTGAAGAAAAATGAAGAAACCTTCCAGTATTTGCCCAGCAACATCAGGAGATTCAGTGTCAAGTTAGTAATAGCCTTTTGCTGCTGTTACAAAAACATATGAGGAAATTTACCTAGAGGGAGAAAGGTTCATTTTGGCTTGTGGATGTGTGGTCCATGGTTGCTTGTCCCTTTTGCTCTCAGGGTGTGGCTAGGCAGAGCATCATGGCAGAGAGGGCACAGAGGAGCAGAGCCACCCACCTCGTGGCAGTGTATGTGTGTGTAGGGACAAGGTATATCAAATGAATGGACACAAGTAGTCTACTTTGACTGACTATGCTACACCTCCTACTTTCTATGGCTTCTAATAATCCCATTAACTCAAAGGATCAGCCCATTCATAAGACCACAGTCTGCATGGTCCAATCAATTCCTAAAAACCCCACCTGCCAACATTGATTTAGAGAACAAGCCTTCAGTGCATGAATTTTGGGGTGACATTCCATACCCCAAGCCACAACAGTCATAGACAAAAAGTGGAGATTTAAGAGAGAGAAACAATGATTCCCGAAATACCCAACCTTAGTGAAATCCTTTAACTCACAAAGGCAGCAGCTCAACAACCCCAAAGAAACCAAATACAGAGAAAGCAGACTAAGTACTGCATAATCTGATTCCTCAAAAGTAAAATTTCAGGGAAAAAAAATGAAGAATGAGATGAAAAAATGACACATTACAGAAGGGCAATGACGAGATGACTAGCTGACACCAGTACCATACATAATGGCATTCAGAAGATGTTGAAATGTCACACTCAAAAGGCTGAAATGGGCTGGCGACATGGCTTGGTGGTTAAGAGTACTTGCTGCTCTTACAGAGGACCAGAGTTCAGTTACCAGCATCCATAGCAGGTGCTCACAACCTCTTGTAACTCTAGCTCTAAGGGATCCAATGTTTTCTGGCTTCAACTGGCACATGCGCATGTACACACACACACACACACACACACACACACACACACGTACAGAACAAAACCAAATCACTGTAAATAATAACTCTATGTCCATGACTACCTCTCAAAGTTGATGTGTTAAATTAAGACATTTTTACATGAACAACAGATTTTATTGATTGCCAACTTCTATTTCAAGATGTATGAAAGAAAAGTCTTTCACAACCCAGAATATTAACCACTATACAATCAAGGTTAAAGGAAGTCTTTAAGGTAAAAGCAAGGTCATAGGTACAACAAAGAAACAGAATAATCACATATGGTAAATATGTAGCTATAAATGTGTATATACAGGTATTTGTATTTATCTCCAATTTTATCCAATTCTGTTGAAGTTTCAACATTTATCCAAAGGAATTAAAAATTAGCTTCATGTAGATTGTGATAAATTAAAGATACCTGCTGTAATCCCTAAAGTAAAAATAACTTGAATAAATTATATAAAAAAAAATCGTCAGCAGCATGTACTTATGCTGACTTCATGTTTGACAAAAGTCCTTGATTGCCCATGAGTGATGGCTTCTTAATATTTAATATTGGGAAATGGAGATAGCTGCCAGATATATTCTTTCTGAGAAACTACTATTATCCCCTTATTGATCACTAAAAGTTATATCTATTACTAAATGACACAAACTATTTGTGACCTGGAATGTTTTACATGTAGTTAAAATATGTCATAAAAACACTGTACTTGCAATTTAACTGCTTAGAACATGTTCTGGGGGAGCCTACTGAAGGTACCTATATCAGACATAAGCAGTTGGCTACTATAGCTTTGATTCCAAAACAAATCTTAAAGAGTTGGTTAACTACTCCATGGGATTGGTATTCTCATAAGGTTAATATTGAGGATCACTAGTAGGCAGTGCGTCTAGCATGGGAGAGGGCCATCTGAAGGGTGGCTGTACTGTTCTGGTCTGCAGTTGGCTGGATGATGTCAGAGAAAGGCTCCGTTCACTCAATGGACAGATCTTTTGGAATGCTGTGTAGCAAGGATGACCCACAAGACATCAAATTGACTTTTGTACTCTTTCTGCCTCATGTTATGAGTGGCTTATGTGCCCAATAAACATCACATGATCACTCTTTCTTGTGTTACCCACCCTGCATTGTGGTTTACTTATAGGGGAGCCTTGTTAATGATATTGGAAGCAGACTTACCAGGCATCATAACAGTACCAACAGACAACCACAACCATAACACACAGCTTTACTGTCACTCCATGGGGAGACCCCAAAGTCAATCCTCAACCAAGTTGCTGCTGTGCTTCTTATCCTCACACACTGTGCTAGATTATCAAGGCCTGGTAATACAAGCCCCTGATCCCAGCTGCGTGTGAAGCTGAGGCAGGGGGGCTTAAGGGTTCCTTGGGTGATAAAGGGAGTTCATGGCTAGGCTGGATACCCTACTGAGACCCTATACCAAAATTACAAAACAAAACAAAACAAAACAAAACAAAGAAAGGACTGAGGATGCAGCTCAGTCATAGAGGATTTGCCTAGAATGCATCAATCTCTAGGTTCAAAAGAAATCCTGCTAGATAATGGCAATTATCTTTTAACATTCATTTATTAACTATGTCACAGAAATAGTCACTTTATTCTTAGTAGCTTCATAGGCTATGAGTCTCTGCAGAAGCCCCCATCCATGTAAAACAATGTTTTTGTTTTTTTCTCCAAAACTGAGCCTGTCAGAAGTAATAATTTATGGGCACAAACACAAATGTTTAGATAAGAATGTAGCAGGCATGTAATATCTATTTGGCAAACCAACAACAATGGCTTTCCCACTAAGGCCCATGATCACCCCAGTTAAAGACTTACCTTACAATATCTATCTTTTTCTTTGTATACCAGGGTGGCTTCAAACTCAGAAAGATCTTCCTTCTTCTGCCTCTAAAGTGCTGGGATCAAAGGTGTGCACCACCACATCTGGACAGTATCCCTACAAAGGTTCTGTCCTGTGAACCAGGCCTAAGTAGAACTGAAAAATGGTTAATAGTGCCTGAAACATCAGGACCACTATTGTACCGACAAGCACATCTTGCTTGGCAGACTGATAGAGTTAGCATGTTGTGTTTATAATCAGAGATACTGGTGACAATTCCTCACCATCAGTCCACATAGAACCTTCTGGCACTATAAATGCCCACCAACAAGAGGATTGCCTTCAACAGAGCTCCAATTTTATTTCCTCATGTGTATGTGTATGAACTACCAGCTATAGGGTCTTAACCATCTAGTTCTGGCATGCAATGAATAGCAAGGACAATTACCCATCTTGTTGGCCCCAGCATCTTTCTGGCCTACATCTCACAGGAAGGGAGCCAACTCTAGGCACTGAGATTTTGTTTCAGTAGACTTATGAATACAGTTGGTGTGGCAGTGGAAATGGTCTGATGGGAGGAGAGACAATAGCAGAGTTATGAGGAACATTTCTGGATGGATACGGTGGATCTGGATCTTGAATGTGGTGGTAGTCGCATTGTAAATCTCCTTTGCTCAAACTCATCAGTTGGTCACTGAAGTTATTGGGCGTCAGTGAAGTTGTTTAAGGAAGAAAAGTGAATGACGTTTCTGACACTAGACATACTAAATAGTGAAGCTTGTGAGCTGCTGATGTTTCCACAGTTTTGCATATGTTCAAATGGTTAAACTGCTGAAAAGAGAGTCGGTGGTAGATGTGGGCTCATTATCACAGAGAAGCATGGTGAGGGCATTCCTCACAGAGGACGGTAGCAATCAGCCAGCACGGAAGCTCAGAGTACTTAGCTCAGTGAGATGGTAGTGCTGAGACATTTTCTCTTTTCTCTTGTACTTTTAGAGGCTATGATGGTTGACCAATTTGTACAGTTGCTCTATTTTTTTATTATAAGTCCCTCTGAGGGGCAAAGTCAGTCTTTGGATGAATTTATAATGGCTACCCCTACACACACACACACACACACACACACACACACAGAGAGAGAGAGAGAGAGAGACAGAGACAGAGACAGAGACAGAGACAGAGACAGAGAGAGACAGACAGAGAGAGACAGACAGACAGAGAGAGAGAGAGAGAGACAGACAGACAGAGATAGATTATCGTTATCATTGCTACCCTGACGATAGCTTTGGTTAGATAATCATTTAGATTCCTTCTTGTTTAAAAATTCTATATTATAAATATAAAACCCTTATTGACAAGGAAGTAGCTTAAATGCACTTCATGGCATCTTCCTTAGTAGTGAGCAGAATGCATGTCAGCACCCACCAGCGCCATTTCCATCAACGTGATTTGTCTCAAGGGAGTGTCGTAAAAAGATGGGGAAACAAATTGGTCAGTTAATTAAGTGTAGCATCTGTAGTACTCTGTCAACGCAGCAAACCACAAGGCTATTTGAAGAGGCAGGATACAGCCCACTCCCTGTGCAAACTCTGAGGACTTATAAGAGACACACGGGGATCCTGTGATCCTGATCCAGCAAATTCACCAAGGCTTCAAAACAGAAAAATAAAATGCATAGAAAGTCAGGAGGGCTCTCAGGCTCCCAAACTCACTGCCATCTGGAAAGTTCAACTTGAAATATAAAATAAAACCACGTTCAGCTTTTAACTGACTGATTAATGGTTCCATCCCACATGCACTGGGCAGGAATCCGAAATCAGCATCGGTCACAAGTCTCCGATTGCTCTCTGTAAAACAGCCAGTGGAAACTGATAATAGGTTTACAGATGCCTTTTTCTCTAGACTGTCTTACCCTCCACACTGCTTCCCCTTTCAGCATGCTGAGATCTCAAGCTAATACTTTTCCATCTGTGTGACCACATTTTCCTGTCAAATAATCATCATGGTTTTTTGTTGTTGATGTTGTTTTTAAATCTAGGACTAAATGTATGTGGAGTGGTCTTTAAAAACTGCCTGGAAGTGGCTTTAAGTTGAAGGTTCTTAACCTCTCTTCTCGGTGTGGTCCATTACCCTGTCAAGTCCAGCTTGCCACAAGAGACCACAAGCTCTCTTCTTGTAAACGTCTAAGCAAGTAAAAGTCAGGGTGACGATCCCTGATGGAGTCTAATAATTGGAACCCGAGAAAGCTTTGCATTTCACAATAAATGTAAGTCGGAAAAAAAAAACCAGCGTTTGCATCATGTCTAAGTGTTCAGTGTAATGAAAAGCAAATAAATAAATAAATAAATAAATAAATAAATAAATAAATAAATAAGGTTCATTCGGTTTCCCTTTCCTTCTCCTACAACCTATAACATCAGGACATCACTATAATTTAAATTCCAGAATGCCATTCATATAATGGGAGCATGAGTTATGTTCCACTTTGTGGTGGTACTGTCTGACAAGTTCTGGAGCCTTTAGAAAGGGGCCAGCCTCATTGGACAAAATGGGTTGCTAGGATGGATCTTATGGATTAAGTATGGTTAAAGTTCTAGCCCAGACTCTGTGTTCTCACTTGCCACTGAGATGTGAACAACCTATCCCCAAGAACAGGAGCTGTCCCCCCACCCATAAACAGGGGTGTCCTCCCCATGAACAGGGAGTGTTCTCCCCAAGAACAGGAGCTGTCCTCCCCATGAACAGGGGCTGTCCTACCCAAGAACAGGAGCTGTCCTCCCTATGAACAGGGAGTGTCCTCCCCAAGAACAGGAGCTGTCCTCCCTATGAACAGGGAGTGTCCTCCCCAAGAACAGGAGCTGTCCTCCCTATGAACAGGGAGTGTCCTCCCCAAGAACAGGAGCTGTCCTCCCCATGAACAGGAGCTGTCCTCCCCAAGAACAGGAGCTGTCCTCCCCATGAATGGGGCTGTCCTCCCCAAGAACAGGAGCTGTCCTCTCCATGAACAGGGAGTGTCCTCCCCAAGAACAGGAGCTGTCCTCCCCATGAACAGGAGCTGTCCTCCCCAAGAACAGGAGCTGTCCTCCCTATGAACAGGGAGTGTCCTCCCCAAGAACAGGAGCTGTCCTCCCTATGAACAGGGAATGTCCTCCCCAAGAACAGGAGCTGTCCTCCCTATGAACAGGGGCTGTCCTCCCCAAGAACAAGAGCTCTCCTCCCTATGAACAGGGAGCGTCCTCCCCAAGAACAGGAGCTGTCCTCCCTATGAACAGGGAGTATCCTCCCCAAGAACAGGAGCTGTCCTCCCTATGAACAGGGAGTGTCCTCCCCAAGAACAGGAGCTGTCCTCCCCATGAACAGGGGCTGTCCTCCCTATGAACAGGGAGTGTCCTCCACAAGAACAGGAGCTGTCCTCCCCATGAACAGGGGCTGTCCTCCCCAAGAACAGGAGCTGTCCTCCCTATGAACAGGGAGTGTCCTCCCCAAGAACAGGAGCTGTCCTCCCCATGAACAGGGGCTGTCCTCCCCAAGAACAGGAGCTGTCCTCCCTATGAGCAGGGAGTGTCCTCCCCAAGAACAGGAGCTGTCCTCCCCATGAACAGGGGCTGTCCTCCCCAAGAACAGGAGCTGTCCTCCCTATGAGCAGGGAGTGTCCTCTCTAGAGTGATCAGTGCCTTCTCTACCATGAACATGTGAGCTGAAAGAAGCCTTTGCCCTAAATCTTCCATCAGGTATTTTGTCCCAGCAACAGGAAAACTAAGTCTCCAGTGGTGCTCAGTCTTGTCTTAGTCTGTATTGACTACAAGATATTGACCCATGTTCTCTGATGAGACATTTACAAACCTTTTAATTGTATAGTTTATTTTTCTTTCTTTTGTAAAAGTAATATTTTTAAATTTATTCTTTGAGAATTTTATACATGTGTAGAAAGCATTTTCGTTGTATCCATCTCCCATCTCCCTCTCCCCAGTCCAACTCTTCTCCGACCTGCCAACATGCACTTTCCCAACTTTGTCTTCTTTTTTAAAAATCCTGCTGAGTCTAATTAGTGATGCACACATGCACATGGAAATGAAGCCATTCATTGGAGCGTGAACAAAGTACCAGTAGCTGCAACCCCCACAGGACTGTCTGTCTTCCAACAGCCATCATGCCAGTAGCACCCCAGTAAGGGATCAGGATCTCACAAATCTGTCCCCAATCCATGCTGGTATTTAGAGTGGCTTCAACTCGTGAGGATAGCCACAGCTATTGAGTTATGAATGGGCTGCCCATGCCATTCCCAGAAGGCAGCACTATATGCTACTTCTCCTCATCCTCCAGTTCTTAAATTCTTCCAATCCTTCTTTCACAGCACATCCGGAGCCTTGCAGGGAGGAGTTGGCATAGATATCCCATTCAGGGATGAGGAATACTCATGGCCACGTATTCTCAGTACCAATCATGAGTCTCTGCGTTGACCTGTTGCAAACAGAAGCTACTCTGACTGAGCAAGAGCAGTACAGATCTATGGGTAATAGCATAAATATTTAGCAGGCAGATTGACAACATGTTCATTTAGCAAAATAATAGACTTTCTTCTCAGCCCTAGAGTTTCTCTAGTCACGGGACTATGGAAACTATGGAATGCTCCAGGAAATTTTGCACTGGGACCATGTTAACCTCCTCTTCATCCTTCCAACTTTAGGGTATGTGCTGCTGAAGCAAGCACCCCTTATTTTCCTCACTGTAGCCCTTTAAGAACCCTGATTTGGGTGTGAGGGGATGGCTCAGTGTGCGAAACTCTTGTTATACAAGCCTGAAGACCAGCATGTGGATTCACAGAACTTGTGTAAACATTAAGTGGGAATGACAGCCTGCCTGTAACCCCAGAGTGTGGGAACAGAAACAGCTTGATGAAATAAGAAAGGCCAGGAGAGGACTGAACACTGAGTGGAAGACAAGCTCGGGAACTGGGACAATCAACAATGACAAAGAAAACATAAGAAGGTACCAGTGGGGATTTACAGATATATCTAGAGCTCTGAGGAAACCAATTCTATGGATAATAGAAGGAGAAGAATCTAGTTCTAAAGGTATAGAAAACATGTCCAGGATGCTCTTTTTGATGTAGTTGCAGAATTATATGATAAAAGCAAATTAGGATACCATTGTATTAACCTCTTCTCCCTACAAATTATTCACTTAGAAGTTACTTAAGATGCTGTCTTTGCTTAGTGCTTGCACAAAGGATGTATGTTCATCATTTTGCTCTTGCTTGCCATAATGCCTCCCTGCCATGACAGACTCTTATCCCTCTGAAACCATTAGCGCAAATAAATTCTTCTTTAGAAAGAAACAAACAAAGAAGGAAAGGTGTTGGTAGCCATTCAAAGGAAGACTGGCAGGGTTCCTAGGCCGTGTGAAGGACATGCAGGCAGTGGGTAGCACTGAAGGACACGTGTTAATAAAACAAAGTACCCACAGCATTCTTTGTGGCTTTCTTCATTGGGTGCTTGTAACAGGGTGGGAGAGATGACCTCAGTTCATCGCTGTACTCTTAGTTTGGGTATAAGCTGCCTCAACACACAAAGGTCCAAAGGTTTTTCAGTACACAGTGAACTAAAAACTAATTCAATATACAAGTGAAGTGAAGCCAAGCAGCTGAGAGTCAGCCAATCACAAGGGGCAACTTTTCAAGCCATGTTTGAACAAAGTAGATATGCACAGACTAACCAATCAGGCCGTCTCTTTCCTAAATTTCCTGCTGGCTTCTTCCTTTTCTCTGCTTGTAAATATAATCTGCTTCTGTGGTGAGTAGAAAGCTCTGAAAGGCTTTGGGTCCAAGCAGCTGCCCAACTAACTGGGATCACAGAGTTTCACTTATGACAGTGGTTCTAAATCTGTGGGTCGTGAGCCCTTTAGGAGTCACTCCTTCCACAGGAGTCACCCCTTCCACAAGGGCCACCTAAGACCATCAGAAAACCCAGATATTTACATTACAATTCATAACAGTAGCAGAATTACAGTTATGAATAGCAATAAAATGATTTTATGGTTGGGCATCACCACAACAGGAGAAACTGTATTAAAGGGTTGCAGCATTAGGAAGGTTGAGAAATACTGACTTAAGAGCAAGTATTAAGATTAGAATATTGCTACTTTTTCTTGTGATGGCATCTAAAATCTAGCACATGGCTAGCATCTTTAGTTTAGACAACAAATATTTTTTAACAGAAGTCTGAAAGGGGCTGGAGAGAAGGCTTAGCAGTTAAGAGCTCTGGCTGCTCTGCGAAGGACCCAGGTTTAGTTCCCAGCACTCACATGGCAACTTACTATTATCAGTGACTCCAGGCTAGGTGGATAGTGTACCCTTTTCTAGTCTCAGAAGACACTAGAAACACATAAAGTGCGCTTAGATATATTCAGGCAAAGCACTCATAGAAATGAAAATAAAAATAAACAAATCTAAAAGAAATAATTAAAAAATAAGAAAGAAGCAATTAAAATACATAAGTTAAGAAGTGTACTTAACCCAGGAAACCGTATCAGTGTGGTTGTCTAAACAAGACTTGCACAGTGACAACGACAGTTGCCATCCCATCAAAATGAGGGAAAAAAATCTCACAAGACTCTCACCCCTAGATGAAGTGCTACAGGTAGTTAAAGACTCCTCAGAAAGGGAAAAGCAGTCCTTCTCCTCTCTGCTGGAGGCCATAGAAAATGGGGTAGTAAAAGAGAGTGCTCTATTGGTTACAGTTTGTGTATATCTGTTTTATTCAAACATGGCTTTAACAGTTGACCCTTCTGCTTGGCCCTCTGACAGGTTATCTAATCCCAAGTGGTCACCCCTAGTCATATCTACCGTATGAGGAACACTGAATGCATTTAGAAGGTTGTATACACACACACACACACACACACACACACACAGACACACACACACACACACAGACACACACAGACACACACACACACACACACACATACGCACACACACACCGAAGAAAAAGATGTCATGAATTTGAGAAGTAGTTGGGGAAGGAAGCATGGAAATGAGGTAACTACACTACAAATGCATGTAACTCTAAAAACAGCTAAGATGAATGCAAGCAAAGAGGTGTGCTTAAACAACTAAAGTAAGAATAAACTGATTTTTACCTATTAATAGAATCTTCATTAAGGTATTACCACTGTGTGTGTGTGTGTGTGTGTGTGTGTGTGTATGTGTGTGTCTGTAGAACAAATAACGCCCTTGAGCCCGGACATTTGCAATATGGCAGAAGCAGTCTTGCTGAAGACAAAGGCATAAGGAGCATATTTTCTTTCGGGAATTTCAGACTCTCATAGTCCTTGAAGTGAAATGTTTTCTCAGAAATCCCAAGCCTGCATGGAAACGCCTACCCCCTTAGCTGAGCTGAACATGGTCTCACCATGACTGCGACACTTGTGCAGAGCTCTGGTCACTACAGACACAGGTATTCGAAGGGCAGCTGGAGGCCATGTTTGTAGATGGCAGTAGCTGACAGTCTGACAAAGGCATCTGTCATGGACTGGCTGTGGAAAGAAAGCAGACTGGGCTGAGTCTGTCCACAGCTGATTGACATTAGCCGGGAAGTTTTCTCTTTAAATCTCTAGACGGTCATCAGAAAGCCATTACAGGCTTCAGATATATTAATTTATTTTAGAGCAACTTTGAGTGATGTTCCCAATTCAGTTGGCCTGAGCTTTTTTGGTTCTTTCTCTGAAATTGTTTCAGTCTTCTCAGGATGACTGCAAGTATCTTGGCAGAGTTCAACATTGTGGTTTATTTTTCTCCTGTTCTTGGGAAATAGCAAGGGGTGAATCTTCAATTGTCAGAGCTCGCTTCTCTGGTGGCTTCCAGGGACAGGGAATGGCTCCTGGTTTTGATTCTAGAAATGCATTGTGTCTTCTTATGTGGAGACTGATATGAGACTGACAGGGGGTGGGGTATGATAGATGAGTCAGTTACCGCCAGGCTCACAATAAAGTCAGCAGAGCCCACGGTGGTTTTGAGGGTGGCCTGTCTACTGACTCTCAGACCTGGGGCACTGATCTGAAAGTGCCTGCCTTGACCATTCAAGAGTGGTATGTGCTATTGTTCCCACAAGGCTCACCTTGCTCTTGTCAGATTAAAACCCAGGCCTAACAACATCTGCTTCCATCTCTTTGTTGGCCCATGGAGTCAAATGGCAAAGGCTCTGTTTGCCAGTATGGACTTACAGAAGGTGGTCTTTGGTCACTGGATGAGAGTTGGTGTATAGGCATCTTAGGTGTTTTCACGCTGAGCAACTGTAACTTTGTGTTCATCGTCACCCACTCCCATAATGCCTCCAGGCCCTGGTTGACAACTGAGTGGACAATGAGTATATACATGCTACCTTAATTGGCATACCCAGTGTCGATTCTCCTAGAAGTGAGTTCTTTTTGTCCTCAGTAAGTGATGTGTGGACTAATCCCTGTCCAAAGGCCATGCCCGTGGTAAAACAAACGGAGTCTGTGCAGGTCAAATAACTTTGAGAAGGTATCTAGCCTGGAGTTATGCATTGACAAAATGAACTCTGGGGAGGTTTCCTTTCTGCCACAGACATGTGCTTGGTGCTGTCAATGGTCCAGCTTGCTGTGCTCACATGTGGTTGCTGAAAACTGGAACAACATTCCTTTGTTTAGTTCCACCACCCATCTGTGCCTGCTCATTCCAAATGCTCATTCCTCAAGAGTTTCAGAGATAGAAGGTTGAGGTATGATCCTTCTATATGAATTAAAGTTGATCTTAAGAAGAGGAACATGCTGGGCAGTCATGGCACATGCCTTTAATTCCAGCACTTGGGAGGCAGAGGCAGGTGGATTTCTGAGTTCCAGGACAGCCAGAGATACACAGAGAAACCCTGTCTCAAAAAACCAAAATAATAACAACAACAACAACAAAAACCCAATAAAAACCAAACAAAAAACCAAAAACAAACAAACAAAAAAAACCCAAACCAAACAAACACAACGTAGTAGGTTCAGCCCTAAAGTATCTGGGTCGATTAACATAGCATCATACGACAAGGAACACATCTCTGTGGTTTTTTGCATTGCTTTTTTAAAAAATCAGGATCCCAGGGTCGTGCTGAACTTCAGGTAAAAACTCACACCTAACATTATGTCTTTTATTACTTTTAATTACTTCTCATTGACTGACCAAATAAAAATTTATTAAGTCTTCAATGGACTCCAGTGTCTATGTATTTAAAGTATGTACTGGCTAGGGTTCTGTTGTTTTGTTTTATCAACTTGACACAAGCTAGAGTCCTCAGAAAGAAGGGAGCCTCAGTTGAGAAAATGCCTTCATAAGATTGGGCTGTAGGCAAGTCTTCAGGGCATTTTCATAAGTAGTGATTGACATGGGAGGGTCCAGCCCATTACTGGGTGGTGCCATCTCTGGGCTGATAGTTCTGGGTTCTGTAAGAAAGCGGGCTGAGCAAGCCAAGAGGAGCAAGCCAGTAAGCAGCACTCTTCCATAGCCTCTGCATCAGCTCCTGCCTTTGGGTTCCTGTTCTGCTTGAGTTTCTGTCCTGGTTTCCTTTAATGAACTGTTATGTGGAAGCGTAAGTCCGAACCCCCTTTCATTCCTATATTGCTTTGGTCATACTGTCTCTTTACAGTAGTAGAATAGTGACTAAGTCACCCAAACATATTTTCTTTTCTTTTTCTGAGCATGAGGACCAAATCCAGGGCCTTATGTTTGCTAGGCAAACACTCTATTGCTGAGCAAAAACCCACCCCCTTCCCCTTTTAACTTTTATTTTAGCGCCTTTTAAAATTTGCCAACCATTTAACTCTATATGTTCTAGAAGAAGATGCTAGTCTCAAACACTCAAGACAGTTTAGCTGTGTCTTTCGAATGTTTCAGTTTGCAAAGTATTTTTGTCCAGGGTTCTGTAAACAGCCTCTGCTGGATCATACTCTCCTTGAAGAAGAATGAATAGGGAATCAGCCTCTGTCCTCTCCTACTCTTTAAAATATACTCAATGTTAAAAAAAAAAAAAAGCAGCCACACGAATGTTTCTTTTATGACATTCAGATAATGTGGCTTATAAAACTTAAATTGCTCATGATGATTCTTCTTTGCCACTTTCGTATCCACTCATAGCTTATGGAAATCATCTTGGGTTTATTCTTCATCACTTAGACATTCATTATTTAGAGAAACTAAATTGCCTGAGAAAACTAGATATTTCTTCCTTTAAGAGATTTCCCCACTAACTTACTGGGAGGGGCCCAAGATGGCTTGTTCCACTCTGAATTGTTCTACAAGCAAATGAGGCATCCTCCCAGGGTTGAAGGTCTTCTAAATGAGTTAGTACTGATAGCTGAACAAGACCACCGAGAGAGATGTTTCTTCCCACACTATTACAAACACTTCCCATTTTGCTTCTGCTATCTTAGTGGTCATAAAAGATCATCTCTAAATCATGAGTCCATCTTGATAATTCTGCTGCCTATCTAATGCCATCACCAGTTACAGCTTAAATCTTCAAGCCCCATGGCCAGGCTCAAGTGTGTGTGTGTGTGTGTGTGTGTGTGTGTGTGTCTGGTATGAGACAGAGAAGGGGACACTGAAAACAGTAGCTTAAGGGTTGCTTTCCTTATAGATCTGGGAAAACAAATGGGAGCTCTAGTTCCACAGGAAGTCCCAAGGTAGCAGGGTACAGGACTAAGAGAGAAGGGAGACCATGGGGCTCTGCTGTACTGGTACCCAGGGTTGTTCTGAGCTTCCCACAGAGATGGATTGACTAGCCTAAGGAATATGGGTGAGAATTAGAGACCACTCTCACCTGATTCTAATATTGACATTAGACTTTACCATGGTGGAAGTTGTGGGATTTGCTGGTTTTTTTTTTTTTTTTTTTTTTTTTTTTTTTTTTTTTTTTTTAAAATAACTGGAATGAGGGACATTCAGGGTATATAATAAATCACTTTATGAGAGGTGGGAGAAGTTGTCTGGAAGTGATAAGGTATGAACGACTGGCTTTTAAATGACTGGTGTCAAACTTGCAATGGATGCTGAAGTAATGTAAAACAGCAAGAATTCATTGTGTTGCTAAATATTCATTAGAAAAGGTATTATCTCAGATCAAGTCAAGTTATACAGAGAACTAGGACCTAGGAACAAAGGTCAGTGAAACCTAGAACTTAGAAATATGTTCATGGTGTAAGGGAATACACCTTTCCCTTTTTTATTTTATGAAGATATTGTTTTAAAGTTCCATGGGCCCCTTCTACAGTCCCTTGTCCTTGAGGATTATAAGGAGTCCCAGTAATATGGGTAATATTAAATTGTTGACCAAAAATCTCAAATGCTTGACTGCAATAGCCAGTTTCATTATCTGTTTTTTAATTGGATAATTTATTTATCTACATTTTAGATGTTATCCCCTTTCCCCATTCTCCACCCCCCAGAAACCCCTTATCCCATCCCCCCTCCTCCTCCTGCTTCTATGAGGCTGTGTCCCCACCTATCCACGTACTCCTGCCTCCCTGCCCTCGAATTTCCCCACACTGGGGCATCCAGCCTTCACTGGACCAAGGACCTCCTCTCCCGACAAGGCTATCCTCCCTTACATATACAGCTAGAGCCATGGGTCCCTTCATGTGTGTTCCCAGGCTGGCTGTTTGGACCCTGGGAGCTCTGGTTGGTTGGTATTGCTGCTCTCCCCATGGGACTGCAAGCCCCTTCAACTCCTTCAGTCTTCTCTCTAATGCCTCCTTTGGGGATCCTGTGATCAGTTCAATGGTTAGCTGAAAGCATCTACCTCTGAATATGGCAGGCTCTGGTAGAGCCTCTCTGGAGATTGGGAAATCAAGCTCCTGTCAGCATGCACTTCCTGGCATCCACAATTGTTTGCATTTGGTGATTGCACATGGGATGGATTCCCAAGTGGGATAGTCTCCAGACAGACTGTCTCTCCTTTTGTCTCTGCTCCACACTTTGTCTCCATATTTGCTCCGGTGAGAATCTGACATTGGCCAAGGACAAGGAAGTGGGCTTCAGGCAGGAATCTGACATTAGGCTAGAACAAAGAAAGAATTTCAGGCAGGAATCTAAATCTTAGGCTAGAACAAGGAAGTAGGCTTCAGGCATGAAAATGACTTTGCAAAAGGATGGGGGAGTAGGCTCAGATATTTTGGTCATCCTGATAAGCCCTAAGAAACAGTGATCATGGGAGTGATCAAGGAACTTTGTTTATTGCCTTGCTTGTTCTTTGAGTATTTGTGTTCATTGTCTTGCTTGTTCCTTGACTATTTGCATCTATTGTATTGCTAGTCTCTCAACCTAGAACTGACCTTAATACTTGTATGTAATTAAAGTGGTATAAAAGCAAAAGGAGGAGGGGGATGAGACGGGGTTTTCTGGGTGGGGGAGAGGATGAGGAAAGGGGATGAGGTCTGAAATGTAAATAAATACAATATTCAATTAAAAAGTAGCAAAAAATAGCAAAAAGAAAAGAAAAGAAAGGAAAGGAAAAGAAAAGAAAAGAAAAGAAAAGAAAAGAAAAGAAAAGAAAAGAAAAGAAAAAAGCTCATGTTCCAAGCTTGTCAGATGCTGCCACAGTATGATTTCATTTTATTCTCACAAGACTACTTAAAGGCAGGCATCTCCCTGGATCTACTCCTGGGCTTGCTATAAGTCGGGATAAACTTGTTTTGGAGTGCCTAGCTTGTAAATGACACCACCCCAGAGGTGGCTTCCTTGAAAATCCTTGATTTCCAACAAGAGGGGTAAGGTGGTGGGAAATGGTGAAGTACGTGTAAGCAAAGAGGTAGAGAAAAGACAGAAAGGCAGAATGATGTGCAGAGTGAAGGGTAATGTTGGTGCTATGGGCTCATAAGAACTCTGACAATAGGGAGGGGAGCAGGAGCAAGAATGTAGCAGGTATCACCAGTCACACAGGATGTGTGGTCCCTCATCTTTTAAAGCCACCACAAAAGCAATAGACTGTTATTGGATATGGAGTGGAAAGTATTAAGTCTGTCTTGAAATGTCAAAATCGAGGCTTCAAGGAGGCATCTTTATTTGCAATGGATGTTTTCACTTAAATGTAAAATGTCTATGGTGCCCCACTTGTATACAGCTTCTAGTGATTACAACACTATCAGTCACAATCAGGAGAAGGTTATTTAAAGATGCCTCCTTTTGAGGAGCCAACCCAGTTAGACTTCGAGTCTCAGTGTCTGCCCTCGAACTGGGGGATCTAGACACTGCTGAGGATTTTAATGAGTGCTGGCCAGTGGGCAGCTACTGGGTTAGGGCCCAGCTGATCCATCTCTGTTGTCTCTGTGGCTGCCAGGGTAGTAGGCTCTCTGGAGGCCTGGGAGGCCTTGATGGTTAATGTGTAGTTTGTAAATGCACTAGCATCCACGAACATCGAACTGAGATGTATTATTCATGCTGGATCGAGAACAATAGCCAGGCTTTTGTGGTTTATGCAGTAAACTCTGTTTTCACTTAAGAGTGGAATATAGTAAATACAAATTGATGATACAGGCAATAATTATCATAAAACCACAGCATAGGCAGGCTGACAGGGGAGGCCTGGGGCTAATTTGCAGCTAATTGGATGGGAAATGTTTCCCTGTAAAGAGTTTCTTGCCTAAGCAACCGGCTATTCACAAGCGCTAGTCACTAAGAACTCTGCCTTGCTGTGGTCAGAGAAGCCACTCTGTTCTTCAGATATAGTGTGTCTTATTCCCTATTTACTGCTTACTTTTTTGGGGGACACAACTGGTGTTTTTATTTTTAAGTAATTGATTAGAATATTATACATCAAAACAAAATTATTCCAGAATTTTCAACAATAGAAAGAAACTTGTTTATGCAATGTTTTGTTTGTTTGTTTGTTTTGGTTAGCTTCTTGCTCTCCTAACAGATCTGGATGGGGTGAAAATTGTATGGTTTCAGCACATAAAAGTTATCTAAGCTCAAAAAGGAATGGCTTGGTCTGGCAAGCTATAGTTCACAGATCCTTGATGTATGAAGCCGGCTGCTCCAGTTAAAGGAGACATTATCTCCAGTCATAACCATTTAGATGCAGGTCTACCCAATGTTTACCTAGGTGTAGCAGTGGGTGAGGGTGGGGGTGGGCAGGGCTTAATAGCAAGTGCCTGGAGGGGAGAGGTCCAGGGAAAAGTACAGTCCATTCTTGGTAGGAAGCTCTCCCTAGTGCAAATGCACCCCTGTCTGCCACACCAGTCATCTGCAAGCTTCTTACCCACTTACTGAGGAAGAGCATCTCCCCGCAAAGCCCCTGAAAGAGTGCTTAAGGTCAAGACATATCAAGCTGTGTAGAAATTTCCATGTAGTTGTCTCTGGATAATAGCACCTTTCAATTGTGTCTCTAAGAAGCACAGCATTATGGATGCGATATTTATGCATCACTTCCTCCACATTTATGTAATGCTCCATTATCCTTAGAGGAACAAAAATCACATATAGACATTCGAAAATTCCCCTCATCACACTGTGGTAATTACTATCTTACAAATAGGAAAAAGACGAAGCACTCTTAAAATGGAAGAGGTGGGTAGATGGAGTGTATATATTTCAAGCAAAATCCAGCATATTTTATAGTACAGCTATAATTTTTCAGAGGAAACACAGCCAGAGGTTGTGTTGTTTATTACTTATTTTTGGTTATTTATTAGAAAAACCTTTTATAAAGCTCCTTTGGATTTTAAATGTATTTACTTTATTTTATGTGTATGAGTATTCTCTCTCTCTGTGTGTGTGTGTGTGTGTGCGTGTGTGTGTGTCTGTGTGTGTGTATGTGTATGTCTGTATGTGTGTGTACCACATGCATGCCTCATGCCTGGGGAAGTCAGAAGAGGGCGTCAGATCCCTTGTAACTGCAGCAACTAGAGTTATGAATGGAGTCCCCATATGAGTGTTGGAATTGAGTCCAGGTCCTCTGCGAGAGCAGCAAGTGCTCTTAACCCATGAGCCATCTCTTTATACCCATTTTTACTCAGATTTAAATTACATGTTGCTTTTAATTCCATAAAAAGTAAAGGTGCTTTAAAATCTGGGCGATTTCTCCATAAATAGTACAAACCATACTTTTCAAGCAGTTTAGTGGTACAGCGTCAGGACCAGCTGGTCCTGAGACAGCCTTTGTGATCTGCTCTGTTTCCGATGTGATCATCTCTCTCTATCTCTTTCTCTGAGATTCTTACTAGGTAGTGCCACTGTTGTGGGCGCTCCCTAAAATACACGTTTGTAATCTCTCCTTTTCACAGTCAATGGGAGAATAAGGGATGACAGTCACACATTTTGTTTTGTCATTGTTGTTAAGGGAACATGGCACTTACCAGGAAACAGGTACTGCTGCTCTCCAAGGACAGGCTGCTGTTCAGAACCCAAGAACGTATTCCTTCATGATACTTTGTAGCATCCTTCTGTCTTTCAGTTTGCTATAGGATTTCTTATTGCCCAGCAGAACGTTGCATGGTGTTTCAAGATTAAGCCCAGACTGTACAGGCATGATGCAAAGCTGCAGAGGAACGAGCATGGCAGATGGTGTGGGATTCTCATGCAAGGTAGGGCATTCCTGGCTCTTAATCATCAGTCATAGAGAATTGCTATGAACTAGATCTTATGCACCACAGTAGCTTTGCACGTTTGTCTTTTTTTTTTTTTTTAAATATAGCTGTGTTTCATAGCTGAAAAAATAATTAAATATTGGTATGTGTAGGGGACAACATTTAGTGATATAACTTGTACCCTGCAAAGTGTTTGTCTTGCTCTTACCCAAGGTCTTGAAAGCCTACATCACCATCTTCATCCTGGAGAGAAAATGTTCCCATCCTTGTGGGGTGAGCTGTTATTCCATACACAGCCAGGTCTGCTATGGATGGAGCAGGACCCAAGTGTCTCAGGTGACTCTGGGTGTCTGGGTGACTCTCCTTTGCAGCTGTGCACCCTTTCTTGCCCATTTGAGCTTCGAGTTAGGTGTGATTCATGGAACATTATCTCTCCACCACATCAGAAAGTCGAAATCCTGACCATGGGTGTGACAGCATTTGAGTGTGAGGCATTTGGGAGGTGATTAGGAAGGTTAATGATTAAGTTTAATGTGCCCATGAGGTGGGGTCCATGGTGGAATTGATGCTCTTCCAAGCAGAGACACAAGACTCCCCTCACTTTCTTTCCTTTATGGTACACAAAGCGCACACCACACCCAACAAGATGGTGACCTCTTTCAACTAGAGAGAGAAGTCCTTTACCAGAAACCATTCATATTGGCACCTTGACCTCACAGATGCAGC
This sequence comes from Arvicanthis niloticus, assembly GCF_011762505.2. Classification (NCBI taxonomy): domain Eukaryota; kingdom Metazoa; phylum Chordata; class Mammalia; order Rodentia; family Muridae; genus Arvicanthis; species Arvicanthis niloticus. Next base: position 25,418,240 of record NC_047671.1, read on the forward strand.
AGTTACCACTGTGAGGCAATAAACATCTATTCTTTAATCCATCTTTTCTTTGTTATTTGGATATGATCCACTAAACAGACTTGGTACAGTACAAAAGGAGCAGAGTGAGTTAAACAAAGGGAAGCTTCTTGTTGATTATAGCAGATTGAATACTCAAAGGTTTTGGGTCCCAAATTCTGGAGCATACAAATGCCAGCTGCCCTATATGGAAAAGATTCAATTACGGATCTGGAAATGGGGCCATGAGCCTTGATTATCGCTGGAGAAGAAAATGGCCTTTTAGTAGCAAAAGAAGCTTCAGCTAATCTAGACTTCAGAAAAATCTAGTAACCAGGGCATTCCACAGAGGCAGAAGGAGGACCCATGACCACAAAAGAGGAGGAGGTATATGACCATGGAGAGACTGGAGTGGTGTGACCATAAGCTAAGGAATGCATCAGCCAACAGAATTGAGAAGAGGGACAGGTTGTACTTTGGAGCCTCTAGATGAAGCTTAGAGGGACACCTCTCCCTAGTGTTTCTGGCTTCTGAAACTATGAGGTAATGCATGTTTGTCATAAGGCCCTTGTGTCATCTGTTGCTTGCCATTGGAAGCTGTTCTCAGGAGTTCTTTTCCCTAGCTCTGCTGCTGCTGGCCACATCTGACCTGACAATCCTGCCTTTCACTATTGGTGTCTTTGTAGCTGCAGTAATTGGGGTAGGGTGGCTGGGGACTTAGCTCAACAGTGGTACCAGGGCTGGGAAATTCTCTTCTAACCTCTGGGTAGTGGGTAGTAGCCCAAGGCCAGATGCAAGGCTACCTCACATGATGTTTTTTTGGCAAATGGGCCTATGGTAATTCTCAATGGTAGTTCATTGTGTGGTGAAAAGAGAGAGAGAGAGAGAGAGAGAGAGAGAGAGAGAGAGAGAGAGAGAGAGAGAGAGAGAGAGAGACTCTTGTCAGAAAGCTGCTCTGCAACCAACTCATACCCCACTTTTCTGAAAGAGCCTTTCTGTTTGGTTTCAGCATTTCACACCACCTCACTTCAATGGAGAAGAGCACCCAAGATGACTTCTAGAGTTTGAACCCTTTCAGAAGGCTACCAAACACTGAGTTCAAAAAGGTCAATGACAGAGTCAACATTGTTTTTCCCTCACTAAGTTTTTTGAATTTTTGAAGCCTAGATTAGAGGAAGGCACCTTAGCTGCTAGAAAGAGCATTTTCTCCCCCAGGAACCAGGAAGACCCATTCTGTGAACTGGCTTTTACCTGAAAACCCCAACTTTCTCTAAGATTAGCCATATTAGCTGGAATTTTAATGTTTTTACTCCAATTTGAGATGTGGCTGAGGCCCTGCCTCGTAATGGAAAACACCTTTGCTACCTCTGACCTCCCCTGTGCTGTGAGCTTCCTCTTTTGAGGTCAGTGGCCAATGCACTTTCAGTGCCAGTTTGTATTTGCCAAGAGGAAAAAGAGTGTGCCTTGTTCTCCCTGCAGGCAGCTGCCCCGTGTGTGTTGTGGGCATTTGGGCCCCTTGCCTAGCTCTGTTTCTCAGTTATGTTGATTAAAACCTAAAATGCAAATCCTAACCAATGACATCTGCTTCATCTTTCTGGGGGGGGGTGGTATCTGGTGATCATTAATCTCACTAATTCATTGCTTATGGAGAAACAAAAAAACACAAGAAGGGTCAGCAAGTCCTGCCTTCCTGTTTCCTTTCCTTTCCCCATCTGTGGCCTTTGAGAGTAAATATGAACTAGTTGAAGGACCACTCATGTTTTTAATTTGTTTGTCATCTGAAGCACCCATATATTTGTTATATTCTAAATTTAAGTAGAATTTAAGAATGAGGAACTAGAAAAGATGCTTGGAGAGAAGATGCTGTCTCCCACACATGTGGATCACTATTGGTTTGGGGTCCCCATGCCTAACCTAAGAAGGTCTGATACTGACTAAAAGAGGGATAGGCAAGTGTCCTGAAGGGTTCTGTAAGCTCTGCTGGAAAGTCTAGTTATCTTCATAGTCGGCTGTGTTTGGAGCTCAGTTATTGTAGGATGGGTCATACCATCTGAATGACAACCAACCATTTTCTCAATGTCATTTATCTAGTGTAGATTTAGTTTACCTTAACTTGACCATTACTAGGACTTTTTTTTCTTCTTTTGGGACTTTTGACTTTATTATTGTTGTCAGACGGGTTCAAGATACTTATGAGGACAATTTTATTTAGTCACCAACACTTTTGGATATTTTGTTGCCTTCAGAATGAAATAGACAAGCAACTTGGATGTGTTTTAAAGATAGGAACATGGCAATACTTTGCATTTTTTCCCAATTTAGAATATTTTGCTCAAGAAGTTCTGAGCCTTTCGCAAGTAATATGTTAGTAACACAGCAGTGGCCGGGCAGTGGTGGCGCATGCCTTTAATCCCAGCACTTGGGAGGCAGAGGCAGGCGGATTTCTGAGTTCGAGGCCAGCCTGGTCTACAGAGTGAGTTCCAGGACGGCCAGAACTATACGAGAAACCCTGTTTCAAAAAAACAAAAACAAAAACAAAATAAACCTAACACAGCAGTGCCTCTTAGCTCAGGGATCCCAGGCGGTGTACTTGAAGGTGGACATCGCATCTATCTTACTCTGGTCAACTGCCTATGTAGTCTATGAATAGCTACAAGTTGTGAAACAAGAAGTCACAGTTTCTGGCTAGTGCTAATGAGTTTAGTCTAGAATGTTAAAATCTCTATGGATGACAAATGCAGTCTGCCGTCCTAGGTGGCTGTGAACTGAAGCTTTCCAGATTAATTAGAACTAGTGACAAGTATATTCTGCCAGAGGAAACTGGGGAGTTTTAGCATCCAATTATTATGTTCTCTCTACCCCAAATCCAGGGTAATTTAAATAAATTTAACTTTTATAGTGTATATATGGGCTCTTATGGTGGGAAGAGTATAGACTGTAAATTTTCCTTGGGAGATACACAAATTGAAGAGAACTTTAGGTCAGATGTGGAAGATATTAAGTAGACATTTAGGGAGGATGGGCACAGAGATTTGCAGCAATGAACTCAGAATGCAAAGGTCAGGAGTGATGATGCCCAATCTGAATCATGAGGTGTGTATGCATAGGAGTTCTATAAATGCTCACAAGGAGGCTCTGTAAAGAGAGACAGAGGTGTTCTTAGGGCTGGGGGACTTAGGGTCTGTAGACAATACACTTTGGAATCATAGGAGGCAAAATGTAGACTGGAAACTGGGAAGAAAGTAGAGCCATAGAAGTGAGTGGTAAGGGGGCGTCTACAGTTTTGATGTTAAATTTACCCGAAGGTCCATGTGCTAAGGGCTTGGTACCTTGCATTGCACTGTTGAGAATGGAAGCATAAGGGCCTGCTAGGAGGTCTTTGGGACCTCGGGGTAATGGTCTTAAAAGGGATGGTGGCATCGTGCCTGCATTTCTTCTCTTCATCTTGAATATTGGCTAGAAGGTAAATGCTTTTTTCCGATTGCAACATGCTTTTCCACACCCCTTCAGGGCCCTAATAGCAATGGGGTCACAATGGGCTGTCCCTTTCTGTACTGTGAGACACAGTAAACCTTTGCTCTGACAAGCCGAGCACCCTAAGTGGTATTGTAGTGTTGGGATGTTAGCATGGGATATACATTGTGAGCTGAGACTAACAGGTTTATCTCATTCACACAAGAAAAGACATTTCCAAGCTTGGCCTAATGTCATTAGACTGAAATTTAGTCTGGCCTTGTTTCAAAATAAAAAGTAAAACAAAGCAAAACAACAACAACAACAACAACAACAACAACAACAAAAACAAAACAAGGCTAGCGACTTTGCTTAGTGGTAAAGTACTTGTCTAGCATGTGTGAGGACCTAGGTTCAGTCTTTATATGGAGCAGGAACCAAGCCAGGACATTTGAGCTGTCACCTAGGCAACAGGTAAGAGAAGCACAGTCTAGGCAGGCAGGAGAAAAGAGGATGGGTGGATTTTTGTGTCCTTAAGCAGCTTATAATTCAGTACATTGTAACTTGGAATGATGTTGCTCTCCACACATGTCAGAAGGTACAAGAGACTGGCCTTATTCCTGAGGTGACCACCCCTCTAGGTATGCCCAGAGCACGTCTGTAAAGCATTTAAAAAGGAAACTTTGCTTTGCTTCACTGGTAGACAGTCCTTAGGGTATGTCAAGTCACTCCAGTATGCAAAGATGGAAGACAGTCCTACAAAACCAGAAAGTAAAGCAGAACTGTTTCTCCAGTTCTTCATAAAACTGAGCATTTAATCCATAGCTCGTAAGAAGTAAAGGTTCAGCCCTACGTTACTTAGCAAAACTAATTATAGAGTCAGCTATTCAAATATGGGTGTTTAGGATCTAGTTTTCCTCAGAGGAATTGAAGTTTCATCACTCTTAGGTTTAAAATAGTATGTAAGTGCTTTGGAGTGCTATTTTAAATCTGAATATTTTTATGTCTGTGTAAGTATTAACGTTAAATCAGTAATTTCCGAGTTACTACTGTGTCACATGTCCTGTGCTCAGGAACAAAGGAAATCTTGATCCTTTTACCACTGAGAACACAAATGAATCTCAACGTACTCCTTGGCCCAGTTGTCTTCCTGTATAAAATGATGAATTGGACGTGGATAAAATAAAAAAGGTCGTGTGAGGTCCCTGTGAGAAGCAATGATCCTCACTACCTAAGAAGAGCACCAGAGACTGAGTGATGTGACCCCCAAAGCGATTTTATTTACAGCTTTGCCAGGTTGGGCGTCAGCCTAGAGTGGCAGGTGTGGCGATTGGGTGCAGAGTAGTTTACACCCTAGCTCAAGACCCTTCTTCTGCCTCCTCCTCTTCCTCCTCCTCCTCCTCTTCTTCATTTTCTTCCTCCTCCTCTTCCTCCTCCTCCTCCTCTTCTTCATCTTCCTCCTCCTCTTCTTCCTCTTCTTCTTCTTCCTCCTCTTCCTCTTCCTCCTCCTTCTCCTCTCCTTTTGTGCAAATGTTAGGCTACTAACATAAAGTTGCTATTTGTGATTATCCTCTTATTTTTTGTGAGGTCCAAAGTGATTACAAATAATAACTCTATGTTGTTTTCCCTCCACCCCCAGTGGGCTTGTCTGCTAAAGGCTTAGCAATTATATTGATCTTTTAAAGGAACTAGATGCCAGTTACAATATCACAGCCCCTTTGTATTCTACTTAATTGATTTCTTCTTTCTCTTCTTATTTCCTTTGTCTGCCTATATTGGGTTTGATATTTTTGTAATAATTTCTTAAAACCAAACATTAGAAAACATTGTCTTAGTTCTTCTCCTGGCATAAGCTTGACTTGAGGTCAACCCCAGATCCCATGGTGGCAGGAGAGAACTGACTCTAGAATGTTGTCCTCTGGCTTCTGCCTATGTACTGGGGCATGCATGTCATACATGGCATATCTATACCCATACTCACATTAACATATAGACACATACAATAAAAAACAATCTTAAAAAGTTGTAGGTTTATTTAAAGGAAGGAAAATTTTCTTAAACACAATCTACAGTAGAGAAATAAATACCAAGCCAAAGGGAAGGCAAGTAAATTTGATGAAAAACTATATGTGCACGTGCGCGCGCGCGCACACACACACACACACACACACACACACACACACACACACACACACACACACACTTGAGAAAAAACAAATTTGAACCTGGCTAAGAATGGTTCTTGACCAACACTGAGCTGCGTGTTAGAAGTACCTGAGGGTAAAGAGACAGCAACAGATGGCTGCCTCTACAGTGGCCTCAGCCCTGCTTCTGAAACATCTGTGTCTACTTTCAGGTCCTGCAAAGCAAGAACTTCTGAGTTGAATTCTAAGTCAACTGTGGAAATTGAAAATGACAAGACAAATTAAAAAGAAGGCCACAGAAATTCAGGTCCTGTGTTACCTCAGAGGCTTGGGTGAATGGGGGATTTTGTAGGTGGAAAATTGTAAGACTTTGTGATTGATCGCTTGTCAGCTCGAATGAAGGGAATGAGTGCAATAGGAAAGGATAGTTTTAGCTTTGTGTATGGGGCTGTATGTATGTGTAAGCTGCACATCTGCTGGGCCAAACCCTGAAGACCCACATGAGAAGGTTGTGTGGCCACAGATGAGAGAGGTGGTTACAAAAGCTATTGATGCCAGACAACAACCTAAAGGAAGAGGGTCTTGGTGTGGGAGTTAGGAATGGCGTATGCAAGGCTCCAGTTGTTCCAAAGTAAAGTCAGAGGATTAGAAATCGGGGGGGGGGGGGAACCTAATTAAGGGAAAGAACAGATAGTAGAAACATTCAAGAAAACAACTAAAGGAATTTCTTTCACTTTTGAAACAAGAAAGCAAAAAAAACCTGAGAGATGGACCAGGTCTAAGAGATTGTTAAGTGGAGCCTCCAGGGTGGCTGAGGTTCTCTGGTCATGCTCTACAGCCCATAAAGATGAGTTGTTTTTCTGGCTGAGCCTCACAGCTGAGGTAGGATAAGAAGTAACATGGCAACACCAGCTCTGCCTGTGGGGATTGGTACTTTATGTCCATGGAGCCATTGGGAAGAAAGGGGACTACGGATGCCTGTCCCTGATATAAGGAGTTAATATTCTTTTAAGCTATGATGCTCACTCATGAGATGAATGACATTCATTCTCAAAGACAGCCAAAGAGCAGCATCCTCAAAAACTAAAGATATGAGCAAGTAAATGAAATTGTTGGATCACAGACCTGTAAATATGTATATATACATATTTACCTACCTACCTACATCTACATATATGATAAATATGTAGATAGATAGATAGATAGATCATGTGAACAGCTTTAACATGCATGTGAGCTATCCCTTCCCACTTTAAAGAGCCTCTTTTGTGTGTGCTAGAAATATGCCCATTAATTAGAGAAGAAATCAAGGATATACCTTAGATTTATTCTATTCCTGTCCTGGCTCCTTGGCTCAGTCAGTGGACTAAATGTTTGATGGTCAATATCTCCAAAATTATGGTGACTTCTGTTGTTTTTTTTAAATAGAATTATCAAGAAACTACATTACTGAAAGGCACCACTAAATCTGTGAATGGTATGGCTAGTTGATTTAGGTGGCAGATACATATCTAAGATGAGAGTCATATCCCCTCCAGTCCCCTTCAGTCCCCTCAAGTCTTTCTACAATAAGGTGGTCAGGGTGAGCTTGAGGAGAGGTGGCATTCCTTAACAAAACAACTAGAGTTGATAAAAAAATCATTGCAGGGCTTCCAGACAAGTCAAAACTCATCCTGGTTTCATGTAAGGAAAGGCCACTTATGCTGACAACTCTCAAAGAGGGAGAATATTTTTATAAATCAAGAGAATCCTACAAAATATCTTTTTTCTAATTCTTTTTTAAAAAATTATTTATTCATTTTATGTATATGAATGCTCTGTCTGCATGTACACCTGTGTGCCAGAAGAGGGCATTAGATCCCATTATAAATGGTTGTGAGCCAACATGTAGTTGCTGGGACTTGAACTCAGGACCTCTGGAAGAGCAGCCAGTGTTCTTAACCATGGAGCCATCTCTCCACCCCTCTTTTCTGATTTGTGATGTCACATTCTTTATCTTACATGTGATGTTAGAGTTCAGGTGAGGTTGTAAATTAAAGATACATGGTAATTAAGCAATGATGTTTGGCTACAGCAGTCAATCATTTACAAGAGGTGGGGAATTTTCTCAGCAGCCTTGGAAGCTCTGTGCCTGAATGAAACAACCTTCCAGCCTTGTTAACTTATCACTCTAGCCTCTATCAATTAGAGCTATCAGCCAATTTCAGCCAATGTTCTTGCTACTCAACTCAGTGGTATATTGCAACAGCCATTCTGTTTGCCAGATATGTCCTTAATAAGGGAATCTCAGTCCTGGCCAGGAAATTACCAAAAGCAATAGTTGCTCCAGTGACATTGCTTTCATCTCAGCCTTAACAAATTACTGCTTTGAGTTCCCATTCATTCTCTCTCTCTCTCTCTCTCTCTCTCTCCTCTATCTCTCTCCCCCTCTCCCCCTCTCCCTCCCTCTCTTCCTCTCTCTCCCTCTCTCTCACCTTCTTTCCCTCTCTCCCTCTCCTTCTCTCCCTCTCTCCCTCTCTCCCTCTCCTTCTCCCTCTCCCCCTCTCCCTCTCTCCTCCTCCCTTCCCCCCCCTCTGTGTATGACATGCACATGTGTGTAAGGGCCAGAGGTAAACCTTATGTGTTACTTCTTGGGTCTCATCCACTATTATTGCTGTATAACTGTCTTGAAATAGGGTTCTGTAGCTAACCTGGAGCTTACCAAATACCCTAGGCTAGGTTGCCAGTAACCCCAGGAATCCGTCTGTGTCTGCCTCACCAGTCCTAGGATTATGGACACTCATGGCTATGTCTGGCTTTTTAATGTAGGTTCTGGGGATCAAGCTCAGGTCTTCATGGTAGTTCTGGAACAAAGCTTATTTTTTTAATATTCTGTGAGACTGCAGAAGTTCAGACAAGATGCTCCCAGCCCTGCCCAGCAACAGTGCCTCCAATGCTGAGGAGCTATCAGCTCCTTTCTCTGGTCTCTAACACCAATGAACCTGTATCCAAAAACCATTCATACATATCTTCTTGTTTCCATTAAACACCTTCCACTATCTCAACCTCAAATAGCCCATAGTCTACTGATGTGTAGAATCCATTGATCCATTATGATGCTTTTATGTTCTCAATGCCTCATTGTTGTACCTTATTGTACTATTATTTCTCTCTCTATTTTTATTCATTTTGGCAGCATCAATATTAACATGTTCAGCAACACTGCTTCTCAAATATATGTCACTGTATCAAGCTAAGCTTGGGTTAACATTCTATCCAGAATAGTTAAGCAATGGCCTCTGTATCTTTTTTCATCAAACCAATTGAATTTTATATTTTACAGACAGATTTGATTAAATTAATGAATATTGTTTTAGAAATGACGTTTTCCAGTATAAAATTTCAATTATAGTCATTCTTACTTTCAAGGACAAATTTATGTAAGTCACACTTTTCAGTCCTAAAATTTATATTAAACCATTGAAAGTGAAGACCTCCATACTCGGGAGACCCTTCCTCAAGCCTCCAGAATCGCGACCACCCAAAAATCACAAGAAACCATACCTGGATGCAATCAGCAGAGGTTTATTAGGGGAGGAGCCGGCGGTCAAAAACCGACAAGCTCTTTAGCTCCAAGAGCAGGGTTTTTGGCCCTGTGTGGTGGGTTAAAGGGTCTTTTATAGCATGGGGTGGGGGGAGGAAGGCATTTTCGCGCGCTTACACATGATTGGTTGTTTTACAAATTTTGAACATAGCACTGGGAAGACCAAGGGAGGGGTAACCAAGAACAGTGGAACATTTCAGAGAATCTAGCCCAAATGATCTAGAGTCATGTGAGATCACTCTGCACACTCATTCTTCTCAAAAATGTGGTTTTCACCATGCTATTGTGTCCTATTCTGCCATTTCAGATTACTATCTTTACTTTTTCCGGCTATAGGGCTATGGCCCCACCTAGGTGGTAGCATCTTTATCTGTAATCAGGAATGCCTTCCTGCCTTGGGCGAGGCTTGGGGAATGTAATCCAGCAAGTGTCCTTCACCTGGAATGTGAAGGCCTGAAATCTTATTTTCAGTTCCGAGTTCTGTAAGGCGAAAAATCTACACATATTTCATAAAATGGCCTTTATAATTTTTCACTCTACAAAAGATCCCTGAGAGAGGAGTCCCTTACTCAAGTCTCGGGATGTCATGGCCACCCAATAATTCACAAGACACCGATCTAGATGCAATCAGCAAGAGGTATATTTTGGGATCAACCGTCTGATGGTTAATCCATAACTCACGCAGGAGTAGAGGGATTGACCCAGCGGCCCAGGGGAGGAGGAATTTTAAAGGGTAAAATCACAAACCATGGGGGGATGAGGGAGTAAGCAAGGAAACATATCACAAAAACAGTCTCAACCCATAATTCAGTCGGTCAGCTAGTTCCTGAAACCACCCAGATGACTTGCATCTTTCTTTGTACCATTCACCTTGTGGAATGTATCTCTGTGCTTTGAGCCTTCCCCACCTGCAGGTGGGTTCTCTTCCCTGAGGCCTGAGGAATGTTAATCAGTCCCTCCCTTCCTCTCCTAAATGTTAATCCAGCAAGTGTCCTTTGACTCAGGGATGATGTACTCCTCCAGGAATGTAGAATGTATCCGCTGGGGCAGTGAAATCTCACATTTAGTTCTGCTTTCTTTGTGGAACTATTGAACCAGCTGGCCTGCATTTTTTTTTTTTTTCCCCCTCAGGTCTAGGGGTCATAAAAACTTTCTATACTTTTCATAAGTTTTCTATATCTTTCACCATTATGATTTTATCTACACATTCTGATACAGCAGAAGACTTTACTATATGAGGTTTTAACAGTGTCAGGACAGTTGTGGAGAGCTTTTGGGGCTGCTTGGCAGGAATCTGACATTGGCCAAGGACAAGGAAATGGGCTTCAGGTAGGAATCTGACACTAGGCTAGAACAAAGAAGTAATTTCAGGCAGGAATCTAAATCTTAAGGCTGGAACAAAGAAGTAGGCTTCAGGCATGGAAATGACTTTGGGCTAGGACAGGAAAGTAGGCTTGGTCATCCTGATAAGCCCTTAGAAACATTGATCACGGGACTCTGTTTATTGCCTTGCTTGTTCTTTGACTATTGTGTTTATTGTCTTGCTTGTTCCTTGACTATTTGGATCTATTGTATTGCTAGTTCCTCAACTTAGAACTGACCTTAATACTTGCATGTAATTAAAATGGTATAAAAGCAGATTGGGAAAAATAAATAAATAAATAAATAAATAAATACTAAAAATAGTGTCAAAGAAGCCTTTTATTGGGCACTACCAGTAGCGACAACTTGGGGGTGTCTCCCATCTGCACCAAGAGTGAAGCCGTCTGCTTATGCATGCAGAGAGGGAGTGCTTGCTCCAATCATAATAAACCTTGCTTATAAATGAAGGCTTGTGCTTGAGGACAATCCCAGCATGGTCCCTCCAGCACCAGTCAGGGTAGCCTCTGAGAGGTCACAAGGGGAAGTATGTTCCCACTTCTGGCCAAGGTTGAAATAAATGCAAGCAAGGTCATCTAGAGTTCACGACAGCTCGTATAGCAATGTGTCTGGTACAAAAATGTTTGAAAAAGCCCTGGCAGAGGCCGCACCTACAGGAGCCAGAGACATCATTTCTGATTATAGTGTCGTTTGTTCAAGGCAACTGTGGAGTGCTCAGAAAGGTTGGTGTTGGCATAGCTTTGGTCCAGCTGGCTGCTGGGTAGATAGTTCTTCAGCTTAAGGCATCCAAGACTACAAGGGAAAGCTTAGCAACTGTCAAGGGGGCAGCTGATTGTCTCATTCCCCAACATCTTTGTGTACCAGAAAGAGCATACACAAGAACTTAAAGATGCTACCATCAACAGGAATGGTGGCTTTCACACACATTTTAACACTATGCAAACATGCCTAATGCTCCAGGGAGAGGTGGATCCTCTTCATCTGTCTTACAGTGAGCGATGATGGAAGGTTCCCCAGGTCCATGAGATCATGGATCATAAAAGAGGGGAAACTAGAGAGAAATACTTGCAGTTTAAGCAAACAGCTATTAAGCTGGTAGATGGAGGTGTGCTGAGATTAAAGGCCCTGCCAGTGGCTGTTCATCCCTCTCCTCTCATCTTGGCTCATTGGCCACAGTCACATCGTGGAATGTGATAGCAAGTGGTGGACAGTGCCCCCCCCCCAGGGCTTCTCTGCAGGCAGGCATGAGCACCTACACATTCTCTCAATGGAGTCACCTTGGCCACCTTTTCTCTAAGCTGCTTTCCCATTCAGTTGCCATACGCATTTGTCACTGTGCTCAGGAGCAGATTAATGTCATTTTAGTGGCTTTAATGGAAAAAGGTCAATTGTGGTTTGAATGAGAAATGTCCCAGATGGGCTCATGTATTTGAGTACTTGGTCCCCAATGGGTAATGATGGGGAGATTATGAAACCCTTAGGAGGCATAACCTTGCTGGAAAAAGTGTGTCATTGGGAATGGGCTTTGAGTTTATATCTGTGCCTGCTTCCAGTTCACCCTCTTTCCCATGTGTTGTTAACTTTCAGCTACCTGTATCTGCCATCCTGTCCTTCCCTACCTTTATCACAGCTAGCCCTCTGGAACCACAAGCCCAAACTAAAGCTATGTGAGGTTGCCTTTGGCCATGTTAATTTATCAATGCAACAGAAAAGTATTTAGTACAAGGTTCAAGTAGATCGAAAAACAAGACTCGAACCGAGTATATTGTGAACATATAAACACTCATTGAACCTGTGAAAACCTCACATGGATTTGTATTTCTTCTTCACTTTAACTGACCATATCCTTTTAGATATTTTTTGGCCGTGTGTGAACTACCTCTCATGTCACGATCCAATTTTCTGCTAGAATTTTTCTTGGCCATTAAGAATTATGTGCACTTTGGTTCAATTCTGTGGTTCGTTTTCTGGCTTATCTAATGAAAATATTTTTGCAATTTGTCATTTTCCTTTAGAAAAAAATGTTTGCTGAGCAGCGATGCATGCCTTAATGCACTTGGAATGCTGGGGGGTGGGGGGAAGGCTACAGGCTATCCACTTCTGGTTCTCAAACAAACTACAGCAAAACAATAAAACAGCAAAACAACAACAATAACCATTACTATACCAACAATCAAAACAATCAAGGACTTGGGATTTTATTTCATCATTCGAACTTATTTGTTAATAGTCTCTATTTAACATCATGTCTAGAAAAGATGTAACTTCTGCATCACAATAAACTGTTGTGGTTTTATTTCTTTAAATAGATTTTTTTTTACAAAGTCATTTTTTCTCACATGAATTAAATCATTTGGAGTGTTTTATGTCCTCAGAACAAAATAAGTTTAAAGTTTTTATTGGTTAATTGTTTGACCAGTTATAGAATTATCTATTTTATATGTTATAGATTCGAAATCCATCAATATCATTCACTAAATACATATTGATGTTCTGAAAGACTCTACTCTTTACAGCCTATTTTGCTACTTACTCTTTTTTCTTGCACAAAAACAGATTATATAAATTAAATATTAATAATTATAGCTTGACAGCTTGGCACCATGATGCATGCATTCATCCTACTTCTTGGGAGGTGGAGGAAAGAAGATCAGGAGTTCAACATAATCCTCAGCTATACAGTTTGTTTTAGGCTAGCCTGAGCTACACAGTTTGTTCTGGGCCAGACTGAGCTTCATGAGCCCCTGTCTTAGTCATTAAATATATTTTCCTATCTTATTACATTTATTTTTAATTGAATATACATACATACATACATACATACATATATATATATATTCATCACATACACACACACATGTATGTATTGTATATGTAGAGTGGTATGTGTGTGGTATGTTTGCAGAGATCAGAGAACAACTTTTTAGGAGTCAGTTCTTTCCTTCCATTGTGTGGGTCCCCAGAATAGAACCCAGGTCATCAAGCTTGGTGGCGGGGCCTTTAGTGGCAGGGACCTTGGTGAAGAAAATCTTCACCAGCTGAGTCATTTTGCCATCCCTATAACACGTTTTAAAAACAGGGTGACCATTTTCAAAACTTTCCGGTGGTAGTTTGAATGAGAATGGGAGATTTTAATTTTATCCAAATTCAGGGAGGAGAGAGAGATAGAGAGAGAGAGAGAGAGAGAGAGAGAGAGAGAGAGAGAGAGAGGAAGAAGAAGAAGAAGAAGAAGAAGAAGAAGAAGAAGAAGAAGAAGAAGAAGAAGAATAAGAAGAAGAAGAAGAAGGAGGAGGAGGAGAAGAAGAAGAAGAAATAGGAAGAGGTTGTACCCCTCAAAGCTGACCCTCAATCCCTGAGTAACATACATCCTCTGCAAGGATCTGCCCATAAGGGTTTCACAACCCCATGAACAGCTCCAGCAACTGACGATCACATATTTAAACATGAGTTTATGGGGGGCATTTCTCAATTAAACTGCAACACATCATGAATGTAATGTTCATGGTTTAGAAAGTGTCAAAGGTTTGCTGAAGGAGTTTACATCAGTTTCAACACCTACTAGTTGTATGAAAATTCCAAGTTCCCTTTATAATCTCAACGCTTGATGTTTGCAACTGCCTTAGTTAGGGTTTCCCTACTTTGAACAGACACTGTGTGTTGTGGATAGCCCTAGCCTCTTGTCATGGTATTTCCACTCCTGGGAGGGGCTGCGAAGGAGGAGTGAATCTTGTGAACCTTCTGTCCAATCGAATTTGTTAAATAAAGGCTAGAGCCAGTGATTGGGCAGTAGAAGAGGAGTGGGAGGAGCCAGAGGTAGGGGAGGAGCAGTCAGAAGAGTGGTTGGGGCAGTTGGCAGTTGGGGAAAGGACAGAAGATGAAGAAGATCATGACTGAGGAAACTGCAAGTTGTAAGAGATCTCATAGCTGGGGAATAGAGTAGTTCAATGGTAAATCTGCCCAATCTAGGCGTGCAGCATACATTTGTAATTAATTGAGTTGTGTCTTCCTTGACTGGGCTTCAATGGGTCAGAGACTTACCGCAACAACCGTGACCAAGGCAACTCTTATAAAGGACGGTGTTTAATTGGGGCTGGCTTACAGGTCCAGGGATTCAGTCCACTATCATCATGGTAGGAAGCGAGGCGGCATCCAGGAGGCATCCTCCATGGTTCTTGGAGGAGCTGAGAGTTCTCCATCTTCACCCAAAGGAAGCCAGGGACAGGCTGTCTCCAGGCCGCTAGGAAAAGGGTTTCAAAGCCCACCCCCGCAATGACACACTTTAACAAGGCCACACCCACTCCAACAAGGTCACACCTCCTAATAGTGCCACTCCCTGGCCCCAGCTTCTTCAAACCACCACAGCAACCTTCTACATTTTAGCCCTGCTAAGGGATGTGTAGTGATAGCTTATTGCAGTTAGAATCTGAGCTTTCATAATGAACTTGCTGAACTTCTTTCATATGCTTATGTGCCATTGTTTGCTTACTTAGGAGATACATCTGTTCAAATCATTTGTCCATTTTTAAATAGTTTAATTTTCTTATAACTGTCTCTACTTTAATTCTAAGGTAAAAAGATAATTTTAAAGAATCCTTTAAATTGTACTAAAATTTGTTGCAGAACATATTTATCTTGCTAAATATTCTAAGTTGACTTTGAAAGGGAAGTGAGTTCTGATTCCACATTGAGTCACTGGAGCACTGTCTAGAATAAGCTGGATGACAGTATTGATCAGGTCCCTCACTTTACTAACTTACTTGGTTTCTTTCCATTGATTCTCTTAGGTATTGTAAAATGATATTAAAATTACCTAGCACATCAGTGATTAATGATTTCTTTTTCTTTTTGCAGTCTCTTTCTTATTTTAATGTAATTAAAGCTCTGTTACCAGGCACATAAACATGTGGATGTTTTATTGACTTGAGATTTTCAGCTTTACTATCCTACCCCTGGGAATAGCCCTTCTCTGACGTCTACTCCATGGTGTGTGTACACATGTTTCAGCACACTACATTTTTCTACTTTTTTTTACTTTAAAAATTTACAGTTTTATAATTAATATATTTTCTAATGATCAGAAAATATAACAATTATATTTTCTAATGGTAGGGTCTTGTCATTTTAGGCAGTCTGAAAACCTATGCCTTAATCAGATGGTCCATATTTAATGGGATTATACAGATTTTATATGCTAAATCTGCAAGACTTTTGTATACTAAAATTTCTTGTAAGTGCATCTTCCTTGTGCATCATACTTCCTGTTCATAATAAATAAGTCTTGTCTGGATTCTTTTGTGTCAGAGAAAAACTCCTATTTTGCTTGATTTTCTGATGTTTTGGGGCAGTTCTATTGTCCTCAGGTAAGCTCCTTCCTAACTGTGTGAACAAAACTCCTGAAAAGAAGCTCTGTCTGCAGAGACTGGTCAGCTGAATAGAACTGCAGTATGGTCCAGAGATCAGATTGTTGCTATCCAGAGATGATTACCTTATGTTGAACAGATTTCACATGGTGGGTCTCCAACATTCTAGGGTTTCTATAGCAACCTAGGCTTCATATTGATGGCATCATGCAGTGGCCTTTCAGGATTTCCTTGCAGGGAATCCAACCCTGCCAGTCACCGAGTGCTATTAGCAGTTTTTAATAACGTTGGTGGCCCTGGCCCTTTACACTTCCGTTTTGTACACCTGCAAACTCAGCATCACGGGAACAACACTGCAAGTCTGTAGAGTGTAGAAAATAGGGTAACCCATGTGTGGTTACACTTGACTATTTTATAAAACTGAAGCTCCTAAGGACCAAGCACTTGGTAGATTATGATCATTGTCTCAGTCTCCTGGCATCTGCCATAGACTCAGTCTCTGTGACTATAAGTCTGAGTCAGAACATGGAGAATGAAATTTTTGGGGACAGAAAGGAGAAGATAATGTTTTCTCTCCTAGAAAACCTGCTTTGGTGAACTTCCTCTTGCTAGAAGTACTGAGTGCTGGTCACATGACTGTGACATTGAAGAACAGGGCACCGATTTAGTTCCCTGCCATATCAGAGGCAAGGAGTCAGAAACACAGAGACCTAAACTCAGATACAGGGTTTAGAGAAACAATGCACTTTTACGAAATGATTTATGGCCTTTTTGGAGAGAAACTACTAAAGGAAGGGACAACCTGAGTGATGTTAATTATTTATGGCTTTCTTGTACCTTCGGAAGTCTCCAGACCTCTCCAGCATGGAGATGCTTTCGATAATGCTTAAGGAAATAAAATTTAAAAACCCTCCCGATAATGGAGATGCAGTACTTATGTTGTTAACCGAAAACATTATTCATGCTCATCAAAGTGGCTCATGGAAGTCCGTTAATGTAGCTGTCTTTTCAG
Source organism: Arvicanthis niloticus (assembly GCF_011762505.2). NCBI lineage: Eukaryota > Metazoa > Chordata > Mammalia > Rodentia > Muridae > Arvicanthis > Arvicanthis niloticus. Next base: position 25,435,169 of record NC_047671.1, read on the forward strand.
TTGAAGCTCTGCTGCTTTTATTGATGGCGGCTGCTAATGCAGAGCGAACCAGCAGCTTTAAGTAATTCACACCCTCTGTGCTTGATTTCTGGTCTTTATCTTTGCATCAATAATTTCCTATTCTCTCATTTAATAGATACTATTTAGCACCGAACCCCAAGACAGTTCTTGCCAATGAAAATGGTTCCTCTCCAGGATTCAGACACACATCAAAGATAAACAGCAGGAGCCTCATAGATCCAGGGTTCAGTGGATCAGAAGTGATTTAAATGGTGTTGCTTTATGTCTGATAAGGATAGTCTTCCTGGGGCTACTTACTTTACAAATGATTGGTGGAATCAAATCTGTTAATACACTTGCAGTTGCAGTAAGAAATATAAATCAGTAAAGGTATCACTCATTACTGAATTCTAATTTCATTTAATCTATCAGCTCCTTTAGTTCTGGCCCTCAGCACAGACATGCCTGTTTGAGTGTAGTTGCTTGTGAGAGAGGAAAGTGGTGTGTGTGTATGTGTGTGTGTGTGTGTGTGTGTGTGTGTGTGTGTGAGAGAGAGAGAGAGAGAGAGAGAGACAGAGAGACAGAGACAGAGAGAGACAGAGAGACAGAGAGACAGAGAGACAGAGAGAGAGAGAGAGAGACAGAGAGTATGTGTATCATATGCGTATATCTGCCCATGCAGACCAGAAGGGGGTATCTGATCGCACAGAGCTAGAATTATGGCAGGCATAAGCAGCTTCAGGTGGGCATTGGTAACCAATGTCTTGTCCTTTGGGAAAGCAGTACAGACTTTAACCACTGAGTCATCTCTCCAGCCCCTGATGGCGATGTTTCTAGAATTCAAATATTTAGTTTATCTTGCTTAAAAGAGAAAATATTTTCACCACTTATATTCTAATCCCTCAGTACTTGCTAAAGATAAAAAGAAATAGAAGAGTTAGATAGGGTGGTGGTGCAAGTCCATGGTTACAGCACTCCAGAGGTCGAGGCAGATGGATTCTGAGTTCAAAGTCAGGCTGGTTTACAAAATGAAACACTATCAAAAGAAAATCTGAATTGGTTTACTTTTCATAATTCAAACATCCCTTTGCTCAGGATAAACTGTGGCGAGTCATCCCCTCAGACACTCACACTTGAGGAGAATCTCCAGCCGGCTGGGGTTTGGCTTTTGTTCACTTTTGGTAAGTTGATCTTCCTCCGCTGTGATGGAATCCAACTCTTGGTGCTGAAAGAGCTGGGGTGGAAACTCCAGTCCTCTCTGGAATTCTGGCTCAGAACACTCCAGACTTTCTGTTTACCCCAGACAGAGGCATTGCTCCACACTCTGAGGGGCCCTGCCAGAGTTTTCCCTGAGCTTGGAGATTTCTTCTGCTTTTGGCTTCCAACGCCAAGTTCCCCAGGGACACTCAAAATTATAGTTCTTGAAAAGTAGTTTCTTTCCATTAAAAAAATGAGGCTCTTCCAATTATTTTGTATCAAAGTGGACAGAATTGTTGGTATTTCTGGGATGAAAAAAAAATTAGTACCAAAAGTTCAAAGTTTACTCTTTATGAAAAATATTTTACTGATTGCCGTTTTCCTGAGCTGGATATGCATACATACATACACACACACACACACACACACACACACACACACACACACACACACATGCTATGCTGAAATGCTATGCACTGTGGTCCAATCCATATACTATAGATGTATCCAGGCCTAGAATTCAATGCTCGGAGAGATCAGGAATCCTCTTATAACTCATATCTATGCTTGAACCAGGAATGGAAGAGAAAAAGACTGGTGTTAAAGAGTGATTGAGAGAATAACACTCTAGGAATTTGACAGTGCTCCTGTTACATTTTAAGCTTGAACTTGGAAGCAAATTAAATCAATGGGATGAATGTGGGCACCGGGATCTATGAACTAAAAGCGTTGTGACAAGTGAGTGCCTTCTGCAAATGCTCCTCCACCCCAGCTAAGACTTGCTTTGAGTAGAGACTTGGCACTGTGAGCATGAGTATTTAGGTCAGCAAAACAGTGCTGCTGCCGTATTTCTCTCCTGCGCCAAGAGAAGATGCAAGATGTAACAACACCTTTTCATATTACTTTTCTTTTTTGGTCTCACTAAATGTAGTTTATTTACCATGACTTACAAGAGTCCACTTACCCCCTAAAGCTAGTGTTACCATACCAGGGCATTTACCTCAGGACCCCACCCATGGTGCGTCTATGACAGGAAGAGGGAATCTGACAGGATTATCAGCAGCTTGAGCAAAGTAGCAATGGGTTCTGCTGATGTATAGAAGAATGTCTTGGTCTTTTCACAGTCTCAGGAACAGCAAAGGACTTGAGTGGCCCACACTGTGGGAGCCAGCACTGGAGTTTTCAGTGCTACCTTACTGGCTTGTGTGGGAAAGCATATATCCCCAGTTTCTTACCTCCTTGTTGTCCTACACCTTGCCTTACTACTTGGGTAGTTTCTAATGTCATTAGGGCTCAACCTTCATTTTACCTGTAATTGGGTGAACTTAAGGATGTGAGCCTTTTTCTTCTGTTTAAACAAGAAGCTCTTCTTCCTGAAAGCGTCATGTGGGTGGTGTGTCTGCTTTCCTGGCTGGTGTTTCAAATATTCTTGAACTGTTATCTTCTTGAACTGGAGACACAGATAGGTAAGCTCCATAGCTCCCTTACCCAAGTCTGACTACAGGGAGACCTTGTCTGCTCCTTCCTCATTGGGGCTCTCCACCCAGAAGGACTCAGCCTTCTTCCACGCATAAGAACTGAGTCTTTACTTACTCTTGCAGTACAGCAGGAGTTATCTGAAGGTGCTGCAGGTGACTCTGCCTAGAACATTTTGGAAACAGTAACCTAATTTGCCACAGGACCTCTGGAACAGAGCCTGGTGTAGAATTTGCTTTCGATTCATATGGTGGGAGCTATGACCATGTCACCCAGTTTTCAGTGAGGCTCAGGACTCCATCTGGCTTGTGGTACTTACCCATAGTACCCAACTCCCTGTTACAGCTTACACTGTACATGCTGCACTAGGCCCTCTGATCAAGGGGCTTGGCTAATGTAAAAGGAAGAGAACTGTGTGGTCAGCCCTTGCCCCTGCTCCATCTAGGTTAGTGGGCTTTGCTCAGGGTCCCAGCTTCCTCTGAGTCTGAGCCTTCTGACTCCATCCCTCTGTCTTTAGGATTCCTCAACTCTCTTTTCACACCTCTGCAAACAACTGCTCACTGAGCCCTTGCTCACTGCTGTCCCATTTCTCCAATTTTTTTGGTCTGATGGTCATAGAAATACCTTCACAACATTACCAGTCCTCCAATGGCACCCTCAGCCCCAAGCAGATATTGGAACTGTGCTTTGAAAAATGTCTCAAATGCCTTAAGGGAAGTTGTAACTAAATGCCTCAGGTAACCCCTCTACCTAACCAAGGTGCACAAATCCATTGCTTTTCTATACACCAACAACAAACACACAGAGAAAGAGCTCATAGATATACTTGTATTCACAGTATCCTCAAAGAAAATAGAATACCTAGGAAAAAGCCTAACCAAGGGAGTGAAGGACATTTATAACAAAAACTTTGAACCACCAAGGAAGGAGATAAAGGTACTAGAAAAACAGAAAGATGTCCCATGCTCATACATTGGTAGAGTTAATACCACAAAAATGACCATCTACCAAAAGCTGTTTACATATTCAATGCATTCCCAACTAAAATCTCCAACTGATTCTCTGCAGAAATAGAAAAATCGATCCTAAAATTCATATGGAGCCACAAAGAGCCAGGATAGCCCAAATAACCCTGAGCAGAAAGAACAATGTGGGAGGGATTTCTATTCCAGATGTTGAGATATATTACATATTACAGAGCCATAGCAATAAAAACAATGTGGTACCAGCAGAGAGACATGTAGACCAATAGAACAAGATCAAAGATCTGATCATGAACACATGTAACTCCAGTCATTTAATATTCGACAAAAAGGCAAGCTGGAGAAAAGAAATCATCTTCAACAAATGATTCTGGGAAAGCTGGATAGCCCCATGCAGAAGGTTCACATTAGGCCTGTATCTATGACTTTGCACATAAACTAACTCCAAATAGATCAAAGACCTAAGTTTGAAACTTGAAACACTGAAACTGCTAGAGCATAGGCGGTGCCTATACGATATAGATGCAGGAAAGGACTTTATGGATAGGATTGCATTCGCCCAAGAATTCAGGCCAGCAAATGATAAGCAGGACTTCATCAAATTAAAATGTTTCTGAACAGCTACAGAAACAGTCAACCAGAAGAGAGTGAGTCTACTCAATGGAAGATCTTTGCCACTTACTCAGCTGACAAAGGATTAATATCCGGATTACAAAGAACTCCAAACACATGATGATGATACTACCAATCAATAAAAGGTGGCTTGAGACCTATGAACACAGAGTTCTCCAAATAAGAAAAAAAATGGCTAAGAAATATCTCAAAAATATTTTAGTCCCTAGCAACTAGAAAAATAGTAATCAAAATAATTTTAAGATTTCCTGAGGATGGCAAAATTGACAAATACTGGAGGGGATATGAGAAAAAGGAAACCCTCATTCTCTGTTGTGGGAGTGCAAACTGGTACAGCCACTCTGGAAATCAGTGTGGAGAATTCTCAATAAAGCTATAAATAAATGGACCATATGACCAAGCTACACCACCCCTTAGTGTGTGTCTCAGTCCGGGTTTACTGCTGGGAGCAGACGCCATGACCAAGACAACTTTTATAAAGGACAGCATTTAATTGGGGCTGGCTTATAGGTTCAGAGGTTCAGTCCATTATCATCAAGGTGCAAACATGGCAGCATCCAGGCAGGCAAGGTGCAGGAGGAGCTGAGAGTTCTACATCTTCATCTGAAGGCTGCTAGCAGAACTACTGACTTCCAGGCAGCTAGGATGAGGGTCTTAAAGTCCACACCCACAGTGACACACCTACTCCAAAAAGGCCACACCTACTCCAACAGGGCCACGCCTTCTAACAGTGCCATTCCCTGGGCCAAGCATATACAAATCATCACAATGTGTATATGAAAGCTTTAACATTTGACAACACAGATACTTTCTCAGTCATATTCATTGCTCACAATTCATGTTCATGTTCACAATAGCAAGGAAACAGGAACAACCTAAATGCCATAGGCTAAGAAATGGATAGTGAAAATGTGGCATATGTACACTGTGGAATACTATTCATCTGGTTAGGGGTAGGGACATCTCACCTGTGCTGCTCATGACCCTAGGGCTAGCTCTCTTGACTGACTCAGTTGGTAAGGGATGAGGGGACAGAGGGCAAACCCACCTCTCCCCCTCCCCCGACCACCTCATAGCAGATGAGTGGTGGGGCCATCTCTTCTCTGCTCACATCCTCAAGGCTGCTTCACCTGCACCCCAACTACCAGGGTCAGCTGTGCTGTCCGGGCGAAGTACAGGGCTCACTCTCCTTAGAGTGTTGCAACTGGTGAGGGGTAGGGCTAGCTCTCCCATGTTCATGATCCTGTGGGAAGCTTTTCTAACTGCTGGAGGTGAGGAAGTGGGGGCATCACTCTGCTCTTGTGCTACCACAAGGCAGAGGGATGACAGAGTCAGCTCTCAGATATTCTTGTTCTTGGGGTCAGCTCACTCTGTTATCTGGGTAAGGCTCAGGGTCAGCTCTGTCAAGTGCTGTCACAGATGAGAGGTGGGGACAGCTTTCCAGAGCATCATAGCCAGTGAGGGGTAGGGCCAGTTCTGTACAGCTCCTGGACATCCATTTGGTTCCTGGTGGCTGCCCTGACCAGGGATGTCCTCATGTTCTCTGGTGGTAATATGAGCCATGAACATAACACCAACCCCTGCCACTGAGTAACTATGGATCCAGGCATGGAAGCTTCAACTAGGACCTCATCATCTTCCAGGTGATGGGGCTAGCATCTCACGACAGGCTACTCCTCTCCACCCTCAAGTCCCTCTTCACAATGTCCAAGCTTCTCCATTTCTCAACCCTTTGACCACCTCATACTGGGCACATTGTGGTGGTTCGTTTCTACTGCAAGCTGTTTACATGGCTAGTGAGCCCTGGGTGACATTCTCTGTTCTGGAGGAAGGACATGGCACTGAGAAGGTGTCTACAGCCCACCTGAGCTGTGCATTGGAGGGAAGGTCTGTGGTCCACAGGTCTCTGTCTTCTTCCTCCCTCATTGTGCTGCATGGTGGTGGGTGGGCTCCGTGTGTCTATGGTCCTTCCATGCAGTGAGGTAGAGGGAAGGTTTGTGTGTCTTTCTCTGCCAGTACCACTTGGCATGTTAGAATGCAGGTCCCTGTCTGTCTTCCTCCTCTGGTGCTGCCCGGATTTGATTTGATTTTATGTGTCCTAGGCATAAGACAGCTTTGTCCACCAAGCCAGGCATCAAGCTAAGATGAACAAAGGACTGACATCTGCTCTGCCCCTGACTGATATAAGAGCACCACCACCACCCATAAGGTGTCTCTTTGCTCATTGTCAGGGGGGATATAAATATATTTTTTAAACTTCAAGTTTCTCATAATCGAGATCATTTTTTCTATACCTACCAAGCTACCAATTGATCATCTCCTGTGGAATGAACTCAAGAGGTGTGTTCTCACTTCTGATGGCTCACAGATAAAATGCATTCTGCAGATGTACATACTGCATGGGGTTTTGGTAAAAACAAACAAGGACCCCCATCCCCCCCAACCCCCGACACCAAAACAGAACCCTGCAAACCCAGGATGCTTTAGCTTGGCCATAGGGTACAAGGTAGTGCCTTATCTCCTCACCTGGAGACATTTCTAGATTTGTGCAACTGACTTTTTCTTTGAAGATGAGAGAGACCTCTCAGACAGGTACCAGACTCTTAGCTGTATCATGACTGACGATGCTGGGAACAGGAAGGATGATAATGGTACATGTATGTGGTGAGAAGGACTAGCTCCCATCTCTAGAGTTCCAGGCACAACGTCTGGGGGCTTGGCAATGCTGTGGCTCTATGGACTGATGTGGCAATGCTGTGGCTCTGTGGACTGATGTGGCAATACTGTGGCTCTGTGGACTGATGTGGCAATACTGTGGCTCTGTGGACTGATGTGGCAATGCTGTGGCTCTGTGGACTGATGAAGATGATGAACATCAACTGAAATAACACAGCTTTGTGTTTTTCCACATCACACTGGGAAACTTAAGAGGTTTAAGTCAAAGTTGGATCATGAATCAAATACTTTTCAATTCAAGACTCTTGCAGTGTGTGTGTGTGTGTGTAGGAGAGACACAGAGACAAAGAGACTAGTGAGAGACAGACAGAGAGAAAAACTCTGTAAATGCTTGATTGTTTCTGACCTTCTGCTCCTTTTTCCATTAAAACCTCTCCCAGAATGTTCAAGGCTGATTCTCATGTTACACCAGAAGTGAAGTTAACATCAGAGTTGTGGATTTTGGAACGCGTTTCTTAGAGTCATTGAAGAAGGCTCTGAAGAGTCGGGTCTGTGTGCAGTCTACTAGAAAACTAAATCTCCCAATATTGACTTACTAGAAAATGATTGCTTCTTAACTAAACGTTTAGTTTCACATCAAAAAGGAAGTACTCCAAATAAACATCAGTTGGGGCCCAGAATCAGTTTTAAAAACGATGAGGTTTTTTTTTTTTTTCCTTAAAAGATACTATTTGAAGAGGACAAAGGTCAAGTCTTTCATGTGTGACATGTGACTAACTACCTTGAAGACTGATCCTGGAGCCACCTTTTGTCTATGAATATATGTATCTCCCCAAGAACTAGGGGGAAAAACCTACTTAGTGACCTAAGTTCATCTTTTGTCTGAGAGCTCCAAGGATCTCAAGAGCAGAAAGGCTTATGGGATATAAAATAAGAGAATAATGACACTTTCCCCACCTCTTCATGTTCCTTGGCCAGTTGTTCCTCACTCTCTGTTAAAGTTCCCTCCCAAACATACATACTTACTTTAATATACAAAACTATGTTTAATATACTATATGAATATTATGAGCATGAAGACTTGTTGAGTGACTTGGGGGTTGTTAAATAACAAGTGCCTACATGCAAATGAAGTCATATGCTGTGTTTGCAAAACAATGATGACCTTGGACTAACCACAGCACTGTCCCCCCATCTCAGAGTTTCATTGGAATGTTGAAGGGGGTGGCAGAGTTATATACAATCTTGCTTTCATCCTCATCAGATTTCCTGAAACAAGTTCATATTTTCTTTTTTATGTCAAGCTATAATGTGGCTAGAATATCCTCCAAAGGTCCTTGTGTTAAAGGTCTATTCCTTAGAGTGGCATCCTTGGGAAATGATAGATCTTTTAGAAGGTGGAGTCAGTGGGAGGTCACTGGAGACACACCCTTGAAGGGGAATGAATGACCTTGGTACCTTCCTCTTTCCCTTTTTGTTCTTTGGTCACAGGATGAATGCCGTGGCTTAATGCTATGCTTCTTCCAGGAGATGGTGCCTCAACGCAGCCTGGAGAACAAAGGAGCCAACCAGCCATGGAGTCCCACAACTCAGCCAAAATAAGCCTTTCCATGTATAAGTAGATTTTCTCAAATATTTATTAAGGCATCAGAAAGACAATGAATACAATAGGTAAGTTGAGGCTCAGAGGATTTGATAGACTGTCTACAGGTAAACATCCATGCAGGGGCTAGAACTCTCACCAGGCTTCCTCATGCCCAACACAGCTTTTGTAGTGTTTCTGTGGTTGTTACGAAGAATGAGTTTTCACAGGAAGCTGAAGCTTCTAGACTGATAAACAGGGTGTGCCTGGATGAATACCACGCTGGATGTTGGGTCTTTACTTCAAAGGCTGGTATTGACTACATACTAGTTGCCATTCATTTTCAACACACAGCTCTGATCTCTCTAGCAAACACAATTACCCAACTGGAAGGGTCAAACAGCTACTTAGGGCATTTTTCCTATTACAACTTCAAAAAAGAATAAAGAGTTCTTTGTGTTCAGCAAAGATATCTTCAAGAAAGAGGTAAATGGGGAAACATGACCTCTTGCAAAATTAGTTATTTTTTTGAGGAAGAAAGTGTTTTCTATTTTGTCTTTTTCTCTTTAACGGTTTATATTATATATGGTATTCTAAGTACAAACGGTAAAAGTTTATTGGTTAATTTGATTGGGGATGCAAATAATTTTTAAAGCCCCTATGGATAATAGGAATAAATTAGCTTATGCAGTATGTGTATTAATTTCTTAGTGTAATAATTTAAAGCTGTTATGACACAGAAAAGGCTCTTGCTTTAATATATTTGTGTAGTGACATTTGAGAAGCAGAGAACAAGTAGTTATCTTTACTGACTTCCATATCAGACATGAAAATATTTTTAATTGGATATTTTATTTATTTACATTTCAAATGTTATCCCCTTTCCTGGTTTCCCCTCTGCAAACACCCTATTTCATTCCCCCCATTCTGCTTCTATGAGGGTGCTCCCCACCCACCCACCCACTCCTACCTCGCTGCCCTAGCATTCCTCTACACTGGGGCATCAAGCCTTCACAAGACTAAGCCACCCACCCACCCACCCACATTGATGCCAGACAAGGCCCCTTCAGCTCCTTCAGTCCTTCTCCTAACTCCCCCATTCAGGTCCCTGTGCTCAGTCCGATGGTTGGCTGCAAGCATCCACATCTGTATTGGTCAGGATCTGGCAGAGCCTCTTAGGAGACAGGCTCCTGTCAGCAAGTGCTTCTTGGCAAGAGATGAAAATCTTTTTGAAGAGTTACCAGCAGGTGAGGGCCGCTGTTGGAGTGCTGTATCTGCAGACCACCTCTGCCCCAGGCAGCACAGCTCCCTGGACGTGGGCTCCTAAGCACCCACCTCAGACATAGATGGAATATTGGAATTCTGCGTTCCACAATAGACCCATAGAGTCAAAATTTGGGGTTGTTTGGGCTAGAATGTGCACAGCAAATGAGAATCCTGGAGAGTTGCCGGATTCTCAAAGCTTGAGACAAAGAGAGGCATAGAAGTGATCCAAGGTTACACATAAGAATATAAGTGGAATTAAAAGATTAATGAAAAGAAGAGTGGATCAAACAATTGATTCTTTCTCAAAGCCTTAGAAGAGAAATTTCTCCAAATTTAGAACATGGGAATTATTACACGTATGTAAAGTGAACTAAAGCCAGTCAGGGCAGTATACAATATAAAAACTGTATATCAATATCACTCTTAAAGACTGATGATTAATAAATAAAGTGTTAAGACCTGGAATAGGACAGCACAACAGAGGAACATATAGGGTAGCAGTGGATGTAACCATGGAGAAAAGAATTCATAGTCCACAGGGAAGAAGAAAGAAAGGGGGCCATGCTGCTGACAAACAGAGGGAGAAGGTCTCTCCAGCGAAGGCATAGCTATGTAACCTCTCAGTAAACTTCCGATAAACAAAGAAAGGCCAGAGAGTCTTCAGCATTTTACCACCTGTGTAATCATAGACAACATTCTGACAGAAAATAAGCTAAAGGCTATATTGGGATGAGGAAACCTGGGGAGAATTCTAGCTCTTACCTAGAGGTTTATGTAGTTTGACTCAGGCAATAATTATCTTGGGATTCTGGAAATAGCAGGTAAGATTTAGATGAGAAAAAGATTCTGTAGTTTCTATATTCACCTACCCCATAGACCGCTAATTAATTATGAAGGAGATCACTTAACCTGCCAGATTTCCTGGACTTGAAGCTTATATAAACATGTGTGTTCTTTCTTTCTTTCCCCTAGACTTTATCAAATATCTGATGCAAGGCACTTCATACAGGAAATAAAAAAAGGTTTCTATAGCTTTAACTGTAGCTTTTAGAGGTTGATCGTTCAAAGTTGGTGAGCCCCATCGTTTGGCTCTGATGAATAACATTAAGAGGTCAAGGAGTGAGAGGGAGACCTAGCATGCCAAGACAGGAAGTCAGAAGGAGTGGGGGGGGGGCAGATCCTAGAACAGAAAATGAGCTAATTATGATCTTTAAACAGAAATGCTGTCATTTTACTCATTGACATTACCTACTGAAAATGATTAAAATGAAGAACATGATAATATTATAAGAAAAAAACATAAAGTAAATTTGCATTATTTGAGTGGTACACTTAGTTGTCAAGGAGGTAGGTAATTTTATAGAAAGGCATCATTCATGAGGCAAATACATTCTGGAGGATACTGAAATCCTGTTTTGAATGTTGTGATAACTAGTCAAGTTACAGCCCCCTCTCCCCACAGGAAAATCTAAAAGTTAAGAAAATAAAATATAAACAGGAAAGCAAGCACCAGAACAGCATTGGGTGCAATTAAAAAAAAAAAAAAAAAAAAAAAAAAGAGGAAACTGAGCACCAGAACAGCATTGGGTACATTTGCAGAGCACTAACACTACAGTGGTGTGGAATCTGTAAAACACTAGTCGTCGTACATGATAGAACAGAGGGTCCACCACAAAGCTAAGGTGTACATCAGCATTAGTTCATAAACTGAGTTACTGAAGCTACGTATAGCACAGATTGTTTATGCAAAGCATCAGTCTTTTATGTTTACCTGTAACTGTGTATCTCTGTATATAAACAGAGAGAAATGCTGGAAAATCATTCATTATAGTGATAGAAATGGTTCCTGCTGGGCTATGAAGACCAGAATAGTTTACAGTTGGCTGGGCTATAAAGACCAGAATGGGTTATAGTTGGCTGGGCTATGAAGAGCAGAATGGCTTATAGTTGTACAGAATGGCTTATAGTTGTACAGAATGGCTTATAGTTGTACAGAATGGCTTATAGTTGTACAGAATGGCTTATAGTTGTACAGAATGGCTTATAGTTGTACAGAATGGCTTATAGTTGTTCTGTCATTGCCTTATTGTCACTTCTCTGAATGGCTCTGTAGTTAGTTTTATGTTTTGTTTTCTTCCAGAAACCAATTAGTCTCATAGTTGAAATAACCCATGTTTCTTGAAGGATGAATACATAAGTAAGACAGCATTGTACAGACAATGGGTGTCCTGGCTAGTTTTATGTCAAGTTGACACACTAGAGTCATTGGAGAGGCAAAAGCTTCAATTGAGAAAATGTCTCAATAAGACCAGGCTATAACCAGGTCTGTGGGCATATTCTTAACTAGTGAGTGATGGGAAAGGACACAGCCCATTGTGTGTGGGGCCAGTCCTTGGGCAGGTAGTCCTGGGCTCTATGAGAAAACAGGCTGAGAAAGCCATGGGGAGCAAACCATTGGGAGTTAGCCATGAGGAGCTAGCCAGGAGGCAGCACTCCTCCATGGCCTCTGCATCAGCTCCTGCCTCCTAATTTCTGACTTGTGTGAATCTCTGTCCTGACTTCCTGTCCCGAATTTCTGTCCACTCTTCAATGATGAACAGTGATATGGAAGTGTAAAACAAACCTTTTCCTTTACAACTTATATTTTGGTCATGGCATTTTATTCCAGCAATAGATACTGCAACTAAGACAATGGGTATTAGACTTTAAAATGAAGGAAACACCAACTGGATTTAGGTGGGGGGAGAAGGACTCTGAGTGTGTTACTGTAAGAGATAAATATGTCAGGATGCCATATTTTAGGTCACTAAGTGAATTAAACTAGCCATGCACAGGAATAAAACTACTGAATCTTGCTATATGAAATACTCTACCTAGAGGAGAGCAATTCATGAGGACAGAGAGTAGAGTAGTGGTTTTTTTTTTTTTTTTGTTTTTTTTGTTTTTTTTTTTTGTTTTGTTTTTTTTTTTGTTTTTTTTTTTTTGTGTTTTTTTTTTTTTGCAAGAGGAGAGGTGGGAGTCAACACTCTTGGGTATAGGCTCCTAGGTTTCCAAGAGGAAGGCTTTTGGTGCAGGCTAGCTAGCAGTGACGGATCATGGGACTTTAGGGCTGCCATGCGCCAGCTCCCTAAACTCTGATGAGTGAGAAACCTTTTCTACCTTTCTAGGTTGTGGACACCTAGAAAGGATACCTACCTAAAGGATAGATTAACAAGAGAAAAAGAGAGTTACAATTACATGTGTCTGTTAAGCATGTGAGAGAGAGTCAAAGAATGAACAATAACACTTAGGATTCTGGTGTCAAACAAACCAATGAAAAAAAACAGTTCAGACTGAAGTACCATCTTCAGATTGGAAAGAGATGAGAAGGAAGAGGAGGAGGAAGAGGAGGAGGAGGAAGAGGAGGAGGAAGAGGAGGAGGAGGAGGAGGAAGATTATTAGGGGCATGTTCGTGTGAAAAGAAGGCAGGGAAGCACAATAGACAGTGGAAAGGACCCTTATGCCATCTCTAATGTGATGTCTGTAATGACTAAGAACTTCCTTCCTTTCCTGGTGCTGAGATACTTCCAAATGGTGATGTCCTTCCTAACTAAGTTTTCCATATAAAAGAGTCACTTCTACAATGCCCAGAGCTTCTGTAGTGTTTGCTGATTCTCAAAAATCATCTTAGAATAATCTTCATACCCAGAGGCATGTGTTGGGCAGAGAGGGCATGGTCTGACTGCCTCCACTAGTTGGTGATGGAAGGTTAAGTTGGTACAGTTTGTATTACATATGCATTGTCACACGAAAAACAAAGAATCAAGTGATCCAAAAGAACGTCCTACACACAGACACTAACTTTAGTAGGGTGATTATCAGCTTATGGAGCAAATCTTTGAGGTTATAGAGTATACAGTCTTAGGGTATGGAAGGACCCACAATATAGATGGAGAGACAAAGGTTTATCACCCCCCCTTCACACACACACACACACACACACACACACACACACACACACACACACACACAAACACGATCCAAAGAATTTAATGGTGGAGACATCCTTGTGTGTTAGGAGGTGGTATTTTGTAGAATTGGCTAGATTTTAGTAGCATCAACAAACAGAAGCAGATACCAACACCCAACCAATGGACTGAAGTTAGGGGCCCCTGTGGTTTAATTAGGGAAAAGCTGGAAGAAGTTGTGGAGGAGGGCAACCCCATAGAAAGACTAGCAGTCTCAACTAACCTGGACCCCGAGATCTCTCAGACTGAGCCACCACCCAGGCAGTATACACTAGCTAGTACAAGGCCCTGGACCCATAGACAGCAGAGGACTGCCTGGTCTGGCCTCAGTTGGAGAAGATGTACCTAACCCTCAAGAGACTTGAGACACCAGGGAATGGGGAGGCCTGGCAGGGTGGGATGGGGTGGGGGTGGGGTGAGGGAGGAATGGAATGAGGAACTGTTGGAAGACAGACCCAGAACAGGATAATGACTGGACTGTTAAAAAAAGGATAATTAAAAAAAAAAAAAAAAAAAAAAAAGCAAACAAAGAAATTGGGAGCTTTTTTTTTTTTTTTTTAAAGAGCATAGGAATAAGATAGGTAGAGGAAATGGAAGTGTTTGTGAACTGTATCAGAGAAACTGTACCATCTCTTTGAAGGGTAAGGAGAGGCATGGAGGACAACATCAGATTTCTGAATGAAGAGTTATTTCCCTTTGAAGCAAGGGACAGATGTCCTAGCTCCCTGCCTTTTCACTCACACTCCATTCAAACCCTCAAAGCAATCCTCTTGTCTCATCTGTACAAGTCCAAGGAACTGGGACTGCTGGGTCCTGTCATGCTGGGTGTTTCCTTCCTTAAAAATATGAATCTGGGCTGGAGAAATGATTGAAACACTTACACGTAGGCACAAGGTCCTGAGTTTGGTTCCCAAGAAGCCACATAAACAACCCCGTGTTGAGTCTGTGTGACTGTAATTCCAGTTCTTCTTTGATGAGATGGGAGGCAGAGACAGGGGAAATCCCTGGAAGTTCATTGGTCTGCTGGCCTGACAGACAGTTCAGCAGCAAACAGAAAGATTCCGCCTCAAACAAAATAGGAAGTGAAGATCAAACCCCAAAGTTGTCCTCTGACCTCACATCTGATCTGTGGCATCCCTGTGCCCCACAGCCTACCCACACATGTACACAAGCAGTAATTAAAAAAAACAGTTGAAGTGGAAAGTTTCTCCTTTTGAGGATGGAGTACTGGAGATTAAATATACCCCGCCACCACCACACACATCTGCTTTATTATAGATTGGCATAAATGCCTGCCATCCCAACACCTGGAAGGAGGGGTTAATAGAATCAGTAGTTGAAATTCATCCTTGGCAACATAGTGAATTTGAAATAAGCCTGAGATGTTCCATTTCAAAACTAAAAGGACAAAAATGTAAACAGCAAGAGCCAGTCTTGGTGGCCCACGACGGCAATCTTAACACTAAGTGGGCGGAGACAGTGGGATTGCCACATGGTCATGACAAACCTGGCTCACATTGGGAGTTCCAGGCCAGCTGGCCCTACTAGGAAACCTTGTGTTAAAATAAAATAAAAAAATAAATAGCACTGTGAGATAGGATGTGGCATCTCCCCGCTATTTCTCTTCAGTCTCATGTCTGTTGTCCTTGAGGCTCACTGTATAGTTTAGTTTTTACTCAGCCAAGATAATGGTGGAGAGACTGTTGTGTGGGCAAGTGACAAAGACTGCAGTGAAGGCAGCTGTGTGTCTTTTAAAGGATTGTGGGTTCTATTCCTGACCTTGGGCCATAACATACCAAGGGGAACATAGCTATCTTGGGAAAGAAATGGCAGACAGGATAAAAAAAAAAACAAAACAAAAAAAAAACAGAATAAACTTTTCCATGACTGAAAATGTCACAAACATGAAAGGGAGAAGAAAACAAAGCAACAAAACAAAACCCAGAGATTGTAAAGTGCCAAACACCCAGCCACTGGCAAGATGACTCAGACTCACATGAAGGAACAGTGGACCATGACATCTGTAAGGAAAGTTGACCACAGGCAAGAGAGAGCACAGACCTCCCACAGGGGGATGAATCATAGAAAACTGTCCTTTGCTTTTCATTCCCCAGAAGTTCCTCTTCTCCCATGTGGCTCAGAGTTACTTTCACATGGCCACCCATGAGAAAAGAGAGAGACCTGGTACTATGGTCTTCTTACACGGGCCACTTTCTTCATCCTGAAACTCAAGGCCAAAATGTACTACAGACAATGAATGTATGGACAAGATGAATAACTTCTGGAAAGATATATTAATTGTTCTTGAGACCTATTGTTCAAACATAAGGTACAATGGTGGCAGCCATGCAGGTGAGGCAGTAGCAAGCAAAGAGGCTTCCTGGAGATGGCTCACCCTTCTGACAACTGTGATGGGTGAGCTCTGAAGAGGCATGGACCCCAGGGGCTTAGTCCCAGGTTGCTTCTTGCTGCTCTGCCCTTCCATGCCTGCCATTGCTGTATTACCCATATGTCTGACATAGCCTGTGGTTTCTGGGTTTTTACCCACTCTGTTGAGCAGACATTCTGCAGAATCAATATGAAGATGTACATAATAATGCTGTTTAGATGAATTAATGATTTTATAGAATTTCTGATTTGACTCAAATCATTTTAGGAAGTTAGAAAAATTGAAAGTCTTAAAGACACAGTTTTAGTTGTTTTGCCAGAAAGATATAATAACATTAGAATCAAGAATAGAATGGACCCCCTCCTCCTAGACAAGTTAGTAAAGACTGCATGAAAAGGTGCAAAGTACTACATTTTTAGAAAAAAAATCATGGAACTATAATAGAATTTAACTCTTTAAACTAATAAGTAGAAAAAAAGCAGAAAAAGTTTTAATAGGGTGTAGATTTGACTGACCCAGTAATGTTAAATTAAAAAACCTATGTAAGCTGTCAATTAAATTGAAAAACTATAAAACCTTATTGATATCATTTAATTGCACACTTTCAGATGTTTACAATAAAACGTTTATGATATTTATCTCTTTATCATCTCTCTGTAACCTCTTATTGCATGTATATGGGTTAAGTTCCCCCTCCCCCACCCTGGGTTGCAAAGTTCATGGCCAAGGCTTCTTTAGTAAAAACAGGTCAATAAGAGCAAAGTACGTATTTAGTAATATAAAGGAAGAAAGATTTATTCCTGGCTCTTGACTTCAGAGGGTTTAGTTTGATTTTGGTTGATTCCATTGCTTTGGGCCACAGACAAAGCAAAATAACATGATGTTTACAATATTTTGCTGATGCCATAGAGTTTGTGGTAGAAGGACATAGAAGTAAAGGCCCGGGACAAGCTGTGACTCCCAAAGACACGTCCTCAGGTTAGACTCCATTCCCAAAGTTTCTACCACTCCTCCAAGCTATACCACCAGATGGGGGCTAAGCCTTTACAGATTGATATGGTGTGTGATCTTACTGATTAAAACTATACCATTCATTTAATATAAATTTTCTTTTTTTTGAATGCTGTTTAGATGAGTTGATGATTTTATAGAATTCTTGATTTGATTACAATCATTTCAGAAAGTTAGAAAAATTGAAGGGAAGTATAAGAAGATGGTTTGAGTTGTTTGGCCAGGAAGATATGATAAAGTTAGAATCAAGAATAGAATGGGCCCTGTCCTCCTAGAAAAATTAGAATGCTCAGGGACATTTGAAAGTAGATGAAGACTCATAGAGTAAACTGGACTCAAGTGTTTCTATGCTTAGGACTAAGAAAGGGTAGTTGTGGGGAAAGATCCCTGGACAAAGGCAGGGCTGAGCCAAAGGACGTGAGTAGAGGAGAGTTAACATGGCCTATTTGTGCATGATCTTCTCTGTGCTGTGACAGCTTCAGAGACAAGGACGCTCCTGATCTCTAGGTAAGAGATGACATCTTAAGTCTTGCTCTGGACAGAAGAGCGAGCTGTGGAGCGCCCTTCCTGTGTTTCACCATTGCTTCTAGAGAGGATCTGAATGAGAACCCCCCTATGCTTGCTGTTTGCTCAGATGCCAAGGAGCCACATTTGAGAGTGGTGTGATTAGACTCACAGTGCAAAAGAAAATGCCAGTGGGACAGAAACCACAGACGACACAAATGTGAGAAAGCCCAACGAGAAGACTGTATCAGCTTCTCATTACATTGTTTGGTTACACACTGATTTCAACTAGGCAATAAATACAGTCTGAGAAATCCACGAATCCCCTTAAACAACTGGAAAGCAAGAAGCTCGATTTAAAATATTTCAAAGAAATATTTGGCCTCAGTGGGAGACGATGCACCTAATCCTGCAGAGACTCCATGTGCCAGGGTGGGAGCATACCCAGAGGTGTCCTATCCTCTCAGAGGTGTTATGGGGGAGGGACTCTCTGAGGGGACTAGAAGGGAAGTAGCATTTGGGATATTAATTAATTAATTAATTAATTAAAAAGCCCAACAGTTCCTTATTTATCGCCTGTCAAGATGATTAATTTTTGAAAGTGGGGTATTAAGATCACTATTATTATGGGATTTCAATTATTTCTCCTTCAGTTCTGTTAACACTCGTTTGTATGTTTAGGTGTGTTTCAATGTATCTGTTGTATTCTCTTGATGAACTGATAATTTTATGACAATGTCTATTGCTCCTATGATAGCTTTTGACCTGCAGTCTATTTGGTGTGTGTGTGTGGGTGATGAATTCTTCCTTTCTCCCTCCCTTTCTTCTTCCCTTGTTCCCTCCCTCCCTCTCTCCCTCTTTTCCTCTCTCCCTCCCTCCTTCCTCCCCTCCTCCCTCCCTCCCTCCTTTCCTTCCTCCCTCCCTCCCTCCCTCCCTCCCTCCCTCCTTTCCTTCCTCCCTCCTTTCCTTCCTCCCTCCTTTCCTTCCTCCCTTCTTTCCTTCCCTCCCTCCCTCCCTCCCTCCCTCCCTCCCTCCCTTCCTTCCTTCCTTCCTTCCTTCCTTCCTTCCTTCCTTCCTTCCTTTTCTCTTTAGGTCACCATTAACACAGAGAACTTTTCTCAATACTTTCACATCCAGTTTAGCTGGGGTTCTGAAAGCTCTGTGAGTCTCTTGTGGGCAGCAGAGAGTTGGAACTTGTTATTTGATCAACTTAGCCATTCTATGTCTCCTGATTGGTGTTTTAATTCACTCACATTTAAACTTACTTAAAATTTGAGACTATTCCCATAGTTTATTTTGTTTTCTTCTTTCTTCTTTTCTTTTTCCATTTTCCTTCCTCTCTCTCTCTGTCTCTCTCTCCCTCTGTATGTGTATCTTTCTTTGTTTCTTTTTTTGTGACTTGATGCTGTTTTTATTTAAACATTTACTTTGTCGATGAGAACCTTGTGGCATGATGTCAGAAATGCTGAGCTTATGCTGAAGAATGATTTCTTTTATATGTCTATTCATCTAAACTCATAGTTTCTATTTGCCTTTGAATTACAAGTTTTTAATAACAGATTCTAAAATTCCCTTTATTATTGAGATAATAAAGTCCAAGCACTCCTTTCCCATTAATTCCCCATCAGTGTCCTGATATGATCAACAGGGCTGTGTGCTAGAGACAGCAGTATGGGCTGACCCAGCTCTGAGTGAACTGTAAGCATGAATCTCATTAATCCAGATGCACAAACACCTGAATAGTGGGCCTTCATCTCATGTATGCAAAAATGGGTTAGGATAGTAGATGTTTTTTCAAGTTAGGCCCATAGCCAGCCCTTGAACTCCTTTATGAATAAAGAAGGACCTTAAACATCACTAGTTTGTGTCGTATGTATGTTGGACAAGTCACTCATGGACGTGATTTTCAGCACCACGAGGAAGCACTAAGAAAAAATAACCTGGGGGAAAAATTGTCAAGCCAAACCAAACAAACAATTCCCACCCCTCTCAAAAAACAAAAACAAAAGCAAAACCATAAAACCACCACCACCCATTGCAGGAATCTGGAAAAGAAGAAACAAATGGAACTGCTGTCCTGAAGACACGGCCACGTAACCTTTGTAAGAACAGTGGTCATTTTAACCAGGGTGGGGCTTCCACCATTTTCACCTCCCCACGATACTATTCATGGACACTGCCAGGGAGAGGGAACAGTCACAACTAGGGGACTGGAGAGTTAACTTGATTGGGTGGGAACAACGAAAACCACAAACAAACTGGCTTCTGTGTCAGGCGACCACAAAAGTAAACACAGTAGCTAGTTTGAGTTGAGAAATTGGGTGGGCCGTGCAACAGCAAAGCCACTGGTGAGAAACTCAATAGACCGCTCTAAGCAGTACAGCTGGCACATCCTACATATATATTCTTGATCATCTTGTTTGAGTTATTACCCAAGAAATCTTGTAAATAACAACCAGGTTTGCAGAAGTCAAGATTCGAAACGAGAGCTGGCTGACAAAAATCGTGTTTCTCCCACCTTCTCTTTGGGCAGAGTAAGTCAGATCTTAAGGCATAAGATTCATTTGTGCCAAGAAGCCATTCATGGCTTAAAGTACTCTTGAGGCAGGAACAGCCTGTGGTGGAATTTGAGGAGTGCCCCGGGCATACTCCATCTGTTCTAAAACTAGTTAGTAGTGGTGGTTTTTGAGCACTGGAAATGGTATGCGCTTTTGGTCATTTGTCTTCACCAATCTGTTTCTTTAATGAACCCCTTGCTTTCTTGAAAATGTCCCAATTCAAGCGCTCAACCCGGAAGTAGAAGGAGTAGAGCACATTCTGATGTTCCTGTTGCCTTAATGGTTTCTGGGTGTCTGTGTATCACTGGGTTTTGTGTTAAATAACTTGCTTCACTCTGCACCTCACTAATGAAAACATGAGCCAGTTGGCAACCAATGGGTGCTTGAATAGGGAAATCAAAAATATCTGGGTGGAGACAGTATCAACTATTCAAAAGCCAAGAACATCCTAATAGCTTTCAAAACACTCCTCAGACTTCTTAGGAAATACAAAGAGGAAGTTTATTTTGTGTTCTCTCTCTTTTCTCTCCCTCCCTCTCTCCCTCCCTCCCTCCCTCCCTCCCTCTCTCCCTCCCTCCCTCCCTGTCTCTTTCTCTTTCTCCCTCCTTCCCTCTCCCTCTGCCTCCCTTTCCTTCTCCCTCCCTCCCTCCCTCCCTCCCTCCCTCCCTCCCTCCCTCCCTCCCTCCCTCCCTCCCTCTGTCTCTTCTTCCTCCTTCCCTTTCCTTCCCCTTCTCCTTCCCCTCTCCTCTCTCTCTCTCTCTCTCTCTCTCTCTCTCTCTCTCTCTCTCTCTCTCAACATTGCTTAGCCAATATAATTCCCATGAACTTAAAACAGAGCTTCCAGCCCTGGAAATGACAACACTGAATGAAAGCAACAATTTCTACAGAAGGAAGCATTGACAATAGAGAGCCGGTGAATAGCATTCCTGAATGATCCTTCAAGTCAGGCCTAACCAACAGTAACTTTCTCCTCTTGCCACAGTGAAGACATTATGACAGCCTCATTGGGTTGTTGTTTGATCCAAGTGACAAATCTACACTGTTCTTTGCTTCACTTCTGCACTTAGTAAATATGGAAGCACATATACAGTATTATGTACAGTGCTGTAAAATTATTGCTATTTTTGCTGGGCAGTCAGTGGTGTGGGGGCTCGAATGAGAAATTCCCTCTGTAGGCTTATGCTCTTGAACACCTGGTGGTGCAATCTGGGAAGGCTATGGAACCTACAGAACGTGGAGCCTTGCTGCAGGATGCCTGTTGCTGGAGGGGGAAGAGTTCAGAGTTCACAGCCTCGTCCTGCTACCTGCTGGCTCTCTTTGCTTCTAGAGTCTGGATAACAATGTGGTTAGCCAGCTTGCCGCTCCTGCCACCTGTTGACATGCCTTCCCTGCCATGAGGACGGCAGAACTCTAAATCAAGCCCCTTTCCTTCTCATTGCTTTAGGTCATGGCATTTTATCACAGTGACCAAAGTAGCTAATAGAGGCGGTGAGGGATAAATGAGGAAAGCATTCCTGTCAGGTTTTTAGGACATAGGCTGAGACATTAAACAGTGCACTAACATATGCAGAAACAATCCCAGTTTTACATAAAAATGATAGACAACTCTAGGGGGAGGGGTGTGTTAGGAGGATTATCAGGGACTTGAAACTTTGAAGGATGAAACCAGGGAGATGGGAATGAGTTAGATCCATAGACCCATGGTTTTAACTCTCTTCCCTCCCTCCCTTTCCCCTCACATGTGTGTGTGCATGCACGTGTGCGTGTGCGTACACACACATGCTGTATACATGGACTCATGTGGGTTTGTGCATGTATACAAGGGTATGTGTGTGTGGAGGCCAGGGGTCAATGCCAGGAGTCTTCCTCTATTGTTCTCTGACTTATGTTTGAATCAGGATTTCTCGCTGAACCTGGTGCTCACTACTCAGCTAGACTGTTTGGCCCATGGACCCCAGGGACCCATTTTCTTTACTTCTCCAGTGCTCCCCAGTACTTCTCCATAGGCGAGTCATCATGCTTGGTTGTTGCTGCTTTATATGGATGCTGAGGGCCAAATTCAGGTCCCTATGCTTGTCAGGCAAGCACATATCAACTGGGATGTCTACTTCTGGTCTTTAGATCTCAACAGCAAGATAAGTTTGCCTTCTTTGTTGTACGTCTTCCATTCGGTGTCACTTTATGCTCTTTGTGTCTTTACATTTTGGCATGTAAAGCAATTTCTCAAAATATCAGCCTCTATTTTGTAGCACTACTCACACCTATCAATTCATGTGTGATATGGCCATATTAGGATTACATTTCAATGTACAGAGAACACTGGATACATTGAAACTGTAACTATGCTTATATCATTTTCATGTATTCTTTTCCTTTTTCTACTTAACTGGAATTAGTCAAGATGTTCCTTGGTAGGGGAATGGATAAAGAAACTGTTACATTCAGGCAGTAGAATATTATTTAGTGGTGAAAAGAAAAGAGAGATTGTGGTTATTTGAATGAAAATGGCCCTCTTAGGCATATAGGACAATGTCCTATTAGGAGGTGTGACCTCATTGGAGTAGGTGTGACCTCATTGAAGTAGGTGTGGCCTTGTTGAAGTAGGTATGGCTTTGTTGGAGGAAGTGTGTCACTGGAGGGGGGTTGTGCTTTGATATTTCAGAAACTCAAGCCAGGCCTAGTGGCTCATTCTCGCTTCCTGTTGCCTGTGGATCCAGATGTAGAATTTTTGGCTATTTATCTATTGCCATGTTTCCTGCCATGATAACAACAGACTCTGTACTGTAAGCCAGCCCCAATTATTTATTTATTTTTTGTAAGAATAGCCATCGTCATGGTGTTTCTTCACAGCAATTGAAAACTCTCAGTGATCATGCCCTGAAAAGACATGAAAGAATCTTAAACGATCCCTACTAGATGAAACATACTATTCTCCAAAGCTTCCATGCTGTGTGCTTCCAGCACAGTGATATGCTGGTAAAGAAGAGATGATGGTAATAGTTAAAAATTCAGTGGATGTAGTGAGTTGTGGAAGGCAAAAGTAATAACCAGAGTATTTAGGGCCATGTAGCTACTCCGCTTGATACTATAAGAGAATGCGGTGGTTTGAATAAGAATGGCTCCCATGGGCTCATAGATTTGAATGCTTGGTCACAGGGGAGTGGCACAATTATGAAGGATGGCCTTGTTGAAGGAAGTATGTCACTAGGGGTGGGCTTTGGTGTTTTAAAAGCCCAGTGCTGGCCCAGTGGCTCTCTCTTCTTGGTGCCAGACTGTTGATGACTATGGGGACTTGTTTGTTTGTTTGTTTGTTTGTTTGTTTGACAGGATTTCTCTGTGTAGCCCTGGCTGTCCTGGAACTCACTCTATAGACCAGGCTGGCCTTGAACTCAGAAATCTGCCTGCCTCTGCCTCCCAAGTGCTGGGATTAAAGGCGTGCGCCACCACCGCCCGGCTGACTATGGGGACTTTTGAAGTGAAGGGATGCTTATCATCCCTTTGTTCCACATTCACAGCAGGAATGAACATTCCTGTGAGCTATGGACTCAGTGATTCTGCTGTGTAGATGGAGCTCATCAGTGGTCATGAGCACATCCATGTGGGAAGGGACCCTGGCAATGGAGGAGGCTGTGAAGACATGGAGCTGAGAGGAACTCTGCTGCGAACTCCCAAGCCGTTTAAAAATATCTATGAAACAAAAGGCCTCTGCAATTAAAATTTGTGTAGCTTTAATGTCATCACTTTTCTTATGAGATGTTTAATACGAAATATAGTTTTTAAAGGTGAAATTTGATTGTTAATTTTGTGTTCTGCTTTAGGATCTACAACACAAGAACAGAACATTATACAATAGCAGTCCAAAGCTTCATTGCAAGAAAAAATAGATAGAAGAGAGCATTATGCTGCAGCAATCAAATCTCCATTACCAGATGGAATGCAGTATTAAAGTTTAACATGTCTTCAAGCCACGTCTCTAAGAGATGACCAGAACATCTTCAGATATACACTGCTTGCCTGTGCCAACACTGACATCAGATTCACCCATGACAAGGCAAGGTCAATGGGAACGTTCCCTTTATTTGGTTAATTTACTGAGACATCCAATGGAGTTAATAACTACATCCTTCTAATGTACTTAGTATGTAAAATATGTTAACCAATTAAACAGATAATTTGCTGGTCTATAGACTTAGGATATTGACTTTGTAAAGTATATTTGAATCACATTAATGTGTATAGTCAAGCCTATGTATGAAAACAATTCAATGCAAGCAAATACTGTATATAGGAATGTACAGTACAGGTGGCTCACCAACTTCTGTCTCTTTCTATGTCTGTCTTTCTGTTTCTCTGTCTTGATCTCTCTGTCTCTGTCTGTCTGTCTGTCTCTCTGTCTCTCTCTGTGTGTGTATGTGTGTGTGAGAAAGAGAGTGTAAGTATGTGAGAAATAGAGTGTAAGTGTGTGTGTGTGTGTGTGTGTGTGTGTGTGTTTTATTTTGTTTGATACAAGGTTTCTCTGTGTAGCCTTGGCTGTAACAGAACTGGTTCTATAGACCCGTCTAGCCTCAACCTCAGAGATCCACCTGCCTCTACTTCCTGAGTTTTGGCATAAAAGTGATGTGCCACATTGCTAGCATTTTCTCTTTCAAAAAAGAGCAAGTCTAAGACTTTCATGGCTCCTCTAAGATTAAAAAATATTCTAATGCATACGAGTGCTTTTTTACATGTTTGTATATGCACCATATATATGCCTATTGCTCAAGGAGGTCAGAAAAGGGTGTTGAATCCCTTGAAACTGGTGTTACAGATAATTGTGAGCTGCCATGTAGATACTAGAAACTGATGGTCTTAGCCACAGAGCTGGGATATCTTTGCAAAGCTAATAAATGACTTGCTTGTTCTGTATCTTACTTATATCTTAGTTATATTACCTGGTGAGGCTTCTTTTTTTATTAGAATACATTACTAAAATGTAATAAATACATCATTACAATAAAGCAATAAACTAATCAGCTAAGCTAAACACTTGAAGAAAAGCATGTCAATAAACTGTTAAAGGGCCACTCAACAATGGTGACAACTAAACAGCACCATGGCTTTTGCTATTATCAGTGCAAGGTAAAGGGATTTTTGGGAGAGTCTTCTTTCTCTTTTTCAAAATTCATGTGCATTAAATATTATGTAGTGTTAATGTCATTATTTAAATAGTATCATAGCTTCATGTCATTAACTATTATGCAGCTTTAACATTCATGGCTTCTCAGGTCATCCTGTCCCTGTAAATGTAGCTCAGGCATCATTTGAAAACTTTTCAGGGAAAAGTAATCACTCAAATGACAGGGAAGTTTCACATACAATACTTCAACAATATGGCTGCCTAAACAAGACTGAAGAAGTGCAATTCAATACACAAAGACTACAGACAACTAAAGGATGCTGGCAGTGGAAGAAATATAAACCCCTTAATTGGTTA
Source organism: Arvicanthis niloticus (assembly GCF_011762505.2). Classification (NCBI taxonomy): domain Eukaryota; kingdom Metazoa; phylum Chordata; class Mammalia; order Rodentia; family Muridae; genus Arvicanthis; species Arvicanthis niloticus. The sequence continues at coordinate 25,460,924 of NC_047671.1, forward strand.
TCCAATACCAAGTGGTCAGCTTTTATGTGTATATACACACACACACACACACACACACACACACACACACACACATAAACATTAAATGAATTAAGCAAGTTAAATTTTATATTCAGGTGTGTGTGTGTGTGTGTGTTTGTATAACAATAACAACTAAAAAAAGAGGCCATGATTTCAAGAGGGAGCAAGAGCAGGCAAATTGATGGTATTGAACAAAGGAAAGGAAATTGAGAAAATAATGTTTTTTTTTTAAAAAGAGAAATAAAATAAAAATACATGAGTTCTGATCCAAAACCCAACAAAATTTATTTTTTAAAAAGAACATCTTTCATTCACTGAAGATTTCTTTAGGCCATTCTGTTTGCTGCAAGCTTTTGGAACTTTGTGGGACAGAAAATCACAAAGAGAAGTTATAATGACGCTTGCATTTTTCTTAAAGGTGACCAGTTATCTGGATTCAATCATGTACTAGTCTAGAAATCAATCCAATGTTGGAAATAACAGTCTTCATTTGGAAGGCTGGATATGGACATTTTCAGAGACACATTTGGAAGTTAGCTGCAGTTCTCTATGGTGTTATGTTAGCAAGAGATAAAGTTGGGACAGGATAGGGATTTTACACAAGTGTTAGTGCATGTGTTAGGGATCTTTTAATTCTCAAGTTAAAATTACTTTTGTTTCTTCTACAGTGTTTATTGTAAGTTGCACTTTCTAATTGTGTTTGTGTGTTGAAACCTGGCATGTCTGTTATGGGGGTCTATCAACCAGCTTTTGTTTTATTGCCCTGAGTATTACAGAACCTTGGCTTTAAGAAAAAAGCTTGTAAGTACTGGAAGAAGTGAGTTAGGGTTTAAGCAGAAGCAAGAAGGCTTGATTATTGCTGGTATAACAGCTTTAATTTCATTAATTGCTAGCACTATTGCTTCTTCAATTGCTTTGACATAAGAAGTTAAGACAGCTAGTTTTGTTAATCATTTAGCAAAAAAGAGGTTACTAATATGTTGAATATACAAGAGGATTTAGATAGGCATTTGGAACATCAGATTGATGCTCTTTATCCTATTCAAACTATTGGAAGGAGGTTCAGAGTTTAAGAGTTAAGGAGCCATCTTGAGTGTCATGCCAAATATCAATGGATTTGTGTTACTTCTAAAATTTACAATGATAGTCATTATAATTAGGAAAACGTTTAAAGACACTTGCAGGGTATTTGGCATAATTCTAACACCTCTCTGGATGTTTTAACTTTGCATAGTGGGATTATGAATTTAAAGAATGCTACTCTGCTGAGCTTTGATGCTGCAGATAATGCTGATAAAATTATCTATGGCTTGAGGTCAGTATTTTCATTTTGGTCAAGCATCAAGAATGGCATATATATAGCTTGATCACACTAGCCCTTGTTGTCCTGGGAATACTTTTATTCCTCCCCATCATTTGAAAGCTTGACTTTAACAGCATCAACATGTTGGCAGCCAAAGTACAGGGATTGAACCTGAAAATGGACTCCCAGACAGAGTTATTAATTTAACAGGCTGGCAAGCCAAAAATGGGTAAGATTCTGCACAGAGCCTTACCAACCTAAGACAGAAGTGCATTGCTTTAGATAATACATATTCCATAAAGGGTAAGGAAGGCATTCTTGTCAGAATGACCTAGGATAGGTACAGTCTTGTTTATGAAATAAAAAAAGGATGTGGAGATGTGGAGAGCTTTTGAGGCTGATTGGCAGGAATCTGACATTGGCCAAGGACAAGGAAATGTGTTTCAGGCAGGAATCTGACAATGGGCTAGAACAAAGAAGTAATTTCAGGCAGGAATCTAAATCTTAGGCTAGAACAAAAAAGAAAGCTTCAGACATGAAAATGACTTTGGGCTAGGACAGAGATGTAGGTGCAGATATTTTGGTCTTCCTGATAAGCCCTTAGAAATAGTGATCACAGGCATGATTAGGGAACTTCGTTTATTGCCTTGCTTGTTCTTTGACTATTTGTGCTTACTGTCTTTCTTGTTCCATGACTATTTGCATCTTTTGTATTGCTAATTCCTTAACCTAGAATTGACCTTAATATTTGCATGTAATTAAAATGGTATAAAAGCAAAAAGAAGGAGGAGGGGTGGGATAGGGGCTTGGGAGAGGGAATTGGAAGAGGGGATAACATCTGAAATGTAAATAAATAAAATACCCAATAAAAAAGGAAATTCAACCCTCCATGAATTCCTTAGAATTAATAGAGGAAGATAAACCCAAATCTGTATATACTAGATAAAATCTTTCTCTAGGCTATGAAAGCCCACTCATTTTTAAGATAATTCCTATTTATTAAATACAGCCGTTACAGAGGTAAAGCAGGTAAAAGTGTATGAAGCTTGGTTGGGTTTCTAATTGTATAGCTTTCTTTGTTCTGTGCCACATCTCTGAAATGGAGTAAATTAGTACAATATATAATAGCCTCATATTACAAATTAAATACTAATAAACATCCCCTCTGCTTGTGTGTGACTACAAGATCATTATTTGCAAACACTTTGAGATGCTTAATGTTGATTGTCAACCTGATTCGATTTAGACCAAGGTGGGAGGAGCTGGCAAGATGACTCCATGTTTAAGAACACTTGTTGCTCTTGTAGAGGACACACATGGTGGCTCACTGTTACCTACTGGTAACAGTTAATACCAGTTAATACCAGTTCCAAGGAATCTGACACCCTCTGGCTACTAAGGGGACCTAAACTCATTTGATGCACATAAACTTATACAGTCACACATATACTTACATATAAATCAAATAAATCTTAGAATTACCTGAGAGATAGGAATCTCTTGGGATACCTACATAGGATTATCTTGATAGGGTTCACTAATGTGGGAAAATAGGTCTTCACGCTGGGCAGGACCTTTCTCTGGTTGAGTATCCTGGACAAAGCTAGTTGAGTGCTAACATTCATCTCCCTCTGCTTCCCGACTATGAATACAATGTTATTAGCTGGCTCAAGCTCCTGCAGCATGATTTTCCTACCATAATGGATTTTGCATCCTGGAACTGTCAGCCAAAATAAACCCTTCCTTCCTTAAGTTGCTTTAGTCAGCGTATTCTATCATAGCAGCAGCAAAAGAAACATCTCACGTCCTTTCCTATTTAATTAAGTCCAGAGCTTGGGTTTGAATCTGTCAATACCAAATTATTGTTCATTCCATGAAAGTTGCATAAATAACGTACATCCTAGATCACCATAAAATTAACAAAAATAAATGAAGGCCACTTATTTGGTTCTGTGTCAACCAAACATTTCCTGCAAAAGACAATTTACTCCTTGAGATTTTTGGTAAAGAAGCCTGCTTCTTTCAGGCTGTCTGAGGAGAGCTGATTGGATTTATTAATCTCCGACATTTCATCCTCAACTTCTAATGAACAGACAAAATGAACACGTAGGGCTAATGAAAGCTAACCCAAACAAGTCGGTTGACCTCTTTAGATAGAAGATGGAGATCATCCAGGCCCTTCTCTTGCCTCCCCAGTGGTGGGGCATTCTCCTAGGATCCCACAATGTAAATAGATGAAACGCCTCAACAGATGATAATATTGCTGCAAAGATTATCATTGAAGAACTGTGATCATTTTTATTCAAACCAAATGTAAATGGAGAGGGATAGACTTCCTACTGATCACCAAACCCAGCAGAGCTGTCTCAGGCTTTTACTCCTGGAACCAGAATGCCCCCAATGGGCAATAATAACCTTTGGATTCACAAAGCAATTACTTTTAGCTGCTTTGCAAATGGAGATACACAATAGTCTAGCTAGCACAAATGACTACCAAACTATTGTATATACCATTAGTAAATCTCAGGCAGGCAATAATTCCAGTCAAGTCGGGCAAGCTATATGCATTCCCAGAATAAGAGTCAGCAAGACTCAGCCACTATAGTCAGACAGGCTCCCAGACTATCTGGAGAACCAACTGCATGTTCCTAAGGCTGGGTGAGTATAAGAGGGGAGAGAAGAAAATCATAAACTTGGGTTTTAAATTAACATAGTGGTTTTTTGTGTGTGTGTGTGCTTATAAAAAAGGGACTTGGTAGGTGATATCCAGGGTAGGGTCTATGACTCTTCTGACCCTCATTTCATGCAAAGGCCACTATTTTTTCTTGACTCTCACCTACCATGTGTGCAGAAATGAGTGGGGACACCCCAGACAGGAACTAAAGTGTCATTTACTCTATCATTTGGCATCTAAGATTCTGGTCCTATAGTTCTCTCTTTCTCAGCACCCTGCCCCACACTGCCCTTATAAATCTTTTAGTGCAAAATATAACTGAGACAATCCATGTCTCATATTGAATTCTTATAAACTTAACTCATAGCTCTAGGAAGGTTGCAGATCAGTATTTTGCTTTAGATTCCCATGATTTCTGGGAGTTTTATGATTTTTATAGCCCAGTGGACATTTTACAGGAACTTGGCAATGGCTTTTGAAACTAACAAAAGAGAGACTTGTGTTTTTACCCTGCTAGTGCTTTTCCCTGGACACTGTCTCAGTGGCCACATTCAACACTCATGGCTTTCTGAAAAACAGCTAATTCCTAGAGGTTAATATAGCTGCTGTTAAGATTAATCTGTATCACTAGGAATACTTACCTGATAAGTGTTATGCATACCCTGAGGGTGGGGTTGTGGATCATAGAATCAGTGTGAAATGTTGGTGGTGCATTGGTACATGCATGCAAGAGAGCAGAAATGTAGGTGCTTGTCTCTTTGGTTGTTGTGGTACAGAGGTTTAAAAGACCAATCTTTACAAATTCTCCTCACCCATAACAGGGTTGCTCCACTGGGGAAGAACTAGGGCTCTGTGACCGTAGACTTATAAGTGATTAAAGCCTCAGTGGCCTCTCACTTGAGGACTTGAAAGTCATACTCTCCTCGGGTTTGGCTAACCATAGCCTGGTTTAAATGGATCCTACACAAGCAACAGTGTTTTACATGCACTTCACTTTCCTCAGGCTCAAAGCTGGGCTTGGTTTTAATTTTGAAAACCTTTGAATACTCTCAGAAGCCACTGAAGGAGGGTCACCCTATTGATGTAATTTATTTTTATGGAAAAAAATGTGACTTTTTTTTTCTTATGAACAGAATAAGCATCCCAGTATAACAGAGAGTTTTGTAAAGTAGGCCCCCATTGCCTGTCATTGTCACTATGAACCACATGTTACTATAAACAATAGATTTAAGTTAAAACAATCTTTTTAAAAAGTGATCCTGCATGTCACGGACTATGAGCACTAGAACTCGGTACACAGACTTAGAAGGACCTGTGAAACACAAGGTCAGCTAGGAAATGTTGCACTGAGGGAGAGAGCCTTAGAATGGGGCAGGGAGTCAGAAGGCAGAGGTGCTTCCATATTGCTTGAGGACCTTGAAGAGTGTCCTGGGTTTTTTGGACTTTTATTCTCCAAGAACTTAGAGTTGACCTCCATATTTTCTGAGGGAGTCTTCAGTCCCTGATCATGAGGCAGGTTGAGGAAACCATGTACAGAGGATCAGGGCCTGAGGATCTTACAGTGATGTGTACAGACAAAGTTATATCCCATCAGAGCCTTAAATCCTTGAGCTGCCCAAAGCTGTGTAGAAGAAACTTAGTAAGAGCCAGAGCCCAGGCGCTGCCCTGGTGGAAACAGGCCTTGGAAACAGAATGGAATGTTCCAGGTCAGGTCTCTGTGTGCCATGTACCACTGGGCTGAACTTGAGCAGCTGTCCAAGTGCTTCCTCTCTGACCTTTGTGATTTAAACAAGGTGACACAACATGTGGAGGTGGAGAAGAAATATTGATGTCATTACCTGGCATAGAGCAGGCACACCACTGATCACCAGTTGTCTCAGTTCTTGTGGTTGTGATCTCCCTAAGCAACGTAAAGAACCATGGAGATAACTCTGGTCTTCGAGAGGCTATTTTTTCATGGGAAGAAACATCCAGCTAGATAGAACATCTAGGCTGATTCAGGCACGTTCTATATAGTCCAATATGGGGCATATCTGAGAGCACAAAGACACATTATTAAATACACAGTAACCTCTACAGTCAGCATCGGTCACAGCTGTCTGGAAAACTGAGACATGCATTCTCCCTGGGTCACACCCAAAGGTTCCTGCCTTCCTGGACCAGGCTGGGTCTCCCTCCAATGGGCTTTTGGTCTTCCAAAGTCCTCATCATCACCCTTCTTACATTACATGGAGCTGTTTTCTGTTGCTCTGTCACTTTTATTTCAAAACAGGCCCTAGCTCTGAGTGGCAGACCATGCAGCAATGGAATCACACATGCATACACATTGCTGTCTATCTATCCCAAATCTGGGCTGGAATTCAGTTGCTATTCATTGGATGATGAGCACCACTTCCAAGAGTTAGTAAACAGGATGTGAAATTTTTGCTTCATCTGTCTAAATGCGCATGTGCTTATGTGTAAAGTGGAATATGTAATAGAAACACATGTAGGATAATTCTGAAAAAATATACACTCTTTCATGTGTGAAAGTATCTATACAGTATCTATCTCTGTATATGGTTTTAAAGATTCACCAACAAAATGGAAATACTGAAAGTTCAGTACCCTATTTTATGCTAATCACATTTCAAGTGTTAAATAACCCCAAATGGTTAGTGGCTATAACAGTGGACAAAGTAATTTTCACCACTGCAAAAGATTTTGTTGCTCTCTCTATGCCTCTTTAGTAAGGTTCACTCAAATAGAACCTTGGAGAGTCAATAATGATCAGAGTTCCTTAAGATAAGAAGACACTATCTTAACCATGCCATGTAGAACCTCCTGAAAGTATTTTTGTAAAGTTCAGATGACAGAGGGAATAAAACATGCTGAGGGGCTGAAATGATGTCCCCAACACCAAGTGACACTGTGTGTAAACACTTGCATCACACTCCAGACCTTTGCTTTGAGTCTAAACCTACGTTCTGTGCTTTGGATAATACAATTTATATACTGATTTTCCCTACACTCATGTCTCTTACTTAAATTTCTAGGGTTCTAATTTTGTAACCAATCATGTACTGGATCTCTTTTTGTCTGAGTTTCCTGTGGGAATCTCAGGCCAGTCAGACCCCTCCAGACTTCTGCCTTCCTCTCTCACACCGTCTCCTAGGCATCCTTCCCGTCCTCTCTACTTCTAGATGTCACTAACTTATACTATGCTTTATTCAACTCCTCTGACTATAAGCCTAGGTGTTACACCTTACAGTTACTTTAGTCCAGTAATTGTTCCTCTCTGAATTTGCTGTCCTGAAACTTGTTTCAATATAGTAGTAATATAGCATTAGATTAATAACTTAGTTTTCAGCCCTGACTATTGTGTGTTAACCTGGTTTCATTATGTCAAAAATAACTAAGAAGTGGGCAGCCCTGAACTTTCCGTACCTTTGGAAGCTCTTGAGATTCATATAGTCTTTGATGTGGGCTCTCAGAAGGAAATGACCTCTTAATATTGTCTTCTAAGAACATCAAAAATCTGATGGTTTTAGGGGAAATATCCCTTTGGCAACAACTTCCTGTCTCCAGGCAGTCTTTGTGCTGAAGACAAATGTTTTTATTTACTCTCTGATTCTGAGTCACTATTGGATCTTATCTTTCCTCCATGTTTAGAATTACAGATAACTTATTTTAGATAAGATAATTGATGCAATGGAAACACGAAGGAGCACGGTCTTAATTACCTTTGGTTCCCTATATAGTCATTTCATATAGAATTTTATAAATAAGGAGAGATGACCATGGTGGATTTCTTGGGAATGCTAGAACTTGCCTTTAGACATTTTTGTGTTGGGGCCTGGAAAGCATAAACTTCTTTCAGATGGTGCCAAACTTCAAATGTCAGAAAAGGACGGTGATGGAGACGCTTCCTGGAGTCAGTGTAGAGAGGGAGATTATACTGCAGACAAGGACCCTTGGAGCCATGGCAGGGTAACTTGAGGTGATGGCACAGAAGCTGCCACAGCTGGACAGAGGGTGTCCTGAAAACAGATCTTCTTCCTGCTGATACTATCAGAAATGCCACCATGGGGTGTGCCCTTTCACTGTAAAGTCTCTTGTCCTCTACACTGTGCTGTAATGGTCAGTAAACAATTACAGGTAGTTTATTTGTTTATGTTTAAAGGACACTAGGAAGAAACAGAGAAACTCGAGGGCGGGGCATGTTTCCCGGGCATCATACAGAAGGTAGGTTGTGTGAATAGTGTTCTGGAGATGGTGAGTAAGCAGATGTGGATGGTTAGAAAGTCTCAGGTAGGTCAAAGTGCATCAGGTGAAACCAGACAAGCACTGCCCATAAGCACAGTTTGTCTACCTTCTTGGCTTTCAGTAGAATTGCTTCCTACCTCTGGCGTCTGACCTAAAGCGGTTGCTCCTTTGAGCCTAAAACTTAGTTTTTACACACTCCCCAATTTCACCGACTCTTCTAATAGTTCATAAAAATGATTTTGTCTTATAGCCTGCATTTCCTAAGTTTATTACCTGTTCTCATTGATAATTGCTAATTTAATGGTAAAAGCAGCAGTGTAAGTGGCTTTTGAGCGGACATGCCTATTTTCTTAGTACACAGAGTTTCAGTTTGTTTCAGAATGTGTATGCAGGACCCCGAAGGAGACAGAATTGAAGGAATCAGGGGGCGCTGTCATGAAGAAAACAAATGTCTAAACAGCAGATGTAATTCCTACCTTAATAGTTTACAGTAAATGGAAATGGACTAAACTCTTTAATTAAAAAAAAACAAACAAATAATGGGTTGGACTGGACAATGTGCAGAGAGTGAGAGAGGAAATCTTTCCCCAGGGATTAGGCAACTCTGGAAGAGGAGGCACAAAGATCATAAGAGCCAGGGAGGATTGAGGACACCAAGGAAACAAGGTCTTCTAGATATGACACAACTGATGGACTCAAAGAGACTGTGGCAGCAGGCACAATTTCTGCAAGGACCTAAGCCAGATGGTGTCCTAGTTCTCCTCCTTCTCCTCCTTCTCCTCCAGAAGAGGAGAAGCAGACTCAAGTACCCATTCCTAACCCAGAATCTGCCTCTGGTTAATATAATCTCTCATAAAAGAAAAAAAAAAAGACTCCTATAGAGTCTCACTTGCTTGGTATACAAACCACTCCTAAGGGCCCGTGCCTAGCAGTTGATGGCTAACACAAAACAAACTCGATATTGACCCCTCTGGTCTCGCTCTGGGTCAGTGTTTTAGTTCTTAGTATTTCTGAACTTATTTTTGTTTTGTTTTGTTTATTGATGGTTTCATTTCTCTGTGAAGAGGAAGAGGAGAAGGAGGAGAAGGAGGAGAAGGAGGAAGAGGAGGAGGAGGAGGAGGAAGAGGAGGAGGAGGAGGAGAAGGAGGAGAAGGAGGAGAAGGAGGAGAAGGAGGAGAAGGAGGAGGAGGAGGAGGAGGAGGAGGAGGAGGAGGAGGAGGAGGAGGAGAAGGAGGAGAAGGAGGAGAAGGAGGAGAAGGAGAAGGAGGAGAAGGAGGAGGAGGAGGAGGAGGAGGAGGAGGAGGAGAAGGAGGAGAAGGAGGAGAAGGAGGAGAAGGAGGAGAAGGAGGAGAAGGAGGAGAAGGAGGAGGAGAAGGAGGAGAAGGAGGAGAAGGAGGAGAAGGAGGAGGAGAAGGAGGAGAAGGAGGAGAAGGAGGAGAAGGAGGAGAAGGAGGAGAAGGAGGAGAAGGAGGAGGAGGAGAAGGAGGAGAAGGAGGAGAAGGAGGAGGAGAAGGAGGAGAAGGAGGAGAAGGAGGAGGAGGAGAAGGAGGAGAAGGAGGAGAAGGAGGAGGAGAAGGAGGAGAAGGAGGAGAAGGAGAAGGAGAAGGAGGAGAAGGAGGAGAAGGAGGAGGAGGAGGAGGAGGAGAAGGAGGAGAAGGAGGAGAAGGAGGAGGAGAAGGAGGAGAAGGAGGAGAAGGAGGAGAAGGAGAAGGAGAAGGAGAAGGAGGAGAAGGAGGAGAAGGAGGAGAAGGAGGAGAAGGAGGAGAAGGAGGAGAAGGAGGAGAAGGAGGAGAAGGAGGAGTTGTTGTTTGTTGTTCTTGCTCTTCTTCTCTTCTCCTCCTTCTCCACCTTCTCAACCTCTTCCTCTGCCACCACAACCACCACTTCCTCCTCCTCCACCTCCTCCTCCTCCACCACCTCCTCCACCTTCACCACCACCTCCTTCTGCTCCTCCTCCACTACTTCTTCTCAGAACAGGGTTTCTCTGTGTAGCTCTGGCTGTCCTGGAACTCACTCCGTAGGTTAGGCTGGACACAAATGAACTCAGAGTTCCTTTGAAGCAGAATATGAAGGTTAATGGCAGAAGTTCTGTCTCAATACTAACTTATATTTAACCCATTTCTTTTCGACTTCATCTCTGCAGTTTTCTTTAGGACTTCACATTCTCGTTGTTTACATAGGTTATTCCCTCCCCCCCCACCCACCCCCAGTATGCTCTGAGTTCTTTCCAGAGTCTCTTGGGTTTTCAAGTATGTACACTTATTTACAGAGGACTCAATTATTAGTAGGCATTGGGTTGAGCTTTCTCACCAGCCAAACACAACTCTTCCCTCAAGGGTAGGGTGAAGGTCAAGCTTCGAGGGTAGCAGTTACTACTGGGATCTACATTTTGTCTCTAAAGACCCCAAGTGACGAGGACTTTTTCTCTCTCTGTGTGTAGAGATGTCTGAAGTTCTCACAGCCCCCACTGTGTGTCCTTTCCCTATAGTAGAGCTTGCTGCCCTGTGTTTGCCCTCTGCACAGAACCTCAGCTTTGTTCTCTTCCACCAAGCAGTCTTTGTGGTCAGCATATTGTATACTGAGGTTTAGCTCCAAAGGATCAGATGTTGAACATGAAGAAGATAGTGTGGTACTTTGCAGCTGGGATCCCAGGATAGAGGCAGAGGGGGCATTCCATGGCATCCAAAATAGACTGATACCAGTTAGTCACCCAAAGCTACAACGTACTGAATAATTTTATTTCTTTTAATTTTTAAAAAGTTTTAGTTAAAAATTGAATTTTATAAGTGTTTTTTTTCTACAAATGCGTCTGTATATCACCTGTGTGTCTGGTGCCTGTAGAGGCCATAAAAGGGAGTTAGAACCCCTGGGACTAAAGGTATAGATGGTTGTAAACCTCTACATGGTGCTGGGAGTCAAATCCAGGTCCTCTGGAATAATAGCCAGTGTTCTTAAACACTGAACCATTACTCCAGCCTCTTGAGTGGCTGAACTGCATGGTTGAATCAAATTTAACAAAAACAAAGTACAATTCTTGCCTTTGGAAAAGGTTAAATTAAAAACTAAGCTTTAAGTACAAGGTCGTTTTGATTTTGATTTTGTTCATGCTTATATTATCAGCATTATGATTGTGTACCACATTTGTACCTCGTGGATGTGATACACGGCTCTCTTTGCCTGATTTTAAAATGATCACCCCTGGTACTAGAGAGATGACTCAGCAGTTAAGAACACTGGCTGCTCTTGCAGAGGACAGTGGCTCCGAGCACCCACCTGGTGCTTTTATTGTCAGGTATTCATGTGTGATCTCAGGGAATAGAGGTCAAACTGTCTTGCTTCTCCAACAATGTTGCTTTTGAGCCAGCCCTCCAGGGTCTTAATGATCTGTTCAGAACGAGTCATAGTGACCCAAGGTGGTGGTGGCTCTGCTCACAAGCAGTCCTGGGAGCCTATCCATGGAGACAGAGTGATCCAGGTGCATATTCTCTGAGTGTTTTGCTTTTCTAAGCGGCCCCAGCTCCACATCACCCTCAGTCAGCTCTTTTCTAACCTACTCACATCCTGCTTTGCTTAACCCTGAGCCATTAACTTCCTCTACCAAGCAAATACTGTATGATGAGAAAAACTCATGGATGCTGCCTGAACATATTTTTTCAGTTCTAAGTTACTATAAAATCTTTTGAGGGACCTTGTTGACTGAGCTTCACGAGGCCCTGTCTTAATCATTAAATATATTTTCATATCTTAGTACATTTATTTTATTATTGAATTTATGCATATTATATTATATATAATATACAAATATATTACATACAATATATAGTATAATATATAAATATATATTTTATATATTATATAAATTATAATATAATATCAATATATAACATATTATAATATATAATAACATATTAAATATATATATGTTGACTGATGATAAAAATATTCCATTCTATAACCTGTTATCAAACCAGTATCTATAATATATATACACCTACACTTTATATTTTTTAGTGTTAAAACTGGAGAGAATCTCAAAAGCCAACAAAAAAGCCCACCTTCTCACTTCCATCTAAAGATGAAAAGAGAGTTAAACATTTTATGCCTGATCGTGTTTGTTGGGTCTCTTAACAAATATGTTTGTAAATCTGAACTGCTATAACTCAAGGGAATGTTTCCTGGGACATCAAAGTGTCTTATACATGAGAATGATTATCAGTCCCAGGCATGGCTAGAAAGGAAAAGACTAAGATAGCATGGGGGTCTTAACCATGAGAAGCCAGAGTGTCCGGTTTTCTGCTCACTTCTGAACTAAGTGGGCCATGGAGGGACAGCACCAAGCAGCTCCTCACTTGGCAACGTTAACAACACTGAATAAGTCCTTATGGTGCTTGCAAAACAACCTAGGGGACACCAATGTATCTGGAACTCGGAACCAAGACAAGGCTCTGCCTGGGGAGGAGGAGGTGACATTCTGAGTTGACCTTCCAGCATGACTGGGTGGATAGGAATGTGTAGCAGTATGCCTTTCTTCAGAAGGGCATGCTTAGCTGTGGGCTTTCCTGAAACTTTCATGCCAGAGAAGTCAATGTGGCCAGAACGTATGCATGCAAGGCATCCTGGAGAATGAAGTAGGATGGAGAAATGAACCATGTCCCTTGGACAGTTTGGGTTTTGCTGACTACGGATATACAGAAGAAGCAAGTCAAGAGTGGGTGCTGGCCTTGGGCCTTCAGCCTGGACCCTGTGATCTAGTCAGTGAGGTCAACCCACACAGCCTGTTCTCCAGTCTGGACACCGTTGGTTCTGCTTTCAATAGCTATCCTGATTACTTTAGGAAGTGGGTCTCAGGGCAAAATAATAATGAAGTCCAGCCCCAGAGAGATTTCTGCAGGGAAGATCTCTAAAGTGGGAGAGAGTTAAGGCTCTCGGAGGAAGTGGAGATTAACAATCTATTTTAGCAATCTGTTTCAAAGTATGTGACCCCTAATGACCAACGCAATCTATGTTCTCCCAGCATTCACCGCTGCTTCTCCCTTCACAAGTGCGCTCCCACCTGTGATTTCAAGCTTGAAGCATTTTTCTTTTTTAAACAGAAATGAACTAGGCAAGTGCTATTCATTTGCAAGGAATAAGCCCAGGGAACCTGTTTGTAAACAAGAGGCATCCGTGAGGATTTACTGAATCAGATTCTCCTAAGTGTCCTGCTCCGCACAGGTGCTTGCTATTTGGATGGTTTACTCTGTCTCCACATGTTCTGTTAGTTTCTCATGCTTGTTCTTAAACACACTGAGCAGGGGGGCTATCTGGTTCACTGTGATTCACAGCAGGTGGGTATGACCTCCTTGCAATGGGTTTAGTGAAAGATTGGAAGTCTCATAGACACAATTTGCCGTGCATCTGCTTGTATAACAGATCTGATAAACAAAGGACAGTAGTGACCACTACAAACAAAACATTTCATCATCTCCAAGTTATGTATATATTTAACACCTCCGTGGAATAACACTGGATCTCCCAATGGGTGGCTCCTCCAGTTCCAACTGATGCTGTACAACTTTCCTCACAAGCACATAAAATAAAGCTGTACACATCAAGCAATGGTCTCATAGATTTGATGGACAGCCAGGAGACACTCCCACTCACCTCCCAGATGAACCCCTGTAAAGATCTCTCATCAAGTTCAGTAATCAATGTTTCCATCTGCTGCCTGGTTTGTGGATAAGACCCAAGCTCATAAAACACAAAGGGCCTGATAAGGACAAGTTCCCCCTAGATGCCACACAGGAACAGGCTGCTGTCTACCAGTTGTCAACAACACAGAATGACTTGGAAGGTTGTACAACTTACAGTAAAGTAAAGATGCTCTCACACATGCAGCCTGGATAGTTTATGCACCTAGGCTGTCCTAGGGGGTGATCCCCATTCCAACTCCAGTTCCTAAACCTCAGTTTAGGGGGTAATTAGCTGTATCCCTCATTTCTTGCAGATGGATGGATACTCACCTTCTTCATTCCTGATAGCCTCCAAAAACTTAAAGTACCAGCATGAATAAAGTAACTTCATTTGACCCACTTGCACATGTCTAAATGGTAGGCTGACCTCAACTAACGGCATCCATCAATGTCATATGGCAGGAAGCCTGCACATGCACAGGAGGCCCCCTTGTGTGGAATATCACCTTTTTCTGCTAGGTGTTGAGGGGATCTCAGGTACTGGCAAATTGGGCTTTCCTATAGCCTGGAGTCCAAATCTGACCAGACATCTGACCCCCAGCATGTGATGCTTATGGGTAATAGGAATGATAATAAATATTAGGGCAGGAAAAATAAGCCCTGTTCTTTCCACATGTTTGGGACTGTATTCATCTCCCTCCCTTCTACAGCTAGTGAAGTCAACATGTGGTTTAAAGGCTCCCTTGGGTACACATTTGGGGATGAAGCCAAGTCTCCTTACTCCATGAGATAATGATGTATAAACATTTGCTTTGCAAATGCCTTTATGTTAATTTCCTGTGTTATATTTATAGGCTGTAATGCATGTGGTGGGTTGGTACTACGTGTACAATATAACCATTCATTGCCAAGGCAGTGCTTTCCCAGGTAACCTGACTGCAAGCTCTGTTACAGACAAACACTGCATTCATGAAGTTTTTTTTTCCTCAACCATATTATGCTTGTTCTTGTAAATGCAATGCAATAGAAAGCACTGGGCCATATATATATTAAGGACTAGGGTGTTCTCTACAGGGTGTAAAGAGGATATTTAATAAATTGCCACACTAAGATCTAAGCCAACCTTTGTGGAAGATCTCTGTTAAGGTTCTTCCAGTGTCTGTCAGGATAAATTGACAATAATCACATCATATCTTTGAAAATAATTGGTGAAATAATTATACTTTAAGTAATATTATTGTGACTCTCTATAAATGGGTGGTCACATTTTCTTTTCTTTTCTTTTTCTTTTTTTTTTTAAAGCAAAAATACATTTCTTTGTAAGGTAATTGGATAGAGGGCCCAAGACTCTTTGGCATTCTGCTACTTTTAAGACTGGGTAGATAAATGCAGGTAAGCTCTCTAGATGTAAGCCAGGTTTGGTACAAGGCACTTTGGGGTTTGTAACTCCACACCAAAAGGATGAGGCAAGTAGGACTGAGGTTTGTATTGGGTGGAAGCCAACGAGTAAGGAAGGAAACAATATAAGATGTGGGAATTTTACATGGTTTCCTTCCAGAACAAGGTAAGACATTGACAAATCACCAGGAGCTAAATCAGAGAAAGGATTTCATAGAGGCACCATGGGTCTTGACTGGAGCCAAGCAGGAATTCATCAGAAACCAGTATCTTCAGGCATCATTTCTAAGTTCCCGAAGCTAAGCCTGGCCTCTTGCCTCTCATCTTCCTACATCCTGCCCTCTGATGCCCATCTAGACACACATATAACTTCACAATTGAGTTGGCCTATTTACCTGTCTCCCTCCATCACACTGTCAGCTCTGTGAGGGAACGTGGAGACTGAACTCATTCACTGTCTTGTTCTTAACATCTCACCTAATGGAGAATTAAGATAAATGATTGCAAGTGAGTGAATGACTAAAACTTTGCAGCAGGCTGCACAGGGATCAGGCCCACATGTGCCCTACAAGGGATTTGTCTTTGTTAGGGTTTCATTGCTGTGAAGAGACACCATGATCAAGGCAACTTTTATAAAAGAAAACATCTAATTGGGGCTGGCTTACAGTGTCAGAGGTTCAGTCCATTATCATCATGGCAGGAAGCATGGTAGCCTGTCTTCACAATGACACTTCCTTCAGTAAGGCCACACCCACTCCAACAAGGTCACACCTCCTAATAGTGCCACTTCCCATGGGCCAAGCATATTCAAACCACCATGGGGGCTCATGATTATTGATCTTAATTAGGGGTTTAGCCCACTGTTCAGGTAGGATGATCACTGGAATGAGAGCCACGCGTATATCACAGCCCAGACCCAGACACCGGTAAGTATCTGCAAAAAAGATCGGACCATTAGCTGTGTGTTCCTGGATGCTTTCTGGCTGCCCTACCCATCAGGTCTCCCAAGCACAGCTTTGCTCTTCCTTTGCCTGCAGTATCTGAACTCTTTCCTAGCACTGGCCTATCTTCTCTATGTCTGCCTGCTTGGCCACTCCCACACAGAGTCTCTAGTGGCCCATGACTGAATGTGTGCCAGGGGTCAAGGATGGGAGGGGAGGGTGAAGAAGAAGTTGCAAGCACTGAAGGGTACTGGGATAAAGGTGACTGGGGACCAGAGAAAACAAGTTAAAAGAATGTCCATATTTAAGCACTTGGGGAGAAAGTTTACAGATAGGGTGAGGAGTGTGGAGGAATGTTCCTTAGGCCTGCCCCTGGGCATCCTGTCCTTCTCTATCATGGAGACCCTGGAACAGTCACACATTTGTTCATGACAGTGTGCTGAGGGGCATGCGTGGTTGATACGGAGCAGATCATCCTGAGTTCTTGTGGAGCACTATGAGCTTCTTCCTTTAGATAGACTGCTGTCAACATGTGACACAAACCCCAACAGACACAGCTACTCCACGCCAGTGCACCTTTGCTTACACCAGTTTGACTTTCCTAGACATTAAGGGAAACTGAAGAATTTACCAAGAGAATATGTCTTCCCTTTCTTTATAAGATTGTTCTGCCTGTTGAAGGACCAAGAAATGTGGCCCCCAGCTCAGAATTTATTAAAAATCTGAGCATCCTCTGCCCAGGTGCCTGCCCAGTACAGTCCGAAGTGCTGTCAGCATGTGCACCTCAAATGTGAGCAGAGAGTACTGGCTGCCAAAGTACTTCCAGAGAACACTATATACAGACCCAGGTTCTCCCTGCTTAGCTTCTGAGCTTCTGAGAGCAGATGAGATAGGCACGTGTTCAGGATGGTCATTCCTGAAAACATCCCCATGGGTAACATTGTAAAGACTGAGAAAGTTATATAAATATATATATATATATATTTATATAGTTATATATAGTTATATATAGTTATATATATATATACATATCATATATGTATATGATATGTGTATGTATATATGTGCATGCATGTGTATATATATATGTATATATGTGTGTATGTATATATGTGTGTACATATATGTGTGTGTTCATATAACAACAATGAATGAACAGAGAGGCCATGAATTTTAAAAAGAGCAAGAAGGGGTATAAGAGAGGGTTTGGAGGGTAGAAAGGAAAAATGATATTCATTCAAGATTAAAAGAAAAATTAAAAAGAGAAAGATATTTCCATTATTACCACTTAGGTTTATTGGGGACAACAAGCAGATGCAAGAGAAAATCACTAGGAAAACTCTAGGGTGGCCATTGCCTCTTGCTGGGCATGAATATGTTGTCCCTCCAAAACTAAAGCTGAAGCTTAATCTCACTTAGTATGAAGGGCGAATTTCCTGACTGTGGTATTCAGAGATAAAGCCTTTGTCTAGGTGAGGACATGAGGCTGGAGGGTGGAGTCCCATGATTGAATCCCAGTGGTTTTATAAACAGAGAGAGACTAGATTCACAGTTATCCATTGTTCTGACCTTCTCTAGGTGATGTCGTCCCAGTACACCCCCAGAGAGATGCCACCTCCATCTCACACCTCCGGAGCCAAAGCACCACTGCAGCCTCTGACGTTTCTAGACAGCACTGTGGGCCAAGCACTCACTGTGAGCCAAAATAAGCTTTTCTGGAAAAACTACAGAATGCTGTAATTGAGATCTTTAATGTCTTGTTGCCCCCATGTTAAATAGCTGTGTCCCTGGGTGATCACTGGAGAGCAGCAAACACATTAAGGGGGTGGAGCTTTGTGGGATGTCCTTAGAACACTTCAGGGAGGAGTGACCTCAGAGAGGATTGTGTCACTCTGTTCCCTCCCTCTCTTTCTTTATGCTTGTAAACAGGCTTGCTCTGCCACATGGTCCCCATGGGTACCGTTGGGTACTCCCTAACACACTTTCATTCATTTCTACTTTCTTGGACTCAGCATTCCTGCTTCCTGGAGAACAACACTATGCCAAGGATCAGCCTAGGCTAGGTCGGAGTTCCTGAGAGAAGGGGTGTTTGGGAGTAGCAAAAACAAGTGAATCGAAGTCAAATCAGGGGCCCAAGATGGCGGTCTATATTCTACTCGAGATAGTTTCCAGATTGCTCTTTCTCTGTGTTCAGCTCTGCTCTAGACAGCTTTTTCTTGCTATTCTAAAAACTCTCTGGTTGAGACAGCTAGCTTTCTGCTCAAGCTAGCTCTCCCTGTTAGTAAAAATTCTAAAAGCTCTTTGGATAGTTCATAGGTTTTCTGACCTAAGTCAGAAAAGTTGGTATAAAAAATTTTTTTCTTGGATCTTTGTACCAAGACAGAAATCCTGTTAGAAAAATTTTAAAGTAATTCTTGAGTTTTCCAATCAAAATCAGAAATCCAGAAAAAATTTCTAAAGAGCTGTGTTTGCTCTTCAGACAGCCTTCTCTGGATAGCTGCTAGGAAACATTCTGAAAGAGCTGTGTCAGCTCCCTAAGTGATTCTTGGTCAGGAATTGTATTAGAAAAATAATTCTAAAAGAACTGTGTTTTCTCTCCATGGATTCTCCAACTAAAGTCAGAAATTCTGTTAGAAAAATTCTTGAAGAGATGTTTTCGATCTCCAGAGATCTCCAGGTAGCTCAGCTCTCACTAGAAAAACGTTCTAAAGAACTGCTATTGCTCTCTGCTAGCACATCTCATGCAGACCAAAATCCCAGGTTTTTATTTACATATCAATTCTGTTATTTATTCCAGATTCCCTTTTGATTATCCTATGAATTATCCTGTGACCCCAGACCCTTGATTCTTAGGAGACAGCAAGCACATTTTTTATTTTTTAAAATTGCAAAATAATTCAGAGATCTGCCTACCTTTGTAAACATAGCTGGGTGGGGCCTTGTCCTTAGATTTCCATTGCAACCACTCCTGCACCTAAGTTTATTCTGCCCCATGCTAACCTTGAACTCAGAAATCTGCCTCCATTTGTATGTGCCTGTATTTGTATCTTTTAGACAAGTTTCTCAAAGTGTAGCTGCCTTTGTTCCTTTAGATCTGTGAAGGTTTTTATAAAATTCATATTGCATCATTATATTTTTGCATAGTTGAGAAATTATATATTTTTGAACCCTTGGTTTTTGAGTTCTTTCTCACAGCCTTAAGGGCTGTCCTAAAGGTCCAAGTGTTTACTGTTTTGCTGAGACATTATCACACCTTTGCCTACCGGCTTCATGCTGTCTCTGATTATCATGGAGTCATTCATTGGAGATTGGTTTTGATTCAATTGGGAATTTGTGTGTCCAGACACTGAAGATCCTTGTCCCCAGTTGGTTTTTGATTGATCAATAAAGATGCCAACAGCCAGTGGCTGGGCACAGAGCAGGACACTTAGAGTTGTGCTGTCAAGGATGCAGAGAAGAACAAGCAGAATTACCATGACTTAGGATAGAAGGATGAGACACAGGAGTGGCAGAAAATAAAGCCAATCATCCATGTGAGACTTTGGATAAATGGCCACTGGCCACTTCCCCAATTGGGCCTGGGATAGCAGGGGAAGGTTTAGGAGTGCCCAGCCTTTGAGGTAGCCCAGGTGTTTTAAAAATAAGCTAATGTGTGTGTGTGTGTGTGTGTGTGTGTGTGTGTGTGTGTGTGTGTGTCTGTCTGTCTGTCTGTCTGTCTGTCTGTCTTTCATTCATGGATCCAAGATAGCTCAGTGGTGGGTGTGCACATGCAATCTACTAGGAGCCAAAGCAATTAAGCAAAAACTTACTGCTATAGTCATTAATGTTAACAGGGAGGACATTTCTTGGAGGAACTCAAATATATATACATTATTATACAAACAAGCCTTATGTCCACAACAGCCATTGGCACTCCTGGAGGCCCACGCCTGTTAGCCCTGTCCTGGAGCAGGAATCATGTCATTCTGTCCCTACCAAGGCCACGTTGAACTTAGCAACACTATAACAATAGAAGGCCGTGGTGCTGAGAGTAAAGATGCACACCACACTCAACAAAGACATCACTCTGTCCCCTGGCTGCTGTCATCTGGTGGAGGAAGAAGGACAGACTATATAGGTGCTTTGCAGAAGCATCTGTATGTGAGGATGGGACAGCGCCCTTAAAGAGGTCTCCCCAAATTAGCACAGCTCTAGGATTTGCTCACTTTTTCTTGTTCATCAGAGCAGGTCATTTTGCATTTCAATTTAGTTTTGTGATAACCACTCCCTGTCCATCTGCATTTGCTCTTTTGCCACCATGTGAGTGTGAGTCACTGTAGCATGTATTTAGATTACCTGGATTGGTCAATAGCCCATGGTGTACTGGGATGAAGTTGGGATTTTATAGAAAGCAGTTATATTGTTAAGGTTATGCTCTTGGAAGGGTAGTGGCACCCAAGTCCTTCCTTCCTCTCTGCATATGTTTTAGTTTCTGCTTCTGTGGGAAAAAAAAAAATGACAAAAAGCAGCTTAGAGGAGAGAGGGTTCATTTGAATTACACATCCAGGTCATAGTCAATCACTGAGGGAAGCCAGGGCAGGGAATCAAGCAGGAGCTTAAATAGCAACCATGAGAAACACTGCTTTCTGGATGGCTCCTGGCTCATGCTCAGCTAGTTTTCTATGCTTATCTAGCAGCTTGGGGACCAGTTGGCCTAAGGAATGATGCCACCCACAGTGGGCTCTGCATTCTTATATCAATTAACAATCAAGCCAGTTTTTCCATGGACATGTCCACAGACCAATTGAGTCATTTTCCAGATGATTCTAGGCTGCATCAAGTTGACAGTTAATGTTAACTAGGAAGCTTCCTTGTGGCTATAAAATGGGCAGCTTCCTCGTTTACATTCATCCACCATGATCTCACTATAGGACTGAAGGTGATGGGACAAAGGAAGCACTGATTGAAACCTCTGAGACCTTCAGACAACACAAACCTTTCTCCTTATAAGTTTAATCCTTCAGATGTTTTATTATAGTAACAAAAACTTGTAATTATATAAATTAATTACACAATGTTCCAGCTTTTAATTCTCTGCTTTCTTTCCATTGTCAATAATATAGTCTGACAAAGACTTTGATAATTGCTAAGTTCCTTGTCTTTGGTGATCATTTTCTTCTTTCTTTACATTCTGGGACATTTTTTTTTTTTTTTTATACTTTCTTAGTGTGTCTTCATGTGTTAACTGAACCTCTGCCCGTGTGTGGGAGTTCCTTCCACCCTTAACTCCCTTTGAGAACATCTCTTCAGATGCTGTCATTATCAGCTTGAATTTGGTGTGCTTGTTCACTGAGCCTCCAGCTCACTACATCCCTGTTTGTTACCTTTATCACTACTGAAATTTTATAGTTTATATGGTAAAATTATAGCCTTTGTATTTTTAGGGTTATCTCTTTAAAAGTGAGTAGGGAAAGACTAAAATATTTGAGAGGCTCATAGCATATGTTTTTCTTCCTGATTAAATCCATATTCATCTTCCTTTGCTCAGTGGTTAACCTCTTCGTGTGGGAGAAGAACCATGTAGTCAAGGGGAGAGCAGGGGTGTGTAAAAGCATGGCAGGTATTCCAGGTCCCTGAACCCTCAAGCTTCAAGACTTTCCAGGTCAGTAACCTTCTCCCTTCAAATCTATCTATCTATCTTTCTTTCTTTCTTTCTTTCTTTCTTTCTTTCTTTCTTTCTTTCTTTCTTCCTTTCTTCCTTTCTTCCTTTCTTCCTTTCTTTCTTTCTTTCTTTCTTTCTTTCTTTCTTTCTTTCTTTCTTTCTTTCTCTCAAGTTCAATACACACTCAGGTGATACCTCAGGATTCTATGTCTATTGTGGAATGTTCCATGGCAGATGGGATGCTATCGAGGTATGAATTCAAATGGACCAGTTTGGGTGATGGGTAGAGAATAGTGTTATCCTTTCTGCTCATCAGCTGTTTTGTTTATTTATCTATAAAATGTCAGTGAGCAAATAAAATACAGTTATTATTGGAAGATTTGGGGTTTTCTGAGTCCTTCTCATAGAGGACTCAGTCCTTTGGGAGTCATCGGAAATTCTCCCATCTCAAGATATCCAGTTGAAAAAGCAGCATGCCTTTGCTTCTGTGATGTGATGCTTAATTTCAACTTCCATTCACATAGACAATTTGACCTGTGACATACAAAAGGGTATTTCCCATAGACTCCGTAGAGTGTGTAAACTGAAGAGCAAGTTTTTCTTGAGAATCAGTGAGTTGATGGCTGAGAAGACAGGGTCTTCCTGAAACAGGGTGTTGGCTACTTCATGTGAAAATTTTAAAGATTGTCTGAGTGGCCAAGAAATTCCCCCCAGTGTTGACTGAATGAGGCAACTATATATTTTTATTTCAATTCTTTCTTTCTTTTTAAAATAAAGTGGCATGTGTGTGTGTCTCTGTGTGTGTCTGTGTGTGTCTCTCTGTGTGTGTGTTTGTGTGAGGGTATGTACACTGTGAGCCCACAAGGACCAGAAGTGCCAGATGTCCTTGGAGCAGTAATAACAGGCAGTTATGAGCCACCCAACATGGGTGCTGAGAATCAAATCTGGGTCCTCTAAAAAACACTCCATGTTCTTTTACATCTTTTATTTATTTATATTTTCTTTTGATACTTTACTGCTGAGCTACCTGTCCAGCTCCCAGTATTTCATATCTTAATAGGTTTTTAATTGAGGGTGTGTATTCTCAGCTGTCATTTTTTAAAGTATATATTCCTTACAAAACATTTCAAAGGGATGTTTGCGATTTACCAGAGACCAATTTGTCTAAATTCTTAAAACTAAAAGTAAGTAGAAACTCCTTAAATATGGTTAAACAAAAGGAGACAAGTTCACCCTTTTCTTGGTAAGTTTAAGTTTTCATGGAAATGGGAAGTAGGAGTTGATTCTCTGGGTATTTCCAAAATGGTAAGAACTTTATCTCTTAGTGTACAATTTCCTCTAGGTGTACTGGAGCCTCAAAGAAACGTTCCACAGAGACAAATAAACTAACATAAGATGACGTTTAATGATGTCAACTTCTTTTTTTTAAGATTTAATTTTTATATTTTGATAGCATGTCTGTTTTTGCCTTACTCATTTATTGTGTGTGTGCATGCATGCACACATGCAGGTGCAAACATGCCAGCATAACAGTTGGGAAGTCAAACAGCAACTTGCAGGAGTTAATTTTTTTCTACCATGTGGGTCTTGGGACTCAAATTCAGGTCACCAGGCTTAGTGGCAGGTAACTTTACTTTTCCGAGTCATTTCAGCAGCCTCCTAATTTTTATTTCCTGTACATGTGTTTGTGCTTGCGTGCTGTGTGTACCACATACACAGAGGTGTCCATGGCAGCCAGAAGAAAGCATCAGAGTCTCTGGAACTGAAGTCACAGGACATAGGAGCCATCTGGTATGGGTGCTGAGAACCAAACTTAGGTCCTAAGATCACCGAGTGTTCTCAACCGTGGAGCCATCTCCTCTGCCCTAGGAAAATAAATTTCTTAATATAAAGAGTTTTTTCCCTTTGATTTTTGAATTCTCCTTTTCTAGAAAGAAACATTTAAATTTGTAGGCTAAGATGTAAGATGTAAGAAACAGAAATATGTCAACAAATAATTTCAAACATAGCGGAATAGCAGAGACAGAACAAGTTTACAAAATTAAAAAAAAGACTGAAGATTCTTCTCAGAGCCCAGCTTGGAGCCAGTGATGGACACTGATTAGTTTTCTGATTGTAAGAGAAGTTTGTACTAACCTGGACATTCACCATAAATCAAACCAGATCTTTAGTACAACATGGAAAAGTCTAATAAATAATTCAGATATCTGTGAAGGAGTTTGGTTGTTTACTCTAAAACAAGCAGTTACATGTAGAAACAGGAACATGGCGGATACCATAGACACCTGGGAAGCTGCTTTCAAATCTTTGTGACCAATAATTACACTGAATCTTTGATGAAACAAACAAAATTGAAGAAAGACCAGCAGTGGTTAGATTCTTCCAGTGAGGACTGAGTTCATTCAGTATCTGACCCAGTAAAGCTGAAATACAGGCCCTCCAAGTTCAACCTCAGATGCTCATGAAAATGTCCTTGTAATAATTAACACAGGAAAGACAGAATCAAGCCATTTACTCATTGGTATACTGTGGTAGGTGACAAGAAAGCTTGGTGCTTAATTTTGTAGAAGAAACTCCACTGATTGTAGGCAAGTTCTTGGTTTCCATAGTTTTGTTTTGTTTTGTTTTGTTTTGTTTTGTTTTGTTTTGTTTTACTTTGTTGCTTTTGTGCCTCAGAGGCAGCCTGGACTGTTGTCATCCCATGCCCTGCAAAGGAGAACTCTTTACCAAAAGAGTTTGCCAAACTACACCTTTAACCAACAGTGAAAAGATCTGAACCAATACAAAACACACATCCCCTTTCTCCATCTCGTGATCTTGGGCACAGGCTTTGCAAGCAGGAAGACATTCCCTTGTTGTCTGCTAGAGTTAGGGTCCTGAATTCATCTTATGGGCCCATGTGCTTCAGCCTTGCTTCCTAACTTGACACTACTGAATGCTGGTGGAACCTTTAAGAGATGAAACCCGCTGTGGGGGGACTTCAAGTCATTTCGAACATGCCTTAAAGAGGACTGGGGGGTGGGGAAGGACTCCAGTCTCTTTCTTCTTTGCTTTCTCACCATAGATGAGAGCTGTTTTGCTTTAACACACCTTTTTCATCATGTACCCCTTAAGCACGCGCGCGCGCGCGCACACACACACACACACACACACACACACACACACCTGCCGCACCCAAAAAAGGCCTAACTAAATGAACCTTTCTTCTTGCTGACTGTCCCAGGTTTTTCCTGTAGTGATGGAACTCTAAGGCACCGTCTCTAATTCTGCCGTTGTGAAGAACTTCTTTGCTTTTGGGCTTCGAGTTCATTGCTGAGATATTACCACACTTGTTTCTAAGCTTACAGACACTACGCCGCAGTTTCCAACTTCCCGCTTTAAAATCCGAACTCGAGGGTGAGCGTATACTTGACGCAAGGCAGTGTACTTAAACTGCATTCCTGGGAACTGGCAAGTTACTGCTGCAGTCCAGGGTAACCCGATTTCCCTGTGCGGCCACGGTCCTAGGACTGAACCCTTTCTGGCTCATGGTAGGTTGCTTGTAGTTGGCAAATACAGTCTGTCTCGTGGAATTGTTTCTACAATTTGATGTGAGTGAGATTAAAAAAAATATGTTAAAAAACTTGTCAAAAATCAAAGTGGTATTTAGAACTATTTAATTAAATAGGACTATTGGAATCCAAACAAGGAATATTTTCAGGCGTCAAAATCAAATTATCGCATATTTACAGAGTGTCTTCTGTGAGAAAAACAATGGCATCAAGTTAAAGGGAAGAAAAACTCTTTGTCATGCTGCTCAGTGGCCTGAACCCAGCTGGGGTCAGGGCGCCCTGAGACTGTCACATGTAGACATGCCTGTCCCTCTCTGAAGTCTGCCTTTCTAACCTTCTGAACTTGGGTTCAGTGGGACTTTCCAGTTCACAGGCAGAGAGCTGCCTCTGCAGTTGGCTGCCCCCCAAGCATGATCTTAGTTGCATGAGAGACCCAGAAGGCTGTGCATCCAATTTTCCCGTGGAGTGGATGATTTAAAGTGCTGCCTTGGGGCGCTCCTTGGCAGGAGAAAAGCAGTTAGAAACAAATTCTCTGCTGAGAACACCCGGTTATCAGCAGCCATTCATAACACCACGTCTGTGTTTTAAGAGCCTTCATTAGGAAGGCAAAGGGAGGTGCGAGTCCTCTGAAAGCAGCCTGCTCAGCCTTTGAAATTCATAGGCGGCACACACACGGGCTCCGCGGTTCCACCACGGCTGATTACTTTAGAATCTTCTTCCTAAATGTCCAAAAGTATTACAACGCTTTCTGTGGAGCCTTTCCTTTTATATAGCACACTCGTGTTTCTGACACTTTGCCAGCATTTTTTACTCTTTCACAATTCAAACAGATAAGCAAGAAGTCCCCAAAAATAGGACATAAAAGATTATTCCTCTAGTATCTTAATCACACGCGGTATGTAGGCAAATTCACTTTCTAAGGACAGATGGGTAGGTAAGTAAGTAAAGAAGTGGGATGGCCTCATTGCTTTATATCATATTTTCCTTTCGGGTTCATAATTTTTCATGTGATATAACTACTGTTTAGTTTAGCAGTGACTTGAACTCAGTAAGTTCCATGGACACTGTCTTTTCTTTTTAATTTCTTCAAAATGGCTTGATTTTCTCCAAATGTATTTATCTGCAAAGCAAGTGTCCTTTTGGGGTTCTTTTTTTTCCCCAACACATTTTTCTTTGACTGCTTGAGAATTTCACATAATATTCCCTGATCTCATTCACTTCTATCTTCTCTCAGATTGGTCTCCAACCCTTGTAACCTCTCCCTTCATCTCCCCCAAAAGAAGGAAGAAGAGAAGGAGGAATAGGAAGAAGAGGAAACAGAGGAAGAAGAGGAGGAGGAGGAGGAAAAAGAGGCAGAGGAGGAGGAGGGAGAGGAGGAGGAGGAAGAGGAGGAGGAAGAAGAGGAGGAAGAAGAAGAGGAGGAGTCAGAGTCCTGAGGCTAGGCTGGATCAAGGTTCTTTATAAAGGGCTATTTTCATCTTAAATAGATGCAACAGGAGAGAACTTTACAATTTGATTGCTTTTTTCCCTGACAGTATTTCACAGATCTAACCCAGAACTCTCTCTGCAGTCAACCACTCAACCTGGCCTTTCTATCCTTCTCTCCATTCACCAGGTTCACAGCCCATGTCCCACGATTGTTCTAGATTTTGTCTGCTGGTCTCTCTTTGGGTGCTTCCTCTGGTGTAGCCCCCCAGGGTGGCTTCTCCTGTTGTTTCCCTTTGTTCTTTTGTTTGTGTTTGTTGCAATGTCTCCCAGTGAAGCTCTGTGGACTGTCTTCTCTGAAGTGTGACACAAGTCTCTGACACAAGCCTCAGTCCAGCCACCTCCTCTGCAGCTTATTAGACCTGTCCCTTGAATGCTGAGTTAAGATCTGTGTCTCTCTAAGATGGTGGTTGTGACTGCTCCCTCTTCTCTATCCACTGAAGTTCAGGATAAGAGACTCTTGTTGTCTCCTGCCTTTTTCTCAGTGAAGTACACCAGGAGACTCTCAGGTACCCACCCTAAAGGATTCTCAATTGTATCTCTCCGCTTTCATTGCTCAATCAGTAAATTTCATGGACACTGTCTTTTCTTTTTGATCTCCTGAGACAGTTGTAAGTCAGCCTTGCCTCTCTGGTCACCCCTACTTTTCACGTGACTTCCAGCCCACCTCCTAATCCCTGATGTTGCCACTCCCAGCCAGTCTTCCTGGAGACCTCTGAGCACTTTCCCCAGGCAGAAGTCCAAACATACCACGTTTTCA
Organism: Arvicanthis niloticus; assembly: GCF_011762505.2. Taxonomy (NCBI): domain Eukaryota; kingdom Metazoa; phylum Chordata; class Mammalia; order Rodentia; family Muridae; genus Arvicanthis; species Arvicanthis niloticus. The sequence continues at coordinate 25,488,615 of NC_047671.1, forward strand.
TCAATTCTTACAGCCACAGAGAATAAATCTCAACTCAAACTCATAGCCAGGGCCTGCCCTACAGCTGGGTCCCACTCACTCACTTTCAGACCTTATTTTCTTTTTATCATGCTTAACTCCTCTGGGGACCCTGTGCTTTTTGAATATGAGCACAGTTTTTCTCAGCGTGCTTTGCTTTGCAATCTCTGCTCCTCACTCAGACTCTTGACTCTTGTTTGAAGGATGCATATCCTTGTTCTATGAGTCCTTAGATTCTTATCAGTATCCATGACCAGAGATGTCCTCTGAGCCTCTCTAGCTCTCAGTGCATCTCTGTCAGTGCACACCAACTGACAGAGGGACATTCTCTATCCAATTATGTGACACTGTATCTACTTCATTCTTTGTGAGTGTGTGTGTGTGAGTGTGTGTGATGTGTGTATTGTGGGGGCTTTGTGTGTGTGCATGATGTATTATGTTGTGTGTATATGGTTGTGTGCTTGTGAGGGATTGTGTGTTGTGTGTGTAGTTGTTTGTGGGAGGGTTGTATGTATATTGTAGGGGCGTTGTGTGTGTGTGTGTATGATGTATGTGTTGTATGTGTGGTTGTGTGTGGAAGGTTGTGTGTGTGAGTGAGATGTGTGTGGGGGTTGTGATGTGTGTTTGTGTGTGTGTGATGGGTGTATTGTGGGGGCTTTGTGTGTGTGCATGATGTATATGTTGTGTGTGCATGGTTGTGTGCTTGTGAGGGATTGTGTGTTGTATGTGTAGTTGTTTGTGGGAGGGTTGTATGTGTGATGTGTATGTTGTAGGGGCTTTGTGTGTGTATGATGTATGTGTTGTGTATGTGTGTTTGTGTGTTCGTGAGGGGTTGTGTGTGTAGTGAGATGTGTGGGGGGGTTGTGATATGTGTGTATGTATGTGTTTGCACATAGTCCTGGGGATTTAAGTGAGGGCCTTACCCATAGGCAATTTTCCGTTTCTCTCCATCTTCAGCCCTCTACTTATACCTTATTTGATTTGCGGCTGTTTCTCCCTTAACTTAGCTAACATCTCCCGTTCCCTCTTGTTAATTTCTTAGGACCCACTGTTTTTTGTTTAGCCACTTCCCAATCACCACTTGCTTCCCTGTCTGTAAGCCCAGCAAACTACATTTCAACTAAGCCTTGCAATTACACACAAGTTTCATGGTGCGGATGTGAGCCAAATGTCTATTGAATTTATTTTAATAGGGTGGATAAAATCTACTGTTGAAGGATGTGCTTTGACAGTGAAGGTTAACTGAACTGGTCTGTAAAGGGAGTTGGGCTAGAGTCAAAGTCCTTTTTTTTCCTACAAAGTCTGAAAACAGCATTATAAAGCCTACTAGTGAGGACAGTTGTCTGTGCAATCCTTGACCTTTTCCTGAACTGTTGTCGTTTCTGGAACATCAACCAAGGGCAGACTGCATGGCAAGCATGTGCTCTGTCACTGAGCTACACTGCTCTTCCTGTTTCTTTGAAGTGTCTCCAGGGTGATTGACATATACAGATGTTAAGTTAGTCCCTCAAGAATTCTTTAACATGGGTGTTTTATTCTTGTCTCTAATTTACAATTTCCATAATGCAAATCAATTTACATGTTATAGAATTTACAAATTACATAATAATCTAATTTACACAAGTGATGCAAGTGCGGTCCTGGAAAGATGGCTCAGCTGTAAAGGCACTTGTTGCCCTTGCAGAGAGCCCAGGTTCAGTCTCCAGCATTCACATGTTAACTGACAACTATCTATAAGTTAGATACAGGGGACCAGTTACAGGGGATTTAACATGCTCATTTGATCTCCTCAGTCAGTGCATGTGCATGTAGTACAGACACACACATGCAGGCATTCTTATACATATGCATTCATATATATAACATTCATATACATAAAATAAGTAAATTCCTAAAAATGATAAAAACAAACGAGGAATGTGAGGCACAGAGAAATCACAGCATATTGCTAGTGTGTCAACTGGCAGAATTGATTTTTTACTTAGAGCTTGTGATTGAGGCAACATTTCCTGATTTCTGTCATTAAAGTATAACAAAATATACTTGTAGCAGACATTTAATTATAGTAACAACTATTATATTTGATAATATAATTATAATTGAGTATATTATAGTAAATATATTTATAATTGAATTGCAGAACCTTTCACTTAATTATCCACACCAGGCATTTGAGCATGGAGATTTTATTCTTAGCTAAGCCTTAGCATAGCCTCTTTAACCTATGGGAATGATAATATTTTGTGTGGCAGGAAATTCCTGTGGCAAAGGATCAATGAGAACAGATTTCAGAATATGCCATGTCCAGCTATGACTGAGGTTTTGCTGTTCTCAAAATCAGGTGCAGCCTGGCTGTAGCATAAAGGGGATAGTTCAAGCACAGACTTCTCTCCCCGTGGACAGTGCCTTCTCCCTCTGGTAGCAGCCTAAGGGACCACTGTGCCCTGCAGGTGTGGGCCTTCACCTGTTGTTCCGAGATGGTTTTCAGATGTGCCTGTGGAGGATGTAATGACGGATCTGTGTCACGAGGATAAAAGTGCACAAACCAATGAAGAGAAATGGGAAGTGAAGGACAACAGATCATAGCCATAACTCATGTGTAGGGCTCCTTATTTTCTTCAGAGTGTCCACAGTGATCAGTCTATTTTCTCTACTACTTTTGTTGTTGTTGTTGTTGTTGTTTTGTTTTTGCTTTTCTGAGACAGTGTCTCTCTGTATAGCCCTGGCTGTCCTGAAGCTTGCTCCATAGACCAGGCTGGCCTTGAACTCACAGAGATCTACCTGCCTCTGTCTCCCTAGTGCTGAGATTAAAGGCAAGTACCACTACTGCCCCAGCTGATTAGTCTATTTCTTTTCTTTTTTTCTTTTGTTTTGTTTTCTCTGTTTTTTGAGACAGGGTTTCTCTGTGTAGCCTTGGCTGTCCTGGAACTCACTCTGTAGACCAGGCTGGCCTCGAACTCAGAAATCTGCCTGCCTCTGCCTCCCAAGTGCTGGGATTAAGGGTGTGCACCACCACTGCCCGGCAACTATTTCTTAAAAGATGTTTTCCATTGTTGTGTGTATGACACGTGTGTGTGTGTGCATGTGTGTGTGTGCATGTACTTGTACATGTGTTGAATGTAGGCATGCGTGTCCCACAGTGTACGTGTGGAGGTCAAACGACCTCTCTGGTATTCATTCATCTTTGTCTTCCATCTTGGAGTCTCTTGTCATTCATGGCTGCATCTATGAGACTAGTTTCTGCGCCTTCCCTTGCCTTCACCTCCCATCTCCTCATAGCAATACTGAGATTACACATGTGTGCTATCATGTCTGGAGTTATGAACCCTCTTCATGCTTATGCGACCTGTGTTGCATTCACCAAGCCGTCTCCTCAGCTCTGCTCCTTAGATTTGTATACTAAAAATGTTGCCCTATGCTTTATATAATAGACATTCTTCTATCCATTCAGAAATGAGAACAACATGTCTAACTGGCTCAGGGTCACAATTCATTCCTGGGAGCTCCCAAGTTTTTACTCTCAACCAGAGGATTGTGTGGTTCTCAGTGACTGAAAGTCTCAGAGTCTCACAGTCTGGGCACTGCTACCTGAGCCTGCCTGAGTATATGTCCTGCATATTGCCTCTTCGGAAGAAGTCTGTTTCAGGTTTGTTTCAGTTTTTTGTTTGTTTGTTTGTTTGTTTTTTGCTTTTTAAGCCCTCTCTTGAATGGGGAAGGGATACAGTTAGTTTATAGTAGGGTTGCTTTACACCCAAGGCCTTGATGTCAATTTTAGCTTCTGAGAAACCCACAAAACATCACCAAGAACTTTTCTGAGCTGTCCAGAGGGCTACAAATGGTTGATAGTTAACAATATCATGTTGCAGTTACTGTTGGTGTGTTCCATTCTTAGTATCTGTTTTCTTGCCTTGTTCCTTGACTCTAATAGTACAGTGTGTGTGTGTGTGTGTGTGTGTCTGAGAATTTGAATAAGAAAAGTTCAGGAAAAAATGATAATTATAGAACAACTGAAGCACCCCTGGATGACAAGGCTGACTGGGAACTGTTTCCCGTGCTTATTAGGAATCTAGTCAATCAATAAACTGTCTCCAGTTGGTTTCCTGGAAGAAAACATCCTTTCCTCTCTTTCTTGTAAAAATTCTATAAAGCTTTAAGATAAGAGAAGTAAGTATAAAGTTATTGTGAACACATTCCTGTGCCTTACTATTCTGAGTGAAGACAGGTCCTTGAGGGGCAGAGGCCTGTGGATTGTGGGGTGTGTGTTGCTCTGGTCAGTAAAGCTGCTCACTCTGCCTCTCCAGCATGGGTAGTCTGCAATGGCTGGAAAGTGGTGTCCATGAATAATGCATGCTGTGTTCCTGCCCTGCATCAGCCAGTCTAATGCATATGCATTTAACTCAACCGCCAGGATCTCCTAAACTGAAGTTTCCTGCAGAGCAGGATGTAACTTGTTTCTGGGGGTCCTCCCAGTGCTACCCAGGAGCTCTACAGATCCCAGTTCTTATTTAACTGCCACCCATGGCTTCCACAAAGACATGGGTATGAACTGTGATTCCCAGTGGCTCCTGTAGCTGCTTTCAAGCTGAGGAGTGTTGTTTTAATGTCCAAATTCCTGGGCTCAGCAGCCCTCCTTGCTGAATGATTACAGAGAACAAAGGAGCAACTCAATCACTTGGGGGAAAAAAAAAAACAAAACAAAACCCCAAACACTTAGAATGCTTTCAGGGTCAGCCAGCACTCTCTGATGAGAGTTAAATTATTAAAATAACAGGAGTTCTGGGAAAGACCTGACTGTGTTTGCTGGATGACTTGGCTTCAGTCTAAAACCCTTCACTGAGATCAAGTTTATTTGGAGAGGGAGCCTAAGAAACAGGGATTAAAACTGGTCATCATGTGATTCATCACAGGCAAAAGAGTGTAGGTTCACGTGTGAGCCATTTTCCCCACCAAAGAATCCACAGGATAAGGAAAGCAGGGTGGAGCCAGTCAGAGACCCTAGGTCTGGATGCATCTTTCTGGAAGTGACCCTTCTCATTGACAATCCAGAATTCTACTTACATAGTTTAGTTAAAGAAGCCAATTTAAAAGAAAACACATCAAGTGTACCCTCCTTATCTCTCTTGGAGCTGCTTCCTTACTAGAGTGTCCGGTCTGCTCCCTAAGCTTGTTTCTGTCACATCCCACTTCAAGCTTCGATTGTTGCTTTAGGTATTTTTAATGATCACTTGAAATATGGATGCAATTCTACGATCAAATCTGCCTATTGACCACACAGTCTTCCAATGGATGGACAGACCCAGGTTTTCAGCACCTTCCCAGGGGTTACAGTTGGGGTATTGATGGGACAAAGAAACAGAATGATTTAAGACATGGAGGATGTGGTGGTGGGAGGTATCCTGGCTGGTTTTGTGTGTCAACTTGACATAAACTGGAGTTATCACAGAGAAAGGAGACTCCCTGGAGGAAATGCATCCATGAGATCCAGCTATAAGGCATTTTCTCAAATAGTAATCAAGGGAGCAGGGCCCATTGTGGGTGGTGCCATCCCTGGGCTGGTAGTCCTGGATTCTACAAGAAAGCAGGCTGAGCAAGCCAAGGGAATCAAGCAAGTAAGCAACACCCCTCCATGGCCTCTACACCAGCTCCTACCTCCTAGTTCCTGCTCTGTGTGAGTTCCTGTCCTGACCTCCTTTGGTGATAAACAGCAGTGTGGAAGTGTAAGCTGAATAAACTCCTCTCCAACTTGCTTCTTGGTCATGGCGTTTTGTGCAGGAATACAGACCCTAAGACAGGAAGTGAAGCAACAGTAGTCTGCTTGTACAGAAAGGCATTGCACTAAGTACTACACTAAGTACTGCACTAAGTACTGCACTAAGTACTACACTAAGTACTATACTAAGTGCTGCACTAAGTCTGTACATAAAGATGCTGCACCCAGAGGCAAAGTGTGTGGCTTTGAACTGCATGTTCAAAGCAGTGATGTCACCATGATCTGGAATGGAGTTTATTTGATCTCCTGATGTAACAAGGTCAACGATCAGACACATGGGCCCTAAAGAAAAAAGCCATTAGTTTCAACAATTGGTTTTCAAGATCCTGAAAAGCAATATACTCAATTATCATTATCGTGACCTAACTGTAGTTGTGTAAAGAAGCAAGTGTGAGACCGATATGACTTGGCTCACATGTGTGACCTCCAGAATCAGATGTTCAAGGTCAAGTGGCAGCAAGAAACAGAGAAGCAGAAACAAGCAAGGGTCAGTTACTGAAAATGGGAGCGAACTGCTTGTGTTGCTGGTGATGACCACAGTTCGGAGTCTGCCCTCAGGAGTCTGGAGACCTAGGTCCTGTTCCTTAGATGGTTACATTCCAGAGCGTGACTCTCAAGCCTTGAGGGACTGACTGTCCAAGCAGAAGATCCATCTTTTTGATTGCAGCCCCCGTTTTTTTAGTGAATGCTGGGCAGACAGCTGCAACCAAGGCTGCAAGGGCTTCATTTTAATTCTTTGCATGTCTTGTTTATTAACAAAGAGGCATCAGGAGCTTTCTTTCCTGTTTGTTTTCCCATTGGCTTAACCCATCAGCGAATCAGAAAACCCAGTTAATCAGCACCCTTCATCTCTTAGGGCGAGCCAAGTCTTTGCTGTACTTTTCACTAATAAAAACTGAATCATAAAATCAAACAGTGCTGCCTTTGTTTATGTGGTTTTGGTTTTAATCACCAGTTCCTTCAGCTGTCCTGTAGGCTATGCCACTGCAGGTACTGTAACAGACTATCAACATGTGCGGATTCACATGGATAATCTAGTTAACTCACTGAGACTGATGAGACCCTCCCCCACCTGAGGCTCTGGGAGAGTATTAGGCAAGGTTAAGATCACATTCCTATTACTTGTGAGTTCTTTAAGCTCTTATTGTCAGCTCTCCTCCTGCAGAGAAGCAAAGGGTTGGGGAATGGGACAAGTTGACTGTAATTTGCAACTCTCCCTTGCTACCTTAGTTTCACAGGAGCACAAGAAAAGTAGCTGGCTGAACTTAATGACATCAGTGCCTACTCTGAACAATGCATAGGCATCCTGGGCAAACTATACTACAATTGAAAAGGAACTCTGGCCAGCTTGAGCGTGCTGAGCATGGCTCTGGCAGGCCTCAACCTTCTTCTCCCCAAATCCCTCTGCCTTGCTAAAAAAACTGTTAGATTACATTTCTAAAGCTAACCACCAACGTCTGTTCCCTTATTTGTTTACTTCCTCCTAAGGCTGACCCACAAGGCCCAGCCTTCAAAGTATTGAAGCCCAGCAATTGAAAGCCCCCTTTTTGGCTACAGGAATTAACATGTGTCCAATTATAATTAAACACCTCATCTTAACATGGCATTTCCCCTTGTACCTTTATAACCCGCTATTTTTGTCTGGGCCATGTCTGTCTCTAGTCTATCCAGGGGTAATCCTTTGTCCCACTCTGGGACAAATACCCCTCCTCCCTCTCCCTTGTTCCCTTTCCTTTCTCCCTCATCCTCTATCTCCTGTCTTTTTTGTTTATCCCCTGCCCTCTGTCCCTCTGGGACAAATCAGTCTCCTTTGTGCTGAGAAGTTGGTTTTGGAGATCCTGAGTTTATACTTTCCCTTCCAGCTAGCACAGCAGATCGCTCCAGTTTCTGAAAGCATTGCCTCCGGCAGGGCTGTCTCAAATGTTTTTACCTGTTCTGTTCTCACATCCCTCAGTGAATGGTGGGTGGCCGTGGACCATTTCCTAGTGAGCCAAAGGAACTGCCCTGGATGGTTCACCTACAAATATTTATTTGCACATAAGGTTTGCTGTGATGGACACAAACACCTTCTTCTGTCCAATGAAGCAGGCTTTCTGTGTCACTTGAAGATCCTAAGTGGCACCCTCATGTTTTGCCTCTCCTGGTGTTGCAATATTAGACACGGGAAAAAGCTTCTTTTAGTCTTTCTTGCTTACTTTAAGTAGTGCAGGGCGAGCTGACAACACGAAGTAGCCACAGCGACAGTAAAGCAGAGGAGCTGCAGCTACAGCAGAAGAGACGGCAGAAACATAGATAGATGCAAAAGGAAGCAGGAGCTGCAGGGCTGGTGGCTCACAGCATCAGATGCATCAGCAGCCACAGAAAAGCTGTGGCCGCTGCCTTCTGAGTTCCAGCAACTGTGGCAGCCCCCCTATCATCAAAAAGCCGCTGAACAGCTCAAGAACAGCATCTGGGCAGAGAAAGCAGGGATGTCAGCGGTCGAGGAAGGACTTAGAGCTGAGGCTGAAGGGTGGAAACCCATAGACGAGAAACCGATGGCCCTGATCATATCCTTGAGACCAAAAGTCTCAGATGCAACAGGTTTAGAAGCCTTAGCAATGGTCACTGGCATGAGCTGAGGAATCTCAACACCTAGGCCTGCTCCGAAGCTTCAGGTCGCACTGCTGCGGAAGGACCAAGAAGTTCTGACTTCCCTGGCCATAGGTAGGGCTGAGTCCCTTAGCAGAGTCTTCCGGGAGTGTTGTAACAGTAGAGGGCGCCACTTGAGGTACTGGCTGCTGGCTTCCGGTGCTGTTCCTATTGCAGATTTCTCTTTTGTCTTATCTCCTGGGGACTGGCTGTAGGGGGCACAGAGATCCTTGTGCTCACAGATGAGCTCTGGGAAACTAGGTATGTTAAACACAGTAGGGTTTTCTCTTCAAAGAAAGAGATAATAACCTGTTTTCCACCGAGCAGGCTGGGAGAGGAGGTGGTTAATAGCCTGGTGACCTTTATGCCACCTGTATGACTGAGACCAGACCAGCTCCTCTCCCAGATTCTTAAGTTGTCACATGTAGTCAATCTATAGAACTCATCTTTATGGAAGAGGTGACATGTACATTACCATGCCAGCTTTGTCATACAGACAGAATTGAGCTAATTATCATCAGAATGCATCCCCCCCCCCAATTGTGCTATGCTTGAACTTGAGATGACCCCGCTCCATCCTCAAATGTGCTGGCATTACAGCCATGTTGTAGCACATTGGATTAGGTTCTATCATATTTGTCTTATGGCAAGCCACTATGTCACCTTTTACTGTGGGGCTAGGACACTGTGGTAGCATGCACAGAGACACCCGGATCTGTTGTGGCTTTGTGCTTCTGGTGGAAGGATGTTACTGATAATGAATACAAGAGATTTTATAAAATGTAATCTCCAAGTCATTGTTGGGCATGGATACACACTGACAGTAACTGTCATCTTCAAAAACATTTTGACTATTTTGAATTCATACTAGAAATCAATGGCTGACAACCATTGGGCCTGGGTTTTAGGAAGCTGTAGCCTTCAGTTTTCCAAAGGAAAAATATCATTCTTTGAGCACCTTTATCAATATAATTATTTATTCTGTGTGGCCCAGAAATTTAGGGCATTGTAAAAGCATTAGCTATGTCTTTGACTATTCATTATTTTACAAATTATTCTTGTGCAACCCTTATAAACTATTAAAAGATTTTGAGTGGGCGGGGCACCCAGCCACTGTCTATGGAGATGGTTGTGCAGAGCAGGTGTCACTGCAACCTTTGTGGGATGTCACAGTGTCACAATGCTTGTCTTCTGCTCATAGATAATTTTTAAAAATTAACATAATTATATGAATGGATGAATGAATAAAGTAGTGTGTGAAGTTTCACACCTGCTTGTGCAATGAACACACCAGAGTAAGTGGAATGTGGATTCTGGAAAGAAGCCTGTCTACAGAAGCAAAACTGTGATTCTAACAGGGAAATAAATTCCTGTGTTATGCAATAGAGATGGTACTATTTTTAACTATAATTAATGTCATGCATTGCATATAGCTTTATTAATAGTCTATATTTCAAGGTAGTTAGTTGAAATTTTAAGCCATAGCACTATTCTTTTTTCATAGTCCTGCCCACCCCCCCAATGAATTGATCATTGCTGCTCTCCCTCTTAGAGGTGACACTGCTTATCTGCTGAAAGGAGCAGTGTCCCTTTCTCTCCTTCACTCAGAGTCATTGCTACGGTGTGCTTCTGCTTTCATTCATTATCCTTCAAAGCTAAGCCAAGGCTAAGGCAGGTCTTCTCATTCCTCTTAGAAAGAACCATGTCTACTCCTGTTCAGAACTGTTACAGCACTTCCAAGCATGGCTCTGGGGCAGGTGGTGGTTCCCCTGGGAATGTGACACCAGCTTACCCTATCCTAGCCAGGAATTCCTCAACTCAAGCCAACACTTTGCAGCCTTCATTCTGAGTTCTCTCTGAACCACCACTGTGTTCTTCTGCCTGGAACTTGTCCCAAGTAAAGAAGTCTGTGGTGACTAGATAGGACGTGGGACCAGTGTCTTCATGCTTCTCCAGTAGTAATAAAAAAGTTGACATGTGGACTTCAGGTGTGAAAACCAGGATGACAGAGTTTACCTGGTACAGATGTGATTTCAGTATTTGATAGAGCTAGTAGGAAGCTGTATTTTTTTCCTATGTAAAACAGCCTATCTTAGTTTGGGTTTTATTGCTGTGACAAGATAGCAATGACCAAGCCATATAAAGGGACTGGAGGTTACAATTTTAGAGGTTTAGTCCATTATCATTATGACAGGAAGCATGGCAGCATGCAGGTAGATACAGTGGTGGAGAAGGAGCCGAGAGTTCTAAGTCTTGATCCAAAGGCAGCCAGGAAGAGACTTTCTTCTGCGTGCAGCCATGGGGAGACTGTGTTCCAAACTGGGTAGAATTTGAGTATATATGAGACCTCAAAGCCCTGCCTCCATAGTGACATACTTTCTCTAACAAGGCCAGACCCCTCCAATAATGCCACACCTCCTAATAGTGCCATTCCCTGTGGCTAAGCATTCAAATACATGAGTCTATGTGGGCCATACTACAAACTACCATACAGCCCAGCTCTCTCCCAAACACCTTGTGTCCAGTAAAAAGCACCTTGGCTCTGCTTCTGGGAGGATTGTAGAGCACAAATTGCAAGTCTTCTTTCCACAAGGACCCTTTAGCCTTCCCCTTACACACATCCGGGAGAGGTTTTCCTAAAGTAAAGACAATCTCTTGTAATATAATCATAGCCTACACTTCTGCAAACCAAGTGGATGGATAGGACTCTGCTCTCCTAAGGTTCAGAGTCCTTTGACTGTATGCATGCCCTCTCACCCTGCAATTGCAAGATTTCAAGGGTCAGCACTGTTCTTCTGGCTTTGCAGGATGATAAAGGCAAAACCCAGAGAAATGACGCCATTTACTGTGGCCACACAGCTCTGGGGTGGAGAGACAAGATTTCTGAGTCAGCCTGTCTATTCCTTAAGTCAACATGGCAACCCACTGACCCTCACACCCAAGTATTAAGAATGTCTTAAAGATAACCTGCTTCTCTTCTGTGATATGAAAAAAATACATGAAGCGTCATAAAAAAAATTACTATACAGAATTTAGAAAAAGAAATGTTTAACAGAACAAAACACAAAGAAAGTCCACTGTACCCTCTCAGTAACAGCTACAGAGGAGAGCGTTTGGATCAACAGAGTCATCTGTGAAGGCAAATAGAGGTTTTCTCTGCACATCAGAAGTGCAAGTCACTGACCAAATATTTATGCAAAATCATTTAACATTAATTAAATCATAGAACTATATAGGAGAGAGACTGTACCCACTTAACTAGTAGTAGGTCAAAAGATAGAGATAGATATATATCTCCAAAATCATCCTCATACATATATGTGTATGTGTACACACACACACACACACACACACACACACACACACATATGGAAATTCAAAAGTTTATTTCTTAAAGGTCCATTAGATTTCAGCATTGGAAGCCCTGATAAGGTTGAGCTGAGAATTTCCTAAGTGAAGTATTCTGAATTTGATTTCATGTTTCATTTGACATTATTTCCAAGTGTTGTGGATATCCCCACTATCCTCCTCTGGTACAGAAAGAAACATCAGGGGTGTGCTTAGAACCTCTGACCTCTTGATAGAACCAAAGCCACAGAGGTCTAGTGTGAAAGAGCTTAGAAATGAACCCCAGCCAGGAGTCCTCAGTCACTTCCAGTATAAACAATCAACTGAACAAAGAAGAATTAGAAAAGGTCAAGAAAAAACTGACCCATTATCCCCACTGCCCCTCAATGCCTGTTTCCTTCACACTGTAATTTAAGAGTTTGTCTTACTGTCAGCTATCCCCAGTTCCATGTAAGGCCACAGGTCTGCTCTCTATTCCTTTCATAAACTGGGCCCCACTTAGCAAGGCGAGTCTGTAGGAAGAAGCACCCTGGAGGGGTTTTACTTCCTCTTCCTGGCCTTACTTCCTCTCCTACTCGTTGGCCAGTAGAAACTGGCTAGGATTCCAGTTGAAGGCTGGGATGAGACCAAGGAATGGCCACTGTTAACCAAAAGTAAAGCACTGGAGAAAATCATCTTAATGTCTCCCTAGACTTCTTTATCCCCTTCTTTGGTTGAAAAGACATTTTGTTAAAAAAAAGATTTACTTATTTATTTTATGTATATGAGTACACTGTCACTGTCTTCAGACCAGAAGAGGGGATTGAATCCCTTTATGGATGGTTGTGAGCCACCATGTGGCTCAGGACCTTTGGAAGAATAGTCTATACTTTTAACCACTGAGCTATTTCTCCAGCCCCCCCCCCTCCCAACTGATTTTTTTTTTTGCTAACATGGTTCCCTCTAATCTATGCTCTACTTATGAACTACTAATTTTATGAGAACCTCCCTGAATATTTTAGCTGCTTTTGTTGCTGTGATACACAACTCATTGAAGATAGTATTTAATTTTTCTAAGAGTTTCAGGGGGAGAATCACAATGGCAGAGAAGACATGGCAGCAAGACTGGAGCTTGAAGCAGAAAGTCTACACCTTCAGTCTCAGACATGAAGCAGAGAAAGGACACTGGAAGTGGAGCAAGGCTGTCAACTGTAAAAGCCTACACCCAAGAATGTAACTCCTCCACCAAGGCTCCGACTCCCAAAGAGCAAACCCAACTGGAAAGCTAGTGTTCAAATACTTGAGGCCATGTGGGTTTTTTTTTTTATTTTAATATGTGGGGACTTTGTTATACATCACAAAGTATAACAAAGGTTATATTCTTATAGTCACAGATGAATGGCTTAGCATAACAAAATGTAATCAACTATTTGTTTACTACACAACATTATTAACCCATAGTTCTGCCACGGTGGCAAAAATTCTGCCTCATTTCTCTCCAACTTTGGATGGGGAAATTTTACAGATTTGCTGGCATCTGTTCCAACAGTAAAAGAGAGATGAAATGGCCAGTCAGGAGACACCAGCACTACCTCTCTGGCTAGATTTTCCGAATCCTTTTCCAAGGGGATCATGGAGCCAGACTTTTGGTATGATTGGAAGAACTTAATGAAGTTTCAGACAAAGTATCTAATTGGTCTACAGTTTAAAGGTTAGCATTTCCCAATGGACTTCTTCCTTTGGCACCATTAATGAATTCTTTGGTGATAAAAGCCAATAGCTAAGGCATGCACTCTGATCTACCGTAGGGATGGATGTCTTGCACATCAAACCATCGTATGTGTGTGTGTGTTTGCTATGAGAAGAAGGGGCTGATGTAAACTGGAGCTAGGGAAGAGGGTCAAAACAACAACTAACACACTTGACTATGTCTCTAAAACACAAGAGAGGACATTATTTTGTCCAATGCACATAGACAGACACTATGATTGAAAACAATAGAAATGTGTAATCATCCTCCTTTCTAAATTGTTCTTCCCAATGTCTCCATATTTTGTTTTGTTTATCATTCATTCATTCACTCATTTAATTAGTTGTTTGTTTGAGGCAAGGTCTTGTTGTACATTCTAGACTACCCTTGAACTCTGTATGTAGGCCAGGCTGGACTTGAACTCTTAAGTCCATAGGATTCATAAGATTGGTAGTTCACAAGCAAAGCATGGATTGGAGGGAACCATGTTAGCAAAAAAAAAAAAAAAAAAAAAAATCAGTTTCTTAGGGGCTCAAAAAATGACTCAGTGGTTAAGAGCAGTGACTGTTCTTCCAGAGGTCCTGAGTTCAGTTCCCAGCAACCACATGGTAGCTCACAGCCATGAACCACACTCCTACTCCATACATTCTTTAAAATGTTTGATAATATTATTAGTAGTACTGGTATTTGTGTGTGTGTGTGTGTGTGTGTGTGTGTGTGTGTGTAGATGGAACCCAGTACTTTGTGCATGACAGGCAAGAAGTGATTTACTTCTGAGCTACATCACCAGCTCCCACATTTTTTAATGACAGTTGTGGTAGCTATCATGTTAGAAAATAACCCTGGTCATTGTCCATTCATTCAGGGCTGGGCATCAAAGCCAATATAGGTTAATAAACCCTCCACTTTAGGGATCCTGTGAGGAAAGAAGTGTGAGCCTCAGTCTGTTTTGCGTTCCTCTCGGGGGTATTAAGGTAAAAAGCAGATGACACTGTGCAACAGGGACAGGCAGACACAGACCAGAATGCAGACAGCAGAGACAAAAATACCATGGCCATGCTAATTGGCCTTGGTTGAGTCTGAAGACAACCCTTCCCTCAGTCTCTGAGGGTACCAGTGTCTTCCTCCAGAATTTTGCTTTACAGAATTTGGGGTGGACTTGTCCCACAGTCAAGCTGTGCTTATTTGCAGGAATGCCTAGTGACTTGGGCAGGCAATTCTGTTATGTGTGAGCATCGTAAAACATACTCAGAAAGTTTAGAGAGCTCTGATGTCACAGGGCAAAAGAATCTCCATCTGTGCCTTCTGTCACGAATGGAAGCACTAATATATGTCCCATAATTGTGTTTAAAACCTCGAGTCCTAAATGATGCACATACTTGAGCAAATAAAATCATATCAACTTGATCTCACAAGCATTTAGACATGGTATGTCTGGGCTGGCAGTGGATGGGTTTGTATTCCATGGGAGGTGAAGAGACCCATGTTTAAACTTGTGACTGTCACTACCGGTTGTACTGGCTTTTGTTCAGTCTCCCAATTTCTACTAAACGATCTCTCGAGGAGCAGTTAAATGAATGAGGGAGGTGAGGGTTTGCTATGTAAGCAGACACTTTGAGCATAAGAATAAGGAACACGTATGATTCTTGCCTGACAGGTTTCTTGGACCTGACAAGTAGAATATACCAAACGGGAATATTTGCCAAGAAAGGAACATGTCAAATGCCTCATTTGAGGTTTCAGATAAGAAGCCTCAGGACAAGGCTCCACAAGGAGCCAAGGTGAGAAATGTGTGGCAGAAGGAAATTGTCAACAATGGAAAGAACAAGTGCTCCAATCAGACCTCAGCACA
Organism: Arvicanthis niloticus; assembly: GCF_011762505.2. Lineage (NCBI taxonomy): Eukaryota > Metazoa > Chordata > Mammalia > Rodentia > Muridae > Arvicanthis > Arvicanthis niloticus. Next base: position 25,503,960 of record NC_047671.1, read on the forward strand.
AGGGCAGTGGCTGCCAATGCCACCTGGGCAGATTGGAGCGGGTTACACTGGGAGCTGAGCTATCTGGGTGGCATGTATTTCATGGTACAGATGCAGATGCTTTGCTCCTGAGCACAGAAGCATGTGTGTGTGAGCATGTGATATGAGTGTAGGGGTAAATGTGTGAGAGGATGTGAACGTGTGTGTATAGTGCACAGTACATGTAAGTGTTAGAATGCTGTGTGTATGTATGTGTGTGTGTATGCAAATGTATGTGTGTGTGTGTGTGTGCGCGCGAGCGCGCGCGCGCGCGTGCGCGCGTGTGTTCATGTGGGCAGGATGCTGGATAAATTGCTCAAAGCATCCCTTCTGAGAGCCCTTTTCACTAAAATCCTAACACATTAGATTTTTATAACATCTCTCTGGAGTTTCCCTATGTACTCGTTGGCTCAGTCCTTACTCATTTTTTATCTGATCTTCTCAGTTCTAAAGGTATACTATTTTTCTTAAGCTGATGACATTATAGCGAAGAACACAGACAGTTGAGTGCAATCCGAAGTGCTCTTGTGGGGGTCTGGAGGACATGACATGCATCTTGTCTTGTAGAAGACCCCAGAAAGACTCCTGACATTGCAGGAAACAAAGACAGCCTGGGTGGAATGACATCACCCACAGCCTAACAAGGAGGGAGCATTGGAGCCACATTTACAGAGTTTCAGAGATGGGGCAAGCATGAATGGCCGGTGTCAGCCATGTTCCAATCCACTATTTGGTTAATATTAGGACAAAGAGAGAAAGAGAGGGAAGATTTATGCGAACAAATACACATGTGAGATATGAGTGAGAGAAGCATGTACATATGTACATGCTGATGTGAGGCTGGTATAGTTTCCGTGATTATCTATAGCTTGATGTATGAATATGATACAGGCGGGATTTTCGATGTTATACATGTGCTGTGATATGTATAGAAGGGTGTGTGAGACTCTACAGGCGGTGTGAGAAGTGTGAAAGTATGTGTATCCAAGTGCACATGTGGTGTGAGATGTGTGCACAGGTCTGCACATGTGGTGTGAGATGTGTGCACAGATATGCACATGTGGTGTGAGATGTGTGCACAGGTATGCACATGTACTGTGAGATCCAAAGACGAGAGTGTGAGTGTAAATGGAGAATGTAGGGAGGCGTGAGATCCATGTGATCACATGCAGCATGTACACGTGTGTTTGTAAAGAAGCCCACGCCACTGCTTACATGATCTCTGGGACATAAAGCATCTACCATCAGCAGCCACAGCAGAGGGGTGGCATGACGTGGTTCTACAGAGCTGAAGCTTTGTCCCTTTGGCCCAGGTAATGCATCCTGTTTGGTGGCTCTGTGGTAACTGTGAGCATTTCCAAAGCTATGAAGTCATGAATCTTTTTCATCAAGAACACAAGAGAGTACATGGTAGTACCATTGGCATTTTACAGACGAGTCCATGGAAAATCAGGGTGAGGTGCTGACATAACTTAGCATAATGTCATAGTGGATCCATGCTGGAGGGAGGGGCAAAGACTTAGTGGATCCATACTGGAGGGAGGAGTGCAGACTTGGCTTTGAGCCCTTTGAGGAATCTCCTGTCTGGACCATGCTGCTGCCAAGTCGCTGCTAGAGAAGATGTTGTAAGTGGAAGACATGCTGTTCTTTATTGTCCTGTCTGTCTCTAGGAATCAGATTTCTAACATGTGGGAGAGCTGCAGGGCCCTTAGAAGGGTGTCTCAAGACAAGATGAGTTACTTCCTGGTGCCTTAGCAGTACGATGCCATGTGAAATGCTTAGGTCATTAACCCTCATCAGCTAAGATGGAGGAGCACTTCAGAGCAATGCAGCTGAGCGGCGGGAACCGGAGTCAGAGATCCCGCCCTTAAAGGCATTTCAGCCCCCTGTGTCTGTCTCTCTCTCCAACTGCTCATACTTTGTCCATGTCATTATATTACATCACTTCTACAGGAACATGTGGTGACAGAAGGCCAAAAACAGAACACAAAATGACGATTTTACTCTGTTTTCCAGTGGCTATTGGATACAACGTGAAGTGTACCCTTTGGTTGAAGGACGCTCTGTGGACTTCATCCTTATCTCTGCTCTGTGGATGGTCTTGTTTTCTAGCTCTTACCCTCCTCCACGTCCACCCCTATGTATGCACACACAAAGCTCTGCAGGATCTCTGTGTTCACCCCTACATACGTACAACACTCCTCTGCATGGTACAACTGAGAGCCAGTGTGGGTCTCTCACATCCCTGATTAAGAAAACTGTAAGACACTAAGTCTCTAAATGGATTACCTTGGACATGTTACTTACTGACTCTGAGGCTTGCTTTTTCTCCTGTCAAGCCGTGAACATTTGTATTAAATAGGACTTAATCTCCTTTACAGTTCTGTGAAGTTCACACAAGCAAAATAAGCTTTGCACCCCAAGGGCAGGAGGGATATTCATCTGAGGCTTAAAGATGAAGTGTTCTCTCTTTTGTTCTCCCACAGCTGGAGAGAATTAATTGCAAATAAAAAGTGGTCTCCAGCCCAGCTCCTGGGCTGTAACATACTAGATGGTATTTCCATGAACACTGCAAGATTTACTGCTTACAGAATTACAGACGGTTGGATTTGCCAGGTCCAGACTCGAGAGTAGGTTGAAGAGTGCCTAGGGAGGCCAGAACCCACCTGGGGAAACATGGAAGGGATTTGTAACAAAGGGTTGGAAATTTCCATTGTTAGTGCCATAGTAACACCTATAAGAAATGACCCATAAGCCAAACATTAAGGTATGACTTGTAATTGTACCCGAAACTGAATAAAACGCTTGGGTTTTCAATAGCAACACGAATGTTAGGAAGATATATGTGGGTATTTACTCCACCATGCTAGATGTAATTTTATCTCTCATGCCACATAAAGAGGGCTTGTCAATGTGCCTAGGTGTGTGACAGCAGAGCTCGTCATCACCAAAACAAGGTATTGGAAATGACCACTCACAATTCCCTTTAAGAACTGTTTTATTTATTTATTTTTTAATGAAAATGAATACAGTATATTCTGTTCACAGGTTCTTCTCCCTATCTCCTACCAGGTCCTTCCCACGTCACCACCCACACAACCCCATGCCCTCTTTCTCTTTTTACAAAACAAATAGGCAAATTAAAAAAAAAAGAATAATTAAAAAAAACCTAAATAGCTCAGGAAACACACACACCCACCCACCCACCATAAAACTACAAAATCGGAAACCATAAATAATGTACAAGCAAAAGTCCAGTAAGATTTAAAAAAATGCCAAATGAAGCAATATGAGGCAACAAACAAAATCTATGGAAATATCAGTGAGTTTGCTTTGTGTTGGCCTGGGTCTACTACTGATGGGCATAGGGCCTACCCTTAAGTGTGGTTTATATACCCAATGAGACTTCATTGGAGAAAGCTAATTTTCCCTTTGTAGGCAGTTGTCAGTTGAGAGGATTTTGCTTAGTGATGGGAGACCATGTCCACTTCCTCCCCACTCAGCACTGAGACCCCATCTGGCATGAACCTGTACAGGCCTGTGCATGCTGCCACAGTCTCTGTGAGTTTATACATGTGTCAGTCCTGCTGTGTCTGGAAGACACTGTTTTGCTGGAGTTGTCTATCCCCACAGGCTCTTAGGATATCTCTACCTACTTTTCTGCATGGCTTACTGAACCCTGAGGGAAGGGGTTTGATTAAAAATCAAAACACCTTACTTATGACTGAGTATTCCAAAGTGTCTCATTCTCTGAACATTGTCCATTTGTGGGTCCCTGTATTTGTTCCCATCGACTGCAAGAGAAAGCTTCTCTGATGATGGCGGAACAAGGCACTGATCTATGAGTATAGCAGAGTGTCTTCCTGTAGGTCCATGACTATATGGTGTCAAATTCTTAGGTACCTGAGTGGTGTCAAGCATGGATTTTATCTCATGGAGTGGTCCTTAAATACAATTAGATAGTGGTTGGTTATTCCCACAATGTTTGTGTCACTATTGCATAAGATTATCATGTAGATGGTCAACATTGCAGGTCACAGGGTTTTTACATGGGTTAGTGGCTACCTTTTTCCTAATAGAACGAAATAGAAAGGTTCTCCTTTCTCTTAAAGGTTGGTGTGCAGAGCACTTTCCAGTACCATGAATACTTGTTAGCCAGGGTCAAGGCCCTAAGTAGGCACCAGCTCAACTTCTGTGTATTCAATGAGATTTGTTGATGTTGTCTTCAGCAGGACAAACTTACCATTAGTTTGTGGAGAGCAAACCAAAAGCCTTGGCAATAGTCCGAGTTGTTTGGTGGTTTCTATTGGGTCCCCTTGAGCAATTAAATGTGTCCCATTATTGGTACTGGGGATTTTACTTGTCTTCTCCATTATTTGGTGACTCAATTTGGATTTCTTTCATAATTGTATATATTTTAAGATGCTTCGATGTAGTAGATTTCCACATGACCCTTTAAGTGGCCTTTAGTGTTAATCACTTCTCCCCATTTACAATTCTCTTTTGCTACTATATTTTCTGTTGTGATACTTGGCCCCCTTATTTAAGAATGAAGCAGCATCTAGTATTTTCAGGCCTGCTGATTGTTCGGTGGTTCTCAACCTTCCTAATGCTGTGACCCTTTAATACAATTCCTCATTATTGTGGTGACATCTGCCTTAGGGTTTTATTGCTGTGAAGAGACACCGTGATCAAGATAACTCTTATGCAGGACAACATTTAAGTAGGGCTGGCTTATACTTTCAGAGGTTTAGTCCATTATCCTTATAGGGGGAAACATGGCAGCATGTAGGCAGACATGGTGCTGGAGGAGTTGAGAGTTCTACATCTTGATCCAAAACCAGCAGAAGAAGGGAACTGTGTGTCACACTGGTCATGACTTGAGCATAGGAGATATCAAAGCCCACCCCAATGGTGACATACATCCTCAGCAAGCCGATACCTTCTAGTAATGCCACTCTCTATGGGTCAACCATTTAAGCACATGGGTCTTTGGGGGCCATACTTATTCAAAGAACCATAACTTCCAAACATACAATTATTTTGTTGCTATTTCAGAACTATAATTTTACTACTGTTATAAATCTTAATGTAAATGTCTGATAAGCAGGATATCTGATATGTGACCCCCCCCCCAAAAGGGTCATGACCCAGTTTGATAACTATTGGTTTATGCATCTACAGAGATAAAAAAAAAACCTAAGTGTCCTTTCAGTAGTAGGTAGATATTACATTTAGGTATATGGCTGGTTACATTGAGTATTTCTCAGGTTTGGGAGAATTCTCTCATAATGCTACAAGAAATTCACATTTGAACATTCATGCATGTGTGTGTGTGTGTTTCTGCTATGGTTTGAATTAGATCTTTGAAAGCTCATCTTGAAACTTAATCTTCAGTGTAACAGTGGTAAGGGACCAGACCTCAGAGAATCAATGACATTTCAAGACTCTCTCCATGATTTATGTGGTTAGTGCACTTACAGAAGGGAATTACAAAGAGATACTTGAACCTTCTATGTCTTCCATCCTGTGAGAACACATCATGGAGATGCTTTCAGTGACTAATGGACACCAATGTTAAAGGACCCCATAGCAACTTGACCTTACCCGTCCCGGCCTTACTTGCTGTACTTTGATCCCTATCTTTTTGAGACAGCAAACCAAGCTCCCACCTGAAATGATCTAGTACTAAGTTTTGCCTTAAACTATAAATTCAAGAATCCAGTTTCCTACTTAACATTTTCACATAGTTGTCCAACCATCTAATTTTACATTAAGCTGGCTGCATGGCTGAAACTGAACTCTCCACCCTTCCCAAACCTGCTCTTCTAATACCTTCTTGTTTCATAACCTTTCCCCACCTCCCAACAAACCAGCTACTCTTGCTCACACATTGAAGTCCCCACAGTAGAGCACATACAACCCTCTCCCCTGTAACACATAGGATAGACTACATCATTTGACTCTCCGTCCCATGACTTACCATAGTTGCTTCTCTGGTCCAGATCTCAGGAGGCTGTTGAGTCTTCCTGACATCAACCACTTCTCCAGCCTCCTGGAGAACAGTGCCCATCATGTGTCTTAGAATGCCTTTTTAAAAATATTATTTTACTAACTGAACTGAGATAGTATTGCTCCTGTTCTCAAAACCCTCTGTAGCTTACCATACCATTAAGAGAAATAAGGAGTCTTTACAACAGCATTTAGAAGTCCATGAAATTAAAAGCTAGTAAAGTTCTTAAACACACACAACTAAGCACATGTGAGTACTCATAGAAGGTTTGTTCAGGATTTCAGTAGTTATTTAAACTTCTGTGAGCCCTAACACAGCGGTAACGGGAAATATTGCCCAAATTCTTGGAAATTAGACAACACTCATTAAAAAAAATAGTAGTGTGTGTCAAAGAGCAAGACTCAAAGGAGATCCACATTGGAAACTAAATAAAATAAAATGTCCCTTTCTCTTTTCTTTCTTACAGGAATTGGTACAGAATTGATGTGTTTACTTCTGTATGAGTTTGGCAATCCTGAACTGACCCCTGAATAGAGTTTTCTTTTTAATAATTTTTAAGCTACAAGTTTGGTCTCTTAAACAGATTACGAAGGCTGCCTATTTCCTTGGGTGGATTTTACTTTATTTTTCTAATGCTCCTACTTTAAAGTAAATGTCTCACAATTTTCTGTGTTGCTAAATCTATGTGAAAATAATTGTTGGAAGCAATTTCTTTATTCTTTTTTAAAGTTTTTTTTTAAAAAATTTCTCTCTCTCTCTCTCTCTCTCTCTCTCTCTCTCTCTCTGTGTGTGTGTGTGTGTGTGTGTGTATGTGTGTTTATATGCCAGTGCAGAAGTCAGAGGACAACTCACAGGAGTCGCTTCTCTCTTCTGTCACATTGCAGGATTTGGGGATGGAACTCAGGGCATACACAATCACCTATGCCTACTGAGACATCTCTCTGGCTCCCATTCCTCGTTTTCATAACATCAGATTCTCCAGCTCCCTCTTTTCTGTTGTCTAAGAGTGGCTACTTTTCAGAAAATCAAACTTTGCTAATTTTTATATATATAAAAAAATATGTTTTTACTCAGTAGCATAAGGAAGCATTTATCCTGATTTGTGGATAAGCCTGTATGAGACTAATTCAACTGGGAAAATTTTCAGTGGTTCCACTTTATTTTCTAAAACTCCCCCCCCCCGTGTGTGTGCGTGTGTGTGTGTGTGTGTGTTTGAGTACATGCCACATGTGTGTGGCATCTGAAAAGGCCAGATGAGCACACTGGGTCACACGGAATGGACAGTTGTGAGCCACCTTTTGTGGGAACTGCGAATGAAAACTCAGGTCCTTTGGAAGAGCAGCAGACATTTTTCAGCACTGAAAAATGTCCAGCCCAAGGATTCTCTCTTCTAAGGTGTTGGGAACCATGTGTTTTGACCACATTTCACTGCATTTGACTGCATCGGGGGAAGAAACTGATGGTAAAATTAACAGCAGCGGGGGAACAAACACATTGATGTTGAGAAACTTTCTAGTTCACCAATTCCAGAAGCTCACAGTAGGGGGCGCAGGCACCAAGCGCCATGTCAACAATAGATCTGTACTGGATAGCAGTGTCTTGGAGGAACCACAGGAAACTAAGAGGGAACATACACAGAAGGAGGGGCATTTTCTGACTGGGAAACTTAAGCTGATTAGACTTTGGACTTGGTTGGGGGCAACTCATCCATCCTCTGGATGCATTAGCCTGTTTGGAGCCTTTATTAATGAGTGGGATTAAGTAGGTTTGGTCGAAACTTTGGTTAACTTTGGTGGAAACATTTAAAACCCCATTCGGCTCACAGATGCCATATTATCCTTGGAAATGGAGAAACAATGGTAACCTAGGTTAGCCTGGGTAACCAGGATCACCACCTACAAGGACTCTTGCGTTTCTAAGATCCTAGTTTCAATGCAATGTTAAGAGGCAAGGTTGTCAAGTCTGTCTCTTCGTAGTGTGGGTTTTATTAGAGTGTAAGGGGCTTAGGGTGAAAAACAACACAGTTGTTAAAATGATCAGAACTAAAATAGTTATTCATTGTGTTAATTCTATCATACCTGCCCTAGGGGGAGTGAAATGTTATTCCCTTCCTATTAACCAGGGTCAACACTCCTTTGTGTCTTTTGCTCTGTCTGACAACCCCTGCCCTCATTTTATATCTTAGGAAAGAACATGGCTTCTCTATTAACTACTAGTTATTACAAAAGAGCACTCCGTATTTTTCTAAGATAACTCCAGTGTATTTCAATGGGAAGGTGTTGAAGAGTGCATATAGGCTCATTTTGGGGGAACAAATCACATAAACAGGAAGTTTATGTGAGAGTAACCTCACAGATTTTTTTCCTTAATACATTTGGGGGAAAACTAAATTGATGACTGTAACTGTCTGACACATATTTAAGATAGTTTTGATCAAGTTACGGCAGAAACCTGCTTATCCATCTCCGTGTCATCTGATTTGCTCCACTCCAGCACCCCTGGTTCCCCACAGGCTCCTGTTTCCAGCACTTATTTCCAAGATGGTGTTACTGTTTGGGGGAGGTTATGGGAGCTGAAGGAGATATGGCCAAAGTGGTGGAAATAAGTCATCAGGAGCCTGATCTCTGGGTCTAGCTGCCCTTTGAATCCTGGTTCTGATTAGAGAAGCCTCTGTCACGCCCTCCTCTTGACATGAACTCAAACCAAGGACGAGACTCTGAAACTGTGAGTCAAAGCATTGGGAGCAGAGGAGGGGCTCTACATAAGGTTTTCTAGCCCCTCCCCCTTTCTTATCATTCTTTGCTTCCTGACTCAGGGTGTCATGTGGGCATGAGTTTCCTCCCATGGCGGACTGGATCCTCTGGAACTATAGACCCTAATAAACCATTCCTGACTTACGTTGCTTCATGTCAGCAGTAGAAAAAGTAATCAACCAATACACAGAAAAAAAACATTGTTTCCAAATGCACTTCCTCTCAAATCGCACAAAAGCAATGGATGTGAGCCTGCACCCGACGAAGGTAGGTGACAGCTTTATTCTGTAAAGAAGTCATGTTAGTGTTCTCTACAAGCAAATTTCAGGGAATAGAGAAGTGGTGACTTTTGTTTAGTTTGGGGGCGTACAAACTGCAGAATGGCCAATGGTGCTCAAGGTGCCTTCCCTGGCTCATGTAGATGGACACATCTGCTCGGTGGCTCTGGTCTTTTCTACCTTGTACATCTCTTGCCGTGTTCCCTGCCTGTCTCTTTCCCCTTTGAACACAGGATAAACTCTGCCTTTCATTAAAAGATTAACATGTGTTTTATTTTCTCTTATAAATTGCTTGATATTTTAACAGATGTCTTCAGTAACTTTAAAGGCAGACTCAGATTGTCTCCTTATACTAAGCCCAACCGCTTTGTCCAGGAACTCACTTATAGGATATAATTATAGCTAATATCAGATTATCATTTATGATGCAAAATTATATAAATATATTACTGGAAAAATTGTTCATGTGTTAAATAATGAACACACAAATAACTGGGATTTACCATCTCTGGGGTACTTTAGGATTTAAAGCATTTTGACCTATTATATGTCCCCCATTAAAGATTAGAGAATTGTCTCCCAGTGTGATAAACTTAGACAGTACTGTACTTGATAATAACGAAGAGTCCAAAATTATTTTTCCTTTAGAAAAACTGTGTGCTACTCTAAAGCTACAAGTAGCATATATTACTATGTCATAACTTCTAAAACTTACCCAAATCTAACCCATGCTGGAAAATAAAAGTGTACATCATGGTGGAACAGTAGAAGCCAATCATGGCCCACACATTAAAATATCCTGTGAAAAAGAAGGGCAGGAAGAGATGACTCCTTGTGGTGCTAAGGGAGCCTTGGGGGTGGGATAGGGCATCTGAAAGCAGACACAACCCTGTGAGTCACTCTGTCTAGTCTCAGGACCTTGGGAGATCTTTGTGGTTTCCTATTTTTTCCCAGGAACTTGGCATTGACCTCCACATTGTCCAAGGGAGTCTCCAGTCCCTAGTCACAAGGCAGAATGAGGACATCATGTCTAAAGGGGCAGGGCCTATTGACCTCCCACGAATGAAAGAAGATAAGATGATGGCCCCAAAGGGCTAAGAGGGTTGTCTATCCAAAGCCATACAGAGTAAACTTCCGGCAGGAGGGGACTGCTTGATACTTCCCTGTGGAAATGGAGCTGAGAAGTAGTGGGATTCTTTAGAGAAGTTCTGTCTGTGCCAGTGGTCACCTGACTCAGGTTGAGCAAGTGTTAGCTCTTTTCCTTTCTGACATTTAACTTGCACAAAGGTGATGTGACATGTGGGAGACAGAGAGATAGATGTTCTGACATGGTGGTTGGCACATTGGTCACTTTTTGGCTAAGTTCATATGACTATGACATCCCCAAGTGACTTGAAGTGCTCTCAGGGATACGAAGAAGCACAGAAATGCCCTCATCTTTGAGAAGGTACACTTCCCAGAGAGAGAGTAACACAAATGCTGGCTCAGGCAAGAGCTCAGTAGTCCCAAGGAAGACACACAATGTTAGTTATAACACAACGTTGTTAGTTATTCTTCTGAAAAAGTTACAAGACTGTTGATTATTCCTCTGTATAGACATTGGGTCAGGACTGTCCTGGGAAACATATGGTCTCCCTGAATCATAACCAAAGACTCTTGCCCTCCTGGTCTAGGCTGAGCCTTCTGCTGAGGGCTTTCCTGGAAATCTGAGGTCTCTATTATCACACTCACTGCATTACAAGGAGCTGCTTACTGACACCACATTTAATTCAAAATTGAATGGGATCTGAAATGTGCTCATTAAACCACCTCTTTGTCCCAGTTCTGGTGTGTAGCTGAAGTCCAGTCATTATCTTTGAATATAACATTAACTATGAGCGATGGCCACATGCATCCATGATTATGATCCTGGCTCTTCCTCTATTCTCTCTCCCTTACCCACCTGACCCCACCCTCATACCCCCTCCTGAATAGACGTATTTATATTTAACCAAATATATGGGCCCCCTCTGATTCAGTCAGGTTGATACACAAACTTAATCACAGCATTCATCCGTATGTGCAATGAAACACTTCCAAACAACAAAACCAGCCCATTATGCTTGGTCAGCAGCAGCTGTACCACAGTGTCCTTTGCACACAGTGCATTCATTATAAAGATGGCCTTTTCTGTTAAGGTTTTTCATGTACTTTATTCTCTCCATTAGGCCTCATTATTTTTCTCTAATTGTTACCAAAATGTTTTATATTTTATATAGATATTATATATATGTATGTATATGACATAATATATATGTGTGTGTATATGTATGTATGTACATGTGTATATATGTATATATATGTTAGTGTGTATGTGTATATGCATATATGTATATATGCATTTATGTGTATGTATGCATGTGTACATATGTGTATTTGTGTATATGTATATATGTATCTATGGATGTATGAATATGTGTGTATGTACATATGTGTGTATATGTATGTTTGCCATGCTTCCCACCATAATGATAATGGACTGAACCTCTGAAAATGCAAGTCAGCCCCAATTAAATGTTTTTCTTCATAAGAGTTGCTGTGGTCATGGTATTTCTTCTCATCAGTAAAACCTTAACTAATACAGTGGGTATAGCAGTATGTCTTTAAAAGTAATGTTTTTGTTATGCCCCTTTAGCATAATGATAGTATTAAGTCTTCCCATAGGCCTATGACCTATTGAGTCTCAGGTTCTTGACCGTTTTAGCAGTGTCAGATATGACTTCCATATCTTGGACTAGGCCTTAAAGCCAATTAAAATGTGGTTGGTTACTTCCATAACCTTTGTGCCACTATTGCTGCAGGTTATTATTATAGGTCACAGGGTTTGTAGCTGGGTGATATAGATGATTATCTTTCTCCTTTGGGAGTGTTCAGTGTACCTGTCAGCACCACAAATGATAAACAGTAGGGTGAAGCTTCAGGACTCACTGAGACTATGGCAGCATACACAAGACCTGCACAGGTTCAAGCCAGATTGGGTCTCAGAACAAAAATGGGGGAGAAGACCCCTAGACAAGAAGCCATTGGCAATCAATACCTGCTGGCAAAGGAAAAATCATCTTGTTTCAGTAGAGTCACTGGGTATATCAAGCATACTCCAGGACAGGCCCTATGCCCGGAGTAGTTGGCCAACAGAAAACAAACTCAATGATATTTGTGTGTGTGTGTGTGTGTGTGTGTGTGTGTGTGTGTGTGTGCGTGCGTGCGCGCGAGTGGCATTTTGTTTCATTTTGCTTTGTTTTGGAGATTTTTTGTCTGACTAGTTTTTTTTCCTATTAGTTTTAATTTTTTTGTGTGGAGACTTTTTTTCTTGTTTTCATTGTTGTCATGTTTTCATTTTATTTATTGAGCAAGGGAGGGTTGACAGAGATAAAGAGAAAACCCAGAGTTGGGTGAATAAGAAGGTAGGAGTTGATCTGGGAGGAGCTGGAGGAGGCACAAAACTTGATCAACATATTTATGAAGGAAGAAGTTTTCTGATAACAAAGAATAATTCTAAGTGGCTATAATTCTGCTGAGTAAAGTTAGCATCAGAAATCACAGGCACAAATGAAGACTGCATTCTTGCTTATCTAGCTGATAAGACTGAGGTGGGGCATTGTCACAAAGCTTCTGATTCCTTTAGAACAGTGATTCTCAGTCTTCCTAACACTGTGACTCATTGACAGAGATCCTTGTGTTGTGGTGACCCCTGACCTTAAAAGTATTTTTGTTGCTACTTCATAACTGTAATTCTGCTACTGTTATGAGTTGTAATGTAAATATTTGATGTGCAGGCTATCCAATATACAACCCCTGTAAAAGGCTCTCATGATCTACAAGGGGTTGAGACCCACAGGTTCAAAACCACTGAGCTAAGAGGGAAAAATGGAACCCAAATGAATGTAGAAAGCTACAGGGTTTCATGAAGAGATTCTCATTCATTTGCTCTGTAACAGCAAGTCTGGAAAAGAGTAAAATGTAATAGAATACTTTCAAGTTGGGTCATTTTTGATGGATTTATTCATAAGAAGGGGGAATTTTTTGTGGAACTTTTACTGCCAAGTATAATATTAAAGCTTGAGTTTTGTTTTCTTGCTGTTGAGATGATAAGTTTGTCTTATAACTGAATAAAAAGTAATAAAAGAACTTCTTTAATATTTTATATAATCTGTTTGATGGGACAATTTCTGTATTTCACTAGAAAAATGTATGTATATATTTGGGGGGGGAAACTCTGGTCTCATTGGACATTTGCCAGTTTTGTACCTATTGAGAATTCTTTTGCTTGTTTAGTTTTAAAGACATATTCTCAATCTGTAGCCCAAACTAATCTCAACCTCACTCAGGATAATTCTTCTGCCTCACCTCCCATGTACTTGGATCACAGGAGTGAGCCATTATCCTCAACCAACATTCGTATCATCTGATAAATGTTCAGCATCTTGGGTGTGTTTTGAATTATCCGTGACTTATTAGTGGCTCCTTTTGAAATCACTGAGTTAGACAAAAGTCTACAGTGCATGCTTATTTCACTTTCCTGTGAGACACATTTTTGCAATTATAATTTAAAATTTTATTAGTAATAAAGAATTAACAGGCTGATCAAGAATGACTTAATTCCATAGGCTGGGTGTGGTTTGGTGGTATGGCTCATAGCTAGAAAGTGCACAGCACTGTGTTTCTTGGCTTCCTGCCTCTATAGTAGGTCACAGGTAAGGCTATTCTTTCTGGTCCTACCTTGCTTTGGGCAGAGGACAGTGATTCTGACAGCCTAGCAACTTCAGCATCAACACAACTGAGGCTAGACTGAAGTTGTTAGAAGAAAACTAGTGTGTGGGAATGATGCTGTGCCTGGCAGCTCTGGTAGAGCCTGGGCATCCTGTGGAGAGCTACCTGCACTCCCAGTGAAGTCAGAGCCATAGTTAGGGACATGCCAGTTACTCCAAACATTCCCAGACCTGCTCACCACAAGTTTCACAGGGCAAGAATTTTCTATCTGGCTTATAAGAATAGTCTGGATGAATTTTGTATTTCAATTCATTCCTGTGTTGATGTAATCTAAGAAGGATTAGAGTCAAGTAAAAGGAACATGATCACAGTAAGCTCACTGGTTCACTAAGTATGTGGCCCTGTGCCTTTAGTCTGCTGTCAGGGACCTATGTAGGGTGAATAGATGTTAGCTCACATCTTCCTAGGACAAGTCACACAATACCAGGACTTCCTGAGATCCAGTTTCTCATTAGTAAAAGTTGAGGCTGATTTCCTGATTGTGTCACAACACTGTTATAAGGTCACATGAGTGAGTACATGCATATATGTCTCACAGAAGTCAATATTGGCATTTATCTTTTGATGAGCTCAGAAGTGTTTCACATACTTTATAATAGAGATGTCATTTAGTCCTCACGATAGTTCATGAAGGATAGAAAACTATCTGTAGACTGTAGATGAGGATGTCACCCAAAAACCACACAATTTTGTCTTGGTGGAGCCAAGATTTGAACCAGTTGCCCTTCTCTCCACTAATACCAATGGAATCTGGTCAACATCTTATGAGGGCTAAGTGCAGATGGTACTACTTCTGTTGCTATTGCTACTCTCAATTAAAAGGACAATGACATGGCCAGTAGCCATAAGATGACATTACCATAACAGGTGAATATTACCTGCAATCTCCAGCTCTTTCTCTTGGGAACACTTTTGGGAACATTTATTTTCTGCCTTTGGGATTGTTACGATGGACTTCACAGTCCTTTCCCCAAAATAAAATTGTAGAAAGTTGCATGCTTTTTTTTTCATAGACAAAGACTACATGAGGATCCTGACATATGTCTGAAGAAGGTCCTCCTGCACCTGCCCTTGCATGTCTTTTCTGGAAGTGCTGACTTCGGTTTGTGCTGAAAAGATGCATTGGTGTAATGTGCATGTCCCCCAAATCTGTATGTCAAGTTTGTCCCCAAAATGGTACTGCTGGGAGGTACAGCTGTCCTTTAAGAGGTGGGCCTAGAGAGATCCCTAGATCACTGGGTGGTTGCCATTACAGGGCACTGTGGGATCCTGATCTCTTAAGACTCTGTCTACTTCCTGGCCCAAGATGTGAGCACTTGCCCCAGCTCACCCTCCTGTTGTACTACACTGTCCTTTCTAGAAGACCCAAGCCATGTGGATGCCTGACTTAATGGCTGATTCTCTAGGATCACAAATCTAAAAAAACCCACAACTTTCTCCATAAGTAGCCTCTGTCTAGTATTTTCTCATGGTGATGGGAAGATGACTCATCTAAGAAAAGTAAGCAGTGATGTGACACATTTCAGAACAGACTTGTACTTATGAGTATACACTGGCAGTTCTATCCATGTCACCATGCATGAAAAATATGCATATTTTAGAAAACACAGACATGGTATGACTGGTTTGCAAATGATCCCCAGATGGGAATGTTGGCATGGGAGGTCAACCTTCATGCTTCACAGTAGGGAGCCATTCCTTCTGGCTCTGGAGTGGTGTCTGGCCAGTGCTTCTGGCATATATTTCAGTGATGTATTGTCAGAAGAGGCCTAGAGATGAGGGATAGTTTGGCCAGACTGCCTCTGGATGGCTTATAGTATGTGTAAATGTCACCAAGATGGACAGAGAAGACATCTGTGATCTTGCTACCCAAGCCTGGCTTGAGGACTCTTGTCTTTATGATGCCATCTTTTGTCTTTGATTGATTCTCTGCATCCCTTTCTTGTTATATATAAATCATAAATAATTCCTCCTCCTTTAACCCTGAAGCTTGTTAAATTGCCATCTTCTTCCTCCCTAGAGATGGGAGTCCTTGGCCTCCAGAAGCAGTCTCAAGGTCCTATTTTCCTAATTCCTATATACCTCAGGACAGGGAGCACCACAGAGAGAAAAGACTGCAGTAGCTTAACCCACATGTCTCTTGGGATCAAGCTCTCTCATAATCACGGGACATTTTTCTTATCCTGAAATTTGCCTTAGGAACAGACCATTTTTGTTGTGTGTCCATTAACTCACATCCTTTAGGAATAGAGTTCTTCTCTGTTCATGGATGTTCAAGTATGTCTACTCTTTTCCCATGGCAGGACCCTCTGGATTTCCTGCAAGCTTTACTGATACTTGCTGTTGGACTCTCTAGATTCACAAGCCTTGCCCACTCTCAAGTACCCTGAGTGTCTTTCCTTTTATGAGAAGGGTTGGCTAGTGTGTTCCCTGGTTTCCTTATACTTGATGTCATAACCTAGCAACTTCACGTTGTTTCCAATCAGCTCTTACAGGGAAAGAAGTTTCATTGGAGAAAGATTGTCCTAGGTTCCAGCCAATTCACTCTGTTCTCTCTGCCAGCCAATATGCCCTATCTGACAGGATTCAACTTGCTGTCACTGGTGGG
The DNA here is from genome assembly GCF_011762505.2 of Arvicanthis niloticus. Classification (NCBI taxonomy): domain Eukaryota; kingdom Metazoa; phylum Chordata; class Mammalia; order Rodentia; family Muridae; genus Arvicanthis; species Arvicanthis niloticus. Next base: position 25,520,439 of record NC_047671.1, read on the forward strand.
TTTCCAGTATTGTAGTTCATTTACAATTTATCCCAATGTTGATTAAAAGTCATTACCAGAAGAACCAGTTTCCAATAAAGAAGATCCCTCTGGGCTATTTGTGGAAAGCCATCTAAGACTCGAGAGTGTGAAACATTTGTGCTCTTCCATCCATAGTTTGGGCGATAAAATCATTTTTAGACCCATTTCTAAGCTTTACCCAGTAGCTTTTGGTTTTCTAGAATGATGTTAGAGCAACCCCCGGGTAGTTTTCATGCTTCATGAAAATGTGGGGTCTATTGAACATTGGAATCAGCAGCCCTGCCTCAATACAGCCAGAACCCATAGCTGTACCCACTGCTGCCAACAGTTCTAAATTACATTAGGAGGAATGATATTTGATTGATTCCTGGGGTGTCAAGAATATGAAACCGTAATGAATGTTAAGGCCAGTCACCCCTCGGTTCTCTGCGACTAACATTTGGGATATGGATGTTTTCTCTAATTGGCCATTGCTGTATTTTTCCGAGTCTTGATTATCATTCTCTTTAAAATTTGGAAATGTTGTTATTATTCCTAAAAGGAGACTATTCATTCATTTAAAGAAATGAAAATTAAGGATACATAAAGATAAAATAAACTCTAACCATTTCCCAGCATCTATACCCATATACTATTTATAATTTGATATTGACTAAAGTTTTTTTCCTCTGAACCTATAGTTAATATAGATTTAAGACACAAGTGGCAAGATTCCATGTATAACATTTTGTGAGTCCATTTTCTTTAATAATAATTCCCTGGAAATTTTGACACAGACTTCCATCATATAAATGCCTGCCACTGCAAACAACCCCTCTCTTTTCATAAGTCTCTGTCTTGTAGAGCCTCTCACTTGTCTAAGCTAAACTATGACACAGTTCCTTTGCTTCTTTGTCAAATACCAGCAGAGACTTTTATTATTTTCATTTAATCGTCACATGAACTTTCAGAAGTCAGGCTCCTGATATATTAATATATATGCCATGCTGTAATCACATGGCTGCTCTTGACAGAACATTGCCAAGATCACACTGGTGGAAGATTGTCCACCCTGTAAACTTCCCCTCATTCTCTGATCACTGTTGAACTTGTGCATTCATCAGAGACTTGACCATTACCCTTAGAAGGAAGCCTGGAATCTTTTCTCTGACTTCATGGGTTCTACACAGGTAGGGTCTGCCTGACTGGGCCTGCTATATCTCTCCTGTAATCATATTAGCTTCTCAGTACAGTTTTTTTCTAGCACTATTCGGCTACAAGGCAGATCTCCCCTACCCTCAGGCTCTTCAGTCATGTACATCCTTTGACGCATGCCCACTGAAGGTGGGCAGTAGCCTATCTTCGTCATTACCATTGCTCTGAAATTCTGCACAGTTTCATTTTTCTCCCAGCTCCCAGAAGCAGCTGGGCATATGTTCACATGGCTGGCTGATTACGTCCTTTCTCTACTCAGGTTTAATCAACCTGAGGAGAGAGTAAGGGATCACTTTTGCCCTTTAATTCCCCTGTACCTGTCATACGTTTATCAAACAATACACACTTACAAAATGATTGCATCCATCAATGCTAGGTTTTATAGGATCTGAGGTACCTGGCTTATATTCCACTTATGATTACGGTTAACTGCTCCTCTGACAGAGTTCTGACAGGCCTGGGGAGTTTGTTCTACACTGAGGTGTCTAGGCCAACCACTGAACTTTGTGGCATGCCTTACAATATGCTATTTTGTGTGTCACTTGTTTGATGCCCACAGGAAGCCTGTGATTTAGGTTTTCTCTCTCTCTCTCTCATATATATATATGTGTATATATATATATATATATATATATATATATATATATATTTAATATAATTGTTTATCATATATATGATAAATAATGGTAATTAATATGACAGTATTAATAAAGTATATTTACCCTTCTATTTAGTAAAGTGTCTACCTACAAGTCACAAAAGTATCATATCTGCCTTTGTTATGTTTCTTATACATATATTACAGTTTACCTCATATCTTCTAGTTAGGTTTTTTTTTTCCATTTTATTGGACACTCTATTGCACAATCCCATAATATGTAGTTTAAATTGTCAACTTGACACCACCTGGGATGACCTGAGAAAGGAGTATCAGTGAGGGGCTAGATTAGGTTGGCCTGTGAAGTGAGTGTATTTGTAGAAGATTATGTTAATTAAGTTAATTGATTTGGGAAGATCGAGTCCACAGTTGGCAGTACCTTTCCCTAGGCAGGGAATTCTGAACTGCATAAGACTGAAGAAGTTAAACAGAGCACAAGCAAACAAACAAGTGAATGTGCATACATTTACGTCTTCCTGATCCTGACAGTGGATGTGATGTGGCTAGCTATTTTAAGTTCCCACCTTGACTCTCTATGAGAAAGAACTAGAACCTGGAATTGCAAGCTAAAATAAGTCTACTCTCACAAAGCTACTTTTGTCAAGGGATTTTACCACAATAACCACAGAACGAAACTGGAATGACATTCCTTGTGTGTACCTGTTTATAGATGAGTGTAAAGATTTCCATAGATAAGGCAGGAACACAAGTTTGGAGGCAGATGACTTGGCTGCGATAAGGTAATAGAGACGACCCAAGACTCTGTGTCTGTGCTAAATGCTACCCACCAGCAACATCTCAAAGCTGTGCAGTCATTATGTCCTGGCTTCCATCAAAGATTAAAGTTGGTTGTTTTCTCAGTCTGCTAAGTGAAAAACAAATAGTATCCTCATCTTGCTTTAGTAAGCATTTCTTCAATGACTGGTGAGTTCAACAGGTACCACTTTGTTTATTGATTATTATATTGCTTCTTAAGAGTTCTTTTTGTCCACGTACAGAACCATTGTTATGTCCAGGCCATTGATTGTCATCTTAAGACTGACCTGAAGATTTCCTTCTGTGGCCTGATAGAATCTTTTCTCTGCTACTCATGGCCCTGTCACTACAATCCTTCTTATGTTCTGCTGCCTTTTTATGTCAGACAGAAGCAGAAGTAATGATTTGCAAAACCATGGAGCAGGCTCATTCACAGGGACACACTGACCAGTGGACAGATGACAGAAATTCCAGAGAAGGCAACTGGCTATTCAGACTGCTTCCCCTCACATCATTGGAGAACTGGGACCATTTCAAAAGAGTGTGCAGCCGATCAGATTTTCCATTTGCCTCTGAGATCTAGAAATAGTGCTTAGATGTATGTGAATAATGCATCAGAGCTTTAATTGTTTATGACAATATTTTCAAGCCACAAACAGGTTGCGATGATACAACTTTTAAAGGTGCTTAGTCTTGGAAACAGGATGCGCTTTTAGGTTGATCCTATGCATCTGCTATGCTGAGAAAGCAGTTGCAATGGAATGCACTAAGTGGACTTTCTCTGGAAAATGGGTAGGAAAACATTGTACAAACACAACTTGGGGGTATAGATAGTGAGATAGGTGCTCCAGACAGAAGTGTCTTGTTGGTGGTGAGTACCAACACTGCCCCAGAACCACCCATGTGCCTTTAGAAGACCAGGTTCTGAGGCCAATAAATCAATATTACATTTCTGAGATAAATACCTTTTGGTTGTGTTATATCATTGTTTTATACACACAAATCTGCTAAAAGTTGCTTAGAATATTTGCATCTATGCTTTGGAAAGATATTGTTATGCTTTTAATTTTATTGGGAAAGCATTTGTGTTGTTTTGCTATTAGAGTAATGCTGGTTTCATCCAATGGTCTGGGAAATATTCTTCTCTTTAAAAGTTTTCATGATATTTCTGTAGAATCACATCATTGATATTCTAATGAGTGGCAGAATTTGCAAATGAATACATTGTTACTGTATATCCCATTGTGAGGCTGTTTTGAATTCAAATTTTTAGTGGAATGATGAATGATAGAGGACAGACAGAGAGACAGGTTGATTCTCATGCCATGCATTCCTTGTTGAGTGTGTTATGTGAAGATTGAACTTTAGAATGAATTTGTCTATTTTGCATACTTGTTCAAATGTATTGGTACATGTGTCTTTGTGTTTGTTTATCCTTTACCCTTCTTTCAGTAGCGCTGTTCTGATCTTTATGTCTGTAGAACCTGTAGAGATGTCACCTCTCTAATTTTATATATTCGGAATTTATGTCTTGTCCTTTTATTTGTGAGTTACTATAATTGATTATTGATATTGATTATTTTTATTATTTTTGGTCTTTTTGAGACAGGGTTTCTCTGTGTATCCCTGGCTGTCCTGGAACTCACTCTGTAGACCAGGCTGGCCTTGAACTCAGAAATTTGCCTGCCTCTGCCTCCCAAGTGCTGGGATTAAAGGCGTGCGCCACCACCGCCCAGCTGATACTGATTATTTTACCTTTTCACCACCTGAGTTTTAAGATTTTGGTTATTCATTATTACATTTTTTGCTTTTGTGTTTAGTTTTATTACTTCTTTATTGCTACATAACAAGTTACTTCAAAGTTGAAGTAACTATCAGAGAGTTTCCATGGGTCTGTAATCTGGGAAAGGTTTAAGTGGGCCACAAGGTCTCACAAAGTTAGCTTGGCCTGGGTATATTCTAAAGTGAAGATGCTAGCTTATTTGGGTGATTAAAGAATTCAGTATCCTGAAGCTGTTGATTTGTCTCCTAAAGCCACTTGTATCCACAGGCAGTTCATTGCATGGCTGTCTGCCTTGTTTTTTTTCCAGTTCAAAAAGAACTGGAAAATATTTCTCTAATATACCTTTGCCCTTTTCTCATGCTTATTGTGTTCCAGTTATGAGATAACCTTGGGTCCTGTCTCTCAAATACTGTCCACCTTGCTATCAGAGAGAGGGTCTCACATTGCCCTGATGCTTGTCAAGTAAGATAGGTTGGATGTCCAGCAATCTCCAGAGGTTTATCTCCAACTCCTCAGTGTAGGAATTACAAGAAATGCCGCCACACTCAGCTTTACAATGTGAGTGCTGGGATCAAACTTCCTGACATCTCTCTTCAGCTACCACTGCTTCCCTGATTAGGCCAGGCCCACTCAGGGTCATTCTCCTCTTGAGTATCTTACCATCTGGTGATTCAGATCCTAATTATATTTGTAGTATACAGTAGACTAAATCTTACCATATTTACATATTTTATCTATAGATCAGGTTTTATACAGGGCATACATACTAAAGAGCAAACATTTAGGAAGCATTATTAAGTCCCCATTACTGTTTTCTTTTTTGATTTTTCCTAGTTTGAATTCATTTTTCCTATCTTTCAGTAGTAGTTGAGATCATTTCTTTGCTCTCTTTGTTCTTTTCAAAGTGGTTCTGTAAATCTCTCCCACACTGCTTAAACAATATCCCATGTATTTTGATATATTTCACCTTCATTTGCTTCCAAGTATTTTTCAATTATTCTTTTGATTGCTTCCTTGACTCAGAGTTTATTTAAAAGTATGTTCTTTCATTTCCCAAATCTGGATATTTTTCAGGGATTTTTTTTTGTTATTAATTTTTCATTCAGATCTATTATGGTCACAGAATATTCTTTGTTTGACTTGGATCTGTTCATCCAAATTTATTGAGTCTTATTTTATGACATAAAATGTTGTTTATCTTGGAACATACCCCAATGTCCTTGTGTGCATGAAACGAATATACCCAGCTGTCATTGGATGGGCTGGTCACTACATGAAAGTTAGGTCAGGTTGATTCAGTGTCGCTTTAGTTTTCTATATAAAAACTGATTTTTGTTTGTTCCATCAATTCCTGAAAGAAGGGTGGGACACTCCAACTTAAAAATGTAAATTTGTCTTTCTTCTTGCAGATTTGAGTTATTGCTCCTTGTATTTCAAAGTTCTAATAGGCATATAAACACGTAGGATCGTTAGATCCTTTTGATGAATTGGCTTTTTTTGTTTAATTCATTTTTTGGTATAAAGCAGATCTGTTTGCATCATTCCTCACAGTGTTTCAACATCTATCATGCAGCTCTATTTTACATAACTGTAGTCTGTTGTCTAATGATGGCTCTCTGTGTTGAGGAATAGACACCTAATACTCCAATATTACTGTGATTCTTCTTTCAGAAAAAGACCTGAGACAGAGGAGTTAGGTGCTATGGTGAAACCTCCTCAGGAACACAGGGAGAAAGAAGGATGGCTTTATCAAGCTCCCAGTCTTCTTTGTGCTTAGTAGTATATCTGCTTTGTACTTATGCAAAGTTGCCGAAAACATATACTCACTAAAGATCCCGTGTGCGTGTTGACCTATGGTACCCCCAGTGTGTCCATGGCTCACAGTAAGCATTGCTTTTGACAATCACTGAAGCCGTATGAATGGCTTAAGAAGAAGAAGCACCATTGCTCCTTCTTGCATGCTAACTTGTTCCTGTCCTGTTACCCAAGTCACCATTTTGGAAGGTTGTATCTTGGGTGTTTTGAGACACACTCTGCTGATGTATTACCTCTCCCAAGCTGGACAGTCCTATTGCTTCTGGGGACATCAGTTTAATCCGTTGGAGTATACTGAAAATCTTAAAGAACATTATGACCATTAAAACTCTTCAACAGAAAGATGCCTCTGTCAAATGGGCCAATAGCCAGGGAGCCTGTATGTGTCTGACCTAGGTCCTTTGCATATAGTCTATAGTTGTGTAGCTTGGTGTTCTTGTGGGATTCCTAAAGGTGGGAGTTGGTGTTGTCTCTGACTCTTTGGCCTGCTTTGGTAACCCCTTTCCTCCTACTGGGTTGCCTCATTCAGCCTTGATATGAGGGGCTGTGGCTGGTCTTATTGTAACTTGATAAGCCATGTTTGTTGATACCCTTGGGATGGCTGAGCTTTTCTGAAGGGAAAGGAGGAGGAATGGATCTAGGAGATGAGAGAGAAAATCTGGAAGGAGAGGAGGAGTGGAAAAACGGCTGTTGAGATGTAATATATGAGCAACGAATCAGTAAGAAAAACGAGAATGAAAAGAAGATGCCTCTGTCAAGGTAAACACTGTTAATTTGGCTAGAGAGTCATTTCCTCAATTAGATACAGATCCTTGGAAAGGGTCACAAGTAAAAGGCTCCAGAATCAACACAGTGATCTCGGAGTGGGATGGCTAGGATTTACCAGCAGGTCATAAAAGGGGAACACTAGTATAAAACACAGTAGTGAAAACATTAGTTTTCAAGTGATTCATCGTTTATATATTTCACTGCAAGTAATTAAATGGATTATATAGTCATGGAAATATTTTTGTCTTCAGTGAACTTATTGCTTGTTGGGAGCTGTAACTTAAAATAATTTCAACGAAGACACATATTTTCACAAGGCCAAAGCATTCCCTCCCCTCCTTCCCATCCAGCCAGACTGATGAGTGACATAGCACATAGGAACCTGGGACCTGGCAGTAGGCAGTGGCTGGATGTCAAAGTTTTGGCAAGGCAGTGCATCTGACCATCAAAATTACAGGGGCATCATAAAACCTCTGGGTCTTGATGTTCTTTGTTTAGGAATTCTTTTGTTTTGTTCCTTTTGCTCAAGGATGAAAAGAAAGTAAACCCCACTTGAAAATTGTACAAAGGAGTTTGTAACTCTGAAACCAAAATGATTCAGCTTCTATAATCCCAGCCTACTGTGACTGACAGTGGTGTGAGAGCCAATGGGAACAAGGTGGTGCAGTAACGCTGGCTACGAAAGGAAACAAGTTGTGTCCCTTCATGTTACCAGACATTACATTTGCACCAAGTAACAAACCAAAGCAAATGGAGAGGGTGAGGCCTGGGGTAGAAGGAAGCTGCAGTCTGCTTTATTCAAAGTGAAGTTTGGTGTCTTCACTGACACAGACAGCAAGCCTGCTAAGTCTCCCCATGCTATGGATGCTCAGTGTGGCATTTCCAATGAAGGACTCCTGAAGAGTCTATGAAGTCAAACAAAACTAAGATGCCTTCTGCATAGTGCATTAGCCATCATTGTGACTGTTGCTACTGTGTAGTTTGAAACAGAAGAATATGTGTTATGTATATACGTATGTACTTCAATATATGTGAAATTTACATGCATTATTAATTACATTACAGCTTTGCCCAGTCAACATCTTTTTAGTATTCTGTGCATCTGAATGGGGAATGAGCTGTTACCTACTCAAATAGGACATATATGTCTTATGCAAAGATCATTGGAACACCCCGGTGCAACTATGACTCAAAGAACATTTGATGAATGTTAATTATTTAGAAAAGTCTGACCTAAAAGTTCAAATGAAATGAAGTTATTCTGTTACTTTTTCATACCAATGTTAAAATTTGAAGTTTGAAGTGAATGTGAAAGGTTTTGAAACTTTTAAGAGCTATGCAATACGTTTTTTTTTTATTATTTAAGAATTTATGGTGATATTTACAATACAAATAACAATTAACCATTATAAATAATGTGCAGCAAAATGTAGAAACATTTATAAAATAATCCTGAATCTTTGAATCAGTGTTTTGTTTTTCTGATGCTGAAGCCCATGAAATGCCATCCTGTATGTATAAGGCTCATTCCGAGTGAATGATGGAATCACGAGTTTTGGTAGTAGAGATATTTAATTGATATGATTACAGATTCTTCACTACTGTTAAATTGCAATAACTGCTTGTCAGATTTTTGGTTTGAATACTATGTATAATAATCTGGAAGATTTATTGAAATAATCTTCTGTTTCCCAAAATAGGCTACACATCTCCATGAGGCTGGAGTTCCTTCATATATTTGTTCCTAAACAAGATGTAGTCAGTCTTCTACCCCTTGAAAGTCCACATCTGTGGATTTAACTAATGGGTTAATAGGGAAATTTATGAAGCAAACAAATATGTAATGAGGCAGAAGAATAACAGTTAGTTTAAGGCCAGCCTGGGTTATATAGTAAGTTCCAGACCAGCATGTGCTGTATACAGTTTAAGACTGTCTCAAAAACAAAAACACAACAAAATATAAAGATACTTAACATATATGAGCAATTTACTTCACATTTACATTGTGCATTGCCTAGTGATGAAATAAAGTGTAAGAGAAAGAATATGTGTATCTGTAAATACCCTACAAATTTATAAAAGAGACTTCAGTATCTCTGCATTTGCATAGTCCTGAAAGTTCTAGAACCAGTCTCCTGTAGATACTACTGGACAGCTCTATTGCCATCTACTGACTGGGTACAGATTAGTCCAGTTTCTTCTTGTTGTGCTTGATGGTTGGACAGAGAAGTCACACTCTAGGTGGCTTTGAGGAGTGAAATGCTATAAGATAAGAGTTGGGAGGACAAAGCAGCTAGACTTCACAGGTGAACAGTACCTGGACCAGAGGTTCTCAACCTTCCTAATGCTGTGGCCCTTAAATACAGCTCCTCATGTTGTGGTAACTCCAACCGTAAATTTATCTTCATTGCTACCTCATAACTGTAATTTTGCTACTGTTGTGAATCACAGTGTAAATATCTTTGTTTTCTGATGGTCTTAGTTGACCACTGTGAAAGGGTCACACAATTCCCAAAGGGTTCATGATCTATAGGTTGAGAATCGTTGATCTAGATAAGGGGGGGCACTAGAAATGTTTACTCTCAAGTTCTTCTCAGTCCTAATAAATGCAAGTAGATGAGAAACAGATACCTGCCCTTGAGCCTTCTACTGAGTGCCAACTACCACGCACATATGAGAAAACCACTCAAGGTTGGGAAAGAGGCACCCACAAAGAAAAGGGGGAAATCAGGTGAGGCTTACATCAGGTGGGAGGATTTCCTGCTCCCAGGAGCCAGAGTGGAACACCTCATAACTCATGGACACTGGGTATAACTCTCAGAAGTCCAGATGGAACACCTGTCAGGATTGACCGTAACAAATCTCCCAAATTGTGAAGAATCCAAGTCACACACACACACACACACACACACACACACACACACACACACACACAAAACCTATGATCTTTGAAAGTAAGTCAAAAGCAGGGGAAAAAACCTGGAAAATCCTCTAAATTTTGAAAACTAAGTAGAATAATAAATAGCCTGTGGGAAGAAGAGAGGGCATAGGAGCACTCTAAATTGAACAAACCTTCACAACCATCTGTTCAGACTCATAAGGGGAACAGAATGGTATGGAACATTGTCCACGTCAGACATGGGCTTGAAAAAATCTAAGAGCAATTTTTTTTTGATAAAAGAAAATCAATAACAATGGCTAAATGGCAATTCCATAAAAGGGAAGACTCGACAGAGCTCATTCAGGGCACCAAATGACGGAATCACGCTGTGTAGTTGAAAAAATTATGAACTCAGATGTTCTCACAAGCTAATTCTATTTTTAAAATTTGATAAACCCCATTATTTAAAAATGTGCAAATAAAATAAACATCACACACCAAAAGCAACCAGGCCCTAAGTCTGTGCATCTCAGCTTCTGTCGAGTTAGAGCCACCATTCTGAGGTTGTGGGATTTCACATTGGATTTTAATTTTACCAAACTTTTAAGAGAGAATTAATAATTATAGATAAATTATCTGCAAATTTAAATGCTATTTTTAAAATCCTTAGACAACTTCAGTCCGATTCTTGTTTTTAAAGAGTGTGTGCATACACATGCCTATGTGTGCCGGAGCGCAGGAAGGCCAGAAGAAGGCATTGAATGCCCCTGGAGCTGGAGTCATAGTGAGCTGACAGCACTGGGTGCCAGGGACCAGAAGAATGGCTGGCACTCTTAACCAATGAGCCATCTCTTCAGCCCCAAATACAGTTTCTCCTTGATTTCAAAACCAAAGTTATTAAAACAAAAAAGACCTACAGACAAATATCATTCAGACAAATGCAAAAGATGCAGGGGAATGTAATGGGGAATTTTGGAGGAACTGGAGGAGGAGAAACCATAATCAGAATATATTGCATGAAAATGTATTTTCAATACAAGAAAAAAATCAATCATAATTCTAATAAATAGGATTCAGATATACAAAACAATCATTCATAACATAAAAGTCGTATATAGAAAGAATTATCTGGAAATGTTTGCAAGAACTATATACTAAAAGCTTCAAAACAATCACTGAGAAAAAACTGAGTCATGACTGTATGGTAGAACCCTGAGGTCACAGCTCCAGACTCAGTGTGGTTCATACAACTATTCATATGCCAACCCAGGCCAGAATCCCACAATATTTATTGGTAGAAGTAAAATCTCTGATTTTAAATTTTATGTAAAGAGGCAAAAATCTAGGACAGGCTTTTTTTTTTTTTTTTTTTTTTTTTTTTTTTTTTTTTTTTTAACAGAGGCACAAAACTCAGGACTTACAGTGCTTCACTTAAAATTTGATTAAAATGTTGCAGTGATCAATTTATTATACAACAGATTAACAGAATTGAGTACAGGCCAAATATCTGTGCATGTGTTCAGTTGACTTCTAATAAAAATCACAAAGGAAGTTCAGTGGGAAAAGAATAGTTTATTTGACAAATGGTGTTAGAAGAAAATTGGATATCTTCATAAAAAGTGTTATCCCAAATTCGCACTTAAACAGATATTAATCTAAAGTAAATGATAGACACAAATGTAAACTCTAAACCTAAATCTTTCAAGATAAAACAACAGCTAAGCCTTGGGATCTCTGTCTCCAGGGTCAATGCCCAGAAGGATGTCTGTCAGCTGGTATATGGTAGTTAATTTTAAGCAATGAACTCATAATACCACAAACATAGAAATTGTGCTACACAGTTGGTTTGTGTCATTCTGATTAATGCAGCGAGACTTGCCTTTGGTGGTAGGCCACAGTGCTCTGTTAGAGTTCTGAGGTCTGCAGAGGCTGCTGGGAGAGCTCCATCAAAGAAGGACTGGGGGGAAGCTTCCTTTGGCAGAAGCAGAACCATCCGGATAAAGAATACAAAGAAAAGAAGAGTATAAGGGACTATAAGTCCCCAGTTTATGAAAGCCAGGAATCACTCCTTTTCAGGTCAGACTAAGAAGAAAACTAGAGGGGACAGAGGGTACTGTGGGATTTTTAAAAAATCTCCCAAGTACCTCAGAGTAGGAGCTGAAGAAGTCCAATTCAGAATTACTGAGAGCCTGAGATAAACAACCACAAAAGTTGGGCATGGGGTACATGACTTTAATTCTAACACTCAGGAGACCAAAGCTGGTGGATCTCTATGAGTTCCAGGCCAGCCCGGTCTACATAGTAAGTTCCAGGTCAATCAAGACTACACACAAAGACCCTATGCCAGAATCCAAACAATACCAATAAAAACATATGAATTCTGCTCTCTCTAGAATAAAATTATATAGTGCAGCAATGAAAGATTAAGCACACATCACACAGTCTGAATGGCAGAAAGGGAAGAAAGAGACTATAGGGCTGCAGAAGTATTTAAATCCATAATGGTAGCAAGCTTCCAAAATTTTTCAAGACACATGATTTATACATAGTCTACGGATTCAGGGAGCTGGATGAAGCCAATGCAGGATGAGAAACCCACATGAAAACAATACATAACCAACCTTCTGCAAGCTCAAAAGAAGACAGAGACAAATGGCATGCTGGTAAGACATCAGCATCTCAGTAGGAGTGGCTTAAATATCAGCACCTCAGTGGGAGTGGCTTAGACATCAGAGTCTCAGTGGGAGTGGCTTAGACATCAGAGTCTCAGTGGGAGTGGCTTAGACGCTGGGGAGAGGGAGGCCAGGAAGAGTCAGGCACTTATATCTGTAAGGCTGCCAGGAGGTCCTGCCAACCGTTACTTTCTGGCCCCGGGGCTGTGGTTTAAATATGGTTTCTTTCTCAAGGCCTATGTGCTGAATGCTCAGTCCTAGTGTGTGTATTGAGGAGGTGGGGTCTGATGGGATGTGGTCAGGTGGAGGGCAGCACGCATGAGGGTTTCAGTCCTTTCTCAGTAGAGTGGGTTAATCCTGGTTAGCTGTTACAAAGTGAGGCATCTTAGGCTTCGTCCTTTCTCCAAATATCCAGTTCATTCCATCTTCTCCATCATAGTGCAATTTACCAAGAGGTGCCTTCCAAGACCCAAACAGATGTGGCTACCAAACCTTGGATGTTTAGCTTCTAAAACAGAGCACTTGGTGAACCTCTTTTTAAATGATAAATGTTCATCTTCAGACATATATATGCTTATAGCTACAGAAAATGGATGGATACATCCAGCAAGGCTACCCTCCATGAATGGAGGGAAATAAAGGCACTTTTTAGACAAAGTAAAGGTCTAAATTTTTTTTAGTAACTGATCTAATCAAAGGATGTTTTTTGTTTGTTTGTTTGTTTGTATTTTTTTAAACAGAATGTTGCATAAGAAGCTTTGGAATCTCAAAAAGGGGAAAATGGTTTATAAGAAAGCAATTGTGAATACAAATCATGAGTTTCTGAACAAAGTTTGATGCTTGGAACACAAATTACAATAATATTTCATGTTGGGTTTGAAATATATAGTGGAAATACTTGACGTGTGTTTGTTTTTAAACTTGGGAAGGCTTCAGAAATGAAGTAACATGAGGCAGATACCCTCTTTCATTTCTTCATCCCAGGGTGTGAAGACACCAGTGCCTAAAGCCTGAGATAAGCTCTCTACATACATTGCATACATACATTCAGAGAGAAACCAAGAAGTAAGTTGTACACAAAATACATGCTGTACCAGTGAAAAGAGGGATCTTTCCAGACTAGCACAAGAAGCCACAGAAACCAGAACAAACCAGGAAACAGAAACAAAGAGGAAGTGAGAAGTGAGAGTGGAGACATAAACTTAACACATCCACAACTATAAGCAAGCCAGGAGGCTGACACAACACAGAATGTTAAGAATGTCCCATGGCCAAAGCCTCTGCTATATGCACTGAAGTCATTTCCTTATGATACAAGGAGGTCACAAGCAAATGAAAAGATACATTGTAAGTTGTGCTGACTATAGTGAGCAGATGCTTGAAGGAACTCGACTCCAAATCACAGAATACACAGGGTTAATTATGGGAGGTTATAGCCCAGAACCTAAACTGAGGTTCACCAACTGTGGTCGTTTGAATATGCTGGCCCTGTGGGATGCGGCACCATTAGGAGGAGTTGCCTTGTTAGATGAGGTGTGTCCTTGTATAGGTGGGGTTTAAGGTCTCCTAATGTTCAAGCTCCACCCAGTGTGGAAAGAGAGCCCCTCCTCCTGGCTGCCTCCGATGACAGTCTTTTCCTGGCTGCCTTTGGATCAAGACATAGAACTCTAGGCTCTTCCAGCACCATGTCTGGAAGCAAGCTTCCATGACTTCTGCCATGATGATGATGGACTGAACCTCTGAAACTGTAAGGTGGCCCCAAGGAAATGTTTCTCTTTGTAAGAGTTGCCGGGGCCATGTTGTCCCTCACAGCAATGAAACATAAATTAAGACACCTACTCAGATAAGACTTAATGTTTCCCCAAGGGGCAATTGCTGGGCTCCATGCAGTATCATGGAGGGATGGAAATATTGGTGGAGAGTCAATGGCCTGAGGGTATCTGGCTAAAGCCAAGTAGATAAAAGAATTAAAATGGTGGCTCATGAAAAAGGAGCAATACAGAGATGTTGGTACGTAGCTGGCAGCTCCAGGGATGCTGGGCAAATGTTTGCAGAAGACACATTCATTTAGGAAAGGAAGCAGAGGAAGTAGCATAGGCAGAGGAGGCTCTAGAAAGATTGGGGAGGGGTCTAAATGGGAACACAGGAAACGGGGTGAACCCTAGATGTTTGAATGTGAATGTGTATGGCCTGTCGTCAAGATGGTTGAGGGATGCTATGTGCACCTTGTACCTTCCAGTGACTCCTCACGGAAATGATGGTTTATGAATGTTTGAGACCCAAAGGAAGTAAAAGGACCAAGACACCCCAAGATCAAGTTCTCATCACAAAGGGATCTATTTGCCTCAGAGGGATAAAGGACAAGAAATAAGAGACAAAGAGAGGAGACAGAGGACTAGGAAGAAAGGAAGAGAATCAAGGGAGAGGGGGGAAGGAATATTTATCCCAGAGAGACAGAGGACTTCCTCTGGATAGAGAGGAGATGCCAGCCATGGCTCATAGGCCAATGTTGATTTATAATTGGAAACAGGAAACTCATGTGCTAGGATGAGTTGGTTAATATTGATTGGGCATGTTAATTACTATAGACGAAAGGGGAGCTTTTGATTGTTGTGCTTCAAAACCTTGATAGCTAAACCTTCATAGACAGCCTCGGAAGGAGGAAGTGGCCAAAAAATGGAATAGCCCTTGGTGGCTAGCTAGCTTAAGGAGTGTAACACAACAGTTTAGCCAGGCAGAAGGAATGTGGGAAGGGCCCGTTCTCCTAGAGTCATATTGGCCATGCTCAGCCTTCTGGAGCTCCTTCAGTAAGGCTCTAGTAAGTGACAGTGAGAACTGACCACACTCCAAACATGCAAAGTTCCTATGTATGACAACACATGGTTTTCCATTACACCTCAGAACAAAGCCTTCCTAAAATAAGATCACCTGTGCTCAACACAATCCTCCCTGAAGACATCCACAATCATGGAGTTATTACTAAAACCAGAAATTGTGAACGCAGTGTCTGGAAACCATAAATATCACTTGACCTAGAAGGAAATAAGGCACAGAGACACTAATTATAAGAGATACTAATTATAAATGTATTTAAAAATAATCTATATACAGATTTATTTAACAAGCATATATTCAGTGTGCAGATTTCAGTATCAAAGTAACACTGATAAGGAAGCTTCCTTTACCTGTGGCTTTGCCAACCTCTTTTTATGACAGACAGATAGCAGGCTGCTTGAAGGAATGGCAAACTTTACAGATATGTTGGTGTCAGTCTTAGTTACCTTTCTTATTGCTCTGATGTGATGAAAGCAGTTTACTGGGATAAGAGGTTTATTTTATGTCACAGTTAGAGTTTATAGTTCATTATGGCAAGGGCATTATGGTGGCAGGAGCTTGAGAAGAAAGCTTGTCACTATGCGTTCACAGTCAAGGTGCAGTGAGCAATGGATAGTCATCCTGTTTTCTCAGCTCTTTGTACTCTATACAATCCCAATGCAGGGAGGGAATGGAACTGCCCATAGTGGCAGATATTTTCACCTCAGTTAACCTCATCAAGATAATTCCTCATAAACGTGTGCAGAGGCCCATCTTTCAGATATCTCTAGATCTCATCAAGTTGATGATTAAGGTGAATCCAATAATGCCAAGATTAGGATGTCTAGAACTGGGAATGTATAGCAGGAAGTCCTGAGTTGGACCCACCATATTACAAAATCAGGCATGAGGGTGAACATCTGTGAGCTCAAACATTCATGATGTAACTTAGAAGGCTCCAAAGCTTAAGGTCGTCATCCTGGCTACATTTGACCTTGTTTCAAAAAACATTCATTACAATGGATGTCTGAGTTCCATACCTCCTGATATATACACACACACACACACACACACACAGAGAGAGAGAGAGAGAGAGAGAGAGAGAGAGAGAGAGAGAGAGAGAGAGAGAAAAGGGGGGAGAGATGGGGGAGATCCCCCATTGTGTTATATTTTCTCAGCACTGTGTAGTGTTGTAGCTGCTGCTGACAAGGCTGTAATTCAGCTCTTTTATCCTTCTGATCTTCTAGAATTACTGCAACCAAGCTTCAGATGTTGACACTAAAAGCCCCTTTATTTTTCGTAATTATCTTATTATGTAATGCTCTTTCTTTCCTAACAAGATGACGTAAGAGCGGCTTCCATTTGTAATCATCTCTCTGATGCGAACATTTTGGAAGTAGGTATTTTACAGGAGACAAATGTCTTCCTAACAGCTTCACACTTTCTGCAGAGCCCACATTTTCAGTGTCAAAGATGGCAATTCCAGGGCCTTCTCTCCCCTCCCACCCAATCCTGCTCTTAGAATCTCTAGGCAAGAAAGATTCTTGAAGCTTCTCTGCTCCCCACTACCCTGGATTTGAACATGGAGAGACAAAAAAAAAAAAAAAAAAAAAAAAAAACAAACAAACAAACAAAAAAAAACAAAAAACAAACAAAACAAACCAAAACAAAACAATTCCCTTCATTCTGGTGCAATTTGTACATCTCCCATTAATGTATATTATTTTCTCCCAAAGGCAAATATGAAATTAGACATTCTTTTCTCCTTTCTTGGTTGAAAAATTTTGGACATCTAGAGTAATTGTGGATTATTGGGTGTATGTTCTGTATCTACACATGTGTGCTCATTTTAATAAGAACGGTAATCACTGAAAAGTGCAGACCTTCCCTTTTACAAGTAGAATCAGTTCAGATAGATTATGTATGTCCTGGATCCTGGAAGAAAGGCTGGCTACTGTGTGTGTGTGTGTGTGTGTGTGTGTGTGTGTGTGTGTGTGTGTGCGCGCGCGCGTGCATGCGCAGTGTTCAGGGAGAGGAGCTCAAAAGTCATTGATATCTGCTGTTATTTCCCCTTCAGTTTCCATCACTTCTTAGCTCTGAAAAGTGACCATTTGGAGGAAATAGTCATATTCAGGAAGTTCTTCCTCTTCGAATACAGATACCCGAGCTGGTGGTAATTTGTTAGTCAGAAAGTTAATCTGTCTCTGGCCATAGTGGAGCCCAGAAGCCTTCATTGATTTATCAAAATCACTTGGAAAAATAAAGCTGCAACAAAACCAGTTTCACTGTGTGCTGTCATGTAATGCTCAAGGGTGCAAAATGAAGAACTCTAAGCACATTCTTTAAAAACAAAAACTTGACTTTTTAAAATTAAGATATAGTCCCATCATTTCTCCCCGCCCCTTTCCTCCCTCCAAGTATTCCATATATCCTGCTTGTTCTCTTTGAAGTTCATGGCCTCTATTTCCTTCATTGTTTGTACAGTAGGCGAGGAGGAAATATCACTGGTCCTAGGCCTCCACAAAGAACACAGACAGCTAGGAAATGCTAGAATCATGGAGAAATAGTCTTCCCCAGGGAAGAGTCCCCAAAATTGATTTCAATTTTGACAAGTAGTCAGCCCTGAAATCATATATGTACAAGTAACATTATACAGACTGAGCAGGTTATATTTATATGTGTAGGGGGTACATGCACATATATAAATGCATTCTTAAAAGATAACCCCTTGTGAAAAGTTGTGTTGGTTTACTTTTTTTTAAATTGAGCCCTTTTAGAGAGTCTGCTAAAACTATGCTTAGCAGATTTACTTACTAAATCCTTAAAACTATGACATGTAGTTACCACAAATTATTTTGGAATGAAAGTTGATCCAGATGAGTATTACCATATTGTAATATTTTAAATGTAAAAGTCTTTGCTCACATGTGAGCATATATGATTTCAGGGCTGACTACTTGTCAAAATGACAGGCAGAAACCTCTCAAGCCAAGACTGTCTGTCATCATTACAAAAGCTGGGGAAGAACAGAGGCAGGGACTTTGCCAACTTAACATTTACTACAGGTGTGCACCATGCTTCCATCAACTGATGTTCTTTCTGGTCTGACTTCAGCTTCCCTGGTACATTTTTAACATTACAGTATGAAGAAACTTGATTTCCCTAAGGCATGTAAAATCTCCCCTGTTGGCCTCATTTTCTTTCTCAGTTTCAAGGAACAATAAAGTTGTTTTCTAAGTTCAAATGGCATTCAACAGTGACAGGTTTACTGTGAATATTCAGAGAACACATGGAAACCACAGTAATGAGAGCAACATGCCGGGGTGCAGATGCTAACTGTCTTCATGGATAATCCTCTTGGCATCTGAACCCTTTTTTTTCTCCTGGCCTTACTGTATTCTGCAGCCTGTGGCTCATCTGTTAAATACTCCATTCTACTAAGCATTTGATATTTTGTGCTGTTTGGTGTTTGCAGGGCTCCAACAGTACCAGGGAAGCCTATTTATTTGATAGAAAATAGAATTGAGGCACAGAAGTGTTTAGTCGCTTTTGCCTGTAGAAGGAGGAGTTACTGTTGCATTTGTTGTTCATTAAAACTGCCAAGAAACTATTACAAAAGAAGGGTTAGCTCACGGTTGTACAATCAGACATCTTTCATGGGTCTACCTGAGATAAAACCAAGGTGTCCACAGGGCACCAGGACCCAGATCCTAATGGTCCCTTCCCTCCTTGGCTAGTGGCCACTGTTTCAAATTGCATGACAAACATTTCCCCTTTGACATGTTCCTTTTTTCTCTCATTTTTCTTTCTCCTTTCTTCCTTCCCTCCCTCTTCTCTTTCTCTCTCTCTCACTCTCTTTCCTCCAACCCTCCCTTCTTTCTTTCTCTCTCTCTCTCTCTTTCTCTCTCTTTCTCATTCTTTCAAGACAAAGTCTTATACAACCCAGGCAGGCCTTGAAACCACTCATGTGACCAAGAATGATTCCTGGTCCTCCTGCCTCTATCTCTGTGGTCATGAGATTGTACGTATGCTGCCACACCCAGTTTATGACGTCCTGGGACAAAACCAAGAGCTCTGCACATGCTAGCTGAGCACTCAACCAACTGAGCTGTATCCACAGACATTCTTCCACTTTTATAGACCCGCGAGAGTGTCTGTCTTGAACCCATCTAATCTCATTGTTTTAAGTTTAGCTGGTCATAAACCTTGATCTCTCCTTGGTCATGTGACTTTAGGTCATGTGACTTTTCCACAAGTTTGAGGAATTAGAAACAGACAATGTGAGCGGTCATTATTCTTGGTAATCAAGATTTGGGGACTAGTGTTCTGACTTTAAATCTTCTAATTCCTCCATTACACTATTATATATGGATTAAGTACTTTCTCAGTATATTACGGTACTTATATTGCGATTGTAGACCATAGCTAATTGTGGTCCATATAGCTTATCCATATGGACTAGCATCAAAGGAAAATCCCAAAATATGAAATGGGGCAATGCATCTCAACAATTTGAGCTTTTGATGAGACAATTGTATGCATATTCAGTAACTACAGCAAAGTGGGCTCTGGCTTGTTTGTCTATTGTGTCAGAAAATGTCACTGCCTGTGCAACACAAGCCTCTCCTTAGTCTTCTTGGCAGTGTTCTGAAGAGCAGGCAGCCACAAAATGAACTCAGTAAAAGCCCACATGTTTGGTACAAAGGCAGTCAGTTAACATCTTAGGAGTCTCACTAAACCGTAAATTAACATTAAAAGGAAGAAACTGCAAACACGCTCTCATGTGCTCCCTTTTCTTTCTCCTTATACTATAAAATTCAGGGATTCCCATAAATTACTCCATAAGAATCAACTGTGGAATTATATTCATATTATTTATTAGCACTATTTGGGGGGTGGGCTCGTCACCAAATATAATAATGTTCATTAAGAAGGTATTATATGAATAAGATGTTTTTATGAGGAAAGAAATCAAGCACAATCTAGCTAGCTATCTAACATGTTCCTTCTAACTTATAGCCCTCTGTGGTTTTTGCAGAGGGGAAGGAAGCGTGTCTTAGATTACTGAGCTTACCATCCTCATTCTCCTCAGCCCTGCTCTAGACACAGGATTGGATGCTGCAATGATTTGCTGAGTTTGCAGAGGCCCATAGAAAAAACTGGCATGAGCTGAGAAGTCTTCATCGAACAAAGACAATATATTTTTATGTATTGACTTCTGTGTGATTCAATTTGCAGTGCATATAAAAGTAACCTTTATAAACTGCCCTGTGAACTTAAGAGCAAGTTTGCATTTTGTGGTTAACTTTTCTTGTACTGTACGACTTCCAAAATGATGAGCCAGCTCATTGGGTCTCCTGAAACCTTTTAGCCATGTAATGAAAATGAATGGTTTTCTGCACATAAAGACTCACAAGCTAAAGCTTGGAAAAGGACTTTTGGGAAAGCTGACTCAATGCATTTATAGTTTTAATAAAGTCAGATGAAAGATGAACACTATTTGGTTTGCAGAGGTAGTCAATGAATGTGTGACTTTTAAACCAGTCATTCTATTTGAGTGGCTTATAAATTTTGTCTATATTTACAGGAGATGATGTAGATGCCTTATGACAAGCTTGCAAAGCGGTGGACTTGTTGATCTGAGGATCTGGATTATTTAGTAAATGCCTGCTGCATGAACACAAGGATCTGAGTTCAAATCCCCTGCATTCATGAAAAAGCTGGACCTGGTGGACCCTAGCACTGGAGAAAAGGAGACAGGCAGGTACCTGGAACTCCCTGGCTAGACAGTCTAGCCAATTTGTAGGAGACCTTTCTGGGGGGAAAAGCATGGTGGGAGGTGATAGAGGAAGATACTGGACATCCATCCCTGGCCTTCACATGTGCACATGGACATGCATGCACATCTGTGTGAACACCAACACATATTCCCTGTTGGTGTCTTTCATTTGAAAAGTTTGCATTAGGCACTCAAAAACCTCGTGCTTTGTCTTTCTTTTTCCCTCTCTGTCAATGTATAAAATTTTACACACATGCTCAACAGATTATTAAGCCCCATTCCAAGTGTAGTCTGAGTCAACTTTTCCTCTGTTCTAAGTCGAGAGTTACATTGGGAATAACAAGCACTTCCTCTATGCCTTTAGCTATATTACTCCTTGTTTCTTTCATCTGTCCGTGCTGACCTGTCATGGATTTATTTGGAAATTGTGAGATATTTCCTACTGGTTTATTATTTTTCATAGCTGGTGAAGCTGTTCTTTATTCTGTGTTAGCCTTTGGGGCAAGATTTGATTAAACCAGTTGTGTTCTATTACCCATTTTCCAACTTCTCGATTAGAGAACTTTTCCACCAGTCTTCTCTTTGGAAAGCAATGGAATCTTTTTCTTCTGCAAAGTCGAAAGACGTTTTAGCTTGATAACGAGGGATATAGAGGGATATTGACCTAATGTCTCCTCACAATGTATTTGGAGTTTTTATATGGTGACTGAGAGAGGCCCCCATGAAAAATATAAGCTGTGGGAGGCAGGAAGATCCTTGTGCTCCAGATAAGCATCAGGGGAAGCAAAAATATTAAACACACGAGGTTGTCTTTGCAAAGGGAGAGAGATGAATAACTTACTAAAAAGTTCATCTCAGGGGAACATGTATAGGTGGCATCTTGCCGTTATTCCCTAAATGAAAAGGTGTAAAGACTATTTACATAGCATATAGACTATATGGGGGCATAACTAGTTATGCAGAGATGATCTGAAGCACGCAGAAGGCCATGTGCCAGTTGACGCCAATGTTACACCATTCTGTACATGGAACGTGAACACCCATGGATATTAAAGTTGGTGTTATGTCTTTGAACAAAATCTGAATGAGCGCTGAGGGAGATAGATATGAAGGTTCATTCCATACCTGATGTTGTTCCAAACTGCCTGCCTCAGTGCCCTCATTATCTATTTGATTCATGGCATCACACATGTGATTGACTAAAATGTAAATATCACTCTTGATGTTTCTCAGGCTCTATTGGAAGATAGTTAGAATTTCAGGGCACCCTAAGGCACACCTCAAACATCCGTGGAAGCTGAGTAAGAAATATGCCTCAAGAATTTCAGTTAGTGCAACGGGTTAAATGACATAAGGCAAAAAAAAAAAAAAATGTATTGCTGGTTACAGTGAACAGAAGTGGACATTAGAACAAACCTGTGAGATGGAGTTTGTCTTCTCCTGAGTTAGAGGTCCGAGTCCACTCATGGTCATAGCAAAAATAAAATACAATTCATTAAAATAATAAAAAGCTACAAGTAGGCTATATCATATGCAGTAGGAATAAATATCATACAATAAGAATTCATCTGTCTTTGTGTGTGTATGTGTTTATTACAGTGGTTTGTGGTTTAAAACTATTGAGGAAGATTATAACAGAGTTTTCTGACGGTTGTAAGATGGCCCTGAGGTCCTTCTTAGTCATGTGCCTGAGCCCCACTTAGGTATAGTTGCTGCTATTTCAGCAAACTCCCCCTTATAAGATTGAGACAATTTACTCTTGAAGAATTGATTCACATAGGGGTATAATTAGGGATGGAGTGAAAAAAATGAAATGATTCCCAGACCCTTGACTTCCGGTGTTTGGGTTCTTGAACAATGGTCTCTCAGAACACAGCCAGAGAGGATGATGCCATCCGCTGATCCTCTTCTTTGGCTCTGATTGGTCTTCAGCAAGGACTGGACCTTTGAAAATAGTCCAGCACTGGATGAGTGAGGTCAGTGCAGCAGCACAGGTGGAAGCCCGGCCATTTTCCAACAGGAAATGAGTCACAGCATCAGCATTTTCCATACATTTCGTTTTAATCCATTATCTGTAGCATGGTTTGTGCAAATAGACAGGAGAGAATAAATCAGGGTGCATCTCCTGTCTCCTTAAGCCAAAACTCCTGTGGAGACAAAAGGCACTTGATAAATAATTACACACAATCAATTAATTAGCTCGATAAGAGGGAAATGTAAATTCACTTTCTACTTACTACTTATCATCCCACTAAGTATTTAGCAGGTTCCTGTGAGAAGGAGAAAGAAGTGAGACAGAGTCCTGAAGGACATTTAGGCTGGGACATCCCAGTAGCAGAGCACTGTCTAGCATGCACAGGTTCTAAGTTCTCTACCCACCACACACACACACACACACACACCCCAGAGAGAGACTCACACATGTGCACACATGCATCACAAGCACACACAGAGGCATACACACACTAGAGAGAGAGAGAAAGAGAGAGAGAGAGAGAGAGAGAGAGAGAGAGAGAGAGAGAGAAACAGAGGGAGACTCACACATGTACATACATACATCACAAGCACACATAGGGGCATACACACACAGAGACATACACAAACACACCAGAAAGAGAGAGACTCACACATGAGCACACATATAACACAAGCACGCACAGAGGCATACACACACATACATACACACACACACACACCAGAGAGACTCACACATGTGCACACAAACAACACAAGCACACACAGAGTCATATACACATACACACACAACCACACACAAGAACATGCACACATGAATGCACAAGCACACACAGGAGCATGCACACATGCACACACAGAGGCATATGCATATACATAGGTGTTTTCTATAGCTACGAACTCCTGTGTTTTGTTAAGCCTTGAACAATAAAATTAAGACAAATTGTATCTTTTGGAAATGATTTTTTTTTTTCTAAAACTGAGCAAGTCTTGATGATAAATAAACCAGAAATGATATTTAGAACATGCAATTTACTTTATTTCCTGATATTTAAAGTAAATCAGAGAAGAACAGGAATGCAGGCATTTAAGGTCACTGGCTCTGTTTGGCTCAACAAAGAAGCCCCGTGAGTTCATGGTGGTGGCAGGGGGTCTCAGAGCAGCCATCCCCTGCCTAGCATGCAGTGACAGTGACTTATGTCCAAACACACCAGCAGCTGCTAAAGGCTTGGCAGGTTCATAAATCATTATGCTCCCTACGTTTTGACCCCTGTTGAGCCATCAACCTGAGGTTTAAGTTTTCCACATCCAACTCCTGCTTTGTAAACCAAGTCAGACATTCCTTGAGGTACTCAATGCTGATCTTCTTGTCATCCCATGCCATGTTATTCTCCAGGGACTCTGTATTCTCCAGGGATACTCCCTGAGTCCCGTGTTCTGTAAGCCCCAGGTGTGGTGGCATGTCGGGCTTTTCTGTGTGGGAAAGTCAGCCCCATTCTTTGTCTTACTTTGTCATAAGGAAGGAAGCGTGGCTTCCAAATGAAAACAGAGCCACGGGATGGTCAAATCGTTCCAAAGCAAGGAGTCTCTTGTTCTTCTGTTTCTCTTTCAATCCACAAACCTGCTATCTCTAGGCTTTGCCAGCCATGAGCTACAAATGGTCTTAAGGATTGTTTGCTCCATTGACAAGATGTTGGTGTGATGATGCTCTGCTCTATCATCTGGAACAATCGGAGGAGCTGCGTGACTTTGGGAGTATTGGCCTCATTGAAGAAGTAGCCACTCCATAGCCACTTACCTATTCCTTGGATAATAGGTGCCATTAGAAACCCAGGTCTCGGGCTAAAGAGATGGTTCAGTGGTTAAGACTGCTCTTCCAGAGGTCCTGAGTTCAATTCCCAGCAACCACATGGTGGCTCACAACCATCTGTAATGGGGTCTGGTGCTCTCTTCTGGTGTGTCTGAAGAGAGCAATGATGGTGTATTCATATGCATAAAATAAAAAAAATAAATCTAAAAACAAAACAAAACAAAACCAAAAACCCAGGTCTCTGACTCCAGCTGAACATGTGTGTTGTCGCTGTTTCAAAGTAGACATTAAAGAGAGACTGGAAGGTGACCAGATGTCTCCTGAGCTGTACTAGGTACTCAAAAATACCTTACTGATTCCATCAGAATCTGGTGCTGGGGTAGGAATAGGATCTGGCTAGGGGTTGCTACTCTGGAGACAATGCTGCATTTGACCCAGTGTGTAGTAACTCATTTCCCCTGCGGAAGATCCTCCTCTCTGACACTCACCATTTCCTCACATCCCCCAATCTGGAGTAAACACTCTCTCATGCTTCTCACATTTAAACTTACACAGGAAGGGTCCAGCTTCTACACTTCCATGTGACCAAGGAAGTAAGTATCCTATATGTGTTCTGTGCTGGGTCACAGCATAGCACACGCCTGACCACAATCAGTTGTTGCTCTGACTTGTTGTCTATCCTTCCGGTTAATTCAACCCAAGGGAAACCTTGATGAAATGCCAAGAGACAGCTAATGCTTCTAACCGTTGACTTGAGTACCTAGTCATGCTGGGCTCGAAGTCAGCTTCCGCTTTGGCTCTTTGCTCATGTTACATACACCTGTCACTTCTCCTAGCCCACCGTGTCAGAACCACCCATCTTTCCACTTTATCTAGAATTTTCTCCAGATTATGTCTTCAAGGTCCACTGTGCATTACTGCTAAAAGAATCCCTCTGAATGGCAAGTCAGATGAAAGCATCCTTCTCCATAACCCTCTTGGTGAGCCTGGTGGCTCTGGCCATTACTTGGCCTGCCTTTGGGGGAAGCCAAGAGCAGCTTTTGTTGCCTACATAACTTTTGATGTCTTTGCTGCCCGTGTACTCTTGCTACATCCTCCCATTGCCCCTCCCAACTTCTGAGAATTCATTCCCTCCTCTCTCACTTTTCTAACCCCAAATTATCAGTGGTCAGCTCCACCACAGCCTTCAGACACCAGAGTACTCAATAATGCTGACATTTGTCACCTACTGCCATGTGGCCCCATATGCCTTTTCTTTTGGAGCTCCCTGAGATGGAAGGAACAACCGGATGTCAGCAGCATGAGATTCTGTCTTTTGTGAATAACCATGCACACAGGTGAACTTCATTCTCTCTGAAGAGCCTCCTCTCTCCATCACAGATAAGAGAGTTTCCCTTAAAGAGCTATTGTTAAGACTAAATGAAAGGCATAGACACTCGAAACACAGTGCTGGTCACAAAGCAGCTACTCTGTCTGTAATGGCTATTCCTGGTTGTCAACTTGATTATTTCTGGAATGAACCAGAATGATCCAGAAGTTAGAAGGCTCACTTGTGATCCAGATCTTGAGGCTGGGAGATACAACTTTCTGACCTGGATCTTAGCATGGAGATCTTGAGGCATAGATTTTATGAATTCCAGGAAACTAAGGCAAGGAGATCTCTGAGTTCAAGGTCATCCAGGACAGAGCAAGTCCCAGATCTAGGCATGGTGGCACACAACTTTAATCTGGGCCCTGTCTTCTGCTGGAGACCTACATAGGGACACTGGAAGGAGGAAGATTCGCTCTTCTTCGCCTGCCTGCCTGTCTTGTAGGACTGAGCAACTACTGGATCCTTGGCCTTCCATTCACCGCTGATCATTGTTGGGGAGTTGGACTACAGACTACAAGACATCATAACAAATTCCCTTACTATGTAGAAACTACCCGTAAGTTCTGCGACTCTAGAGAACCCTGACTATTACATACTCCAAAATAATTTCAATGCTCAGTGCCTGCAAAGTCCTCCACAGACATTCATTATCTAACCATGACTTGTTAGTGCCTACTATGTGCTAAGTCCCTTGCATTTGGGTCTATAGGATAGGTGTTCACTGGAGAGATGCCTGCATTAAATACTAAACTTGCGAAGGAACAGAAAAAAACAAAACACTCAAGGCTCCCTTCTGAATGCTGCAGTTGCTTTAATCAAGAAGCAGGACAGGAGGGAGCAGCAGGCCTGCTTAAGGCTCTCTGGTCTTGCTACCTCTTCAGTTCCTCCTAGGAGGCAAGCCAGCTTTTCTGTTTTCCATGCTGTAGTGCCTGTTGGATGCTTTCACGGGGAATTGGCTGACCCGGACACATAAAAGGTTACTTCAGGACTGCTTATTCCAAGGAAAATGCCTTATCACCTGATGGTTCTCTTGAGCTTTCTTCAACTTTGGGCGGCCTTCTGATGTGTTTTGCAGGAGCTGAGGGACCAAGGGATGGTCTGAGTCACACAGAATCACTTCAGATGCCGCTGTGGAGAGCCTACAGGAGAGGCAAGCGGCCTTTTCCAAATCATCCTGGAATTCACCAAGTGGCATAGCTTGAGAAACACAAACATTCCATGGGACGCTTAATAATAACTACTCTGGATTAGGAGGCTCCTGCCAAGATATGTCTCAGGCCCAGTTGTAAATCATGAGTTGCTATTGCAGGTGTGAAGTATTATGAAAAGAAGGCCCGTGCTCCAGCAATTACACTACAGACCTCGAAGGCCCACGTGGTGGGAAATCATTGTCTCAAGTCCTCCATCTCTCTGGAACAGCTAGTGTGGCTGCCAGGCCAACTTTGTTTTGCAGTGTATCTATGCAAGTAGAAGAGTAACGATGGGGTGGGGGTGGGGCTAGTTTCTGAATGCATCTCTTTCTAAGTAGCATCTGGGGAATCAAAGAGGAATTTTTTTGAACATTTCACTGTCAATGATTTCTTTATACCCCAGGATTCTGGGCTACTCACTCTCTAAAAATGAGTACACCAACTGCCTTGAATGAGACAGAGAGATGGCCTTCCATTCTAGTAGCTCTGATGTTGCACACTGTGCATGTGTCTCTTGATGGTATGTTACTGTGCACAATTAACGGAGAACGGCATTAGCAATATGGAGTTCCTCAGAACTTTAAACTAAGGGGCTAACATATAAGTCAGGGATCCGACCACTGGCTGTTTATCAGAAGAGAATGGAAGTCAGCCAGTCAATTAGACAACTGCACTTGCATGTTTCTTCAACACACTTCCTGAGGCATGGAATTAAGAAGTGAGTGGGCAAAAATGGAATGTTGTCATTTGTGGCAACCTGCATGACCCCAGAGGACCTTATGTTGCACGGATGAATCAGACAGAGAAAGACAAACACCTCATTATATCGCTCACATTAAGTATTACAGTTTGGATCTGGAGTGTTCTCCAAAGCCCAGCGAATTGAAGGCTTGGTCCCAGCTGATCTTTGACTGACAGGAAACCAAGCCTACTTGGCAGAAGTAGGTCACTGGAGTGTGCCTTTGAAATACATCAGGGCTCTAGGCTCCAATTTCCTCCTCTTCCTTCTTTCTTTTCTATCCTTCCTGGCCACAACAGGGTGAGCAAGCTTGCTTTACTTGCCTGTCTCACCACAGACCCAGAAACAACGATGTCTGCTGACCATGAGCTGACAGCTCTGAAACCAAGAGCTGAAAAGACTCTCCCCTTTTCAAGTTGCTCCAGCTCAAGGACCTTGTCATATGATCGAAAGCTGACTAACACAGGCAGGATGTATGAAAGTTTCTCTTAGGATCAGAAATTTATGTTGTGTTACTAGAGGTTGAGGAGTGGGTAGGGAGAGACAAATTCTGGTGTGCAGGGGTATATAATATTGGCAATACAATTATACTATATATTTTATAATGCCTAAACAATGATTCTCAACTTTTTAAATTCTGTGACCCTTTAATACAGTTGCTTGTGTGGCGGTGACCCTCACCCATAAAACTATTTCATTGCTACTTCATGACTGTACTTTTGCTATTGTTATGAATCTTATTTTAACTATGTAATACGCAGGATATCTGATATGTAACCCCCCAAAGGGGTTACAACCCACAGGTTGAGAACCACTGGACTAAGGGTTTCGCATCAAAGAGAGATGATAAACTCAGGAAGTGATAGATGTGTTAAATTCCCTGTTTTTCTTTTTTTTTATCATTATTGTTTGTTTACATGTACTGAAACATCATACTGTACCTGTGAATCTGTCGAAAGGGTACGTGGAAAATAAGGTTAAATTTATAAAAAAGAGAAAAGTGATTGCAAGGTCATGAAAGAGGGAAGGAAAGGCACCGTTGAAGGAGAGGTAGGAACAGAGCAGTGGGGTCTAAGGATGGAGGGCGTTCTCACACTCGTCTGTGTGGTGGGGTAAGGAGCAAGCTGAGCATCTGCTGCTAAAATGTGTGAATGCTAGGCCTGATTTGCCTCTGAGCTCCCAGTAATGGCCATTCCTTATACACTTTGTCCATGAGACAATTTCCATGGCTTTTATCTGCCCCATATCCATTTTGTGAAGGTGCCTCCAAGAAATTAAATTTAACTGAAATAAACTGTGAATGAAAGGAGAAATGTAGCGAGAACTTTGGTTTCTTTAAAAACCCAGTTATGTTATGTGAACATATTTTTGTTTTAATCCCTGGTATGGGATATTGGGCTGCTTCAGGTTGTCCTCAGCAGCTGACTATGGTTTGTCTTTTGCTCTGGCAGGGGCATAATTCTGCCAGCTGAAGAGAGCTTACATTTGAAGTTCTGGGGACTCTTGTGTGGGTATTAACATGCCAGGGCTCTGAGAGACTGAGGCTGCTGCTGCTACCCCTGCTGCTGCTCCAGCTCCTGTTTCTACAGTTGCTGGTTTCTGCCTCTGCTTTTGCTGTTTGCTGTTACTGGTTGCTGGTCACAGATATCCCCTGGATGCCCCTAATCAACAGGAAGTTGTCTTTTTCTTCTCTAACCTTCTTTCTTGCCTACCTAGTGTTGGGGGTTGGAAGGAATTGGGATGGAGAGGGATGGTAGGAAGAAGAACTCCAATAAAGTAGTCAAAGTCCAGTTACAAAGAAGGAAGCAGCAAGCTGGGGAGAGAGGAAGTAGCGTGATATCAGAGGGTGTTGAACCCTTCACAGAGAAGCCATCTTGGAGCCAGGGCAGCCTACTGTTTCTGTTCATTTGAGTGGAGAGGCTGCTGCTAATTTACTACAGTGGTTTCCACATCATTGCAGTTTTTCCCTTTTTTCTTAGGGAAGAAAAAACACAGATGAAAAATGCTTTACTAGTTTTCATCTTGGCTGCAGAAAAGCATAGAACAATTACAGAGCAGTAAAAGTATGTCATTAAATACCACATCTCTGCAATTACCCAACCAAAACACGAGGTACAACCAAGATGTGGAGTCCAAACTGCCCAAATCTTACAGACTTTTCTAAGCTTTTTAAACAACAGCCTTCATCTCCTTTCCTTTAGAAAGTGTTGAAAACCAGAGTCTTCCCTGGATTGTGGCTGAGACACAGGAACCAACTTAAACGTTAAAAACATTTTAAATTCGTCTATACAGGAGAGAGAATGACAAATAGTTTTGATCTTCATTTTTCAAATGTCTTAATTTAAATGTTAATGGGGTGGATTTCTCTCAGAAACCTGAAACCCATAAATAGTTTATTATTTGCCTATTACTGACTTGAAAGGAAACAGCCTTACATATGGACTTTTAAAGTTTGATAGACCATCTCTGTTTAAATAAAAAGTATTGTTTTGAAATAATTTAGTACCTATGGGATAAATTTAATTATAACATATGTATATGTATATTTCCTTTGAATAGTAATGTTTTCTCTCTGTATATGTGCACACACACAAACATATTCATTATTAGACTTTTGAAAATAACTAGCAAATATTAAGAGACTTCCTCCTCAAATACTTCAGTATTCATTTCCTGAAGAAGAGGCCATTTGGATCAGTATGTTGGCTCATACTTGTAAATCTAGCACGCTGGAAACTGAGGTAGGAGGACTGGGGATTTAGCTCTAGCTTGAGAATCATAGTGAGACCCAATCTTAGAAAGAAAGAGAGAAAGAAAGAAAGAAAGAAAGAAAGAAAGAAAGAAAGAAAGGGCAAGAAAGAAATTTTAAAAATGAAGAAGTCTCTTCTCCTAGAGTACCACAATATCTATTATACACTCTATATTCAATTCTTCCTTGGATTTCCTTTCTGTTGAGAAATCTAGAGGGATAATGACACTAGTGTAAGCCATCAAGGCTGATGTGTCCTTGTATGATGCCCCCCTAAACAGGATGTAGTGTCAGGCTATTCTACAAGTATTGAGTTGCAGCTGATGACTTGGTTAAAGAGATGACAGTTCTGTTGTAAAACTGTATTTCTTTCTCCTTTTGTAATCAGTAAGCATTTCAGAGCTTGCTAGCATCCTGCCTGCCACTAGCTTGTGTGCACATCTACAAAATGATGCTTCTCCCCATTTCTCCTGTGTTTATAATTTGTGTCATTATATTTTTAACCTCCTATTTTAATTTTTAAATTATTAGTATCATGAAGTCCTGTTTGTTTATTCAATGTGTTAAAGATCCTCTATAGTGAATTACCCTTATTAATGTTCAAATTTCCCAAAGCTAACAGGGCAAGACCTTTCAACTGTCTCCCAAGACATTTTGTCATCTCTCTGTCATTGCCCCAGGTTTTGTTTTCTGGCTCAGGCCTTGGGAATCTCTCCTTGTACTTTTCTCATGAAAATTCTACTAAGTCTGGATTGCTTCTAACAACAGTGATTCTTGGCTACAAAGGACACCAGGGGTGTGCTACAGGGTGGGGGAATGGTCCATGCATTGTCGCCTTTTTATTTTATTGGATTTTTTATTTATTTACATTTCAGATGTCATCCCCTTTCCCCATTTCCCCTCCCTAGAAACCCCTATCCCATCCCCCCTCCTCCTTTTATGCTTTTATACCATTTTAATTACAAGCAAATACTAAGGTCAGTTCTAGGTTGAGGAATACAACCTAGAACAATCTGTTGAGGAATATTCTCCTAGCAATACAATAGATGCAAATAGTCAAAGAACAAGCAAGGTAATAAACAAAGTTTCATGAACACTCCGGTGATCACTGTTTCTAAGGGCGTATCAGAATGACCCAAATATCTGAGCCTACTTGCCACCTTTGTGAGAAACAGATTCTCACTCCTGAAGAGCACAGGAGACTTGGTAGTGAAGGGAAGGCAGGTTAGACACTTTACAAAGCCAGGTGTCTTCCTAGAATGGCCAGCTCCCTGACTGAATGCAGAGAACAGTTGTTTTTTTTTTTTTTAATTTTAAAAAATTAACTATTTTATTTACTTACGTCCCAAATATTGCCACCTCTCCTGGTCTCCCCACCCAGAGTTCTTCACTCCATGCCCCTTCCCCTTTACCTTTGAGAGGGTACTCCCTCCCACATTCCCCTTCCCTGGGGCATCAGGGGCATCTACAGGATTAGGCGCATTCTCTCCCACTGAGGCCAGACAAGGCAATCATCTGCTACATAGGCATGCTCTTTGGTTGGTGGCTTAGTCTTTGGGAGCTCCCAGGGTCCAGTTAGTTGATATTGTTGTTCTTCCTATGGGGTTGCACTCTCCTTCAACTTCTTCAATCCTTCCCCTAAGTCTTCCATAGGGGTCCCCGACCTCAGTCCAAAACAGCTTTTTGTCCCCAGCACAGTCATCAGGAGATTGCACCTTACATCTCAGTCCCATCTCCCATCTCTCCTTCTGCCACTTGCGTTGCCTGTTTCTCAATAAAGAGTGGGCCTGGCTTTATTTCTACCTCTACATCCTGCTCATGGAAAACCTCCCTAGAGCATGACCTTGTAGCATCTGCAGGTCGTTAGGCAGACCCAGCTGTTAGTAATTTTCTACTCTAAACCTTTCACTCGGGAGGGCGTGGGAGGGTGCAGTAGTTAGACTAGTAGAGTTAGGGAGAGGGTAGTTCATTTGGGACACTGCATTTTTCTCTTAGGTCAGGATGTAGCCAGTTCCTTAGGACCAGCTGAAGTGGCCTGCAGGGGCCTGTACAGTCTGTCGAAGATATTACCTGTCTCAGTTAGTGTTCCATTGCTGTGAAGAGATGATATTACCAAGGCAGTTTCTGAAAGAGAACATTTAATTGGGGGATTGCTTACAGTTTCAGAAGGTTGATCCATGATCATCACAGCAGGAAGCATGGAGGTAGGGAGGCAGGCATGGCCTTGAAACAGTAGCGGAGAAGAGAAAGTGAGACTGGGCCTGTCATGGCTTCTGAAACCTCAAAGCCTACCCCTAATGACACACCACCTCCAACAAGGCTACACCTCCTAATCCTTCCCAGTCTACCAACTAGAAATTAGACATCCAAATAGATGAGCCTATGGGGCCATCCTCATCCGAACCACCACAGTTCCTCAGCCATTGTTTTGGAGCAGTGTTTCCTGAGATTCTGTTTTCTAGGAGTTTGCTTTTCTACCACTAAGCGCCTTCACTGGGCAGGGTCTTGCTCTAGAGGCAAATTACTATCTCACTGAATGGGTCTAGGTTCATTCTTCTGCATCAATAAGCCAGTTTTCCCACTTTCCTTTGTTAGAGGCTGCCTTTGCTCCAACGCACATTTTTGGACAGTGTTGGGAGAAAACTGTGTGTCTGTAACTGTGTGGATTTATCTGTATATCCTCTGTTCACTACCGTGGGTGGGCTATATGTCTGTTGCGGTGTCAGACCCATGCTGTTTTGTGACTATGAATCTAATATAATCTGAGGTAACATGTCGTTGTATCTCCATCACATCTTTTTCTGCAAAGGACTCCTGTAGCTATTCAGAGTCTTTTGTGCTTCTATAAAAAATTAAGAATTTTATTTTCGGTGTCTATGAAGAATCTCATTGGGCTTTTGACGGGAATTACATGGACCCTGTAGACAGCTTTCAATAATGTAGGCTTTTTCGCAGTATAAATTTGTCTAGTCCTGTGAGCACAGAATGTCTTTATACGTGTTTATATGTTCCATTTCATTCTTCAGTGTCTCAAAGTTTTCAGTGTAGAGGTTTGTGTTTTCTTGGTTAGGATTATTCCTGTGTATTGTTTTTAAATAATTGTAATCTAGTATATATAGAAGACGTAAACTGCTGCAAAGAATGTTTCCATTGGGTGGAATATTTTGTAGGCATCTACTGAGTAAATTTGACCTATGGTTTATCTCTGAGGTTTCTTTGCTGAACTGAACTGTCTAAAGATGTGTGTCAGATGCTGAAATCACCCATTATTATTGTAACGGGGTTATTTTACCTTTCATATTCATTAGTGTCTACTTTATAAAATTGGGAGCCCTAAAGTTTTGTGCATAGATTCGTTCTATTGTGTCTTCTTAATGGATCGAACCTATTTATCTATTCTGACTAGTTTTTGTTTGAGTCTCCTTTATCACACACAAGAATGAGAACCAGCATGTTTTCAGTTTCCTTGGTCATTACAGATTGTTTTTCATGTTTGACTCTCAATTTGTGTTCACCTTTGTCACTTCGCTATCCGACCGGCATACAGGAACGACGCTACTCGGAATTCTTCTCAAAGCAGTTTATTCAGAAACCTTTTCAATACTCTTTTTTGGAAGCCCCCATTTTTTTCATCTTCCTCCTTATATCCCCATGCCTGGTCACTCAGAGCCTGCCATGTGGGCATATATCATTGGCACACGTCAGATTGCCTGATTCTGCGTGGCAGCGAGTCTGCACAGTAGTTCTGCGGATGTGGCTCTGTCCGGGGTGTATGAGGAAGTCAGGTGCCATTCATAAGATTTGGCAGTTGTCCCAGGTGCCATGCCATTTTAGCTGGCTGCCACACCCGCTCCTCACACACCTTTACCAGTGATGTATTTTTTTTTTTTGTTGACAACAGAGAAGTGGACCTAGCTTTTTAGATCCAGTCAGCCAATCTGAGTCTGTTCATTGGGAAGTTGAGGCATCTACATTTCATGTTTTATAAAGAGTTGTTTGATAGTTTTTGAAACTTTGTCGTTGTTTGGCTGGTTGACTTATTGATTGCTTTTTACTTTCTCCCTGTTAGGATCACATATTTGCTGGCTTGGTGACTCAGACATTATGGATTCCTCCTCAGCTTTCTTTTGCTTAGCTCTTCCTCTTATGAAACTTGTTCTTTCCTGTGGTCTCATTATTAAGACCATCCTTTCCTGCCTCCTGTGTATATCTTATTACTATAAGTGTCTTCTGCAATGCTGGCTTTGCGGTCATGAACTGCCTTAGTCTGTGCTTGTTTGAGATGTCTATCCATAAGTATGACTTTGCTGATTACAGCAATCTTAGATGACATTTATTTACTTTTATGCCTTTAGTAAATATAATAATCTGTGCTTTCCTGGCTTTGAGAATTGCTGATGAGACTTAGTATATTTCTGCTTTTGTAGTTATTTTTCCATTATAGTTTCTGACGCTGTCTCTTTGCTTTGACTTATTGACATCTTGGCCATAATATTGTGAAGAGGTTCTTTTCCGACCATATCTACGTGATCTAAATATCTGATGTGTTTGCATATTCATTTCTCTCTCCAGATTTGAAGAATCTGCCACAATCCCATTGGCTAGATTCTCGGTGCTTCTAACATTTATCTCAGTACCTTTCTTTAGTTCAAGGATCTTAGGTTTGGTTTCTGGACTGTATCGTAGAGCTGCTGGACACTGTGGGCATGCTTTACTAGAATTTTTCTTTGTTGACATTTGATTGTCTACCTTTTCAGCTTTGTCTGTCTACCATTCCTGCCATTCCCTTTTCTAGCTTGGTCCACTGTTGATTCTTCACACTGTGTACTTTATTTCAGTCACTGAGGTTCTCAACCCTTCTCTTTGTTTCTTTTTCAAAACATCAATTTCCTTGGTGGCATTTTCTTCTGTGTTCCTGATATTTTCATCCACAGTTCTGGTGTTCTCGCCCAGTTTGTCTACTCTCTCCTCTGTTTTACAAACTCACTTGTACGGGTCCTGGATTAAATCCCTCTGCTTGTTTGTGCCCTCCTTTAAGGCCATTATCATTTCTGCCAGAAAACTTTTGACACCCCCGTCTGGCTTTTGACCTGTTTCAGTTTGAAGTTTCTTAGCTGAGAAGATTCAGTTTTGGGGGGAGATATGTTTTCTGACTTTCCCATGCTTTTTTGTTAGGGTGGTACATTTGTTGGTTTGGATGGCTTTTTTTTTTTTCTTCCAGGAAGTGGGGAGATGCTCTTGAAACCTTACTTTCTAGGACCACTTTTATTTCTCAATTCCCTCTCGTGATCAGGACCTGCGGGGCTGAAGTTGTATTGGGCTTACTTCTCTGAGTTGTGCTAGTGACTTTTCCTAATAAGCCTTGTCTTGATTTCAAGTTTCTGTATTACTTTTTGCGTGCTTAACCCTCCCCCCCCCCACACACACAACCTACTGGGTGCAGTATTTATTTTGGCTCATGGCTTCTGTTTATCCTGGTGGCAGTAGCTAAGCACAGGGAGGAAGGTATGTGCAGCTTCTGCTCTACCTGTCATGGTTGAGCAGGAAGCAGCAAACAGAACTGAACGCAGAGCCAGGCTGTACCCCTTTAAGGCCCTCTGGTACTGACCCACCTCTTTCTGCCAAGCTTCCTTTCTTCTGGAATAAGCACTCTGACACCAATAAGAGTAGAAAAGAGATGTCATAGTGGACCCAAGCCATGGCAGCTCCTGAAAAGCTTTGATGCAGGTCTACTTTGTGTTCTTATTTTATGCTCTAAAAGTATAAGGTGGGACAAGCCAACAAGGT
Source organism: Arvicanthis niloticus (assembly GCF_011762505.2). Classification (NCBI taxonomy): domain Eukaryota; kingdom Metazoa; phylum Chordata; class Mammalia; order Rodentia; family Muridae; genus Arvicanthis; species Arvicanthis niloticus. The sequence goes on from NC_047671.1 coordinate 25,557,201, forward strand.
TTTACAGAAGTGTACCTGGCAGTGATCAGGCCGTGACAGGCAGTGATTCATTGGAGGTCACTGTGATCCAGGTAGCAAGTGAAGTCATGCATGGCAAATGGGGAAGTACAGGCAGTGCTCTAACTAGATCATTACACACTTAATAACTCAATATCTAATAATTTGCCTTTTCTATCTTATTCTACTTCACTACAATGTCTCTAAAACAGCTGGAGACCAAGGGTTGAAACATGTGAACCTGTTGAAACATAGAACCTATCTTGGCCACTCCATTATACAACTTGTACAATTATATAATTTGTACAATTATATAATTTGTAATCGTTTCATTTGGTATCATTCCCTTAGCCTAGTGTTCTTAAAATCCATCCACTATATAGTACATATCAACATTTCATTTTTAATGGAGAGATAATATCTCACTGCCTCAACATACCTTTTTATTTCTTCATTTGTAAACTGATGGACAAATGGACTGTTTTCTATCAAATGATGAACACTGGGACTATTACACAAAATGCTTTTATGTTGATGTCCATGTACCAGCTTTTAAGATGAACTTTTAGTTCATTTGAACATATACTTAGGACAATCACCTAGAAGTGAAATTGCTTTTTCCTGTAGTAGCTTGTGTTTAGCACTTCAGGAAATTCCAATTTGTTTTTGAAGCTAGGCGCTACCTAATTGCTTAATAAGCAATGTCTAAGAGGTCATATTTCTTAATAGCTTCCCCAATATTTGTTTCCATTACTTTTTTTCTAAATACAGCCATCCCAAATAATTTAATGACACATTTCACTGAATTTTGAGTTTCATTTTCTAACTTAAAATATATATCATTTTCTCAAAGGCACACTGAACCTATCTTCTGCATAAAATGATTTATTCGGGTCCATTGCTAGTTTTCAATTTGATTATTCATCTTTATTATTCGGTCCTCCTTCATCAATTGATAATCAAGGTAATTCCACATAAACATGAAAATATATTCTAGGCAGTTCCTAAATGGGAGTGTTCCTCTCAGATGACTCTAGGTTGGATAAAGTTGACAACTTCATTAACTTGACAGTATCCTTATTATTTTTCGTTGATGCACGTTATCCTGCATACTATTACAAACATCATTGTTTTCTTAATTTCATTCTTCATTTCTTTATGGTTCATATAAAAAAGAGTAACTGATTTTTAGACACTGGTTGGTCTTCTATTGCTATGCTGACACAGAGAATTATTGAATTTCTTAGCAGTTCAACACTATCTGCAGCAGAGATCAACTTTGTGTCATCCTTCTCAATTAGGGTGTCTTTTTTTTGCTAGTCTTTTCCTCTTCTAGTTACCAAAGCTAGAAACTCCAACTGAGTTTGAATGTAAGTGGTTTTTTTTTCTGATAGCATTTCCACAGAATACTTTATCCTGTTGATAAAATGAAATTCCTTTATATTCTTGGTCCTTGTGTCGCTTTAATCATGAAAGACTGCTGGGTTTTGTCAGATGTCTTCTCTGCATCCATTTGTATAAGGATAGCCTTTGTCCTTTAATTATATGTCATTTCAAATGAAGTGCCAAGTCCACCTGTGATTCACGACATAAATCTTACACAGTCACATAGTGGACTCTCTTTAATATGACATTAGGTTCATATTTTTAGAATTCTAATAAGCGTTTCACTTTCTTATGGTATCACATGGGTTGCTTTCCTGTCAGGACAAGACTGGTCCTGTAGATTCAGGCAGAAGCACTTTTTCCTCTTTAATTTCATAGGAGGCTGTGAAAGGTCTGAATTAGTTCATTAAATTGTTGTGTAGACTTCACAAGTAAAACCATCTGATCCTGAACTTTTCTTGGCTACCAATTTTTGACTAGTGATCCAAAATCACTTAAACCAGTCTTTTCATTGAAAACAACCTGCTTAGAGTGACTGATCGAGGGTCATGTCCACTCTGATGTCATCACATCATGGCAGATTTGTTTACATGGGGCTGTTGTTTTTCTTAGCATGGTGCCAGGTCTTGCTGCTTTGTACCATATCTAGGGTTTTATAGCATGCTAGATACTTAGTGCCTTACCTTGTCGATGGCTGGATTGGGTTTGTTTGGTCCGAATAGTAAGGTTACTTAAGAGTGATTTGTTTCTTTTGAGAATTATACTAGGGCTGTTTTCTACCACTCTAAGGTGGCCATGGCATAGGCTAGTCCACTGCTTAGTCATGAGCCTGGATTCTCACTCTTCACAATGGTTAATCAGCAGGCAAATGTCTCCAGTCTTTCATTAGCTCTGGTAGCTGCCCTGTGTCCACCCTCATGGAGTATTTTATCTGTGTGGCCAGCAGTCAGCAGGAGAGTCACACATGCAGATTTCTAGAAGTTTTATTAGTTGGTCTATCTATCTATCTATCTATCTATCTATCTATCTATCTATCTATCTATTATCTATCTATCATCTATGTATCTATCAATTATCCATCAATCTATCATCTATCTAACTCTCATCTATCATCTATTATCTATCTCATCTATCATCTATATATCATCTATGTATCTATCACCTATGCATCTATTATCTATCTATCATCTATGTATCTATCATCTATGTATCTATCATCTATCTATCTATCTATCTATCTATCTATCTATCTATCTATCTTCACTTTTCTGGCCCCCAGAAGCCACTGGTCTCATTCTGCATCAACTCTTTCTTTTTCATGGGCTTTTGTCCCTGTGGGTCTCTAGAAAGTTTCATCAGAAAAACCCAGGGTCATCCCAGGACTTACACTGTTTTCCCCTTGTCTTATCTCTGTAGTTACCATAAGACTCTGGTTGTTTAGCTTGCTCAAACAATAAAGTTGAGTCTGCTTTTTAATACTGTGTGTCTGTTATTGATTAACTGAAGTCTGCATTGTCATTGTCTCCCGCTCTGAACAGTTGCTAACATGGAGGCATCAGGATCACCATTGATGGTCACAAAGAAAGAAGCAGGGCTGTATGAGTTCATACAAGCCAAGCCATTGGATTAGCTGCCAAGTACACACATCAGTCTTGCTTAGACTTTGCTCACAACCCATTGGTCAGAATAAAGTTGAACAACCTGCACAACTACAGGAAAGCATGATCCTACCACATGCCCTGAAAAGGAAGTGTCAAGTGGTCAATATGTTAGATTGGAACAAAGTCAATGTAAGGAAAATTCATAGCAGTTTAGACTTGATAGGATTTAGATTATATAGTAAGAGATCGGGGAGTTTTAAATCCTGTTCAGACCCATCTTCCTCCTTGATACACGTGCAAATCAAGCACTATTCACCTCCCTTGACTTTCTGTTCTCATTACCTGTAACATGAGGATTTAGTGCTTGTGCCATAATACCCCATGATGACTGAATGAGTGCAAATGCAGGGGTAAGCGCTGCATGGAGTTAGCACACGCTCTAGGTAAATGAGCTATCGCCTGTGTTCCAGTCACCATTCCAAAGAATGTCGCCATTTCCACTTAGGTGAGATACAAGTGCTCAGTGTGTGGTGGTTCTCACCAAGACGTGGCATCTGCCTAGAGATTTCCATATCAGATATGAAATCAGTGCACATTTCTGTTCCATTTGGGCCTGGGCTAGGTGAGACTAAAACATTAAAAATTTCTTTGCTTACACATTTTCTCTTTTAAAAAATGTTTTATTGGTATATTATTAATTATACACAATAATGCATTTTATTATGGCATTTTCAAACATGTACACAGTATATTTTGATCATATCCATTCTATCCTCTTTTGTCCCCTCCTGCTACTGCCAATCCTGTTTCTTTTCTCAATTAGCCAACCAGCTTCCTTCAGGAGCATGTGCACTTCAGCAATGGGTGCACCCTTGATTTTCTTCCTTTTATAACCTCACCAATTAAAGTGAGTTTTATCTCTTCTGTAGCTAAGAGGGGAAGGAATGAAAAAGAATTAAAAGGGGCAATCAGTAGTGTCCCAGTGTCCTGGATTTTCTAAGTGGCTGGCAACTCCCCTTGCTTCTTCCCTCTCTCCTCTGGTCAGCTGAACCAGCTTGAAATTTTCTCAACACTTCCACCTTGCTCCTCATCTGCTTCCCTGTATGTACCGATGCCCTGGGTTAGACTTCTTTCTGTAAAGGAGCCAGGCTGAAGGAGCTGTCAATCAATGTGTTTTCTTGGAGCAGACTCTGAGAGCTTATTGACCCACTGTTCTCAGCCCCCGGTACAGTGTGTGTTACATGGTTGGAACACCATAATTGGAATGCTTTGCAGAACTTAAGGAACTTAATTTGATAATTTGCATTCATCAGACCTTTGTTAAAGTCACTAGAATGGATGAGATGGAAAAGGCAGAAGAAACACCATCCTGTCTTCAATTGTATTTTGATATAGTGAGAGAAGCGGGCACTCAATTATGTGAGGATAAACATAATTTATTCAGAGGCAGCCATATAGCCTACGTGACAGCTCATTCCACTGTCACCACAGCAGCATGTCCTCTATGAGCTGCCTGTGTTTCAGTAAACCTTTTTGATGAGAATAGCAGCAAGCTGGACTCTGTTCGGCCCTGAGGCTGTAGTGTTCTGACTCTGGTTTAGTGTCTTGACTCCTTCTTTATTCAATAAAGGGGAAAGGCAGAAGGACCATGTTAGAGAGTGTGGGGTGGGGCACTGTGTGCAAAGTTAAGAACACAGAGGAGACTAGGAATCCATAGGGAAGAAGGCAAGGGATTTGGAAATTACAGCAATGGGCCTGAATTGAAACCAATGTTGAATTTTTCTTAAGCTCCCTTTGCTGATCTGTGAGCTGGTCACACTCTAGGCTGCCCAGGCTCTTTAAGTCAGCTCCATTTTCTCAGTGTTAGCCCCTCAGGTCCAATTATGCCTCCAGGAGAAGAGAGACTTTCCAGTACTGTACACACCGTTTTCCTTAATCTTGTGAGAGTGCTTGTGGGTGGGGTCTACAATATTCTTTTTGGAGATGCCTGCTGCTTACCTCCTCTGATTACTTAAATCCTTTACTCTGGTGATACCCTGTGCTTGTTCACTCTCTCTCCCCCTACCCTCCCTCCCCCTTCTCTTCCTCCCTCTCCCTCCTCTCCTTTCTCCTTTCCTCCCCTCCCCCTTCCCCCTCTCTCTTACATACATACATACACACACACACACACACACACACACACACACACACACTTACCTAAGGGGACTATGGGTGACCTCCTCAGCCCCGGAACTTTGCTTGAATTTCACTAATATTATTAAAGTTCAAATACTTCCCTTCAGAATCAAAGCTCAGCTCAAGCTTAAGTTTGGGGAAATCTTTCATGAAGACAACCTATCTAGTCCACTTAAGCAAATGTCTTTAACGATTTTTGCGCAAACAAATTCTCTCACATTTTCTGCTTTTTCCTTTGGCAGGCAGCCACTAAATTGGAGCCTCCTTTGATCTCACAGATGGTAAATGTGTGTGGACAGGAATATTTTTCTTTTGTGTCTCCAATAAATGTTATTTTTCCTTTGTGGGGTATACTACTATATTCAAGTTCTTAGATCTTTTCTTTTCCTATGTCCACTTGTTTGGTGTGTCCCTGTTCATGAGGGCCCAGACAAAGGTGGTTTAGTGGAAAAATGCCTCAGCCAACTGTAGAAAAGTGTAACTCCCACGCATATAAATCATCTGCAAGTACACATGCATCAGAATACACACGCACAGTAAGGACTGCAGCATCATGCTATGGTGTCTGCAATGCACGCAGTGAGGCTAAGGTGACACACTAGGAGACCTCAGAGTTTGTGTTCTCCATTCCCTCAAGAATGGGACCACTTTGCAGAGCTTGGACAAGAATCCCTAGAGCCTCCTTCCTGTGGGTAGTCATTCCCTGGCAGTTTCACAGCACATACCTGCCCTACAGTTGAGCCAAGCTTTCAACAGAAGCACCTTATGTTCATTAAGTATGCACCGTACACTAAGCATGACTCTAAGCACTTCCTATAAACTTTGCCATTTAAATATCAGTGCAACACAAGCAAAGGGGTGCTATGAATAATCCCATGGTATTGATAAGAATGAATGGAGGCTTAGGGATACTGAAGCCCACAAAGCTAAAACACAATAAGCCTGGATTAATACCAAGACATTCTTAACCACTGCCCACATCTCCTAAGTGTTCACAGGAATGCTTCCTGTGCTAGGCACTGCTCTGGAAACTGGATAAAAATTAGGAACAAAAAAACCCATGTTTGCTGGGCAGTGGTGGCACATGCCTTTAATCCCAGCACTTGGGAGGCAGAGGCAGAGGCAGAGGCAGAGGCAGAGGCAGGTGGATTTCTGAGTTCGAGGACAGCCTGGTTTATAGAGTGAGTTCGAGGATAACCAGGGCTACACAGAGAAACCCTGTCTTGAAAAAAAAAAAAACCAACAACAACAAAAACAAAACAAAACAAAACATGTTTGCAGCCCTTGAGGTTTCTGACCTAGTGTGATGAACCTGTAGAAACACACACAAGTGTTCACACACACATGAAGGAGAGAGAGAGAAAGAGAGAGAGAGAGAGAGAGAGAGAGAGAGCCAGACAGACAGAGATTAAAATAGATGAACAATGGCTTAAGTGAATCTTCCTAAAGTTTTTATGCTAGAAGCTTGGTTTCAAGCATGGTGTTGTTAAAAAATGGTGGCACATTTAGTAGTAAGGAGTACTAGCACTGTCCCCTAAAGAGTGTCTTAGTATAATTCTCCTGGGAACTCCTGTGAATCCTCAGTTTCTCTCCAGCCTTGTGTCTTGCAATGCAACCTTCCTGTCCCACACATTCCTACCATGATGGTGCCACCCATCCCTCCATTTGATGATGGGGAACTAGTCAGAGGAACATTGTATGTCTGTACTTTCAGTGTCTAAAAGTATATACTAAATAAACTTTAAAAAAGGATAAGTACTTAATCTCAGAAACATCATCATAGTAAGAGAAACATGGACTCAAACAGCATCATATGCTATGAAATGAAAGAATGGTTTTCTGAGAAAAGAGCCATGGAAAGGTGGGGAGGGAACCAAAGCTAAAAGCATGATAAGTAGAAGAGAATTCATTCTCTATGTGTCCCGAGGTCAGGTTGAAGAATGGGACGAGACTCCTGTATCGTGTCTGGGCAGAGAGACTAAGCTTGTGAAGTTCGATGTAAAGAAGAATGTGGTGTTTTCCTGTGAAGTGAACCAAGAGCCATTGATCCAGTGATCTTATACTGCTAAACTCCGAGGGTCTTCAGCTGACAAAGGTTCATGTTGCATGGCTTTGCCACCTTGCCAGCTCACTGATTGCTATGTAGCTTGTGGCTGAGGCTGTACTCAGAGTTTACTGCTTGTTGTGGGCCAGTGGGACCTCTCCTGGAAGCCACAACCCCAGCACACATCCTGTGCAGCTTGTGGCAGGTGGCCCAATAACCAAAGGACCAATAGCATGCTCTACAGTACCGTGTTCTCGCCTGCCCTTCCTTTACCACAGTTCCTCCAGGAATCTCAGTCATTTGCTCAAAATTCCTCTTGGACCATCCTGTAGGGCAACTGATCTGGGAAGGCAGACCTCATTAACACTGTGGAGTGCCTCACGTTCTACCTGGCCAGCCCTCATGCCAGTGACATTTCCCTGGCTATCTGGGAAATCTATGTTACAACCTTATGCCTGGAGATAAGGGTCAAGGGAAATGCTTTCTCCAGGAACCACACTGCTAATGGGAGGGGACACTGATGTGCTGATCCATACACCTTTCAGTAACGCAGGGCTGTGGTCCTTGGCAGACATTGCTTCATTCTTTCAATATCTTTGTTTTAGCCGGCACATTCTTTCTTTAAGCATGCCTTCAATCAGGGTAGTCAGACCACACTGACTCTGTGCCTTGCTTAGTTATGTCAGGCAATGTTTTATATGTCTGACCTTCTTATCCTCATGAAGTATCCTCATGAAGGTTCTAGAAGCACAGTCATATCCCATTATGGCCACATGTGGGAGACTAAGTCTAGGAGTAGGTCCAATTTCCCTGGTGACTCATCTCACTTTCGAGAGGACCCGATGCCCTTTGTACCACCCAAACAGTTTCAGTTTTTAAAAGATTCCAGCACTAGCAGCGTTATGTATTACTTTAAAAAGATGGGGGATCAGCAACGGATCTGAGTTTGCAACTTCAAGACCAGTGTTGTCTGGGCAGAAGTTTGACAACTTCCAGACGGTCTTTCCCTCTTTGGCTCTTAATGGAGTGGTATGCTGGAACCTTTCCTCTGGCTGTATTCCTACATAACTCCCAGGAATGATTTGCAAATTAATGAGATAATGTCTGAGAAGCACTCTGCACTCTTAAGAGAAAGAAACCAGATAAAGACAGGATATCATCGTGGCTGTTCTGCCGCTTAACCTGGGGCTACTGGGAAATGGAGGAAGCTGCTTTTCCCTTACCCAAGATGCTGACAAATCCCTGCTCTCCAGAGACTCTGGGGGTTCACCGTTCCCCCTGGCCACGCACCACCTTCTTTATTTTAGGGAAAACAAAATACAAAATGTTAAGTAATTCACCCGAGGTTATTCAGTTTCTGAGTATACAGACTGGTATTCAAACACAGAATGATAAACTGTTTCCTGGAACACCCTCACACACATACTATTCATCTGTTGAAATCACAAAAGAACTTCTTCAGGCCCCAGTTTTCTTATGAGGTGGTTCTAGAGCGGTGGTTCCCAGTTGTCGAAATCCCTTTGGGGGTTGATCATCGTTTTCACAGAGGTTGCCCAAGACCATCAGAAAACACAGATGTTTACATTATGACTTATAAGAGTAGCAAAATTGCAGTTATGAAGTAGCAATGAAAATAAAGTTATGGTTGGGGGCCACCACAATGTGAGGAGCTATATTAAAGGGTCTCAGCATTAGGAAGGTTGAGGAACACTGTGGTGGGTAGAAGGGATTCAGCACCGTGCATCTGTTGTCATTCCTAGGGGTTTTCTTTTTCCCCACCTCCAAACTCTGTGCACAAGTCAGATGTGGTGCTTCAATCTCAGCATGTGGGGAGGCAGAGGCAGGTGAAACTGCAAGTTCAAGGACAGCCTAGTCTAAATAGAAATTTCCAGGATAGCCAGGGTTACATAGTGATATTCTGTCTCCGGAAGGAAGGAAGGAAGGAAGGAAGGAAGGAAGGAAGGAAGGAAGGAAGGAAGGGAGGAAGGAAGGGAGGGAGGGAGGGAGGGAGGGAGAGAGGAAACAACAACCAGAAAACCCCTACACCCTCTGTGCTCAAGAACTCCTGTATGAATGTGGGTTGGTATTATGTATATCGTTGTATGGAGGGAGTTCACAGTTCACCTCCACCAGAGGATGTGATCAGTTACTATACAGAATACATTTCCTAAAGTCCTGGAGGCAGTGTGGATAATGGAAAGACTTGGTCTAGAGTCTGTCCTTACCTTTCCCTCATATTAGCTGTGAGACCCTGACCAGACCATGAGCCTACATGATTCAGGGGCCATGTTAATTGGTAATGAAGAAAGAAGTAATCCTAAGGGAAAGAATAGCAATCCAATAGCCTACAGCTTTGCCCAGAATGCACCTGGAGCTCCCTATAGCCCACGGCTGTAGGGGCGTGAAAGGGGTCTTGGTTTTTGGTAGAAGCGCTGGCTGAAAGTAGCCCAGAGACCCTGCAAGGGATGGGCATCTATTCTGCTGTGCTCCCAGAATCCAGGCTCCTAACACGTGGCATGGAACTCCATTAACCTGGCTGTACAATCACAATCACATAGGATGCAGCCCCTCCCAAAGGGCACAGGCAGAGGGTGTGACTACAGGGCTCAGCCTCAAGAGATTTACATGCTAATGAAATACCTGAAGGCCAGAGGGCATAGCCAATTAAGCATTCTTCCCCAGACCCTCCTCCCTTTCTCCATCCCTATTCAACTACCATCCGTCATGCCAATAAAGCCATTTTGGAATCCCAGACTTTCTTGTGTTATCGGGGCCTGCCGTTCTGCTGCAGTTGTGGAGGATGTCCCTGCTTCCCAAACACCGGCTCCCACACACGGCTTCCCCTAGAATGCACCTGGAGCCCCCTTGTTGCTGTGTTCTTCTTCGTCACACACAAAAAAGTAGGGCCATAGACAGAGTTGATATCTTGCATACGTTCAAGTGACAGTCAAAAGGAACTCAGTGGTTCACAATGAGAACAGCCATTCCTCAGTATCTTGTATCTCCAGGGTAGATCTTAGCTCCTCCTACAGCTTCTTGGGTAGCAAAATTCACAAAGGCTTGGTGCCCTGTTTTTTTAAAAAAAAAGGAAAATGCTTGAATATCACTGAGACAGGATTCCTATGCAGTCCATATAATCTCTCTGTACTTTTAATATGCATACCATCATATAGTCTATGCATACAGTTACTATGGTGTGGTATTTAGACAGTGCTGGTAATTAGAAGGTGAATGTATGTTCAGATACCAGACAATTTCTTTTTCCATGTGTTTTCCACGTGTGATTGTTTGTATCAGACTGAGATGCTGGGGATGTTAGGATGCTATTATACCATCCTGGATGCCCATTCTGAACTCTTGGTGTGAAAAAAATAATGCATGGCTGTTTTTGGTTAAGCCAATGTAGAAAGGTTTCCCTTATAACAATTATTTCATCAGATCACACAATGATGAATAAAAAATTTAAGAAGCTATTGAAATATAGCTCATTAGTGATGATCTTTGTGCTAAGTCAGTAAGTAGCATGACTTTATTAGGTAAGATACTTTTACACATGTATGATTAAAACATATGTGCATAATCATTATCACATTCAGATAAATTATAGACTGTATATATATATATATATGATTTATAACTTGATAATTATATGAATGATTGTCATATTTTATAGAAGCACAAAATGATTCTGGATCTGTGTGACTGACAAAGGTGGAATTGGATTTCATTACAACCACTATATGTTTCAAAATAATCAGATGTTTAGGTCCTCTGAATATTTTATATTAAAGGAAAAGACGGAGAGTACCTCAAGAGCTGGTGAAGATGGAGGAGCTTGAGTTCTCGAGAGCTGCTTATAGAATTATAACCAGTATAAACCTTTAAAAGACTGTGTGGCTAAAGGACCACACAGTGATCTATTTCCAGGTGTCTATCTTAGAGACATGTATTTACATGTTCTCCAAAATACTTGAGTAAGAATATTCAGAGGAGCTGTGTGGATAAAATTCTACTAGGAAATAATGTAAAGCAAAAAAGGAAGCTGCATGCAAACAACCAACTTGCAACCCAGGAGAATCAGCCTCATTCCTACAGGACTCACCATCACAAGGGGAAAGGAAGGGAGCTGCCTCACACACAGGAAACCTGGTCCAGGGCCCACTCAGGTTCACTTATGCAAATGGAGGATTCTGTGTGCTCGATTATCACTGGTCATCTTTGAGTCAAAAGATGACCCGTGCCTGACCAGCTGACATTAAAAAATGTCGATAGTTCCTACTTCTCTGGTAGTTCTAGACAGCACAATGACATTCTTCCACCTGCTTATCTTGGAGGCTGGGAAGAGGGCCACACTCAGGGAAGGGAGGCAAAGTTGAAGTTGCCCTTCTAGAAAGAGCATGCATGGAGCCTGAGTTCAACATGTAGCTCATGTTCTAATCTGAACTTTAGTCACAGGTGGTCTTGAAGAACAGTTCTTGAAGATTCAGCTTTGTTTGAAGTTCACACTGTAGTCAAAAAACAAAACAAAACAACAAAAACCCTAAAGTGGAAACACAGAAAATTCGAATGGGAGAAAATAGAAACTTTCCACTTTTATGGCATGAGATAACACACAAAGAAACAACCAGGGTTCATCTCTGATGCACACAGCACCGTGAGCCAGTCTGATGGAGATGATACTGAGCTAAGGAAGTGCTTTAAAGCAATACATAATTCTGTTCACTGTAATGAATTTCATGAGCAAACATAACTGATGACAGAATTCACTGGATTGAACTTTTGAAAGTCATTGCTGGAAATTTAAAGATCCCTGAGGCAAGAGTTTGGAGAGATGGGTATAGTATGAGCTTCTCTAACTTGAGAACTTGAGTTTGGATCCCCATCGCTCAAATGAAAATCTTGGCATGGAAATTTGCTCCTGAATTTTAACCCTGGGTAATGAAGACAGGGGAATCCTAAGGGTTCTCTGGCCAGCTGGTCTCAGAGGATGAAGTGAAAGGTATTAGAAAAAGATATCCAACGTTGTGGACTCTACTCCCAGTGCCTAGGTGAGCATCCCCCTCATTTCCCCCAGGCTTGAGCAGAACAATCATGGATGATAATAATATACTCTGCTGCCCCAGCCACCACTGTGTTTGACTCCAGAAGTGCATGTGTATCGGGCTGTAGTGGAGCCAGGCTGTACTGATTATGGGAGAGCCAGGTAAGCACACCTCTGTAGCTAACAAGCTGGGAGATGAGGTGTCAGCCTTACCCCAGGAAACAACATTTTCCTTTTGAACCAGAATCTTCTCAAATGCAGAAAAGGAGTTGAGGGTGTTCCTCTAAAGAATCAAAAAACTCTCCCATGACCTCTCATCTACTGATGTCCTTCTCAGCCATTTACTTATGTCACAAGCAAAGACCTTGGAAAGAGAGGGGGCAACAACAGACTCTTGTTTCACGTTCCTTCAGCCCTTTCTTATTTATTAGTAGCTGAGTTCAGAGAGCTCACAGAGTGTGACCCTATCAAAAAGTAAAGAGCACAATTCAGATAACACACTGGCTATTTTGTTGAGAACAAAATACACATGGGTGTACCAGCTTCACAGTACAAACTGATTCCTTTATGTGCTGATTTGAATAAGAATGGCCCCTTAGGTTAGTTTATTTATTTTTATATTTTAATTTTATATTTTATTTTAATATATCTTTAAATGCTTAAGTGGCATTGTTTGGAAGTATCAGAAGGTGTGGCCTTGTTAGATAAAGTGTGTCATGGGGCTTTGGGGTTTCAAAAGCACAAGCCAGGCCCAGTGGCTCTCCTTCCTGTTTTCTGAATATCCATACGGTAGAACTGGCTTTAGAGTAGAGATAGAAAGCATTTCTGGAACAATTGATGCTGGTTAGTAGGAGCTAAGGAATTAACACCGATTAAGAAGAGACCAGCATTACTGAGATAAAATATTCTGGGAAGTGTTTTCTGAAAGTACAAAGAAAGAAGTTGTGTTCCAGAAATAGATCTCATGCTGGCATATGGACTTGATAATATGTAACAAACACCCTGGTGGTACTAGTTATGAAAGTACTAGTTATGAAGGTACTAGTTATGAAGGGTCATGGAGAACAGCTGAGTCTTGACACTGTGAGAAAGGCTATTAGTGAAGGTGCAGTCTCAGTGGCAGTTGACTACCCAGGATGAAGGAGTCATGCAAAGAAGTTGAGGCCTGCCACAATGAAGAGAGCCTATAAAAGGTTATTGGTGAAAGTGCAGCTCAGTTGTAGCAGAAGCCCCAAGTGTATTGGAGATTCCAGGACCATGGGATGACCACCAAGAACAGCAGCAGCAATGGAGTGTAGTCAGCCAGAGTCTTGAGTACTACAGAGGGCAGAGCTAGAGAAGTGACCCAATCCCTCTGAAGGAGCCCAGAAGACCATGTGTGGATCCAAGACACTGGAATAAGAGTTGTGAAGTTGAAGTTGCCTTGGAGACCCCATAATGTTAGAGATGCCAGATCTGTGGGTTACCTGCCAGAGAAGCTGCTAACAGGGAGTAGAAATGGCCGAAGAGAAAAAAAATTGCGCTGTAGTCAACAAAACTTAAAGGAGTTGGACCTTGGACTTTTAAACATTGTTGAGTCTATAATAGAACCTTCTATGGAAACCTTCGAAGATGGATTAAATGCATTTTACATTATGTTATGGCTACAAGCCTATGGGGGCCAGGGAGTAGAATGTGGTAGCTTAAATAGGTTTGGCATCCATATATTCATGTGTTTGAATGCATGGCCCACAGGCAATGGTACTATTTGAAGGTGTGGCCTTATTGTAATAGGTGTGGCCTTGTTAGAGGAAGTGTTTCCCTGTGGGTATGGGCTTTGAGGTCTCCTATGCCTAAGCTCTGCCCAGTGTAGAATTCAGTCCTCTCCTGGCTGCTTGCAGAAGACAGTCTCCTGTCTGCCTTTCAATCAAGATGTAGAACTCTCAGCTCCTTCTCCAGCACCATGTCTGCCTGCATGCTGCCATGCTTCCCACCATGATGATAATGGACTGAACCTCTGCAACTGTAAGCCAGCCCCAAATAAATGTTTTCCTTCACAAGAGTTGCCTTGGTGATGTTGTCCCTTCCCAACAATGAAACCTTAATAAGACAGGCCCACAATTTACTCTGCTCTCGAGCCCACAAACTGCGGAGGGCCTTGGACTCAATTGAGATAGGAGAGCGAATATCATACGGTGACTAAAATTGTCAGTGTTTTGGAGATGTGTATCATTAAGAATTCAAAATCTGGAAAAGACCTTTGACTGAAATTAAACAAATGAATACCACACTTACCTTGATTCTGCCAATTGACTGAGACTGATTAGAACTCTGTGGTTGAAAGTCACGGTTACCTTTAGTCTCCTTAACGGTGAGTCATTGCTCATCTCTGCGCCTGCTCTAATATCTCCTTGAGTTCTGAGTAGAATCTTTGGATGCATTCTTAGCAGACCAACAGTTTTCTCCAGCCTGCAAATGAGAAATGTCATCAAAATCCTGCTGAAGTAAGCATAGAGACCCTTGCCTACTGAAGGAAATAAGATGCAGTATCCTTGGCTGTCAAAGGATTATGATTTGAAAGATTTTGCTATAAACTAGGGAAAGGAGACTTTAGTGATGAGTCATTGCTCAGGTCTCAATACAAAGAAGACAAGCACCTCCTGTGGAGGATGAAATGAACCTTAGAGAAACCAAAGATACCTATCTCGTTATTGGACAAGCTAAAGAAAATCTGACACTGACCATAGAGAAGCCATATTGGACCATTCCTTTTCAAAGTCTATCAAGACCTAGGCTTCATCTGTTTGCCTTGGGTGGCCACACCTTACTCAGGACCATTTAAGCCTCCCACCTCTGGGAGAAGAGGGCCACATGAATGTCCTTCAGATCTATGAAGGAATACTCATTGTGCTGTCTATACTCAGAGACAGAAAGCTCACAGACTGCTCCATAGTTGGAGGAAGCATACAGAAGGCTGTAAGGTCAGATGACCTCTGAGTAGTCTTGGCGACGAGAAGTTGCAGTGGTACACGTCTCTCAGTGTTCCCTGTGCGAGCGTATGACTGCTCTTTCTCCACTGCAAAGATTGAGAACTAAGGAACAAAGTAGAGACTTCCAGTCCTGCTTCACAATGTTCCTGGGAACACGGGCTGCCTGTGCCAAGTATCCTAATTGTGTCTAATTAGTGGCTGCTACCGTTGTTGTTACACCTTAAGAGCAAAGAAAACAACTGTGAGTTGTTATATTGTGTCACATTAAGTGGAACTTAGAGGTGATACAGAGTGCAGTCGCTATGGCTTCTGGGATGCTGTCCGTTCTTTTTTCGTGAAATGATGTTTTTGTTCCCTCTTCTCATCTAGATAAACTGTTTGTCTATTCGACAAATATTCAGTGTCTACTCTAGGCCTCATCCTGCTTTAAGCCCTGGGAGACAATGAGGAAGGAACACAGTGTGGGCCCTCATGGAGCAATATTCTGATAAAGCTATAGTCACTGCGAGATGCAAGAAACTCCCTCTTCTCCAGAGACCTGATCCTTCAGTGCCCCTTTAGTTGGTAATTCTTTCCCTCAGTGCCTAATACTTTTTGCATGCAGGTTTCACTTACTTAATTATTTATACTTACTGGTAGATGTCTGCCTGTCCTTAGTGAATGGCCATTTTAAGACGGCAGGGACATATTGGTTCCACCCACTGCTGTATTTCAGAGCCCACCATCCTGCCACCCTCTTATGTATGAATGCTTGCTGAGTGTCTCTAGTTGCAGGCTTTCTCTAAAGGTAGGAGCATTTTAAAACATTTCAGCCAAAAGGTGGCACTGTAGGGAAGTAAAAGAAGCTTCTAACTGGCCAGCTGCACAGCTAGTTCCTGGGGCTCTTCCTGGTCCTAGTTACAGGCTAATCCTAGTTACAGGAGTAAGGTATTCCTTATAAACAAGTCTTATACTTGTTTATGTGTTTACATATAGCTGAAGTCTCTTAAGATGAGCAGTAAGTTTAAAGAGCCTTCATTTACTAGCAATATGTGACTTGTAAAAAGGGGTCTAGATGAAGTTTCAAATCAATATGCCTGGAATCCAAATTACCCCAAAGCATGCATGCATTAACTTGCATTATCTTATAGGACACGCAGGCGCACAGGCTTTTCTTGTTTCTGTGGTTGTCTAGAAAAGGAAAACTAGGAAATTATTACATTTCCCTGCTAAATGATTTTGCAAATCCCAGCACCTTTTAGTGAAACCTTCTTGGAGTTTGATAAGGCCTTCTGGACAAAATGGAGTTATAACCGAGAGCCTCTCAAAAGGTTTCAGGAGCCAGTTCTCAGAGTACAGCAAGGCAAGCCCAAGATAAAAATCTACTTCTGATGTAGGCTGTAAATCATGAATGGTGCTTTCATATTTTAGCATAGGCCACCTGGGTGCCTGTGGTGCCCAAGGCTAGTCACCACATTCAACACTGTGCCCCCTCCGCAGACTCACAATCTTTTTTTCTATGTGTTTTTTTTAAATAACAAAACAAATGTATATAGTCTGTTAATTCATGTGAAATCTCACCTCTTCTTTCTCTCCCTGTCTCTGTCTCTCTGTCTCTCTGTCTCTGTCTCTCTCCCTTTCTCTCTCTCTCTCCCCCCCTCTCTCTCCTCTGTGTGCATGGTGGTGATGGTGTGTGTGTGCGCGCAAGAGTGTGTGTGTGTGTGTGATAGAAAGTACTGGTAAATTCATTTGGAAGCAGTATTTGTTTTGTGGTCCACTTTACAGCTGAAATAAATGGTCATTGCCTCAGGGCTTACTGACCAGTTGAAAAGGTAATGTACCTACCTGTCAGATGGTTATATTTTGAAAGTTCTTGAGGGACAGACACAAAACAAGCAATCAGCTTCGGATCCAGGATCCATATTATATCACGAACTGCAATAAAGGCCATGAAGTGAATTGTCTGCAAACCCAATAGGAAGTTTCATCTAAGATCCAGATGTCAGAGAGGGTGGATTTCATTGTTGATTATTCAGTGAAGATTTTATGGGATGACTTCCTAACAGAACAGAGCAAGATTATGTCTCCTACAAATCATTAGAGACAGGCTAAGTTTTTAAGGTTGAGGATGTTGAAAATACTGGAGTTGTAAATTTTAAATTGTTAGTCTTAAAAATTGTAGCCTCACAATCCTCTGTAATCTCTTGCTAGTTATGCGGGACTGGCTCTGAGCCTGACTATGTTGGTAGTTATATGACCCACCCATGCATACCAAAGTCTGAGAACCTCCAACACTTGATGTGAAAAGGCATAGAACTTGCATGTGACATATGCACAATTTCTTGCCTTAATCTCTAAATCACTTCTGATATCTAATACCACGTGAATGCTACACATGAATACTGAGTGTATTATTTAAAAATAATGACAAGCAAGAGGTGTGTATTTGTTCAGTGTACACACAATTTTCTTTTAAGATAAATCTTAAAAATGCAACAGGCAGTTTTGAGTCATAAGTGCTTTGATCCAGTCTTCATGTTTTCTTAAGCACAAAAGCCAAACCCTGTGTGGCCCTTGACAGGATTAATTTACAAATGAGAGCTGTTCCTTACAGAAACAAGGACAACTATTATGAAACCACAGTAATGTATATGTTAAAATATTATATTGGTACACAGTAAGGAAGACATGTATCATCAGTGTGAGAAGGCATCCACTTTCCCTTGGCAAGGGGCACCAAATTCTCCACAGGCTGGGTGGCGCCAATGGATTTTGGCAGGATTTACTGGAGGAGAAAATGCTGGGTTGACAACCTTCATTTTCCCTGTAGAGACAACACTTTATAAAGTTAGCTTGGGATGGGATAGTAGCTGCCCTTTAAAAGACCTTTCAAAGATGCTAACAGAATACCTGAGAGGGTAGGACTAAAAGAGATCACAGCCTGTTGGATTGATAGAGGAAACTGACACGCAGGATGAAGATTACGTTTCTCTTTACATATGCCAAAACATATCTACTTATACTAACAAATAGACACACATATATACAACATATGTGTGTGTGTGTGTGCCAAATGGTATATTTCGTGCTGCAGCCAGCACATGCAGTGAACGAGGAGTTCATGACAATTCAGAGGTAGGTGTTGATGGCTAACAGGCATCTGTATTGTGTGCACATGTTGGAAGGAGTGAGGCTTTTGGAAGGCTTCCTATTTGCTTGAGTGAGGCTTTTTGGAAGGCTTGCCATTTAGCTCTCTTGAATATTTGCTAGTTCGTGAGAAGCCGTTTGGAAAACAGAGCATTCGAAGTCCGAAAAGAACAGACCTTCTGCAGTCTGAAAAGATAGGTAATTGAATGTGCTCCAGTCAACAGGAGGCCATGTTGAGCACTGTGTGGTATTGTCTGTGGGATTGCTTCAGTGGTTAAACCTACTCTCCTACCAGAGCAACTGAAGCTCTTTCATAGTGGATAGCAGGGAGAAGCAGATACGATGAGCTGGAGAGCTGACTGACCCTGTGGTTCCAGGATTCCCCAAAATAATTTTTACTGAATGATGCTGTCAATCAATACAACAGCAAAACAAATTAAAAAAAACATATAAATGGGGCCACAGAGATGGCTCAGCAGGTAAGAGCACTGGCTACTTTTTCACAGGACCTAGGTTTGGTTCTCAGCATGCACGTAACAGCTTACAACCTTGTGTAACACTGATTCCAGGGGATCTGCTGCCTTCTAGCCTCTCCGGGCACCACTGAGCATCCTTATGGCGCGCGCGCGCGCACACACACACACACACACTACATATATATATATATATATATATATATATATATATATATATATATATATATATACACTACATATACATATATATATGCAGGAAAAATGTGCATATAGCCAAATAAACAAGTAAATAAACAAGTAAATAAATAAATAAATAAACCCTTCTATGTCTGTCACACATACACAGAAAGAGAGAGAGAGAGAGAGAGAGAGAGAGAGAGAGAGAGGGGCTGTGAATACTGGTTTCTCTCTAGTGCTGTATACAGTTTTCTTTATACATGTAGCATTCTATCGGGTAAGTTTTATTACTTTACTTTATTTCTAGATGGAAAAGTCAAGACCCCAGATAATGCCAGCCAGACAAAGGCATCATTCACCAGTCAAGATCTAGACGTGAGCTTACTCCCTTCTTTGTGCTAAACTCACAGTCATGGATCAGAACAATACACCTGGAGCACTCTGTAAGTTTTACCTTCTCAGCAGGGCAAATTCAGGGGCACAGGGGCTGAAAGCTACTGAGCAAGTGAGATCCTGAACAAGAAATCATAAGCTGTTAGGCTGTGAGTCCTTGGAAATAAGCCTGCCTAGACAGCAGACCCTACTCCTTAAGTTATAGAAGATGATGACTGGAAATAATTTTTACTCGTTATTGTGCCAGCCAGTCCTCGTGGAAATTCAGCCTTAGAGGGTAGATTTGGTTTGGTGAAGATGGTACAGAATCCCCTTGAGTGCATGTTTTCGGGGGGTCTGATAATGTAAATGAAGTTACCGAATGATTTTCTAACATGACTGTAGAGCTAAGCACCCGAGGGCTTTAAAATTATATGTAGTGTGGACCCATACCAGACTAATTAAGTCAGGGTTTCTGGGGGTTGTGGAGACTGCCTGTTAGGATTTTCACAAAGCTCTGCAGGCAGTTTCAACTAGAGCCAGAATGGAGTGCCTCAATCCGACCTTGTCTAGACACCTGGAACTTCCTCTTCAGGGCAGATGTTGGAAGTCTCTTAGTAGCCAGTGTGGCAGAGAAAGCAAGAAGTGTACTTGGTAAGACATCTATCTATACATCCTGCTGTGTCTCCACTTGGGCATCTCACAGTAGGGATTTTGAGGATATTAGACAGTTCTTGGTGTGGTAGAGCCATGAAAAACATGGAAAGTAGTCAGAGAAAACAAGATGCATGCCTTGATATGAAGTTATTTAAAATGACGGGTGCCGCTTTCTTAGGACCTAAGAACAAGCTGTACCACTGCACAGTGCACAGAGCGTTTATTGCTAGCTTAGTCACTTTTCTTTTTTTAAGCCTTTACTTTTGGGTTCTTGCCGGAATGAGGAGTTTCCTTGGGATTCGAGCTCATATAGATGGCCTATGGTACTAGGCATCTTCACAAACTGTTTTAAAATTTCTCTGTATTAGAGAACTGAAGAAGGCACCTGAACTCGAGGTGGGAGCTTACTGTATCTCAGAAAAGATAGAGTCATTTATATGGCTAAAATGACAGGGTGTTAATCCAAGAACCAAGAATTGCCCACTTTTATTGGCGCACCCCATTAATCGATCGTGATCATTCCAACCTTTACAGTCAACAGGAGCCGCGAGTGCCGCTGAGGAAGGGGATGTCAAATGGCTTCCTAGAACTCGTGTCCATGGACCTGACAGACCCGAGTGGTACTCAATGCATTCGTATGCATGATCACCTCCCTCCTGGTTCCGACAGCTCTCCAGCACATTCCAGCATTAAAAAAAAAAAAAAAAAAAAAAAAAAAGCTTCATTTTTAAATAATTTAAAACCAGAGACCCAGGTAGGTACACAGGAGTCTCCCAGCCAGATTTGACTAGGTCTTGTCTACAAAGCAAGTTAAGTAGGAGGCTATTGGGAGAACGTTTCCAGTACCATCATACTCTCTTAGGAATACCAATATGCAAGAAACAAAACTATCAGCACACCCGGCGGAGCCTTCTGCTGAGCTTGGGGTGCAACCAGGACGCGCCCTACGCCGGTGAGCAGTGTCTACTTCTCCAGGCACGGGTGGGCGGGCTCGGCGCTGCTAGGAGCTGCCTTCCTATTGGCCCTGGGACACGCCGGTCCGGGAGTGAGAGCTTGCAAAGTTTCATTGAAGGTGGAGAAGCGCGCGCCCTCCGGGGAGCCGGGGCTGCTTGGCTCGGGAGAGGCCGCTCTGCTTGTTTGGGGACGCGAGGACCTCTATAGGGCTCCGGGGCTTTTTTTCTCACTAGAGTCGCGGTGGTGGCGCCGCGCGCCGCGCGCTTCGCGTCTGGGTCTTGATTCCAGCCCAGGCTCGCTCAGCTCCTCACGGGGAGGACTGGACTCGCATCCCCGCGGGGCTGGCAGGGCGACCCCGCCGTGTCCGGAATGTTACTCCGCGCCCCGCAGCTGGCGCCCGGCTCTCCCTCGCCTGAAGCTTGGGGGCGCTGAGGCTGAGCGGAGCAGCGGCTCAGCGATCCGCCCTGAGGCTGGGGCTCCGGGACGCAGCTTCCAGAGCACCCGGTCGGTCTTTAGCGCACCGGGAGCGCCGCAGTCCGCGTGGACATCGGAGCCCGGGCTGCGCCGCCTGGATACGCTTACTTCGGAGGGGTTCCGCTAGAAACTCTCGGCCATCCCGGAACGCCGCCTCCAGAGAAGGCAGAGGACAGCTAGCCTCCTCCATCCCCTCTCCTCGCCGCCCCCATCCCTCTCTACTCCCAGAGTGTCCCTCCCTTGGTTCCTTCCCAGGCGACTCCTGGAGCAGCTGCCGCTGGCTTCCGATTCCACACTTCATGGGCGGGCCACAGGGGCTCGGGCGCCTGGCTAGGTGGCTGCCTAGAGCCCGGTGAGCTGCGCGGCTCCTGCCCGTCGAGCGCGCCCTCGGGGCGGAGAGCGCCGCGCCAGCCGACGCGATGCCAGGGCGGCTGCGAGCCGCCTGGCGCACGAGGCCCTAGGCAGACATGGGCCTGACATCCCAGCTCTAGGGACCCCGGAGCGTCGTCCTACTGCTCGGACTAGCAAGGACCCACGACAAGATGGCTTCGGAGGTGGTGTGCGGGCTGATTTTCAGACTGCTGCTCCCCATCTGCCTGGCAGTAGGTGAGTGTGGTGTGCTCATGGAGGTGACTAAGGAAAGAAGACGAGAGGGCGCCTGAGAGAGGGCTTCCTCACAACGTGTAGGGGTCTTAGCTCTGCGGTTCTGTGAGAGGCTGCTGTGCAGGCAGAGTGAAGTGGCAGGGGCTTCAGATGTGTGCTGTTTGTTGAGTGATAAGACAGATGTGCGCGCTTTAACTTGGCAATCTAGGGCTCAGGACCAGACTCTTTCTTAGTCAGTTAGGGCAACCAGAATTGACATGCTGTGGGGACCTGGTCAGTTGAATGGAAGTCTCCTGGACTTCCTGTAGAGGAGTATATCCTTGTGTATAAAGGATGCCCACATGGCTGGAAAGTGATTGTACCCAAGCGACCCTCCCTCCTGTAAGACTACTAACAGACTTTGAGAGGACACCCGCTGTCGCCACCACCACCACCACCACCGCCACTCCCACCACCACGACCCGCTCCAAAGTCCCCAGATGCTCACAGCACATTGTGTGACCAGAAAGGACTCAAACCATCTCTCCTCCAGTTTACAATCCAGCAATCAAATAGGAAGAAGTGAACAATTCCAACAGTAGAAAAAAGGAAATGAGAAACGGGGGAGGGAGGAGGAGAAACTGCCTTGATGATTCTGTCTTTTACCTCACAACATCCTCCATTTACAACAAAAGGGGTTGGATGCTGAGGCTCTAGACCATCAGACCTAATCCCGCCCTTCTGGCACTAGCCTTTTCCAGATATGTAAAGGATTAGAAAGTGGAACTCATTCCTTGGGACAGACCAGGGTGAGAAAGTCCCTTAGAGAGCCTCATCCTCCGTGGAAATTAGGAAGAGGGCATAGGTGTAAAGATCACAGCAGCTGTGGAAGTCTGCACCCAGAGTCATGTTAAATCCTTGTCTTTAAAATGACAGAGCTCCAAAGCTTGGCTTTCCATCTTCTCCTGCAAGAACTAGAAAATACAACACAGTAGCAAGTTTTGCACGTATAAAGTATAAACAGATCTTTGCTGTCCCACAAAAGGAAACTTTTTGTTTGCTTGCTTGCTTGTTCGTTTGTTTTTTGGTCTGTTTTTGAATCTTGACAGGATTTGGCTACTGAGGATTGCATCCGTGGGAAATGTGCTATTTGCTCAGGTAACTTGGAAGGGAGTTCTGGAGTTTGGATGTCTCGGAAATAACTTTAGCTAGAAGCTTCTGGGAGACTTAGGTGACAAATCTGTGAAAAACAGGGTTCTGGGAGAGAAGTGAGCAGCTAGGCACTGCACCAGGCTGTTCTAGAGGAGAAGGGGCTAGCACTGACAGGCTGCTGTTGACCTGGACTGGTGAAGTTCCAGGTTTCAGGCAGGGCCATTTGCTCAGCGGTCACTGTCTGTGTAGGAGGGAGAACAGCTTCCTCAAAGTCCAGGAGAACTTCTGCCCCTGCTAATTCTGACAGCGATTTTGAAAAGCTTTAGCTAGGCGGATGGCACACAGGTGGTGTCTCTGTTTCTGTCTCCGCTCTTCCATGCACCTGGAGCTAGTTAGGTCTCAAGTTCACTAGGTAGTTTTAGTTTAAGAGGAGTGGCCCTTGAGTCAGAAGCTGCTGGCTTCCCTGCCCCAAGCCTTTTCACCTCCTCCCTGCACTTCCTCAGCTGCATCTCTCTCTCTCTCTCTCTCTCTCTCTCTCTCTCTCTCTCTCTCTCTCTCTCTCTCCCCCCGCCCCCCGTTCTAAGTGGTCTCACCCCTTGCCTGGGGCAGCGGTTTTGCAGAGACTGTTGGAAGAGTTAAACAGGTGGCCACCTACAGCCATCTGGATCCACTCTGTGAAATGAGAGCAGGGAATGGTCCCTTGATTGCCTGCTGCCTTGTCTAGGGTTGGGACTCAGCTCACTGCCCTTCTTCTCCAAGTCACAGGGGCTGTAAGAGTCATCTCCACTAGACTTCCCTGATCCATTCCTGAAGCCCTTTAATGGGACAAATGCTCTCATTCATCCAGAGAAAAGTCCTATGGTCTAGAGGCTCCAGGGTGCCTAGGGCAAAGCAAAGGCACTGCTCCAAAGCTGTGGTCCCAGCCCCATCGTACCTATTTCTTCTGCAACTCCTCCCTGCAGCATCCATATTTGTAAGCTTGAGCCAAGGGGCTGAGTCCATCTCAGGATGCAGATGGAATCTGCTCTGAGGTTGGGACTTTCTTGGGAGGAGCAGGATTTGCAGGACCACAGGAATAGAATCCCTCACCCCATCCTGCTTCCTTGCAAGTTTCCTGGAGAGCTGAGTCAGCACAGGATGCTTGGGGGACCATCTCCCCTGTTTTACTCTTTCCTCTGTACTCCCACACTTCTGTGGGTTAAGGAGATGTGGGAGTGTGCTAATATACTGTGGATATATGAGTATGTAGGAGTGTATGCTGTGTGTGTAAACATACATGGATATGTGTTATGTCAGAGTACGAGGTGATAGGAATTAGTATCAGTGTGTGTGTGTGTGTGTGTGTGTGTGTGTGTGTGTGTGTGTGTGCATGCGTATTGTGTGTATACATTTGCCAGTAGGTAGTGGTGCTCCCAGCTTACCCTATAGTGTGTGACTTCTGTCAGCCTCCCAAAGTCTGATATTGAAAGAGGGAAGAAGAGAAATCCCTGGAAGGAGGGAGAAGAACTTCTGGGGAGGCTTACTCCATGAATCCCTTTCATGTTGGCTGCTACTTAGGAAAGACGACCCAGGTCCTAAGATGCATGGTGCCTTGAATCACTGCACCCTTAGGTAGCTGGGTTAGAAATCATCTTATTTTGGATCTTGGTTCTCTTCTACAGGAAATAAAGATTTTCAAGGTTATTGAGGGTTTTTTAGGTCCTCTGGCTCCCAAGGTGCCACTAAATCAAATGTTCAGATTTCCCTAATATCCTGGGCACAGAGAGCACAGTGATCGGCTTGCCATTAGAATCGATTTTGCATTTTAGCCATCTATTTTTATATCTGGGCAAGGCGGCCTTCAAATCCTTACCTTGGTAGAAACTCACGTACACTTCCTTTAGACCTCTCTCTCTTACAGGATGTTGAAAATTTCCTGCAAAAGTGCCCTACTCTCCTCAACTAATGAGTGGCATTGAAAAATGAACTGCCTTTGTGTTCAGCCCAATGCTTAAGTGGTTTTTTTTTTATTTTATTTTATTATTTTATTGGATCTCTACAAGAAATTAGAAGGAACGTGATAAGTGATGTTGGGCCTCTTGTGTGCAGGTGTTACATTTTAACAACCAAACCAAACTATACTAGAATGTGTTGTTTACCATCCATAATGAACATCTGTTGACAGATGTTTTCATCTCCATAGCCACTGGACATGACAAATATCTCCAGAATAACCTATGGCCATTTGCTAACCAGTTGGTTTCTTTCATATGCATAACATAAGGGAGAAAGATAAAACTCTTCTGTAATTTGCAGTCTATCATAATTATAATATTAACCGATCATTGACGATCATATATTTTATACTTATTTTCTTTCAGTATGATTTTGATTTCTAACTCATTCTCCCCCCCCCTCTGAACTCAGGGCTTCATATTCTAAGTACTGAAGTACTGTGCTAGCACTTCCCACTTAACTAGAGGTTATCCCAGGATTAGGAAGGATTAGGATGTGTCCTACCTTTGTACATTAGTTGCAATAAACTCCATAACCAAAAGCAGCTTGGGGGAGGAAAGGATTTATTTGGCTAATAGGTTAAAATTTGTCATGGAGGGAAGCCAAGACAGAAACCTAAAGCAAACACCTAGAGGCAGGAACTGGATCAGAGGCGGTGGAAGAACCCTGCTTACTGCCTTGTGCCCTCTGGCTTGCTTAGCTTCCTTTTTTAGACAGCATAGGCTCAGCTGTCTGCGGATAGACAGCACAGCCTGGGTGGGCATGGCCTTTCTACATAGATTAGCTATTAAAATAATGCTTTACAGAGAAGGCCACAAGCCACCCTAATAGAGGCAATTCCTCTTTCCAGATGTGTTTAGGTTTGTGACAAGTTGACAAAAACTAACAGCTGGATCCAAAAATATGGTGCTCCTTTTGATATGTGTATATCTATGGTCATTAATGTTTCTTGGTATAGAAAGTTTTCACTATTAGATATCATTTTGAAACCACACTGTGCATAGTCCAAAAAATTGCAAATAAAGCTGATTTTTATTTGATCAGTGGAAGGGCATTATAGATGCTGAAGGATTCATCAAAAGCATATAAAATAATTTTGATTTTGGTCATATCTTTTCAGCCTTTTTTTAATATTAATTACTCCTAGAAGTGAAAGGTTTAGACCAGTGGTTCTCAAACCCCCTAAAGCTGCAACCATTTAATATAGTTCCTCATGTTTTGTGACCCTCAACCATAAAGTTGTTTTCATTGCTACTTCATAACTGTAATTTTGCTACGGTTATGAATCATGATGTAAGTAATCTGTGTTGTCTGATGGTCTTAGGTGACTTCTGTGAAAGGGTCGTTTGACATAGCCCCACAAGGGAGTTATGCACCACAGGCTGAGAACCACGGACTTAGGCATTCCCAGTTTAATTCTAGAAGAAAGTATCTCAACCCAGATGATCAGGAGTGGTTGGCACCTGAGATGTGTGGGCTGGAATTCCATGTGGGTACCTCGCTTTGTAGGAAGTGTGTTTGGTCGTAGGTTGAGACCATCACATTGCCTCGGACTTCACCTTTAGATGAGGGCATGTTGTCAGCTGATCATGATTCCAAAGCTATTTCTTCCTCTTTCTTACTGTAAAATGGAGTAGTGAGTACTGCCTTCTGGGTAAGCGTGTGTACAGTCTCCTGTGTCACGCCTATGAACTCAGGATGCTGTACTACCTTTATGAAGCCAATCAGGAGAGCTGGCCTGCCGGCTCAGAACTCTCACAGGGCTGGACCCAGGCCGTGAGGAGGCCACAAGAAGACTAAGATTCAGAGGAAAGCAACACAGCTCCTTTGTAGAGTCAAGCAACAAGGGTGAATGTATCTGTGACAGGAATGGTTTTTAAATAGCCAGGCTTTTTTTCCTCCACTGTAATGCAGTGTTTTAGATACCACTCTTCTTATTAAGCAATAATTCTCACTAGGATTGTACTGTTAATGTTTATTTTTAGCTTCGTGACAGTATGTTCACAGTCTGTTTGATGTGAGTTTATTTTTTTAGTGAGACTCTTTCATTTTGGGTCCTTGTACTGCTGAGAGGTAACCACCATGTTTGAAGTTGAGTAATGGGTAGATTATTGTAAATTTTTGCACAAATATCTAGGAGATCTTTAAATAAACAGCATAAGCATATCTAGTTGTTTTTAAATAATTAATAGGCGTTGAAGAGATAACTCTGTGGTTATGAGCACTTGCTAATCTTTTAAGGGGGACTTGAGTTTGGTTCCTAGCACCCACATGGTAGCTCACAAGCACCTGTAATTATGGCTCCTGGAGACCCATACCCTCTTCTGGACTCCATGGGCACAAGCACTCTGTGCATGCATGTATGTGTGCACATGCACGGACAATTTAAAAAAAAAAACATAAACCCTAGGAAAAGAATAAGTAATGACAATACTATGCTGCTGTTTTGTGTGAGGTAAGATTTGTGAGATCTGCAAATTAATGTGGGATCAAGCAAAGACAATATTCCATTTGGATGTAGGTGAAACCGAAGTCTGTGTTTGAAAAGTTTTAGATTTTGGGTGAGGGGAAGGATGGAGAGAATGCTAAGTAATTCAGAACTCTTGCAGAGGATCTGAGTCTGCTTCCCAGGCCCGTGTCAGGTGGCTTACAAACACATAACTGAAAGCTGCAATGGAGCCAAGACCTTCTACTGGCCTCACCAAGCACATAGGAGCAAGTCCCCTACACACAAGCAAAATAAAAAATAATGCAATTTTTTTTTTGAAAAGAAATATTTGGCTATCAGCATTGCTGTTTCTTTTAATTCCCAGCACTCACCAGACTTGCCACAACAAGCCACAATCAAGAGGAGGAGGCCCAAAGCACACAGCAACCTGAGCAGAGAGCCACCAACTTGGAACTTTGAATAATAACAGACATCCTAAACTGTGCAAAGATTAAGGGGTCCAGCACATTTGGCTCATCTTCGTGTTTGTATTCTGTGAGGCTGAGGCCTGCCCATTCTGAGCACGTACTCTACCCCCCCCAAGCCACACCCCCAGGCCTTTGCTTTATTCATAATTTATTTTTTAAAATTTTAGAGCAATAATACCATTTTGTATTTTTTTTAAAGTTTTGAAACTGTTAGTTTTCTGTCTTACCTGTGATAACGAACTCACTTGGTTTGTTTCCTGTCCTTGTTTAGTTGGTCCTGTGGCAGCAGGATAGGTGGGGCTCATTTCAGAGAGAGACAGGGGAGGCAGGTTCCTATATCCCTCACAAAGACATGGTCTCAGTGACCTAACTTCCTGCAACTCGGCCCCACATTTTAAATGTCTTTCTAGCTACCTCCAGCTACTCCTCAGGATGGCGGCCAAGCCTTCAATACCTAGCCTTTGGGCAAACATTCTGGTACCAAAGTATAGTATATAACACAGTTTGCTAGCTTGAGGTGGTTTCAGTGTCTCCTGACTAATGCCCAATTTCTTCCCTTCCCTCTGTGGTCAGATGGTAAAGCTTTATGGTTACTTCCTGATGTGTTTTAAGTTCTGCTTTGGAAACAAACCTGCGTGAAAGCAGGATTCATATTATGGATGGACATCATGGTGGCATGTGTTTGCATAAGAATTTTTAAATCTCAAGTACTATTTACAAGAAGTAATTGGTGTGTGTGTGTGTTTCAGCTATTACGTGACTAGTGTGAGTGCACCAGTAGATTAAGAACTTTTTTGATACTTTCCTTAACCATTTTCTTAGAAAGTTATTGATTCTGTGACCCAAATTGAGGTGATTGTCCCCTTCATATTGTTTCAGATTTAAAAGTCTACATCTGCATTGCCTTCAGCATGGTCAATGTCAAGCATTCCCCTCCCTGATCCAGTGCAGGCTTCTCTGCTGTGCATGGGTTCTAGATCAAGCAGCAGGCAGAGCTTCAAACTCTCTTAGCCTTCCCTCATATTGACCATGTGTAGAGATGTTGTGTAGCCCCTGAATTGCTCAAAGCCCCTCAGATGCCATTCTTCAAAGAAGATTTGCAGCTTCTCTCAGGGCTCAGATGTTTGCATGAACCTCAGTTAAATCGGGCAGATCTTTGCCGCCTTCCCCAGTTCGCCATGCGTTTCCCATGAGCCCAGACTCTCATTCCTGCCTTGTACTGAGAAGCCTCTTTCCTCTAGTTGGTAGGCTGTCCTTCTGGTTCTGTTCTCCAATTCTCTTGTCTAAGCAGGTCTCCTGGTGTAATGGGGCTTAGCTAAAGCCAGCGCTCTTTCTGTCACATGGGAATGAAGAAGTTTGGAGTAGATGACAATTTTTGCAACATGCCCCATTTTATATCAAGGGCCAGACTCTTGTACTTCCATACATCACAAATTAGAGAAGGGGTAGTTGCCTCTGAGCTGGAGACCCTTCACGGCATCAGGAGGTAGTGCCTGGGTAGGACTTAGCTGCAGAATGCCAGCTGCATTGTTTCTGTTGCTGGAGAAGGGAGGCAAAAAGGAATCGGGAGTGTCTGACATGCAGAGGTCTATGGCATCCACCGGTCATGGTGTTTTTTGAGTGAATTAGACAGATATCTTCCAAATTCTGATTTAGTCTGTATTAAGTGGAGGATATCTTGTTCACATGAGAAGTCTAGCTCGAATGACCAAAACTGAGTCAGAGGCCCAGCCTGTCCCCAGAGATAAGCAATTTACACACCCCAAACTAAAGGACTAGGAGGGAGTTTGCCAGGAGACAGTTATATTTTGCCTTTCATATTCTTTGAGAATCAGGTTTGTTCATTTTGGGTGCAAATGTGTGGGCGGTGCTAAGATGGCTGCTCCTTGCCCATATATCAGTGAGTTACTTTGCTTCTGTCACTTGTGTGTGCCTCAGTTGAGTGGGTTAAGAAAGGTCTAAAAGGTGGCTGTAGATAATCAATATGTCAATATGATTATATGTCAATATATGTAGATAATCAAATATGTCAGGGGCTATTAGGAGTCAGGATATCACTGGAAATTTGGGGCTTGTTAGGAAGAGTCCCGACAGAGAAAGTGGCAAACCTTTATTTGCTACGGCTGGAGACCAAGCACATGAATCATTGTACATGGTCTCTGACTTGTCAGAACTTCAAGTATCTTTTGAAATTATTCTGCACTGGCTGAAGAGCTGGGTTTCGCAGCCACACCTCTGGCTTTGTCATGCAGATGTGTGACCTTAATCAATTTATAGAATGTCTCTACTCTTTGGATACTTCATCTGTAAAATGAATGGATGAGGACAGCGTTAAGAATTAGAGATGCTTCAGGTTTAGATGACACTGGATGTCAAGGGCTTTGAAAGGTGCTTTCACTAAATAGCTCCTAATTCTGTAGACTGAAGCGACTCATTGCTGTGAGTTAAGGAAGTACGTTGGCTGGTTTGAAGAGTCACCACTAGCAGTTTCACGGGCAGACAATTTAGAATCCCAGCCAACAGTTATGACATTTACAGAGCATAAACAAAGTTTGGAGCACAGCCTGTTGAAAGTTGAGCCTGGTGTTGGCCTGCACACTCTCCTGCCAGTCAAATTCTTTGGAAGGTCTTCATGGCTTTGGTCATTGCTACCTTGTATATGATGTGACAACTGTGACACCAAAGAACACATTACTTTGTCCCTACAGTGCCACCTGGCACCTTGTGCATACTCATCACCGTGTTGTGTTTTAAGACTATTATTTTCTTCTATGACCCTGAAAGTTCAAGGACTTGTTATTATTGCTAGAACCCTGGCCTTAAATGTCCTCATATATAGCAGGTATTTGGGTCGTCATTTTGAGTTGATGCTTTTCCCACTGAAAAGATTGTGTGTGATCATAGCAATGTGGCTGTCCAACAAGGGCTCTAAGGCAAACCTCCCCCAGCCCTATTTTTTTCCCCTTGAATATACCAGAGATCTGGATATAGAGGTACAGTCTACCTTCTCCTACTTAAGTTTCCAAGTTCCTGACTATAACATTCACAACAGGCTGATTTATGCTCTGTAGCTGTGTAAATGAGAAAATTATCACTGTGGCAACTGATATCTGCTACCTGCTGTGCAGTAGATAGAGAAGGAAAAAAAAAAAAAACACTGGATAATGTGACTTTTGACCGGAGTAGCATCCTTGAAGTGCATATTATTTTTTAAAAATGCTTTCAGCTCTGCTGGAACCACACATATCGATCTGTTTTCTCTTGTGGTCAAATCCTTTAGGTCAGCAGTTCTGGCCCCAGGTAGAGAAAAAAAAATGGAAGAAGGCAGAGCTTTAACAAGCTGGTGATTTTTTAAAAACACAATGGAAATGAGTTGCAGCTATATGTAAGACTGAGTTGTCTCAGCCCTTTTCTCCGCTGCCCCAGACTGCACCTGCTTGCTTCCCACAGCTGGCTATGACATCACAGAGGGCTTGTGGTCCTTGGGGAAGAGTCCTACTCTGGTGGTCTCATGAGCAAGTCTGCATATGTTCGTAATGGACCATGTGACTTTGGCCTCTTCTCCTCAATGGCGCCATCTATAGATTATGCTCATGATTCTCACAGTATTATTTCTGCGTATCTTGGAATGCGAAGGGTATGGCTGTAACTTACCATTTCACATCCAACACATGAGAAGTTGGAAATTCCGGTGGATCTAGTTTCTTAAGGGCCGTCTTACTTTAACAGCCCTTAAGGAAAGGAGAGGAACTGCTAGCGATTTTTTTTTTTTTTTAAATCATGTAGCTACTTGAGTGTGGACTTTATAGACCAGTTTATAAAGGAGAGACATTCTGATTTAGGCTTTTCATTTTGATAGTCTGCAGTCATGTGGAGTGTGCATTCATTACCAGTGATGGTCACAAGTGCCACCAACTGCACACTTACCTTTGGTTTTGAATTGGTAGCATAGATCTTGAAGACATAAAGATTTTTACCACCTATAGCTCATGATTATAAAAAAAACCAGACTGTATTGTAGCAATGACTGAAGCCAAGTGAGCTTATAGAGATAGACTTATCTAAGAAGCATTTGAATAAAAAACATATATTTTGAGTAAACTGCTGCTTGTTTTAATCAGTGTAAAATTACAATGACACTGTAGACCTTAGAATCTTTGCTATGTCTGCCTGTCATCCCTAGAAGTGTTGAGGAGGCTACACAGAATCTGCAGAAGTGTCTGTACTGTGAACTCTCTGTTTTTCAAGGCCCCATCCTTCCCTCTTCTCGATTCCAAACTAAATTTAAGTACTTGCTTGCACTGGGCTCATCCGGACTATTCCCGTTGGCCTTGATGCCCAAGGTCTATCTAGCTGCTAAGTAGTCAAACTTTCATGGCCAGTGCCAGTTCTGCCAGTCGCATGCCAGCTGGCCCAGTCATAACACCCAGCTCTAGGCACCTGTACTCAGCAAGGAGAGAAGATTACAGATCAGATTACAAGGGTGTGGAACAAGGGTTTGCCATACAATGGGGATGTTTTCTTGTGAATCGGCATTTTCCTGAGACCTCTAGTTCTCTAGGATCGTTCATCAGAAACTGCAAACCTATTTAACAATCATATTCAAAGCATCATCATCATGGCTCTTGCATTTCTTCAGACTCACATTGAAGTTTTTGTCAGTGATGGCCCTGCCTAACTATATTCCCTCCCCTCAACCAGCTCGTCCCTGGACTTCAGTTAGAAATGCTTTGGGTTATTTTCACATATAACACCACTCTCAGCTGGGTGTATCTCAATACCCAGGGAGCTGAGGTAGAAGGGTGGTGGGTTCAAGGCTAGCCCAAGTTAGATAGTATATTCTGTCTCAGATACACATATAAACACATAATGTATGTATATGTATATATGTATATATGTGTGTATGTATACACACACACACACACACACACACACACACACACACACATACACACACGAGCTGAGTCTGTGGGAGAATACTACCTACCTACACATACAAGAGACCAGCCTTGATAGCCTGAACTGTAAGTAAATAAGCAAACCAAAACCAAAACAAACCAAAGTTTTCTTATCACAAGACAACTTACCAGTTTTCTACCATATTGTTTGTTTTAAAGGATGGAACCCAGTCCTTAAAAACATTTGTTAAATTGGATACCAGTCTGGTGCAGTGGCACACACATGTAATCCTAGCCCTTGGTAGGTGGAGACAGGGAGATTAGGAATTCAATTACATTGAGGAGAGTGGATCTCGGATATTATTAGACAATTGCACCACTGGGATGCTCAAGTCAGTATAGCCTTACTTAGATTTTTAGGTTAGATCTAGTCCTGAAATGTGTATTTTAAATATGCTGCTGCTTTTTTGAGGGAAGATGCTGTCCAAGCAAACACTGGAGAGTCTGTAACACGAGCCACATTGTCACAATGCTTAATAAATTTTTATACACATGGAATGCAGTTTTTAAATCAAAATGTAGTTGAGGTGAGGTTTTAATAGTCCACTAGTGGTTTTGTTTCTTTTTGTCATTTTTAAAAATCAGCCTCTGGTTTGAGTCAAATTTCCCTTCCCTTCCCTGAGATCTATATGCATTTCCCAGAAGTCATCAAAACCCTACGGTAATGGGAGACTGCATGTGCCCAGCACTTGCCTTAAATAGCAATTGCTTCTGTTTACTTCCGATGTCAAAGGAAAGGCATGCCTGACTTTTTCTTGATTCCCATCTCTTTCTTACTTGTAATGTTTCTGCTTTCTAGGTTTCTTTTCTGGATGCCACCCCCAAAACAGTTGAACAATATAAAAATGCTTAATGTGAAAGTCTCTAGGAATTATTACATTTCTTATTTGTGTATCGCTAATTTAGTTGTTGGCGCTTCATGTTACATTCATTGATAGAACCATAAGGGATGTCCTCACCTGCTTGATTTCCTGTCCTAAAGAGCTAAAGCACAAAAGGGGAGGGTGGTGGTGGTGATTTGAAACAGTGTTTTAGAATTCTGTCTGTGGAGTGTGTAACCCAGTCCTGATCCAGGAGTGTGTAACCCAGTCCTGATCCAGGAGTGTGTAACCCAGTCCTGATCCAGGAGTGTGTAACCCAGTCCTGATCCAGGAGTGTGTAGCTCAGTTCTGTTCCAGTAATGTGTAATTCACTACTTATCCAAGAGCGTATAACTCACTACTTATCCAAGAGTGTGCAGCTCAGTACTGACTGAGGAGTGTGCAACTATTCATCATTCCTCTCAAGCAGCTATTATTATGGACTCTGCATTTTACAATGTTTGGAAGTGTTTTTCCTTTGCATATAGGTTGTCAGTGTCGTCCTTAATTTTTGATTGTTTTTGGCAATTTAATAAGCTGTGTAATGCATGTTGATGGTATTCAGCCCTTGCCTCTCCTGCTTGCCTGTCCTTCGCATCCCTGCTCCTGCTTTGATGTATTCTTTGTATGCTGGCACTGAGTTTACTTAGGATTGCTTACATGAGCATGGAGAAAAGGTTATTTACCCGAGTGTGGGCAAGTTAGCAGTGTTCACACCACTGAAGAAAATGAATCTCACTCCCTAAACCGGAATTAACTGCCAATAATAGCTCCTCAACTCTGGGTAGGGTCTTATGAACCTCACTGATCACCACTGATGGAATGTTGACAGGCTCCATCTTGTTCAGGGCTTAGAGAGAAGCACCGCTGTTGTGAGTCTGTGAGCACCATGTCTATGTCACGTCTAGGAGACAGCATCTCACAGCAGTCTCTCCATCTTCCAGCTCTTACCTTCTTTCTGTCCCCTCTTCTCCGACTCCTCTATGGATGACTCATCTGTGGATGACCTCTAGCTTCCTTTAGGGCTGAACGTGCATTAGGTATTTATTCCCAGCACTCTGACTAGTTATGACTTTCTGTATTTACTGCCACCCATTGCATGAAAGAAACTTTCATGGTTAAAACTGAAAGCAGCACTGGTCTAGAGATATAAACAAAAATGTTTATAAAGAAGACTGATAACTCGTATATAGCAAAATAACAGTAGTGGTCCCCCTAGGAACCTATAATCTGCCCAGGTGTGGGCTTTTGACCAGGATTACCATATGAAGCAAGAGTTCCTGAGAAGTGGGCCTCAGCAATACTATAGAAGGCCCAGGCATAAGTTCACACAATTACAGCCATCTGAGTTTTTGTAATCAGTAATTCCAGAAATACATATTGGAGAAAAGATAACCCTGTAGCAAATAGTACACTGAAAGCCAAGTGTGTACATGTAGAGAAATTAAAGTAGATCTGTGACTCTCATCCTGAACAAAAATCAACTCAAAATCAATAACCTTAACATAAGACCAGAAACTCTGAGACTACTAGATAAAAAGAAGAATGCTCTTTAGAATACAGG
Source organism: Arvicanthis niloticus (assembly GCF_011762505.2). Taxonomy (NCBI): domain Eukaryota; kingdom Metazoa; phylum Chordata; class Mammalia; order Rodentia; family Muridae; genus Arvicanthis; species Arvicanthis niloticus. The sequence goes on from NC_047671.1 coordinate 25,592,677, forward strand.
TATAAGAAAGGACTTTCTGGATAGGACTCCAGTCAGAATTAAGATCGGCAGTTGACAAATGGACCCCATGACATCCAAAAGCTTCTGTACATCCAAAGGAACTGTTAACCTAGTGAAGAGTAATTCCAGAATATGGGAGAAAGTCTTTGCCAACTATAAATCTGACAGAGGATTACTATCTAGAGTATACAAAAAAATCAAAACACAAAATATAAAAAACCACAAATAACCCAGTCCAAAATTTGTGCTATGAAATGGAACAGAGAGTCTTTAAGAGAATAATCATAAGTGGCTAATAACCATTCCAAAAAGGTTCAACATCCTTATCTGTCGGTGAAGTACAAATGAAAACTACTTTGATATCTCCCTTCACTTCAGTTAGAATGGTTGTCATCAAGAGAACAATAGTCATTACTGGTGAGGCTGTGGAGAAAGGGGAACCCTCGTTTACTGTAGCTGGGAGTGCAGACTGATGCAGTCACTATGGAAATCAGCACGGAGATTTCTTAGAAAGCGAAATACAGAACTGTCATGTGACCCAGCTACACTGCATGTGAACATATATCCCATATAGATTCTATATCCTACTACAAAGATATTTGCACACTGTGTTCATTGCTGCTCTGTTCACAACAGCCAGAGAGTGCAGTCAGCTTTGATGTTGTCAGCTAATGGATATTCTTGCAGGGTCCTCCTGATAACCTCTGTGTCATTCATCTCTGAATGCAGGCTTCAGGAATCCTGGTGACAGTTAAGTCAGGTATCTCCCATACATCTTAAACCTGCCAGCACTTTTCTCAATTGTGTCTAAGAAAACTCCAAATTGCTTTTATTTTATTTTTATTTATTATTTTTTATTTTACTCCAAGTTTAATTCTTACTCAGACACATAGATCTTTGCTCTGGCTGTTCGTTCTGATAGTCAGCCTCCCAGAATCTTGGCTGAAATGTCATCCCCAGCCCTAGGCCTGCCTGAATCTCATCCTACTCACTCACAACCCCAGCCTGTTCAGCACACATCTCACACTAATGGGGTTGCTTCTTGCTGTCTGCCTTCATTTTCTCTTATTTCCTTGGGCTAACGTGTTTGTTCTGGGATCCCAAATCCAATGCGTTTGCCCTTGCTATGTCTACAGCATCTCATGTGGGCCCAGGCAGTAGGCCCGGGGACCCGACACCCCAGCCCAGTGCTCTTCACGCTCACATGACAATGATGGAAATGGCATGCATCTTCATGACCTTTCTTCCTTTGTTTAACCGAGGTGATAATAGTATCTATATTGCAGGGTAGCTGGAGAGATCTAAAAACCATGTAGAGCTGAGGTGGCAGATAAACTACCCAATATGTCTTTAAGGTCTTCAGTACTACAAAAATGAACAAACCAGCTACTGTATTTAACAAGTGTTTTCCTGATAAACAGTATCCAGTACATAATACACACTGACTAAACCCAGATACTGTGAGGTTGACATTTAATTTAAACAACATTTGTTGCACAAAGCATGGTTTCTGGCTCTGTGATTGTTCCTGGCATTGGTGGTGTTATCTCCAATGTTCAGACTTGAGAACTGGACTGAGTTACAAACAAACAAACGAATGCCACAAAAACATTTTATCTTGTTTTAAGTAAGTTCATGATTTTGTGTTTGACCAAATTCACAACTATCCTTGGCTACTTGTCAGTCCCCAGTCCATGGGTTGGACATGTCTGTCTGCTGGAAACCTTGGTCTAGACTGTGTAATGCTCAGAGTGGAGACTGCTAATGGCTGTCATTGTGTGTGTGAGGAGTGTTGTGGATGACAGGCATGGTGACCCTGAATGTCGGGCTGGCCATGAGATGAGGTACTGCTATTGTGTGGGAAGAGACTCTTTGACAGGCTGGGGCCCAGGAGGATGATTGTCACAGTTCTGGCTATAGGAGCTGTGTTTGCTGTAATACAATGGCATGTCCCTATTGGAGAACAAGTTAGGGGAGAAACCCTGCTGGACCGGGACAAAGCATCCCCATCCTCTAGACCACCCCCAGACACGATTCAATAAATAAAATCGTATCCCCCTCCACAATAGTATTGACTCCTCTTGGAACATCAAAACCTGAGGGCAAATGCTTTAAACCAAAGTGGTCAGTGTTCGTGTGGAAAGTTGTTAGGGTCAGTTTCTTGTGCTATCTCCCTGGAGTGGGAAGGATGCGGAGAGAATGGAGTTGTCACTCAGCTGTCCTCAATGTCCTGTGCACTGGATTGCTAAATTCAAGAATGTAGGTGATCAGGGGCAGTCCAGTGGCAGAGCCTGAGAGCATATGTGCTTAGCTCATGTACCAGTCAGGCATGTCTACCCTGCAGCTCATAGAATGTCTCCCTCACCCCATGTGTAGCCAGATAAAGGCATGGATACCATAGACCAGCACAAAATCATGAATTTACTTAAAACATAATGTTTTATTCTTCAGTTGGTCTGTGTGACATGGCTGTATAACATGAGCTTTGAAGACAACCATGTTGTGTTGCAGTGTCAAAGAGTTGGGCATGCCTGCACCAGGGACTGAGTTCCATTCCTAGCCATAAACCCAAACAGTAGAAAAAAAATAAAACAAAAGACTAGGTACAGTGCAGAAATAAATGCTGATTAAAGTCTTTGGGGGAAATAGCCAGGCTTGTCACATGGACACTGACAACAGCTGGTCATGTACGTGTCTGTTCATCTTCCAGGAGACTATACAGTACTTTGTGTGTGAGAATTACACGGGAAGCCTCCGAGTCAAGGATTTGAAGAATGTTCCCTCTGTGTCTCTTGGCTTATCTCACCATACACTCCTAGACACTTTATTCAGTCAAGCAGAGACATCTCCACACTTGGGGAAGATTGGCAGTGCTGGGAGAGAGAATCCCATGTTACAGTCAGAGAGGGCTTCAGTGTGGTCCTTTCCTGAGTTCCAGTCTCATTCTCTGGCAGAAAGCTTTTCATTCTTGCTTTGAAGTCTCTTTCTTTCTTTCCTGATGGCTGCAACATGACTTCCTAAAGTCAGATTTCTCTTCCCTGAAGGCCAGTCCTTACTGGGAAATGGAAAGTGTCTTAATTTCCTCAGATTCACTAAAGAAACAGTTCAGAGTTACTGGGCTGTGCTGGTCTGAGAACCAATCAGACTACTTGTCGGGTAACAGTTGTTCGGTTGTGTATGAGACAGGAACAACTTGCTTCATTCCTCAAGCATCTTGAGATGTTCAGCATTTTAACACTGTGGTGAGGCTCACAACTTGGGAGACGTGTCTTCGATGTGCCTGACCATGCTGATGAACCATATTGATACCACAGACCAACACAAGAATGAGTTTACAGAATTCATGAAGACTGGGATTGCTACTGTCTTCTTTCACACTCTCTAGACCTCCTCTGAAAGCTGTAGACTTGGGTTCTCTCTCTTCCTCCCTCCTCCCTCTCCCTCTCCTCTCTCTCCCTCCCTTTCCCTTTCCCTCTCCCTCTCCCTCTCCCTCCTCTCCTCTCCCTCTCTCCCTCTCTCCCTCTCCCTTTCTCCTCCCTCTCTCCCTCCCCTCTCCCTCCTCTCTCTCTCCCTCCTCTGTTTCTCCTCTCTCCTCTCTCTCCCTCCCTCCCTCTCTCTCCTTCCCTCCCTTTCCCTCTCCCTCCCTCCCTCCCTCTCCCTCTCTCCCTTTCCCTCTCCCTCCCTCCCTCTTCGTCTCTTCTTCTTTCCCTCCCCACTCTCCCTCTCTCCTTCTCCCCCTCCCCTCCCCTCCCTCTCTTTCTCTCCCTCTCTCCCTCTCTCCCTCCCCCTCTCTCCTTCTCTCCCTCTCTCCTTCTCCCTCTCTTTCTCTCTCCCTCTTCTCCCTCTCTCCCTTTCCCTGTCCCTGTCCCTCTCCCCCTCCCCTCCCCCTCCTCTCTCTCTCTATATATATATAAATATATAATATATATATAATATATAATATATATATTATTATATATTATATATTATATATATACATATATAATATATATTAATATATATATTATATATTATATATTATATATATATATATATATATATATATATATATATATATATATATATTAGTTGCTGATGCTTTGTAAAATAAGCACACTTCTCTTGAATTCACACATGAGGAAGTGGAATGAGAAAACAGGCTTTACAGGGGGAAAATGACCAGAAAGAGATGGGCCAGAATGTAGGTACACTTCAGATATTAGGGTTTTTTTATCCTTAATTAGGGATACATTCAGATATCAATATATTGCTCTCAAGTGCTAGCTTTGAGTCTTTTAAAAAGCCTCTCCTCTGGACTGTCTAATATATTCTATTTCTGCCAGCATGATCTTTTTTTCTTCTTTATTGTATATTTTATTTACATTTCGGATGTTATCCCCTTTCCCCATTTCCCTCCCACCCAGAAATTCCCTATCCTATCCCCGTTCCTCCTGCTTCTATGAGGATGTGCCCCTACTCACCCACCTACTCCCACCTCCCTGCCCTTGAATTCTCCCACACTGGGGCATCCAGCTTTCACAAGACCACGGACCTCCTCTCCCACCTATGCCTGACAAGGCCACCCTCCCTTTCATATACAGCTGGAGCCATGGGTCCCTCCCTGTGTGCTCCCAGGCTGGTGATTTAGACCCTGGGAGCTCGGATTGATTGGTATTGTTGATCTCCCCATGGGGCTGCAAACAAGTATGATTTTTTTTAAAGTAGAAAATCTAACTTAGCAGTACAGTGATTAAAATGGAGCCTATGTGTTTGGATTCAAGGGGTTGGGTCCTTGGTTTTTTTTTTTTTTTTTTTTTTTTTTTTTTTTTTTTGTGACTTCATTACCTAGGAAGACCACTTCCTGTTTCCTTGATTGCTTTTTCTGGAACTTTACTTGAGCAATGCTGTGCCAGGATCCAGAGGGTGACTGATGAGGGTTAGTGACTCTCCACTTCTGGACACCCAAATAATAGACTGCTGTCTGTTATGCTCATTTCTGTAGAGATTTGTGTGGTGAGGTATCATACCCGCTAGGTGCTTCCAGCTAGTATTTTGGGATTCTGGTCTATTGCATAGAGCATGTAGTGTGTGATCTGACACAAAAGGTGGTGACTTAAGAAGTGCAGCAGAAAATGATTATTTAAATCCTTCTCTTCATTTCTTCTGGAGCTTTATGTCATCAAGGAGCTGTATGACTCCCGAGGAACGGGAAGAGTCATGTGATCAGATCTCAGGTGGCTCTGTCAGCCAGGCCCATGTTGAATGACTCATTTTCAACTGCAGATCAAGCTGAAATACAATACACTCTTTTGCAATGGCGTCATCCAGCCATCCAGCAGATATATGCTAAGTACAATACAGCTCATGCTTGCCTGAGCTCTGAAAAGTGTATCTGTTTCTATTCATTAAAGGGATATATATATATATATATATATATATATATATATATATATATATGGTTCACAACAATGTTTTAGAATACATATACACTTTTAAGAGGCTAAATTATTTAACGTCATGCAAGATGGAAGACTTTTGTATGTCCCAGAGATTAATCATTTTTTTTCTTGAAAATGAAAAAAAAACCTCCCTCTTTGTTCTTCTCTCCTCATGTCTTACACTAATACTAATTGTGGTCTCTTCTAGTGAATCAAACTGAGTGGCATTTCACTAAAATGTAGAATCTCAAAGTTTCCGGTCACAACTGGAATCAGAAAGTCTCAGCTTCACTGGGCAGGATTAACAGCAAGTGGAGTGCCCTCTGTTTTCTGTGTTTCTAGGTAGCATGCTATTGGCTGTGAAAGCAAAGTGTGGTTATTTATGTCTAGCAGGACAAATGTTCCATTTTGTCTATATGAAACCCTATGTATAACCCAAAGTAACCACTTGTGAACATGCATTTTTGACTCTTTTAGAAGAAGACCTATTTTAGGGAAAGTAAGCAACATTTTAAAGGCTATTTTGCAGGCTTCAGATGTGTTCAGTAGATAGATTATTAAATTACAGTGGATGGATAGATAGGCAGATAAATCAACAGATAGATAGATAGATAGATAGATAGATAGATAGATAGATAGATAGTATAACTCAGAGAACTGAATGAGTCCAACAGGCTGTGTTGCCTTTTATTCTGTACCTCCATTCCCTCCACAGTTTTTCATTATAGGAGTAAACCACCAGGGCCAAAATAGCTTCTTTTTGTTTTTGTTTTTTTTGTTTTTTTTTGTTTTTTTTTTTTTTGAGACAGGGTTTCTCTGTATAGCCTTTGGCTGTCCTGGAACTCACTCTGTAGACCAGGCTGGCCTCGAACTCAGAAATCTGCCTGCCTCTGCCTCCCAAGTGCTGGGATTAAAGGCGTGTGCCACCACTGCCAAGCCCAAAATAGCTTTTAACAGTGGAAGTTTGTAGGACAGTTCTTGTGAAGCACAATGAAGCAAAGACTATTTTAAATTGAGTCATAATAAATCACTGTATTTACAATCACAGGCAAAGGTTGTTTTTTTACTGCTTTTTTCTCACTTACCCACAGAATCGTTGTCTTTATCTTGTTAGTAGAAGTCAGTGAGAAGAAGAGTTGAAGCGTCTACCTTTGCCCTCCCCACTCAGTTGCACGCAGAGCTTTCCACAAACTGCAAGGGCACAACTGTAAGACAGGATACAAGTGTCCCTAGGGAGAATTCAAAATTCTCGAATTGATAGGCGTTTGTCTTTCTGGCCCTGGGTTGAACTTTGCCTACATTCAAGATACTAAAAGTACTTTTACAGAAGCTCAGAGTTAAGCCTCCTTGGGGCCAAAATAGTAGGTAAGTGTTTCTTTGTGACTAATTCACACTTTCAGCTAAAAACTTTTGTGAAACAATGTAACAAATCAAATTTGTATTACTAATTTATCCCGGGGAAATTATTTTACACTAAAGTGTAAACACAGCGCCTGCCCGTGAGGGATCTCTCATACTTTTCATTCCTCAGCTTGAAGGCGTTTTTCCATCTGTCATTATTTCTGTTCTGAAACACTCTGGCAGAGTTGGAATTTCAGCATGACCCAAAAGTTAGGTGTGATTGATCGTGTCTTCCTGTTTTGTCTGATGCTCTGGTGCTCTTTTCGACAGTTTTCACCTTAGGGACAACCCTAATACATGTTGGGAGTTTTCTTTCTGGACATTTCAGTTTCTCTAGTGCCCTGAGTGCCCCTGCTCACAGTGCTAGATGGCTGGTCTAGTAGAGATGGTATTAGTGCTAGGTGGCCATCTCAGGCTCAGCTGTGCGTCAGATGTCATTGATTCAAGTGCAGCTTGTAGATGATGACTTTACCGAGGTGAAAACAGATGTCACTTCTGGGGAATGGGTCGAGAACTTAATGGGAACGAAAGGGAAGGCAAGAATTGTTCTGTGTGTGCTGACAGTGTAACCTTGTAGCCATCCAGATGGTAACTAGACAGAAGGCTTAGTATTTTTAATGAAAGGAAGAGAAGCGAAGCTGCCAGTCTCAGGAATGTCACTGAATGGCACCAGCCACTGACTGTATCCTCCCAGTGGCTTTGGAGCAGCTGTGCTGGGGTGCCAGTATCCTTGAGAAATTCAGTGCATTGGAAGCAGAGGGCACTGACTTTGCATCCCTCTATGAGGTCTGGTGATACCTCTGGTCCAGACTGATCAGAAAAGAGAACTTGATTGATTTTGCAGTTCCTCTAACTCCAGTTAGGTCTTTCAAGTAGATACCACCTTTTTGCCCCATGAACAGACATGAGAAGGCAAACTTCCTGTGTATCAACTAAAAATGTTTAAAATTTTAGGCTCTGAGAATTTCAAGACTTACGGATAGAGGTGTCAGTTGGTATTTAGGGAAACATGTTACTTTGAACACAGTATGTGGCAGCCTCCTCTTCTTTCCAGAGAAAGGCTGCAGCCAAACTGAGTCTTCAGTTTAGGAATGCAGTGACTAATTTGCAAATGCTTTTGGCACTGGTCAATGGAGAGTTCCCAGAGACCACATGCTGATGCTTCTGTATCTACCAGCTGGGTGTATATGTGGTATTTGTTATGTGTGAATCTCATTGTGAAACATGTGCACTGAAATATGACAGATCCTTCTAGGATTCATGGTCTGTGATTCGGAGTGCTCAGTTAATTCATGATATGTACAACTTTAACTGTGGTGAGTCCCTCAGACAACTTGATATATCAACATCCAAAAGAAAAAACAAAACAAAACAAAACAAAAAACAACTTGGAAATGTCTTGCAATTTAACCAAAGTGCCTTTAGCTCTGAGAATCATATTTTGTTTTTACTCAGGAAGTAATTTTAACCCAGTGCCACTTGTAGCAGAATAAGTACATTTATGTCAAGGAACAAAGCCACCTGGCTTCATAAAGCTCCATTCCCATAACTCTGCAAGCCACCTTCTCAAAGGTCCTGTGTGCATTTCCTATTAGTGTCTCTGGGACTCAGAAAAAAAAATCTCTCCCTTTCATAGAAACCCCACATCCTGAGACATTTTCAAAATAACATAACAGAGTTTGTAAGGGTAAATACTGAAGACCTTGGGTGTACTCTAAACAATGACCAATTGTTTCTTTTTTGTTTGATAGAAATCTTCATGTTGTGGTGATTGCTGTAAAACTGCAGTTGTTTTGCATACTTTATTTTGCATATTTTATGCATACCTTATTAGGGAGATTTCTATGGCTTCCATTTGATCTTCTGAGATTCCCCCCCCCCCCTTAAAACAGATCTGAAAGGCTCATAGAAAACTGAGGGGAAAATTAAATCCTTCATAGACACCCAGACTATTGTCAGGATATTCCCAAGTATTTGCATTTTATCATTTTGAAGAACAAAGAATCTCTTTATGGTTTTTGTTGCTTAACTTTTAAGTTACCCTTTGTGAGGGAAACCCAACCTTGTCTAATTAAATACGGCACTTAAATATTCAGAATGCTAATGTTTGGGTGCAAACTTGTGTGTGTGTGTGTGTGTGTGTGTGTGTGTGTGTCTGTGTGTCTGTGTGTCTGTGTGATGTTGTGGTTATTAGCTAAGAAACAAAGCTTACAGTCAAATTTGAGTTTCACATTAAACAATAGATACTTTTCTTGTAGTATAATATGCTTCTTTCAGGATTTTGGATGATTAAGATTAAAGACAGTGTTCTCCACATTCACATATTTGAGGCACAACCTCGACTTCATATGCATGTAAAATTTATTATTCTTTGCTAATATCAGACCACAGTGATATTTCTATCCTGCTACATGGTCTTCATATTTATTATTTCAATGGTTATATATTATTATCATGAGGTTAATTATGATCTCATTCAACACTTACTCGTTTGAATGTTCTAACTATCTCACATATTTTCGTTTAAACATTCATTTAGTATTTATCTTTCTTGACTTCAAAGAGATGTACAAAGTGCAACAGGATCAGAGAGAAATTGATACAAGGACTTCATTCTTTTGAAGTGTTTCTTTAATGTTATGCTGTTGCATGCCATCTTCATCTTAATGTCCATTTATGAAACTTAATTTTTAGCCAGTGATCATCTAGGAAGCGAACATACTTAGCTTTGTTTCAGAATTTTAAATTAGGAGCATTTATTTTTGAATTCTGTTTTGAAGACTACTCACTTAGTTGTTCATTATCAAGTGTCCATCTTAAATATGTAGGTTTGGATGATTTCAGAGGTCTTACTTTTCAGAGACATTTTGATTAACTTTATGTCTGGTGGAGACAGAAGAGCAAATGACAAGGTTACTTGGTGGCCATGAGTTTTCTGTTTGCCCTGATTTATTATTAATGAGATAGCATTATAAACAATGGGATAATAAAGGGAGAGCAGCACTCCTGGCCATTTTACTTATTCATTTTAGTTCATTTTAGTCATGAACTTCTCCTCTGCTGCCATTTGTAGGATGTTAAGAGCTATATCGGTGGGATGCTGACCTATTCAGCAAGGTGTGGGAAGCTCTTTGATTATCTTGGACACCATGGAAGCCCTCTAGCCTTACTTTCCCCTTCACAATGCAGTGTGATTAGTTGAGGAAAAATGTCCATATTTAGTCCTGCCAAGTATAACCTAGCTGTGGGCATTAGGCATCTTTCCCAACAACTCTGGGAAGTAACATTGCCTCTGCCTGCCCTGATAAGAATGGTACCAGGTGGACCTCCCCTCCGTATATGATATAAGTGTGACTTCATATTTATGTAAATGACACCTGTTGGGTACTAGAAGCCTTTTCCGGTTACTTAGGAAGGAAATTCCCACCCACCCCCAAGCCAGCCCTTTATGTGCATTATAAGATCCTAGAGGCTTTCAGGTACAGGACAAAATGGTGCCAACACTGGCCCCACAGCTACCCCTCCAAGCTATTAGCCTGGATGCTGTTTTCTTGAGGCACAGGGTGCAGGTTACTCTCCACCCCCTTTTAAAGCGAAGGTGTGCTTTTGTCATCTAGTGACTCAGACAGTGTAAGTTTATAGTTTTTGTATGCAAAAACATTGGTCAGGGCCCCATACAAAAAGTACAAGTAAAGGGGCTTGCATCCCTAGAGGTCTAAACACCAAGATCTGTTTCTCTGGTGACCATGGGTGGAAGTTAGATACGCAGTGGTCCAGAGGCTGTGCTTGATACTTCCAGGCACTGCACTACTCTGTGTGCCATGTCCTACAGCCCACCTCAGAGCTGTTGTCACAGAAGATTCAGGTTTCCTGGCAAACCAAAGCTTTGTGCACTTCGCAGAAGATACGATGCCATACCATTTGTCTCCAGAGGTTATTTCGGCTCACTCCTGTATCTAATTATGAAAAACTACTTTTATGACTAAATATGTGACTTTTTCACACCAGCAGTGAGATCCTGCCCAACATGAATTGTTATCATGGCATCTAGAATTACAGGAATGCCAATCCATGAGAATGTCACTATTGTGCAGAGTATCATTCGTACAGGTCACATTGGAGTGCTTGGGTCTCAGTACTACTACCATGCTCAAATGCTGGGGTTGGGCTATGTGTTGAGGTCATGACACCTATATTCTGGTGGTTTGGACCTCTTTGGCTAAGGTATTGATGGCTACTCTTCAAAAGTATTCCCATCAGCCAGTGTGGTCATGTCAAGAACTGCCGTCATTGATTTTTGAACTCAAAGAATCTTTCTGGTACCCAAAACTCAAATGAACAACAAGAAATGCAGTTAAGAAGTCACTGCTAACTTTCCAAACACCCAGATACTTGATCCTATAGCTACTTGATATCTAGAAGATCAGTTGAACTAGAAACATATGTGTAAATATGGAGCTGGAGAGATGCCCCACTCTTCAAGAGCACTGGCTGCTCTTCCAGAAATCCTGGCTCTGGTTCCCAGCACCCATATGGGTGATCACAAGAGTCTGTAACTCCAGTTCCAGGGGAATCCAACACCCTCTATGGATAGCACAGGTATCAACATGCAAGTGGTGCGCAGGCATACATGAAAGCAGAACACTCATACACATAAAAAATGAACATATACTCAAATGTGAATGATCTTTGGAGGTCTAGTCTTCATCTTCTTCTGCCTTTCCTCCCTTTAATCCTCCATTCATGGTTTTCTTGTTCTTTGATACTAGAAATTGAACCCAGGGCTTCATTTACTTTAGGCAAGTGGTTTGTTGCTGAATTATATCCCCAGCCTATTTTGGTTTTTGACATGCATCCTAGTGTATCGTCTAGCTGGCTCAAACTTTGAAGGATTCTTCATGCATCCCCCAAAGCACTAGCCTACCGCTGCCATGAACTATAGAAGCCTGGTTCTTTTTCTATATGGTATACATTATTTTTTTTTTTTTAAAGAAAGGGGAAATCCAGGTTCTTATAAGAGCTCTTCTCGTGTCAGTGCAAGTCTTGGTAAGGAAAACAAAGCCTCTTTACATATTCCAAACATAGAGGACTCATATGTGGGGTGCTGAAAGTTTCCTGCACTTTCCACAGGGCTGGAGTGTGGATCACAGGAACATTCTTCCACATCCAGAGCTCTCCAGCCCAGGTACCAAGCATGGCTCTCTGTAGCCCCAGGGCCCAGGTGCCTGTAGGAAGTGTTGTTGGCTGTCTTGGTAGCAGCATCACTGTAGGCGACCCTTATGGGCACAGGCATGTGGAGACCTCTCCAGCAGTCCTCTGACTTGGTGACCACTATATCTGTTTACAACTTTCCTACAGGCAGTTCGTCCTTCTTGGATCTATAAGGTTCCTTTCTTTTCAGTCTGACAGATCAAGTGGAAGAAAGGGATCTGGAGATACAGAAGACCTTGGAGTGAGTGCCAGGGGCATGGAAGGACCACAGAGCAGCACACTCAGGGCCTTCATTATTTTTGGAAATTAATCTAGATTTAAAGCTATGCTTTAGCCAATGCTTTGTGTTCCAAAGGAAAGTGAACCTGTGGAATAAAGCAGCCTGTCAACTAGACAGGGGTTGGGGGTGGGGATCCAGGAAGTCCAACACCAGCCATCAGGAGTCAGGGAGGAAGCCTTGATGAGCTGCTTCATCTGATGAGGACCCAACACATTGGGTCTGCTTGCTCTCTTCCACTCAGCCCAGCATCTGCCAGAAACAGGAAACAACAATCATTTTCCTTATCCTTGTAAGCTCTTATTTGAAGAAAGGTCAGGACCCTTAAATGGACCTGTTAGTGGACTGAAATTCCATGAGAAGTTGCTCAAGTAAAAAGAATTTGTGGCTGTCTCAGCATGCAACCCAACGTCCTGGAGCTGCAATGTTGTGATGGGTCAGTGTTTCATATGGAGGAAGCTCTTTTTCATTTTAATCATTTCATTTATTTACATTCCAGTCCTTGCCTCCTTTCCTGGTCCTCCCTCCCACAGGTCCTCATCCAGTTCCTTCTCCACCTTGCCTCCAAGAGGGTACTTCCCTCCATTCTCCGTCAGGCCTCCCCCTTCCCTGGAGCCTCAAGGCTCTCGAGGATTGGGCACATCTTCTCCACCTGAAGCCAGACAAGGCAGTCCTCTGCCAGGGACCTCTGAGCAACCTATGAATGCTGCCTTGTTGGTGGTTCAGTCTCTGGGAGCTCCCTGGGGTCTAGGTTAGTTGAGACTGTTGGTCTTGCTATGAGGTTGCTTTCCCCTTCAGCTTCTTCAGTCATACGGTTGGGTATATTGGTCTCTGTCTCAGTCAGCTGCTGGTAGTGTCTCTCAGAAGACAGCCATGCCAGTAAGTAGATCATAACATCAGTAATAGTGTCAGGCCTTGGTACCCCCTCCACCACCCCATGAGATGGATCCCAAGTTGGGTTGGTCATTGGACTGCCTTTCCTTCAGTTTCTTCTCCATTTTTATCCCTGCAGTTCTCTTAGGCAGGAACAATTCTGGGTCAAAAATTTTGTGGGTTGGTAACCCTGTCCCTCTACTTGAGGCCCTGTCTATCTACTGGAGGTGGACTATTTGAATTGCCTCTCCCCATTGTTGGACATTTTGGCTAATGTCTCCTCTATTGGGTCCTGAGAGTCTCTCACCTCTGGGGTACTTTCTCAAGGGTCTCCCCACCTCTCACCCCCTGAGGCTGAATGTTTCATTCATTCTCCTGGCCCCATGGGCTTCTCTCTTGTCCTCCTCCATAATATCCAAAATATATAAAGAATTCAAGAAGTTAACCTCCAAAAAATCAAAAACCCAATTAAAGAAATGGGATACAGCGCTAAAAAGATAATTTACAACAGAAGAATCTCGAATGGCTGAAAAGCCCTTAAAGAAATGTTCAAAATCCTTAGTTATCAGAGAAATGCAAATGAAAACAACCCTGATATTCCACCATACACCAATCAGAATGGCAAAGATCAAACTCAAGTGACAGCACATGTTGGTGAGGATGTGGAGAAAGAGGAACACTCCTCCATTGCTGGTGAAATTGCAATCTGGTACAACCACTCTAAAAATCAATCTGGCAGTTCCTCAGAAAATTGGAAATAGTTCTACATAAAGACCCAGCTATACCACTCTTGGGTATATAACTAAAAGATGCTCCACCATACCACAAGGACATGTGGTCCACCATGTTCATAGCAGTCTTATTTGTAATAGCTAGAAACTGGAAACAACCCAGATGTCCCTCAACCGAAGAATGGACACAGAAAATGTAGTTCATTTACACAGTGGAATACTATTCAGCTATTAAGAACAAAGACATCATGAATTTTTCAGGCAGATTGATGGAACTAGAAAATATTCCAGACCCAAAAGGACATGCATGCTACATACTTACTGATAAGTGGGTATTAGCCAAAATGAGTGAAAACAGTACAGGACACCTAGGATACAAATGATAGAGCATAAGAAGTGTAACAAATACAAAGGTCCAAGTGAGGCGGCTTCAGTTCCACTTAGAAGGAGGAAGTAAATAATCACAGGAGGCATAGGGTGGGAGGGAGGAGGGGAGGGAGAAAGGGAACAGGATTGGGGAATGTTCTTTTAAATACTATTTATTGTTAATATTGTTATTGTTGGTGGTAATGGTAGTGGGGTGTGTGTATGTGTGTGTGTTTGTGTGTGTGCATGTGTTTATGTGTGTTAGTGTAGGTGCATACATGCCACAGTACACTTGTGGAGTTCAGAGGACAACTGTGTAATATGAAGTCTCTTTTTCCCTGGGGTTGGTCTCAGATCAGGTTTCCATGTCAAATGCTTTTTACCTCCTGAAACGTTTTGTCAGACCAGCCTTTTAATTTTAATTTTTTTTCATGAACAAAAGGATTTGTTTTGTCTCAGAATGAATTCATGTGAGATCTGCCCTTTTAAGCTATTCACCTGCGTGCTTCTTAGGGAAATATGGAGAGAAGGCAGTCATTTCCAAATTCTCTTCCTGGACGTTGGTCACCATCCACCTACCGTGCAATGGTGGGAAGTGGGATGTTGTTTCCTCTATTCTTGTTGTGAAAGTGATAGATTTGTTTCAATTCTATCTTCCCATCTTACTTCCTAATAATAACTTTTGTTCCATATTATATATCCATAAAGTCATATCTAACTTCAAATCTCAGCCAAAGAAACCCCAGAAAGCAAAATACCTGTAAGTTCAAAGTTTTTTTCAAGAACTGGCTGATCTTTTCCCACAACAGCTTGCTTCCACTATACATTGGCTCACACATCCAATTCAGAATCTTAAACTTGTTCTTTCTAGTTCTCTATGGAGAAAGACTTCTTCTCACTCAATAAATGGCCAAAGGAGCAGGTCCATTCAAGTCTGTGCCAATTCAGGATGACTTTGCTCTTACAGAGGTTTGCTAAGACCGTGTCTCCACACTGCCATAAGCCAGAGAAGTCTTTTGCCCCCTTTAGTGGCCACGTGGACCGTAAAGTACTGGTAGAAGCAGCTGTACTTCTATTGGGCTATGGATATGCTTGGTTTATGAGCTGCTCTTGCTGTTGACTCAGTGCAGTTAGAAGGGTGTGCATGACTTTTCTGCTCTGATGTCATCTTTCTCGAGTCCCTAGAGAAAGACGTGCCTCTGGCCCCTGTGGGATGTTCTCTGTGTGTCACCTACCACCTTGGTAGAGAAGGTGTGATGGAGAATGAGTTCTGCCCATGGAAAGGGACTTGTTCTTGTGTAAGGTGAAATCCGTATGACTCATTCACACTTCCTTCAGGGTTACGTCTGGATCTCACCGATGTGTTTGAGTGGCAGTATTCCTGAGTGGAAAGAGTTTGGTCTTGCTGGCCCTGGGATTTGTTGCTGACCTGTTGTGACGTGTGCATTTATCCTCAGTGCCTACACCTGTGTTCAGAACGGGACAAGCATTACCCACAGCATCATGGTGATGGACTAAACCTAAGTGATGGATAGTTGGCCGTTTGAGGGCTCCTCCTCTGGAGGTCAGATATCTGACCTTTAAAATGTGCATCTCTAATGAGCATGAATAAACCTTTCGCATCATTATTCCTTAAACACGGAGCTTGATGTAACAGCAATTGCTTTGTAGCCACTATCACAAGCTATCTAACCATGAAAGTAGTGGAGGGCTGTGCACAGGTTGCATGCAATAGCACTATGTTAAAGAAAAGACCTGCGCATCCTTGTTTGCTCTCAGTGGAGTCTCCTGAAATTGATTCCCTGTAGACACCAAAGGATGTGCATGCAAATCTTTTAAACTGTAAAGTGAAGTGCCATTTTTTTTCTCTAATATTTTTTTAAGAGTTTTTCCTGGTCATGCTTTTGTTCTTGTGAAATTTTGCATGCAAAATCTGGCTATTGATAGATTAGAAATGTCATGTTTTTATTTGAGGCATATTTTATTTGTTTCATATTTCTTCTCTGAACAAATGCGTAGCTCATGAATACTAACTATTCACTGGATACAGATGGCACAAGAACTTTCTCTAAGTGATTCTAGGGATAGACAGTTCCTATAGCCTTTAGCAAGTGAACCTTCTAATTTCATCAGAGCAAATTGTAATCCCTCTAGCTGCATTGTCTGTCTGGAGCCTAAGAAGAGCCTCCCAGATCTAAGGTGCTGAAGGTTTAGATTGAGTTGATAGAAAAAGTTTACTAAAGCCCATTGTTTGATGAAGTCATTGTCAGACAGGGCTTTCAGGGCTTATAAATGAGCAGAAGACATTGACCTATGAGTACTGGAGTTTCATGTCAGGTGGTGGGTTTGAATGTGGTGGTGTGTTATGAGAAGATTCTACTAGCTGAAATGTATTTCTAAGACAGACTAGCATTCTATATTCATCAACCTGCATCAAGAATGATGCTCCCACGTTTAAATCAGTTTAGACTAGTTCACTTATGATCTGTATGCTAAAGGAATAAGTTTGATCTTCAAGGCGACTTCCAACCCAAACACCAGTTGTCAAATGGAATGTGGGCCAATATTGGTTTGTAGGTTTGTGGATGGTAGCTGTGATCTTTTGTTTACAGCCTTCTGAGACAGAACCAAATGCAGGTTAAAGAAAATGGGTGAATTAATTATTACTTCTTCAACCATTGCAATGTTCAGGCATCTAGATTTCACGTTTCTCCCTTCCTTGGCTCTATTTTCTTCTGCATTCTTCTTCTTTATGAAGCCATTTCTTGCCAAATGGCAACACAAAGAGGTCATTAATAGGCAGATTGGTGATTCCTATAAAGAGTATTTATCTTTTGTATTGCTCTGCTGACAACCTGGAGTGGACATTTTATGGCTCTTCTGGGACCCCTGTGCCAACCATTATACTTGTGAAGGGTCCGAATTGCTGAGTGAGGTCAAACCTAGGGCATCAACTCTGGTGTCCACTCCCAAATTTTAGATCTCGAGGGAAGAGACCCGCTAAGAGAAGAAGTTGAAGGTGTGCGATGGGTTCACACTACTTATGATCTTAGTGATTTGCAGCATCAAGGTTGATTTATTACCTCCTCTACTTGTCTGTGGCAACATGGATGAAGCCCTGTTGTGAAGCCTCTTTGTGGAAGATGGGATGAATGATAGGCAGTATGCCATTGAGCCCTTTCAGAGAAGAGCAAGCTGCCAACCACACTGTAGTGCTGAAAACTGGATTGCCCTGTGCTAGGAGGGCTGAGTGTGTGTGTGTGTGTGTGTGTGTGTGTGTGTGTGTGTTTATGTGGTGGTTATAGCTGTGAGCAATAACAATAATCGTACCTCCAAAGTGTTTGCCAACAATGTGATTGTCGAAATACTCAAGCAATCTGTCAGAAGTTCTCCCATTACTGCCAGAGGCATTGCTCTTGGGGATGGCGGACACACAGCAGGTTCTGCTTCATCACACTCCCTATCACATCTATTGTGTGAGGCAGAGGGGACAAAGATTCAGTGGGTTGTGTTGAGCTGTGACAGGTGACGGCATATGGATTCCTGAGCAACTCTAGGCAGAGTGAGAAGCTTGCAGGAGAGAAGACTACGTCTCTTAATCTTACATGTATCAGAGCTTTCAGAACCAAGAGGGACATGATGAATCTTATGAAACTGATACTTAGGATTAGGGCTAGGTGGTCAGACCAAAAGCAGAGAGATGTGGCCTTAATCAAAGAAGATGCTTCTTATTAGTTGAAGCTATGGATACCTCAGGGATATTAGAGGTGTGTGATGGGTAGAAGGGGTTTTAGGGATAACATGGATAGATGAAAAGCTGAGGCTTTTTAGGGACTAGGACTCTTGGGGTTGGATTCTTACTAATAAGTTCATAGCTATACAAGGGTAAAAACAAAGGATGCTGTAGAATTTGTGCTTGTTACTATGAAGTCTGTGCCCCGAGCTCATCTGTGAGCCTTTACTCCAGACCTCAGTTCTGAGTTTGCTGCTTCTTGAACTGACTTAGAAGCCACAAGTCTCCAGAGCTCCTCCCTTGGAAAGGAGTAGTGAAGGGGGGAAGACTTTACATAGGATGAATGTTTGCTGAAAAAATCCCTTTCAACGCTGAGAAACACTGACACTGCTTTTTCCATCAGATCACGGCCATTTGAATTTTTAAAAATTCCCTAGGTAGGTACTGTGCAATAGAACATCAACAAAAGCAACAAGATGATGGCTTTGAGGGTAGCTGTTGGAACATGCCTGTTGTAGATTAGGGTTTAGAGACTTCTAAGACTGATGGGACTGGCTCGTTTACCTCCTTGGTTGACTCCAAAGTCAGTCTAAATGCTGGAAGTGGAGTTATGACAGAAGGTTGTTAGCCACCATGTGGGTGCTGGGAAATGAAATCACCAGTGAGTCATCTCTTTACCCATGATTCATATCCAGAGTAGCTTAATTTGCTTAACTGATTTATTGATTGTGGGGTTTGGCTTTCTTCTTCTTCTTCTTCTTCTTCTTCTTCTTCTTCTTCTTCTTCTTCTTCTTCTTCTTCTTCTTCTTCCTCTTCCTCTTCCTCTTCCTCTTCCTCTTCCTCTTCCTCCTCCTCTTCTTCTTCCTCTTTCTCCTCCTCCCCTCCCCCTTTTCCTCTTCCCCTCTTCCTCCTCTTCCTCCTCTTCCTTCTTCTCTTCCTCTTCACTCTCCCCTTCCTCCTCTTCCTCACCTTCCTCCTTCTCTTTCTCTTCCTCTTCCCCCTCCCCTCCCTCCTCCTCCTCCTCCTCCTCCTTCTTCTTCATAAAAAGACATTGTCTACCTGTATAGCTCATAGCCCAGGCTAGCCTGTAGCTTAAGATCATCCTGCCTCTGGCTTCTGAGCCCTGAGAACAAAGTCTTAAGCCAACATAATCCTCTAGAACATTTCGTCTTAGGGCTATCGAGAAGCATCAGTGAATGCAAAGTTGCACTGCCAAGCTTGACACCTCAAGTTTGATCCCTGAGACCCACAAAGTAGAAGGGGAAACCAGGCTCATAATAGTTGTCTTCTAACCTCTGTTAGCACTCTCCCCCTCTCCACCCAAAATAAAACATTTTACAAAATCGAGTTTTGTTTTAAATATCAAATAGAATTTTGTAAAGAATAATAATAATGAAACGTGCAGGGTCCATTTGCTCAAAACCTTCTACTGTTAAACAAGATACAATCTCAAATTTAAAAATTTGCATTTATAGTATTAGACATAAAATAGTATTATTTTATAATAATACCATTGTTTGTATGAAATGGTATAAAAAATGAACTTTATAAAAGCAACTGAAGAGACCCTTATTTATTTCTGCTCTCAGCCTCCCTATCCTCTGGGAGCATGCCATGGGCCAGTGTGAGTCCTGTGTGAGGACTTACATATCGTTTCAGTCTCTGGGTAACCTTGCTGAGTCCCTGGACTCTTGAGATTAGAAGTTTTCAGGAATACTCATGAGGACTTGAGAGTGTTAGCCAAGGGTTTGGGATGGTTCATTCAGGGCACCAGGGATCAACTTGAGTGAGATAGATGTGGAATAGAGTAGGCTTCCATTTATCTGGGTAAGGCTTACGAAGGGTCTGAACTCTGCTTTGAATCTAGCAGCCTCTAGGGCATACTGCACCTCCCATGGGAATACCTCCCCACCTGCCTTGTCTTCCTTCTTTGCTGGATGACCTCAGTTCTGAAGCCTGCTGAGAGCATGGCCTGAGAAGGAGTCTAAGTGTGTATCATGGGGCAGAGTGCAATGCCTCTCGGCATGGCGAGAACTGCAGTTCTTACTGGGCAGGCAGGCTTTTACCTTGTGGTTGACCTCCTTTTGGCCCTGGCTGAGCTTCCGTGCTGTCATCCTCTTAATCCTCAATTAGTTACATGACTTTTGACTTCATTCCTTGAACATTTTTTTTGTGATAATTAATTCCATTGCTTTTTAAAACGCTTTCAAGTGGGAGGAAAAAAAATCAAATGGTATAATTTGTTGAAACCAATTATTTTAGTAAAAGAATCAAATGATTGTGGATTCAGGGCAATGGACCTATTCAATTAAAAACCTCATTCTATGCATAATTTGCAGAAAACCTCTTCCTGCTCTAAATGTCTTCCCCACTACTCTCTGCAGAGCATGACACAGCTTCATATCTATTTATTAAGACGGCAGGATCAACATAGTATAACGTCAGCTTCCTTTCCATCTGTAATTATACAGAGGGAACTGTGCAGATGTAATTGCTTCCTTGCTTTTTAAAATACCCTAACTTAATATAAAAACAACAGACATGTATAGAGATTGTCGCTCTTACTGCAAATGAAAATAAACCTTACTACAAATAAAACTGAAAATTAAAAATGCCACAACTTCTCTGCTGTCAGAAAATAAATAGCAAAAATCAGTGGACTGAGTTGGTATTTGACAAGGGGATTTTCTTTCTCATTTTTATTTCTTTTTATTAGGTTTTTAATTAGCACACAAAGTAATGTTTTTCAATATGATATTTGCCAAAACTTCTGTATGAAGCGTGTGTTTTCTGACTGTTTTTGGAGGGGAATGTGGTGTTTTTCTATTAAAATGTAAAAATATGTCCATTTTATGATGCAGTAGGAGGCTGACCAGCAGATATAAACACAGGTGTGAGATATGATCATAAGACTGTTGAGTGCAGGACTCAAAACAGGCTAGTGAAATGTCAGGCCAGGCATCATAGGAGACTGGTTAAATAAATCATAGGACATATGGAAACTACTCAGTCTTTTAAAATAATATATAAACACACCACACACACACACACACACACACACAGAGAGAGAGAGAGAGAGAGAGAGAGAGAGAGAGAGAGGCTTCCTGAAAGTACACATCAAACTGCTTGCAATGTGATTTTACTCTTGCCCAGGGAACCTGACTTAGAAGGCTTTACACTGAAATTCAAGTTAAGGACTAATAGAGAACAGAATAAATGTTGAGTGTGGGGAAACACTCTTGTGTGAAATTTCGATTTTGGAAATTTAGAAGAGAATATGGATTAGTTTGTAAGAAAAAAATCTGAAAAGTGAAAAATAAGGGGGAAACTTGGGAAGGAATAGAAGGCTATAATTCTAATATCCATGTATGTCTATTAGTAACATTTTGAGATTCTAAATGTGTGTGTGTGTGTGTGTGTGTGTGTGTGTGTATGAGAGAGAGAGAGAGAGAGAGAGAGAGAGAGAGAGAGAGAGAGAGAGAGAGAACCTTGTCAAAATTAAACCCTATACTAGTACTTTGGAAAAATACATAACAATTTCTCTGTGGTAATCTACCATTGATCACTGTGATATTCATTAGTCTACATTGTTGGATATTAGCTTGCTCACAATTTTTAAGTGTTGTAGTTAATGCTGAGATTAACATTCTTTGTACATGATCTTTACCATTGTCTCTGCTAATTCCTTAAAATGGACTTCCAGGAGCTCATATACAGGATGATAGTTTCATAATGACTTCATTCTTGTGATATAGCTATCACACCATTATCAATATATATTAATTAAAATTAGTATGGTGTTAAGATCATCACAGAAGTCTAGGGGGTGCAGAAACAAGAGTAGTATGTTTCTCCTTTCTTGCCTACAAATAAGGAAGAACATGGAGATGCAGAAAACAGCCAGGTGGCTTTTGCCTTGGTTCTATCTGTCTGCCGTGCAAGGGTTTCAGTGCACTTAACTAGATTAATGAAAAAACAATAAGAATATGGTGTTAAAGGGACTGAAGTAGATTCGCGATGGAAAGAAAATACATAAAAAACCATTGGGTGATGGTGATTTATTCTGTGGTGGGGTGTGAGAGTCCTTCCTATGAAGCTTCCAGTCTCTCTACACTGTGCATCATGTGTGGTCACACCCTGTGCTTGCTTGGCGGAGGACTGGCACCTCAGGAGTACCAGTGATGTGGTTCAGGTGCCTCTGGGCCCAGTTCACCTTGTCTGTAAGGACCAGACCAGGCTGCATACACTGCTCTGTTGTGGCTCCCAGCCACCCTCCTTGGCTGCCACAGTGAACAAACTGCTAAGAATAACATTCCTAAAAGGTGTGCTCTGAATAGTTTAATGAGCATTGAAATTTCACTTCTAAGTTGCATACAAGTCTGGAGTTTTTGCTCCAAACATTAAAAAAATGTGGTGATGCTGGTGCAGCAGCTGTTCTTTCCTTGTGGGCGGACATTGGTGGAGCTAGTTTGCTGACCCATGGCCCTATAAAATGGAGTGGGGACGGTTTGAACGTGAGGAATATATTTGTCTCATATATAAAAGAACTATCTTGTGCTGAAGCCAGACATCGAGTTACTTCCATCTCGTAGTGTCTTACCTTAGAGAAATGAAGTGAGCAAAGACCTTGGTTGGTTTGGATACTAAAACATTTCTGTCACAGTTGCAGTCCACTCTCCTTGCCAGCTCCTCTCTGCTGGTAGAGGTTACAGATCCTGGGACTGGAATCTGGAAGGTCAGGCTTTTCTGAGTTTTTTTAGGGTGGAATCCACGAAGAAGGGGGCTTCCAATGGCTTTGTCATCTTCCTGAGCTCCATAGGCAACTCGATGTTCTCAGCCGTGCCGCTTTACTCTTCCCTTGCTCAGTTTGGTGATGTGTCTTGTCTGAAAGATAGAAGGGATGTCCATGTGGTGGAGCTGATATAGCTAAAGGAGAGAAAAGAAAGTATAGATATGAGAAATTCAAAGGTTTTGCTTCTCAGGGAAATCCTTTCTAGAAAGGAACCTTATAGAAAGGGTCCCTGTATCACAGGGATCCTTAATAAAGGTTGCACTAAGACAATGGAGCAGGCAATTTTCTCTGGTGACTCTTGGGTGTGATACCCAGAGTCAGACCCTTGTGTGTTCCTTCCTGTGCCTGCAGCCTTTGGGTTCAGCCTTCACAACAAGCAAATAGCACAGATGCTAATGGACTGCCCCCCCCCCTTTTTAAAACATAGACACCCAAGGCCTGTGGACAGCAGAGTTGTGTGGCTCTCAGTTGAGGTTTCTTTCCTTGAGGACCCTGTTGGGGCTATGCACTGCTGTGAGCGTGCTGTGGGAAGTGACTGTGGCTGGGCTTAGGATGGAGCCATTTCAGGACAGTCTGTGTGCTCCTCCTCTCCTTCCAGGCAGTGGAGCACAGAGTCAAAGCCACACTGCACCCAAAGCCTTTCATCCAGCACTGACACAAGAAAGGCTTCTCAGTGTTAGACTTGGAAGAGGTAACAATTCTCCCTCATGGCGCCTGAACTTAGTTTATAATCTTCTACTTCAACTACCTACAAATAAACGAACAGCTGGAGGAGAGTATTATTTTTGGATTTCAAGGAGACCAGTGAGGGAAGAGGAGGCCAATTCATTCCACCACCCCCTCATCTACTGCTAGGCTACTTAGATAAACCCTTCCCAGTGGGTCTCGATTTAGGATTCATGAGTTCCATGGAGGGGGTTCAAGTGGAGGCTATCCAGCTTTAGAAACCACAAAACAGGTTGTGCCTATTTCTTTCTCGTTCGCGGCTCTTTCTTGGTCTGAATAAAACAATTTTTATTCATAAGCTATGAATTTCCTACGGCTCACACGTTGTTCAGAAATATTGTTGGCCACACGAATTAACTCTGAAGACAGAAGGTGGAAAAGGACTAGGACCTGGGCTCTAGTTTGGCCTGGATCAGGGTGAGTTGCTTCCATTTGCGGAAGGTCATTGGCCTCACATTAAAACTGAAAGCTAGGTTTCCAGTACAAGGCATAGGATTTTCCTTCTGGTTGAGTGGGTAGCGGGCAAACCACAAAGCCAGAACCCTACACAAAGAACTGCAGACAACTAAGGAATGCTGAGAGTGGGAGAAGTAGGCTCTCCAGAAAGCACACCAATCTGGCCATCCAATACCAAGTGGTCAGCCCTGAAAACATACATGCTAGCAAAATTGTACAGATCAACAGGTTACTTTTAGGAATGTATATGTATGTGTCTGTGTCTGTATCTGTATATGTATATACACATACATACATGCATACATACATACATATATACATACAGTGGCTTAGGATTTTCCTTTGGACACGGTTTTTTACACTGCTTGGAAGAAGATGACAAATACACAGATCATCCTGAAATGGCTCAGTTCTAAGGCCAGTCAGCCACAGTTACTTCCCATAGCAGGCTCCCAGCAAAGCGTAGCCCCGACAGTATATACCAATTAATGGAAAAAGAGGCCATGAGTTTGAAAAAGGAGCCAGGTCAGGACAGGGGTAGAGTTTTTCCTCGTTCAGATACTCCACAATACCAAAGCCCAGAATCATGGAGATTTTCCTTCAAAGTAGCTCCAGCCATCATTTGACAAGGGATGGGCATTATTTTTTTTAATTTCTCATAGGATTAAAGACAAATAAAAGGAAGGAAGCCAATGTCTAGATGTCAACTTTATACTTTTATTTCTGATCTCCATGTGGAAGGCAGATGGTTTACTCTTTCATGAGTCCCAGCAGGTTAGCTGACTCCACGTGGCAAACACCCATCATAGGGACGCATATCATATCTCTTCCTCATGCAAGAGGAGGTTTTGGGTGGTGTGGTGAGCATTGGTACTGGTCCCCAAGTTGGAAGTAGTGTAGTATTGGTGTCACATGAACCGTGGGTCTGAGATCCAGATTTTCAGAAGCATATAAGAACTGGTAAGGTCCTCATGGGCTCTTAACCTGGACATGCCTGTGTCTCACGGGATATTTGATTAAGTGCTTCTAAATTTGTAGGCTAATGTTTACAAGGCAGAAATATTTTGATCCCAGCAATACTTAAAGATGTTTTATGATTTATGCAGAATAATCAGTTCTTTATCTAGAGAACATGCTTTGCTCACCTTCACGTACTGAGCCTGGAGAAGATTGTGATGTGGCCTGATAATGCTAAAGACTAAAGCATTTCCTTCTAAGATAGTTCAAGATGTTACGTGAACAGACTGGCTGCCAGGGAAAATTCGATCTTTTGACTTCTTAGAATCTGGGAAGGAAAACTTTTATAGAAGACTCCATCCAGAATGCCCATCATACGACCTCTTCAGTACAACCTGTTCTCTTCTTGGTGGCTTTTCACAGTCTGAAACTGATGACAAATGCATGAAATAATATTTAGTTATTGTTTATTCAATTAATGGTGAACACTGGCAGAAAGTGCTTTTACTTAGCTCTCCTTTCCATGGCCTGCTCTATCCTTCCCTTTCCTTCCCTTCCCTCCCCTCCCTTCCCCTCCCATCCCCACCCCACGTCTCCCCTCCCCCTCCTGTCTTGCCCTCCCCACTCCTGTCCTGCCCTCCCCTTTTCTGTCCTGCCCTGCCTTTCTCTTTCTTTTCTTCCTCCCTTTTTTCTCCCTTCTCTCCCTCCCTCCCTTCCTCCTTTTCTTCTTTCCTTTCTGGTTAGGCCTTGTGGAGCTGGGCCTCACTATATATAACACGCTGACCTTTAACTACAAAAGCCCGCGAAAGCTTGTGCTGGAGTCACAAGTGTGTGCTTATGAAATGACTTTAGTACTCTCTCAAGATTACTTATCATGATCAAAGTTTGTCATAGGGAGCGTGTTGGTTATACTAGCTCATCCTCTAAGTTAACTGCTCTCTCTTAGGAGGCTCAGGGCTTTTGTAAACGTGAGACACCTAACAATCTACTCCCAATATGGGTCAGTGTTATCAGTAGTGGATCTGGTTGTTTGAATGACACTAGACTTCTTAGGCTCCTATATATTTGGTTCCAAGCCAGTGAACTTTTAAAGGAACGATTAGGAGGTGTGGCCTTGTTGGACCAGTTGTGTCAGTAGGGGTGGGATTCTGAGGTTTTGGAGGCTCATGACAGGCCTAGTCTCTGCTTGTTGACTTTAGATCAGATGTCAGCTCTCAGCTACTGCTCAGTGCCTTGCCTGTCTGCTGCCATTCTTCCCACCATGGTGGTCAACCCTCTGAAACTGTAAGCAAGCCCAATCCTTTCTCTCATAAATTGCCTTGAATATGGTGTCTCTTCACAGGAAGAAAATGGTAACTAAGCAGTGGTCAAACTATTAAATCCACAAAGCTGCCAGAAACCATTTGGTTTGAAAATTATTTGATAAATTCTCACTGGCTTGCTCACTGTCCTGGGCCAGTAAGGTGGATTTGGTTAAAAGGAAAACTTATTCACATAGACAACATTTTTTTTTGAACAGATTTGACAGGGAGAAGCCTTAGATTTGAGGTCTGTTATTCCCTTAGTACACAGTAACACTGATACTGTAGGTGGAAGGGTAGGGCTCTGGGGACCACATTGCTCAGCTTTGACCCCTGTCATACGTAACCTATTGAAAAGCAGGACTAAGTCTCATTTCTTAACCTCTTTCCTGGCCTTAGAAAGTCAGTTCGGTTTCTTCTAAGTTCAATTCCAATTGTCCTTCCTAGTTACATTTATTCTTGGTTTGGTTAAATATTTTTTTTTTCCTTCATGGAAACTAATAACAAACTTAAATTAAGGATTCTCTTCCTGGCTCTGAAAATAATTATGTTAATTCTAGAGAATACCAATCTAGGCCCAGCTCAATAAATACATAATGCAAATCGATTGTCTTTGTGCAGTGAACTGGGTGACAACAGCGGGTGTTTTAAAGTGTCCTTAGTCTTGCTTTTATCAAATATCTTAACAAAACTGAATCGCATGCTATAGAGTGTTTTGTAACTTGCCGAATTTGCTGAACAACTTGTTTGTAAGTATCCTAACCTCATCTCATGTGGATGCTTAGTGTGCCACAGCATGGTCTCCTGGATGGTCCCTGTGGTCACTTCTGGGTCGTCGTCTCTATTACATGGTTGTTGTGATGATGTTTCCTTGATTATGCATGCTGCAATCACCATTCTCAAATCTGTCTCTATGCACCAGGTACCCAACACTCATGAAAGCTTCATATTAAGTGTCTTTCTGGGTGAAATAAAACCTTGAGTCAAAACATGTGTAAGAGTCCTCAATCACGATACTCACCATGCTTCACTATAGTAGCCCAGGGAGGCCATAAATCTACTTTTTACCTACATGAAACACTAAACTTTAGGTTTGGAAAGTGGAAGATAGTTATCTACATGGCATTCACATACTGATGGGGAAGCAAAGTTGTTTGATGGCTTGATGGTTGGGATTGCTGCCCCCAGACAGCTGAACAACTTGTTCATTGTCTGAGTACAATGAACCCTTCCCTGGTGCACACGGTGCACCAGCCCTGTGCAGGCATGCTCATGCCATCTTAATAACCTGCCCATATCTTTCTGTTGTCTCGTTTCTGTTTTGTAGATAACAGAATCAGAAACATTCCTGACAAATGAATTACTGCTAGATGATGTGTCTGTTAAACTATTTCTGCCTAGGAGTAATTTTTCCATGTAAAAATCAGTTGTCAATGACCAAACATACTATTCTGTAGTTTTGTTAATCTATCCGTTGGTTTAATAAAAAAAGACTTCTTCCATTTCAAACAGAGGCTAAAGGGATGGTATCCCATGCATGCCAGCACTAGCATCCTGGTCCCCAAAGCCTTCTCAACAGCACAGTTTTCCTTCTTTATGTAAATGCACAGTGCGCCCTTGCTCTCTCTTTCTTTAAAGAGTGATATGCCCTGGACCTACCCTGAGAGGAAGTGGGGGTGCACTTGTGAAACCCTGATTGGAAGATAAAGAGGTTGTGCTTCTATTTTTTGCCTGTATTTATACTTTTAACTTCTTTGGGCAGCTTGCCTAGAAGTAATTGACTTCCGTGCCCTCTCCTTTCCTGTGACTTCCCCACCCTTCAGGTCGGAAATAGATCTCCAAAGTATGTGCAAAATCTGGTCGGTGGATGTTGGAAAGCCATTAGATTCTGTCAAGTGGTGCCTCTTGCCTTGAGTGCTCTTTCTCATTTCCATTTCCAAGATGGAAGCCAAATATAAATAAGTAACTTCCTTCCTTTCCCTCCCCTCCCCCTCCCTTGCTCCCTTTCTTCATATGAGATTGATGCTACTTCTCACACCTCAGTCAAATGCGCTACTGCTGATGTGATCTCCAGCCCCTCATTATATTTACAAATCAGTTTTTGCTTCTCTCTCTCCTTCTCATCCTCATCTGTATCTCAGTCTCTTCTCTGCCACTCTTCTTCCTTGGCATTTACTCTGCTAGAGGAGATCTGTGGGCGGACCCCAAGAGGTCAGTGTTTCTGTTCCATCCATTCCAGGATAGCTCTGTGACCAAAGCTTGACAATGAGAGATCAGTGGTACCAAGGCACTGCAGCTGCTGAGCTATGTTAGAGCCCAAGGCCTCAGAACCAAGGTGTCAAGGCAGAGACGCTTTCTGCTAGCCCTTTTTCTCTCAAATAAGAACATGGGTTGGCTGGACCATACCATGAGGCCAGTTTCAGATTTCTTATTGTGACTTCTGTACACACTCCTGTAGTGAGGAGAGATGTTGGAAGGTTCTGTTATCTTTGTAGTGATTTCATTTTCCCTTGAGAGAACATCACTCATAGAGGGTTAGCTGGTTATTTTTATAGGACTGCTAATGGTCTTAATTTTAGTTAATTAAAAAATTTCATATAATATAATGTGATCATTATATTATATGAAATATAATATATATTTCCTCTTCCCCAACTCCTCCAAGATTCTTCTCACCTTCCCAGCCATCCAGCCCTAGTCCCTTTCTTTCTCTCTTTTAAAAACAAATGAACAAACAACCTAAAGAAATCAGAACTTTAAAACAGACATAAGAAACACACACACACACACACCCCAAAAAGCAAACTAACACAAAACCCCAAACTCATTAAAAAAAAACCCATAAAATTGGGAACTATAATATACAAGAAAAAGACCAATAAGTCAAAAACTGCCCAAACAAAGCAAAATGAAACAAAAAGTTCATACAAATACCACTGATTTTGTTTTGTGTTAGCCATCTACTATTGGGCATGGGGCCTACACTGAAGTGTGGTTAATATAACCAGTAGACTCCATTGGAGAAAACTATTTTTTCTTTTGCAAGCAGATGACCTTGGTTTTTAATCAGAGTTCAAGAATGTAGATGGGTCCTGGGAGGGATTGAACAGATCTGGGAGGGACTTCCCACTTTATACCCTGGAGAGCTGTAGGGAGTCTCCTTTTCCAACTTCTGAGGTCCCGTGAGAAGCATTCTTTATTCCCAGGGCACATTTGAGGACTTGTACATCCTTCTGCATCCATGTGCTGGCAGCTCAGTAACCCATGTGCTGTAGCTGGAGTGCACACAGAGTGTGTACAGATATGGCAGTCCATGGTGGAGGACTGTCAGCATACTGTAACTCAGTTCCATTCAGGGTTCATAAAATGGCTCAAAAGGTAAACGTGCTTGCTGTCAATCCCAATACCCTGGGTTTGAGCCCTAGGACCCACTCACATAGTAGAAGGAGAGAACTGACTCTTGCAATTTGTTTTCTGACCTTCACATGAGTACCATGATGTGCTCACATGTGCACACAACACTCGCACATACAATGAATGAATAAATGTTAAAAAATAATTAAACCATCCCGTTTAAAGAATTTGGCAGACAGATTATTGTATGCTATCTTTTACTCACTCTTCTCTGTGTCCCAGGATGGGAAGGCATTTTGGGAGCTTAGGTGGGTCCTTGGTAATTCAACTCAACAAGAGTAGCAATCACCACTTGGACTCTCATTTCTTGGGGGGAAGTAAATAATTTCTTTAGTTCAGTCATGTCTTTTCTATCAAAAATGTTTGAAATATACTGAAATGTACATTCTATGCTCTAGTTTTAGCTCAATGCAATGTTATTTCAAGTCTTCGTAGGTAATTAACTTCTCAGTTGTATTGATAAACATTCCAGGTTAGAGACAACGGAAAATGAATTGTACTGTGAGAGACAATAGCAGTAGTTGTCAACCATGATATTGCCGGAGTTATTATAGAACTATAACCCTAAGGTTCCTGACAAAGTAATATGAATTAAGCTTTAAGAGTTTCAGGAGCAATTACCAATGACCCATTGTTAGCCTGCCCTTTGGCTGTTCTGTTTAGCTTGTTCTAATTCTATATCCATCTAGTCAACATGGCTCTCTCTTTTCAGTTACTTGGTGTGAGTTTCTGTTAGGCTGAGTTTGCCTCTTTTATTTGTATCGAGAAAATATTATAATTGATAAAGAAAACAATGGATACATTGATTTTGTTAGGGATCAAGGATAAAAAAAAAACCCAATAGGGTACAGTAAAACTAATCAGGAAATTTAACCAGAGTGTGCCTCCCCCAGAGGGTGTTCTTAGCATGCCTTGCTGAGGTGAGGTATTATTGGCCAATATGGAAATCTGAGGAGTGGAAAGCCACAGGGAATTTTCTGAATTTCTCACTGGGCGAATGTGTTGCGTACTTCATTTCACCTAGATCCTCAAAACCAAGATTTTTAAGAAGGGTATCAAAGTGGGAGGTGTTTCTTACACTTCTGGAGCCAGGATTCTATTTCCTCGAATTTATTTCAGGGTTTTCTCTCCAACCATGGGGAAACAGGAGGAAAGTGAACACACCTTCCTTTCTTCTTCTTCTTCTTCTTCTTCTTCTTCTTCTTCTTCTTCTTCTTCTTCTTCTTCTTCTTCTTCTTCTTCTTCTTCTCTCTCTCTCTCTCTCTCTCTCTCTCTCTCTCTCTCTCTCTCTCTCTCTTTTTCTCCAGGTACTTATTGTTGGTAGAAACAAAGAGCCTGGGGCAATTTTGGGAAGTCTGTAGAGTTCTGTCCAAATCCTTGGGGGACCCAGGCAGAGAAGTGCTTCCCTGGGCATTTGGTATCCTGGTGGTGACATCTAGCAGGAGATGGCTCATATGGGAAACACAGGGGGCAGTAGCTCTCATAGGAAGACCAGGGGGGAAGCAGAAGTGAAGTCACAGAGCAGGAGACTCAAGCAGATGGCTGAGCCTCTGTTGTTGGAGGAGCAGAGAAAGATTGAGCGAGCATGAGAGAAGGAAGGAAAACAGCAGGAACCATCCTGGGTTCCATCTTGATTACTACACCTTGACCAAGATGCAGGAAGGGCTTCCTAGGGAGAAAGGTGACACGTTTACCTAGATAAATAGTAAAACATAAAACAGACGAAACCCTGCTGTAAAACTACTTACAGTAAGAAGATGTGCATGCTATCAAGAGTCAGATGAACGTATTTAGATTAGACAAAGCCCTGGTGCACAGGGGGGCAGAGTTGCCAAGGGGCATAAACATGCCCTGCAGAGGCTGGAGATGGCTGGGTGCCAGCACAGCTAAGCTCCAGTGGTACTCTGTCTCTATGTGGCACTGAAGGTCAGGCTGCAGTCAGTTGTGGCTGCCATCATCAAATTTCATAGACGAGTATCTCGTAAACAACAGATTTTTTTTTCTTCACAAACCTTTTGAAAATCTAAGGTCAAAGCACCCGAGCATTATCTATCTAATGAGGGCCTGTTTCCCAGTTCATAGATAGCATGCTCACATGGAGGAGCAAGAGAATGCTTCAGGGTGCTTCAGTGAGAGCAGTAGTCCCATCTAGGAGGGCTTCGTCTTTATAATCTAATAGGCCCTGCCCAATACTCCCTGTAAGACTATTATCACTGGAAGATTATGGTACAATATATGGATTTTGGAGGAGGGCGTATAAACATCCAGACCCTGGAAGAGGGTTTTGTTGAATTCCCTGTCATGCTACCCATGGGGTTAACTGCCCCTTTGTAGTTTAAACACATACATGTTTTAAAACTTCCTAATGAAAATTGTTATTGGGGTACAATTTTAAAACTGTTTCACTTAAATGTGATGTTTTCAATTTTTCTACCTCTCTGAGTTAAAACATAGATTATTTACTTGGAGTTTTCTCTTAGTTGTAAGGAAATTTCAGACTTGGAGAGATGACACAACTATTTGTAACTTCAGTTCCATTAGATCCACTGCCCTTTTCTGGCCTCCCCGCAGGCACAAGGTACATGTGTGGAACACAGACATATATATGCATACAAACACCCATACACATAAAATAAAAACAGTATTTTTAATAAAAATATTTGGCTGGAGAAACCAAGATACCTTATCTTGACATAATAGTGTTTTATTATCTATATTTCTACCCAATTTCATTAATACTTGGTCAGGATTTCAATGCTGGATATTCATAGTAGAATAAATTTTAAAAGCCAACTTCATATTAATATACTTTTGTGATACCAACAATTTCAATATTTTCCATTACTACTATATTAGTAGCTTTTAAGGATCTGTATATAAAATCATAAACATTTTTTGTAAGTCATGTCAATTCAGTCAGTTGTATCATATATCTTGACTGAGTACTCTACTGCCAGGATGTTGTATCTGATGCTGAAGATGCAGAGAGAATTAATTTATAGCTCCTGTCCTATACAGTAAAGCCATTCAGACTACTGAATGAATCACTAGGGCTTTTCGTTGTTATTGCTTTTGTTATGGGAAGCGCACCTTCTCTCCTCCACATTGTTCCTTCCTTTTTGAAGGTGTTTTAAGTGCCAGGAGCACAGTGTCTAGGAGTGGGTAGTCATAACTGAGGAAAAGGAAGACATCCAGGGGAACTCTGAGTAGGAAATCCATCACTTATCAAGACAGGAAAGCTGTATCCCAGCTTACAGTCAACTAGCAGTGAAAAAGACAAAAGCACGAAGCTCTCCCTCCCCCAAAGCAGGAGTACTATCAGGAAGGCCTGGGGCTAACCAATGGGCTTGGCTTGTTTCTAGATTTTGCCCAACTCATCTGAAGGGAATGGAAGAGGAGATATGTTCTAGGGAATCTGATAATAATGGATTGAAAACAAGGACAGAGTGATGGGTTTGTAGCATTTGGGGACACGCTAAACCCATTAATTTGCAGATGAATATATGTTAATGTAAAGAAAAAGTGGCCTGAGCTTTGAATTCTACATGGATGTCCCAGTTCTAGCTCTTTCGTGGTCATGTGACCTCTCCAGGCTTCTGTTTCTTCTTTGTGTGCAAGAAGAATGAGCAGAGTCTGCCTCGTGGGACTTCATTTTGATTTCTGTGGGTGACTGCTGAGGTCATCATGGCCTCCAGGACAGGCCATGGCAGTGTTTACAGGTCAGTTCCTCTTATGACCTTCATGTCTAGATTAGGCCTGTTACCACCCTAATTCTGTCTCTACTTCTGAAGCCACAGACACTATTATCAAAACATTTCTGTCATTATCTGCATTTATTGGGATCACTCCCAAACAGAGACACTTCTTTTGCTAAGAGAAATTCTGATCCTAGCTGGAAGGTGATGAAACATAGGTCTATTTGGTGGAGGCGGGGAGAAGAAAAAAGCTTTGTG
Organism: Arvicanthis niloticus; assembly: GCF_011762505.2. Taxonomy (NCBI): domain Eukaryota; kingdom Metazoa; phylum Chordata; class Mammalia; order Rodentia; family Muridae; genus Arvicanthis; species Arvicanthis niloticus. Next base: position 25,626,285 of record NC_047671.1, read on the forward strand.
AAGTTGGTCATGAAATAAAGTTAAACGGCAGAGAGGAAGACCATCGGGTAATCCAGCTTGGCCTTACACTTAGCTGAGCCAGAAGACAGTCCCTACCACAGCTGTTGATAAGGTGTGAAGAGGTAAAGATCACGCCTTGGGTGGGAGTCTAAGTTATGTGTGGAATGAGAGCAGGGCAGACCCTGAGAATTCTATAGAGCAAAGTCACTTCCATGCACAGAGTAGCATGTCTGACAGTGTCACCAGATGGTCACTGTGCTGCAGATTACACTAAACACCTGTGTTGGCCATTCCTATAGCCTCTGTGTTTAATGTGGCTTGCTAGGATCTTTTGATATGTTTTCCATCTATCATCTGGAACGCGTTAATTTTTGTTTTTGTGGATTACCTGAATTTACAACTTAAAAACCAAAAGAAAGTCAACTCTAGTCACTACGGTTTCCTCTAGCAATACATCCAATGGTTTCCCTAAAAGCCCTCTCCAAGATTCCAGGCAATCTGCAACAAAATTAATGTGTTCCAGATGATAGCTGGAAAAAAAAAAAAAAAAAACAAGAAAAGGAAAAGCAACCCTTTAGTTTTCTGAGACAAAAAGAAGAAGAATGTTTGCTTTGTACATTTCATTTCTCCCCTGGAAGGGCTAACCAAACTAACACGAAGTGAAACCACCTTAAAATGGCATCTACTGAAGTAGAAGATGCTTAGAATCCAGAATACCATTTTCCGCCCTTTGATGTTATTAACGTGACATCTTAAGTAGGTGTCTCCATGTGATTTTTCAATGACAGAATAGCTGGATGCAGTTTATTGAAATCGTTTAGTTTTGGGAAAGTTTTAACTAACAGAAAGACAAAGCTGTAGGTCCTGTGTCTACGTTTACTCCGACTTGTAATCAGCAACAACTTTGCACTCAGCACCCATCATTCCTTGCTTCCTGCATATAGCACAATCTATTTCCAGGTACCGAAGACAGAAAGCCTGAGTCTTGCTCATCAGTCTGTGAGAATTCTCTATCCTTTAACCCTTCCATGTTGATAGTCTGACTACGTTAATGTGGACGAGGTCTGATGTCCCAGTTTGCCTTCGGTGACTGTGATAAACATCATGACCAAACCTAACTTGGAAAGGGAAGAGTTTATTTTATCTTCCAAGTCACAGTCCATCACTAAGGGAAGCCAAGGTAGGAACTCTCCACTGGAGCTTGAAGCAGAAACTGTGGAGGAAAGGGGTTTACTGGCTTCCTTCCTGGTTCACCTTCAGTTATCATGTTTGTTCATTGCTGAGCCACATCTGTTTACAGATGATATAGCCCACGGGGGTGGGGTGGGCTGAGCCCTTCACTATCACTAAAATTCCCAAATGCACCAAAGGGCGGGTCACAGATTAATCTGATGAAGACAGTTCCTTAACTGAAGTTCCTTCTCAGGTGTACCAAATTGACAACCAAGCTTAGCAATCACAGATGTGTTCTTGTAAAGAGAGTGGCAGAGGAGAGGAAGGGCAGTAGGAACTGCAGAGCCTGTCTGACTGGGATTAACTGTATTTCTCCCTTGATACTGAGTGAATTAAATATCATTTCTGAGCCTTCATTTCCTCTAAATGGGGAATATTCATAGTCTCTACGTCATAGGCCTGCCATATGATATACAACTTTGCAGTCCACTTTGTTTCAGCTTTGTAGTATGGACCTGTTTCCATGTTCCTTTCCATGGCAACAGGCATTCTCTGTAACTGTGGCATTGAGTTCCAATCTTTGCAGAATCATCCACATGCAGGTAGACATAGAGGCAAAAAAAAAAAAAAAAAAATCAACAAACAAACCAAACCAAGACCTCAGAAAATATTTTACCAAGGTTCTGAGGACTTTCTTGAAATGACAAACATTTGGTGTTTTATGAATTTGTGACATATTGTTAGGCAGAGGACAGTCTAGGCCAGGAAAGAAAAAAAAAATAGAGACAAGAATTTATTTAAACTTTAGTAAATATTTACTGAATGCTTACTGTATTAAGAGACTAGAATAGAAACTGGAAATAGAGCCATAGACAGGAAACAGCCCCTGTTCCAAAGTGGCCTAGTGATTTGTATGCCGGAGAAAGAGCTTACCAATGGAGTTGCTGGAATTGGAGGCGGGGGATATATTATTCCCTGGCTTTTTCAGGCGATAGTCCAAGAGTTGCAGGGTTGTATGACTTGTCCTCCGGAGAAAGCTTGTCTAGGTGTTTGTGGGGGTAAACCAAACCCTGTGTAAGTTGACAGAACCCAAGAAGCTGGGTCTCATGGTTTCTTTTGGGTTGGTTGTACCTGCTTTTGGGCAGCAAACTCTTTGACACCAAAGCAACTTCTCAGGGAAATTTCTGAAACATGATGCATCATGTAATAAAATGTAAGGCACAAAAACTGGGCCAAGAAGCAGAAAACATTATAGATATCTGAAAACATGTAATTGAAGCATTGTTAGTTTGTTAGTTTAAGGGGTGGAAGAAAAACAAAATGAAAAAAACCCTGATTTTTAGATTATGAATTGTTGTGAACCTGTGCTGGGCTAAAAATGTGATTGCAACCCTTCCTGGACTTCTCTGAATGAAGCATTCCACTGAAATAGTTAAACTGTCTTAGCTTTTCAAGGTGGGAGAATATGAGGTATATTGGAAGGAAAGACGATCATACAAAATCATGAGGCTGAGGCAGCCTAGGACAAGGGGTGATGTTTGAGGGGTAAGCTACAGCCTCCTTAGAGTGCTCATTATAACAAGACATCTTCTACCCAACTCCATACTCTGTAAGATACCGGCTGTGCCACTCACTTGAGTGGACTCAGGTGAAAGGCACTGCTGAGCAGACAGAGAACCATCAATGAGTCCTGACTGAGGAACTGGTTTTGAGGTATTTGTCCAGTTAACTGTTAGGTACTATCTGGTTTTGTGTCAACTTGATACAACTAGTCATCTGAGAGGATGGCACCTCAGTTGAGGAAATGCCTCTGTGAAATCCAATTATAAGGCATTGTCTCAATTAGTGATCAATGGCAGAGGGACCAGCCCATTTGAATAATGCCATCCTGGGCTGGTAGTCCTGTGTCAGACTGAGCAAGCCATGAGAAGCAGGATAGCAAGTAGCATCCCTCCATGGGTTCTGCATCAGCTCCTGCCTCCAGGATCCTGCCCTGCTTGAGTTCCTGTCCTGACTTCCTTCAGTAATGAACATCAATGTGGAAGTGTAACAGTGATTTTCTACAGTTTGCAGCCATCTGAGTTGTTGAAGAAAACAGAAGGGTGGGCAGCACCATATGCTGAAGATGGGTGGAATATGACATCATAGAGAGCAGGGGAGTGAAATTTTTTTCCATTATAATGTGCACACCAGTCCAAGGAGAGTGCTGTGGAGAACAATAGAGAATATTCTAAAGCCTGGAGCAAAGCCTCTTCAAACTCTATTGCAGGCCTTAAATGAATCCTGCTACTGAAATCCCACTACTGCCTTGAGAAGGCACATGGAAGGGGACCTGCCTGGCCTATGCCATCTCTCTTCTCCATAGCTATCCCATGTGCTGGGGATGAATTTTTTCCCCCATAAGAGAGATAAAAGATCTTTCAAATTAGTGGTCCTCGACCTGTGATTCTTGATCCCTTTGGTACACCTCTAGCTCCAAAACTATTTACATCCCAGTTGTAACAGTAGCAAAATCATAGTTATGAAGTAGCAATGAAATAACTTTATGGTCAGGGATCAGCACAACATGAGGGACTGTTTTAAAGGGTCACCGTATTAGGAAGGCTGAGAACCACTGCTTTAAATCATTATCTTCTCCATTGAGATATAACATCTGTACACTTTCTGGGGTACAGTGTGATGATTTGACCCATGCATTCAGTGCGCACAAATCCACCCATGGTGCCGGAGAATTGCCCACCGTGCTCCAGTTTTCCCTTACAGTGTGGCTGCTGACTCTTGTTTCCCATAGATTCTATTTCTCCTCCAGGCTTTTCTTTAAATTTTCCATGGTGAAGCCAATTTCTTTAACGAACTCTGTGTGCCCCACAGTATGCCTGTTACTCAAAGTCCAAGAAGTGCCTGACTGTTTGATTCACTGTTATCCATGACCTTACTTTGATAACCGTCAGCTTTTATCTGCCTCTGGATTAAGACATAAAGATAAGCTAGGCAAGATGTCCCAGCAAGAAAGCATGCTCTTCTCTGAACCTATTTCTGCAAACCTTTGGGGTCACATTTGGGGAACATGCACACAGACTAATGTATCCAACAAATGACAAGAATAAGTGGTGAGCTCAGGACTCGATACTGTTGGGACTCAGTCCTGATTGGACTTGGTCCTGATGGATGGGACGGAGAAGGACTGAACCAGCCTTTGTTTGAAGAAGTAGTGGTTTTTGTAACTGGCTGGAGGATGCTCTAGGCTAATCTGAAGTGGCCATGGAGTTGAGTGGAGGGAGCAGAAAGCACCCTGGTCCAACCCATTTCAGAGCATCACTTTCTGAGACAAGTGCAGTTTGAACGGGAAAAGGACTTCCACACAAATAGACAATGAATCAGGTGACATGACAGCTCCTTTCCTGTCTCTCATTTCTTTGATAGTTTGGCTTCCTTGGGGTGTGGGGTGGGGTGAATCTACGATTGTTTAATCTGTTTCCTGTTTCATTGTATACACTTTGCAGCTGTTTCTCCCTCTTCTTAAGAATTTTTTTTTTTAAGTAACCGAATTTTGAGAGGACATCCTTTCAAAAGGCCGAGCTGGCATTGCTTTTTCCAGTGCTATGCTGCTGTATATTGCTTTGGCAACTGATGAAGGAAGCAGGTCCCCTGGTGCATAAAGAGTATTTGGGACACGTGCAGTGGAAACACAGGTTCTAAGCATATAAGACTCTGTTTCCTAGGCCATGGGTGGGATGTCACTTGCAAAGGAGACAGGAAGACAATGAGCTCTGAGAGTACCCAACCTTAATAGCACAGCCTAAAAGGATTGATTTGAACTACTGTAGAAGGCTGGTTTGCAGTGTGCACAGACTTCCGTGGTGGTGACATTTCGGTAATGGGGAAATTGTCATCCATACAAGGCAGCATGAGTGTTTTTATAAATGTCCTGTGGCTAGCTAAGCAATTCCATATTTGCAAGAGATCTTTCACCTTTCTGTACTGATAAATTATCTGAGTGAAATCTATCATTTTGTTTTCTTCTTGCATAATTATTTTACAACCAAGTGCTAACTTTTATTTATAGAAAGCAAAATTTATTAATGAGGCTCACTGCTGCGTTTATGGTGTGAGCAAGAGGGGTGGTGTTTATAGGGCATGTCTCTTAAATAATTAGCTCCTTTTCAATCGTGCATGCTGTAGGCCTGAGGAAAACCTCCCGTGAAATGAGAAATTACCGTTACCTGTCGTAATCTTTCTAAAAGGAACCTCCTTACCGTTTTGGATAGTTAAAACCAGTTAGGGACAGGAGACCACATGGCATTCTTAACCAAAGTTGATGATTTCTTTCCTTTGAGCACCTTGATCTGTGTTTTACTGCTCTGACCATAGCAACATTCTTGAGGCAGGAACAGGCTGACTGGATAGTCCTTGAGAGGATAGGGTATTGGGGAACACTGTGCTGCCACAGTGTGATAGCTCATTACTGCTAACAAATGTCCCTTGTCTCTAGGTCCCCAGGACAGGCACATCACACTCTTGATAAAGGAGCTGGCTTTACCTTCTAAGGCTTTCCTAACTTGAATGTGCCGCATTGCCAAGTTTGCCCTAGATGGAGCTAACTCACTTAGATAAGTCACTGTCACTTTATGCCTTTCCCATGCTTGAATCCCTCCTAAGCTGCCACTTCACACATGCAGAATAAAGAGACACATGCAACAGCTTGGCTACTGTCATATTCAAATGTGATTCTTTCAGATATAAAAGGAAACAAATTCAAATTGTCTTTGTTTTTGCTCTTTGAGTTTAGGTAGTAGTTAGATGTTACTACATAGAAATTAACCCAACAGGAAGTATTTAGAGCAACAAACCAACAAATTTAGAGCTCCAGGATTCAGAGTATCTGCCCTGGCTCTTGTCTCACTGCCTGCAGCCAGGGCAGACGGTTCTTTCAAACTACAGTTGAGCTATAGGTGGGTGAGGCCAAGTATTGTTGGGAGCATTGCCTCCTTACCCCATGAGCCTGCCTCTAGGCAACTCACCGTAGGGCAGTTGGCTTCCTTCGAGTACACAAGAGATAGGCAGTCAAGGAGATAGCAAAGTCACAAATAAACTGAGTCTTTTGACATCTCCACAAGGAATTCCAGGATTTTTACTGTATTCATTAGGAGTGTCACCAGGCAGGCCTGCACTCAAAAGGAAGAGACGAGACACCATATAACAGGCATATGTACCAGAAGGTCGGGCTTCCAGGATCAGCATTAAAGGCTCACTTCTTCACTCAACGGGGCTACCCTAGTTTTCTTCTTGAGCTCTATGGACTGCACTGCAAACAGTGGTAATCATACTGACTAGTTTTATGTCAGTTTGACACAAGCTAAAGCCATTTGGGGGGAGGCTCAATTAAGAATGCCTCCATAAGATCAGGCTGTAGGCGAGCCTGTGGGGCATTTTCTGAGTTAGTGATTGATGTGAGAGGCCTCAGCCCCTTGTGAGTGGTGCCACCCTTGGGCTGGTAGTCTAGGGTTCTATAAGAAAGCAGTCTGAGCAAGCCATGAGGAGCAAGCCGGTAAGCAGTACTCCTTCATAGCCTCTGCATCAGCTCCTGCCTCCAGGTTTTTACCCTCTTTGAGTTCCTGTCCTGACTTCCTTCCATGATGAACTATGGTCTGGAAGTATAAGGCAAATAAACATTTTCCTTGCCAACTTGCTTTTTGGTCATGGTGCTTCACCGCAGCAGTAGAAACCCTAGATAGTATTGGGAGGATGTGAATTGGGAAGCCACAGATAGACTTCTCTTTTTTTTCCATCTCCAGAATTAATGATGGGAAGCTTTGTCAGCACACATACTTCAGTTATGAATGCTCTAAAATGTTCCAGACAGAGGCTGTGAAACACCACACAGCAGAGCACATACCGCATGTCCGCTGCCGTGTTCTGAGAAGAGCCTGTCTGGAGACCAGAAGGTGCACAGAGGGGCCTAAGGCTGTGGGCCTGGCTTCACTGGGGCCTTAACATTTAAATGAGAGAAAGCGATGCACTATATGAACATACTATGGTGCAAAGATCACTACTTCATGATGACTCAAACTCAAAAATGATTGCTGGTCACATGGGAGGAAGAAGAGCAAGCTCTCTAACAGAAAGCTGTTCTATAGGAAGTGTACAGATCAGGGCTTGATGCAGTGCATGTGACACTGCAAGCTTCTACAGAGACAGATAGGCAAGTGCACTGTGAAGGGTTATTAAAGTTGAGTTACATAGCTGACTTTCCTTTTTATCTTGACCCCCAAATTTATGGAACACACTAATGTGGCTGCACGGTGTGCACTGAACAAGAAAACATTTAGGGACCTGGGAAAGCCGGCTGGTTGGTGAAGTGTCTCGGGCAGTGGTTTGAGGACAGGTTCAGATTCCCAGCATCCACCATCTTTCATAGCACACCTCAGAGACAATGGCATCCTTAAAGCGCATTACCTATCTAACTGAAGTACTGAGGTTCCGGTTCAGTGAGAGACCCTGTCTCAAAAATAAAGGCAGAGCATTGACCAGGGAAGGAAACCTAACCAAGACCTCCAACTTCCATATGCCCACACACATCCACACACCCACTGACAAGCACATAGGCCACACACAACACATTACACACAGTGTTTTTTTTTTTCTTAATGCCTTTCTTTTTTTCTCTTCCACTGACTCTTCTTTGACTGTTTCAAAACCCCTCCAATCCCGTCACCCTCTATTAGTCCATAAGGATTGGAAGCTGTCCACATGGATTTGGGACTTCTCTGTGGACTGTTTTCAATTTATATCATTTTTTTTTCATTTTATATCAGTTTTAGGCTCTTGGCTATGCTTTTACTTAATATAGCTTTATTTTCAATCAAAAAGTATAAGTTGTATATGGAAGGTATGATGTTTTAGAATATGTCAGAGGGGCCTTATTTTATGGTTCTGCAGTGATGAGAGCATTTCACCTCTACTCTTTCGGCATCATTCAAGGTTCATGGCCCTGTCCTTGTAAAGGCATCTTTTAATTCATTCCTTCTGTCCAACGCAGTTTTGTGGGCTTTGATCAACATGTCCACACCTCCCCGTCTTCAGCTCCCCAGAAACAGCACCTTACTTCCTACTTTTATTATTTCAGTTTTACTGTAGTCTCTACACATGAGTGAGTTCACTTAACGTCCTGCATCCCGCCAGGTTGTTGCAAGTGACAGGACTGTCCTCATTTTAAAAGCTGACTCGTACTCCACCCCACGTTGTTTTATCTGTTTATTTGTTGGTGTGCACATCATCGTTTGAACTCGTATTTTCACTGTTGTGAATAGTTCTCAGAGAGCATGGAAGTGCAGATGTCTCTGACACTGAGTTCATTTGCCTTTGCTCCATATCCACCGTTGGAATTTCTGTACAGTAGCTGTAATTCTTCTTCTTCTTCTCCTTCTCCTCCTCCTCCTGCTCCTGCTCCTGCTCCTGCTCCTGCTCCTGCTCCTGCTCCTGCTCCTGCTCCTGCTCCTGCTCCTGCTCCTGCTCCTGCTCCTGCTCCTGCTCCTGCTCCTGCTGCTGCTGCTGCTGCTGCTGCTGCTGCTGCTGCTGCTTCTTCTTCTTCTTCTTCTTCTTCTTCTTCTTCTTCTTCTTCTTCTTCTTCTTCTTCTTCTTCTTCTTCTTCTTCTTCCTCTTCCTCTTCCTCTTCCTCTTCCTCTTCCTCCTCCTCCTCCTCCTCCTCCTCCTCCTCCTCCTCCTCCTCCTCCTCCTCCTCCTCCTCCTCCTCCTCCTCCTCCTCCTCCTCCTCCTCCTCCTCCTCTTCTTCTTCTTCTTCTTCTTCTTCTTCTTCTTCTTCTTCTTCTTCTTCTTCTTCTTCTTCTTCTTCTTCTTCTTCTTCTTCTTCTTCTTCCTCTTCTTCCTATTCTTCCTATTCTTCTTCTTCTTTTTTTGTGAAGCCTTCATATTATTTTCCATAGGGCTGTGCTGGTTTTGATTCTTACCATTGTGCACAAAGTTCCCATTTTCTCTGTATATTCACCAGTATTGTTTTTGGGGGGCTGGGGGGGGAAGTCAGGGTTAAGATAAGGTCTCATATAGCCCAGGGTGGCTTCAAACTTATTATATAGCCTAGGCTACCCTTAAATCCCTACCTCTCCTGCCCCTACCTCAGAGTGCTGGGATTATAGGTGTGAGCCATCACAGCCAAATCAATTTTCACAGTTTTGGTAGTAGGCATTCTAACAAGTGTGAAATGCTTTTATTGTTTTCATGTCTGTAATGATTTGTAACGTTGGCCTTATTTATTTATTTTTTTGCCATTATGTTATTGGCCATGGTATATATTCATGGAAGAAATGTCTGTTTCCATCCTTAGCCTCATTTCTTCTCTGTTGCCTGTGCTTTGCAGGGGTCTGAGAGTGAGGGTGGGGTGGGGGTGGAAGGGTCATATCTAAGCAGCCCAATGCCATGGAGTATCAACCCTGTTGTCTCTCAGTAGATTACAATTTCAGGCTTTCTTCATAATTCCTTACTCCACATTAAACTGGTGTTTACATAGTAGTTCCTCCATTATCCCTGGGGGATGGGTTTCAACCCCCGCCCCAGGGAATACCTAAAACTATGGATGGTACCAGATTTTCATATGTAAGTACCCTGATACCATGCAATCAGTTTGATACCTGCAAATGCCCCAGCAAGTGATATGGGGCAGTGCATACTGATTCATATCTTAAGTGGGGTCATGCTGGATGCTGTGAGATTTTACTGCGTTACTGAGAATGGCACAAGATTTAAAACACTTAAATTGCTTCTGGGATCTTCCATTTTCTATTTTCACACCATGGTTGATGGCAGGAAGCTAAACCATGCAGAGCAGACTACTGTCTGAGCTTAGAGATTAAGGTGCACTTTATCTACATGTGAACATCTGATTTTTCCATCATTTGTGGTTTTGACACCTGTGTAAAAACACCTGTGTAATTTCTGACTTCTTTCTCCTGTCCCATTGGTCAATGTGTTTGTTTTTATGTCAGCACAGCACTGTTTGTAGATCGCTCTAGCATTATAGGATATCTTTAAGTCGGGTCTGTGATGAATTTAGACTTTTTGATGAGTCCGTAAAATGTAATTTTTTTCTAAAACTAATTTCCATGAAAAATTCTGTGAGACTTTGATAGGAACGATATTAAATATTTTGATAATTTTTACTTGTATTAAAATGCAATGTTGACTTTATTATTTATCTTAACTGAATTTTGTAATTACTTCTAATATATTTTGGTGTCATCTTTAGGGTTTTCTGTACACATAAAGCCACATGTCTTCAAACAGAGAATTTTATTTCTTTCCAAGAGATGATCCCACATTTTTTTTTTGTCCCACTGTTCTCATAATTAGCTTTTGACAACTTGACACAAACCTAGATGTGCTTAGAAAAGGGAGAGTTCAATTGTGGCGTTGCTTACATTATGCAGGCCTGTGGACATTTCTGCTGTGGACATGCATGCTCTTGATCGATGACTGATCGGAGAGGACCCAGCCCATTGTGCTACCATCCCTGGGCAGGTGGGCCTGGGCAATATAAGAAAGGCAACAGGGAGAGCCAGTGGGTAAGCAGTGTTCCTTGGTCATTCCTCCTCCAACTTCCCACCGCCAGGTTTCTGATTTGCATTTCCTTTAATAATGAACCAGAATCCTAATCCAAGCAAGGCCTTTCCCTCCCAACTTGTTTTTAATCTATTTCTTAGACTTGAGTTAGACAAAGAGTTTTTGATTTTTTTACAGCTGAATACACTTTTAATTATGGAATATTTTGTAAATGTGTTACCTGTCTGTGTTGAGGTATATTTCAGTTAAACTTCCTTTGTTGGTAGTTTTGATTATGAAAAAGTTGAATATTCTTAAAGTTATTTTTTTCTCTATGATGATCACACGGTTTTCTCCATCATTCTGTTACTGTGGCGTGTCACTTTTATGGACTGTATATGTTGAAACATTGTCAATACAATCCACCCGGACTTTTTGAATAGTCCTTAACTCACTGTTGAATACAGTTTGCTAGTATCATATAGAACATTGTAGTGCTAGGTCTCATCAGCAGTGTGGGTCTATGATTTAACATATAATTTTTTTTTTTTTTTTTTGGTTTTTCGAGACAGGGTTTCTCTGTATAGCCTTGGCTGCCCTGGAACTCACTCTGTAGACCAGGCTGGCCTCGAACTCAGAAATCCTCCTGCCTCTGCCTCCCAAGTGCTGGGATTAAAGGTGTGGGCCACCACCGCCCGGCTAACATATAATTTTCTTGTGTAAACTTCCTCTGGCATCAGGATCAAGGCAATGCTATATTTATAAGATAAATTTGGAAGTGTTTTCTTTCAATTTTTAAGAGAATTGCTGTATCTAAATATTTGATAGAATCTAGCACAACCAGGTCCTGGCTTTTCTTTAATTGACAAATTGTATTATTGCCCAAGTCTCCTTTCTTATTTCTAGTTGGTTCAGATTTTCTATCTCTTCATCGTCCTATCTGCCTTGATTGTCAAGTAAACACAGTCTAGAGTCATGTGAGAGGAAAGCTTCGATTGAAAAATTGCCTCCATCAGATTGGCTTAAGGCCATGTTTGGGGGGGATTTGTCTTGATACAAGTGGACCTACCCCACTCTGGATGGCACCATCTCCAGGCAGGTGATCCTGGGGTGTGGAAAGTAATATTAGCATAAACCTGGGAGTGACATATCTAGAGAGTAACATTCCTTCATGGTTTCTGCTCTATTTCCCTGGCCCTGAGTGAGGTCCCTGGTCAGAAGTTGTGTGGCATAGCAAGTCAACCCATCATCCCTTCTACTGCTTCCTGTCTTGAGTCCTGCCCTGACTTCCTTCTCTAATGGGCTGTAACCTGGAAGAGTAAGATGAAAGGAACAAAGCTTTCCCTACTCAGCTTGCTTTGAGTCAGAGTCTTTTCTCCTAGAAACAAAAAGGGAACTAGAAGTCAATCTCTCTCTGTCTCTCTCTCTCTCTCTCTCTCTCTCTCTCTCTCTCTCTCTCTGTGTGTGTGTGTGTGTGTGTGTGTGTGTCCAGGAACTTTGCACTTGCCCTAGATGATCACGCAAGTTTGGCGAACATTGTCCTCAGTAGCCTGTCACACTCCACAATATTTCTCTGGTATAAATGATGCTCTCTCCACTTTCATTTCTGATCTTACTTTTGAATCCTTTCTCTGATTTTTTAAAAGGATTTATCTATTTTGCTGTCTTTGTAGAAAAAAAAATTTTCAACATTCTATTGCTTTTCTAGTCCATTTCATTGCTGTTCTGATCTTTTCCCTATCTTCTACTAGCTTTGGGCTTAATTTTTTGGTCTTGTTCAGTTTCTTTAGATATACAGTATTAATTTGAGATCTTCTTTTTATGTAGGTTTTTTTAAACTAACTTTTTCTTAGAATTACTTCTGCTGCATTCTGTCAGCTTTAGTATGAATTTTGTCCATCTCGTCCCAACATGTTTTTACATCTCCCCTTTGCCTTCTCCCTTGGTCCATTCTTGGTTCAGTTGCCCAGATATTGTTGCTCTTGTTTTAAATTTTAATGTATCCATTGTCCCCAAATTCCTATTGATGACTTTGAATATCATAACTGTTGTCTGTAATGATACATGTTAAGAGTTCCATTTGTTCAAGTTTATAAACCTGGCTCTGAGGCATGATTGTGACTTTTCCTGAAGACTCCTTTTTCTGTGCTTGAAAAGAACATACACTGTGCGCTTGGTGGAATTCTCTGCCTATGGATGGCAGGTTTGTTTAGTCTACAGTCAGTTTACATCAAATGTTTCATTATTGATTTTCTGTCAAAGTGATTTGTCCTCGATGAAACCGGGGTACCAGACCCTTACTGTTATTGTTATTGTCATTGATTAAAATATTTCTTCTTAATGCCCGTCAGTTTTTATATATTTAGGTGCTCCTATACTGAGCACATACATACTGTTATAGCCTGTTGATGACAGTTGATGACAGCCACATTGTCACAGTATGATGACCTTTGTTGCCTCATCTCACAGATATGTATGTCTATTTTATATGATGTAGGCATCATACTCCAGTTCTGTTTTTATTTCTATTTGCATATCTTTTCCCATTTTTTTCACCTCAGGTCCATCTGTTCTTAAATATAAACAAAGTCTCTTGTAGATAGCATATAGATGTTTCTTCTTTTTTCCCTTTTTATTGAACATAGCTGTTTTTCTCTATAATACATCCTGGCACAAGAAACAGGTATAGATGCAGAAACCATCTCATTTTCACATTCAGGAATCTGAAAAAAATAAACCCACTAAACTGGAAGCCAAAATAAATATATACAAAGGATCTACAATGTAAAAAGAAAGAAAAATAAATAAAATATTAAATCCAACAATAATAATAATAGTAATACCGTCTTGACATGATGTTATGAGACAAGTAACCTCCAAACATGCCATTGGACTCATTGAATTTGTTTTCTGTTAGCCATCTACTTTTGGGTTTACCATTAAGAGTAGTTTGGTTTTCCAGTGAGATTCACTCAGAGAAAACAAAACTTTCACTTGCAAGTGATTATCACTTTGCAAGAGATAGTGTCTGGGTTAGCTATAGGGTCATGTATTTGCTTCTTTCAGCCCTGGGACACCACCTGGTGCAGACCTGTGCAGGCCATGTGCATGCTGCCTTAGTCTCTGTGAGCTCCTGTGTGTATTACAGATTGATTTAAAAGACTTTGTCTCCTTGGTGTCCTCCATCCCCTCTGGCTCTTACACTCTTACTGCTTTCTCTTTTGTAGGGTTCCCTGAGCTCTGAGGTGGGAGTGGGGCTGGAAGTTGATGGAGACATCACCTTGGGAGCTGAATGTTCCAGGGCCTCTTACTCTCTGCATATTGTCTGGATGTGGGTCTCTGTATTTGTTCCCATCTGCTATAGGAATAGAGTTCTCTGACTATGAATGAGCAAGGCAGTGATCATATTTCTCTTTCTGGGTCTGGGTTAACTAATGTAACATTTTTTTTTAATAGTACCATCCATTTACCTTTGAATTGCATGGCTTCATTTTTTTTAACAGTTGACTAATATCCCGTTGTGTCAATGTACCACATTATTTTAATCTATTCCTCTGTTGAGGGACATCTAGGCTGTTTCAAATTTTTGGCTATTATGAGTAGAGCAGTGATCAATGTGGTCGAGCAAGTGTCTCAGTGTCAGGATGAAGTGACCTTGGGGTGTGCGCCCAAGAGTGGTATAGCTGGATCTTGAGGTAGATCAATTCCCATCTTTCTGAGGAACTGGCACACTGATTTTCATAGTGACTTTTATAAGTTTGCACTCCCACCAGCAATGGATAGTGTTCTCCTTACTCTACATTTTTGCTAGCATGAGCTGTCACTTGCTTTATTGATCTTAGCCTTTCTGATGGGGTATAAGATACATTCTCAGAGTAGTTGGATTTGCATTTTCTTGATGACTAAGGATGTTAAACATTTCTTTAAGTGTTTCTCGGCCATTTGAGTTATCTCTATTGAGAGTTTATTGTTGCAATATGTGCCCCACTTTAAAATTGGGTTATTTGCTTTTCTTGATGTCTAGTTCCTTGAGTACTTTATATATTTTTGATGTTTGCCCTCAGTCAGATGTGAGTTGATAAAAATATTTTCCCATTCCGTGGGCTACCATTTTGTCTAAGTAATGATGTCAGTTCCCATGCAGAAACTTCTCAGTTTCATGAGGTCCTATTAATAATTGATCATCTTAGTGCTTGTGTTAATGGTGGGTGTTATGTTCAGAAAATGTTTTCATGTGCCAACGAGTTCAAAGCTATTCCTTACTCTTTCCTCTATATGGTTCGTGTATTTGGTTTTATGTTGAGGTATTTGATCTATTTGGAGTTGAGTTTTATGCAGTATAATAAGTATGGGTTTGTTTGCTCTCTTCGACATGCAGCCATCCAGGTTGACCAGTGCCATTTGGTGGAAATGCTGTCTTTTTTCTCCAGACTTCTGTATCAATAGTCAGGTATCTGTAGGTGTGTGCAATTATGTCTGGCTCTTCAATTGGATTACATTGACCCACATGTCTTTATTTTCTCTTTATTCCAGTTTTCATTTGTATATATGGAAGCTACTTATTTCTTGTGTTGATTTTCAATCCAGCTACTTTTCTGAATGTGCTTATCAGCTGTAGGGATTTCCCAGTTGAATTTTTAGGATCACTTATGTATAATATCATATCATTTACAAGTAAAGATGCTTTGACTTCTTCCCTTCCAATTTGTATTCCACTGGTATCCTTCAGTTTTCTTCTTGCTCTACCTAGGACATCAAGCACTATATTGAATAGGTATGGAGAAAGTGAACAACCTTGTCTTATTTCTGATTTATTTATTGTAATTGCTTTGTGTTTCTCTCTACTTAAATTAATGTTGGCTATTAATGTTGTAATTTAAACTGGCATTTGTTATGTTGAGGTATGTCCCTTGTATGGGCAGTTTCTCCAGGACTTTTATCATGAAGGGATTTGAGATTTTTGTCAAGGGTATTTAATGAAATGATTATGTGTTTTTTGTCTTTCAGTTTGTTTATATGATGGATTACATTTATCCATTTACATATGTTGAGCCATCTCTGCATCTCTTGATCATTGTGAATGATCTTTGTGATATATTCTTAGATTTACTTGGCAAGTATTTTATTGACTATTTTTGTGTCTATAAGAGAAATTGGTCTGTTAACTCTCTTTCTTTGGTAGATCTTCGTGTGATTTGGTCTACTTGGTTTATGACCAGCATTTCTCTGTTTAGTTTTTGTCTGAATGATCGGTCTGTTGGTGAAAGTGAAGTATTAGAATCTCCTATTATCAATGTGTGAGGGTCAATATGTGATTTAAGTTGTATTAGTGTTTCTTTTATAAACTTGGGTTCCTTTGTGATTGTTGCATAGATACTAAAAGTTACAGTATTTTGCAATATGATTTTTACTCTGTTGAGTATCTAGAGTAGCCTTAACTATCTCTTCTGGTTAGTTTTGGTTTGGTCTAATTTATCAGGTTTTAAAATGACTACACCAGCTTACTTCTTAGGTTTGTTTGCTTGAAATATCATTTTATATCCTTCTATCCTTAGGCAATGTCTATCCTTGATGTCAAGGTATATTTATTGTATGTATCAGATTGATACTGTTTTCACATTTGTTCTTTTTGTCTGTGTGTTTTTGTTGGGGGAATTGAGACCATTGATAGTGAGAGTTATCAATAAGTGGTGTCTGTTGATTCCTGTTATTTTGTTGTTGTGGTGTGTGTGTGTGTGTGTGTGTGTGTGTGTGTGTGTGTGTATGTGTGTGTGGTGTTCCCCTCTTTTGGTGTACTAGCCTGGAATTATTTATTGCTTGTGTTTTCTTGTGTGTGGTTAACCTTTTTGGGTTGGAGTTTTCCTTCTAGTGCTTAAATTTGGTTTTATTATGCACTATCTTATTTTCTCCATCTGTGATAACTGCAAGTTTTGTAGGGTATTGTGGTCTTGACTTGCATCTGTGATGTCTTATAGAGTATGCTTCACATCTGTCCAGGCTCTTCTAGCTTCTAGAACCAACACTGAGAAGCCAAGTGTTCTTCTAATAGATCTGCTTCTGTGTTACTTTTTATTCCTTGCAGCTTTTAGATCTGCTTTTGTGTTACTTTTTATCCCTTGCAGCTTTAATATTTTTCTTTGTTCTGTTCACTTAGTGTTTTGATTATTGTGTGCTGAGGGGTCTTTTCTTTTCTGGTCCATTCTATGTGGTGTTCTGTATGTTTCTAACACCTTGATAGGTTAGGGGTATTTTCTTCTAAGATTTTGCTGAAAATAGTTTCTGTGACTTTGACCTGGGATTCTTCTCCTTTCTTTATATCTATTATTTTTAGATTTTTGTCTTTTTGTAGCAGTCTCAGGTTTCCTGGATATTTTGTTCTAGGATTTTCTTTTCTTTTCTTTTTTGATTTAATACTTTCTTTGACTGAGGTGTCTGTTTCTTCTATCATGTCTTCAATGCCTGAGATTCTCTCTTCCATCTCTTTTATGATATCAGTGAAGCTTGCCTACAAGATTCTTGTTCAAGTTCCTAAGTTTTTAATTTGCAGATTTTTCTCAGTTTGGGTTTCTTTATTAATCAATAATTTCACGTTCAGGTCAGGACTTGAAGTAGTTTATTCATTTCCTTCCACTGTGTTTTCATTGATTTCATTAAGGGATTTATTAATTTCCTCTTTAAGGCTTCCTATCATATTCATAAAGGCTATTTCAAGGTCATTTTCTTTTTCTTCAGCCATGCTGCAGTTCTCAGGCCATACTATGGCAGGTCTGCTGAGGTCTAGTGGTAACATAATGTACTGGCTGTTATTGGTTGTGGTGTTACTCCGGCATCTCGGCATCTGACTATTGTTCTAGGAGTTGATATCTGGTCTTGTCGCTGTTGGGTGGGTGTTTTGTTTCTTGGTTTCTCTTGTCCTTTCTGGTTTCTAGGAGGGTGTCATGGTTATATGATGCTGGAAGGGAATTCTTGGATCCTGCTAGGTGTGGCCACTGGGGGTTCTGGGTAAAATACTTTTCTAGGTATGAGCTGACACTTAGGAATGAGGATGGGCTGGCTGTAGGGCCTTGAGGGGTCCACAGGAGGGAGAAAAGCCGGGTGTTCACCAATATTTGCTTAGTCCCCTGGGAAGAGGGACAGAGTATGGAGAAGTCACAACTGGTAGTTCCTTACAGAGATAGGAATGGGACTGGAGGATTCGATCTGGAAGAGCTTAGGTAGAATGAAGACTTTAAGCTAGTTTACCCGCTTCCCTGGTTACAGTAGTGTGTGGGTTCCCAGGAGTGCCTGCTAGGGTGGGGGTGGGGGGGGTGAGATAAGTGCTGAGTCATCGTAGACAGGAAGATCTATGCGATCCACTGGTGATATGGGCTGAGAGGGGTGGGGAGACCAAAGCAGGCGGTCTGCTACAGAATTGAAGGTGAGACTGAAGGACTGGATGAGGAGGAGAGGAGGGCAAGGTGAAGATCTGTTGTTACCCTAACTGCTCCGCCCGCATCTACTTGGCTACCCTCTATCTTTTGCCTAGTGAATTTAATGCACGGCTGTTTAAGGTAGCTGCTGATATGTAAGACATACTGTTGCTATTTTGTCCGTTGTTTTCTAGTCATTTTAGAAGGTCTTCTGTTCTTTCCTCTGCTTCGATTGTCCTTTTTTGACTTGGTAATGTTTTGATTTTTTAAATCTTTTTCCTTTCTTCTTCTGCAAATATATGATAGGTTTTTGCTTTATGGGTACAATTAAGTTTATGAAAAGCATCTTATAGCAGTACAGTAAATTTTAAGCCTGGTTAAAAAAAATCTAACTTCAATTGTTTCTATAATTTCTTTTTTGAAGGGACTCTAGCTAGCTCAAACATGGCAGCCATGGCTCTGGCAGGCCGTGTTCTTCTTCCCTATTCCCTCTGCCTTTCTGTAAGAACCATTAGATTATATTCCTTTTTTTTTTTTTTTTTTCGAGACAGGGTTTCTCTGTGTAGCCCTGACTGTCCTGGAACTCACTCTGTAGACCAGGCTGGCCTCGAACTCAGAAATCCGCCTGCCTCTGCCTCCCAAGTGCTGGGATTAAAGGCGTGCGCCACCACCGCCCGGCTAGATTATATTCCTAAAGCTAGCAACCAAGGTCTCTTCCTTTATTTGTCTATTTCCTCCTCCTGAAGCTGACTGACTACCAAGGCCCAACTATCAAAGTATTGAAGTCCAACAACCAGAAGTCCCCCTTGGCTGCCCTAATTAACATGCACAATCAAAATGTACTACCGCGTACTAACACAGTGTTTCCTCTTTTTAACTTCATAAACTGCCACTCTCGTATGGGCCACATCAGTGGCCTCTCTCTCCAGGGGCAGTCTTTGTCTCCAACTTGGGGACAAACATCCCTGGCCCCTCTCCTTTCTTCCTTTCCTCATTTTCTTTTGTCCTCTGACTCCTGTCATTGTCTCTTATTACCTGCTTTGTGCTGAGAACTTGGCCCTGGGGGTCCTGAGCTCATACCAATCTTTCCATTCCTCCCCACATTTTCTCTTTTTACACATTTTGAAATTGTGTACTTATTAACAAGTTACTTTACTAATTTTAATGGAGCTACTCTGTTAGCTTTAAGTTCATTCTTAGATATTAAGAGCAAAGATCTGGTTGTTTTGTGTGTGTGTGTGTGTGTGTGTGTGTGTGTGTGTGTGTGTGTATGTGTGTGTGTATGTGTGTGTGTGTGTGTGTGTATGTGTGTGTATGTGTGTGTGTGTATGTGTGTGTATGTGTGTGTGTATGTGTGTGTGTGTGTGTGTGTGTAATATGTTTCACATCATGTTCAATACAATGGCGAACACAGAATACTGTTTATTGGTTTGAGATTGGCTTACCTCTTTAGGACAGTGGTTCTCAACCTGTGAGTTGCAACCCTTTTGGGAGGAGAATGATGCTTTCACGGGGGTTGCGTAAGATCACCGGAAATATCAGATATTTACATTACCATTCATAACAGTAGCAAAGTTACAGTTATGAAGTAAAGTATGAAGTTATAAAGTAGCAATGATAATAATTTTATGATTGGGGGATCACTGTAACATGGGGGAATTGTATTAAAGGATCACAGTGTTGGGAAGGTTGAGAACTACTGGTTCAGAGAATGAAGCCCTGTGATTTCTGATATGACCGTCATGTTCCGTTGTGTCACCTGCTGTCATTAATGCCATGTTCCTCTCTTCTCTCTTCCCAATCACAGCATGTGCATTCCGGTACAATGGGCTCTCCTTTGTCTACCTTATCTACCTCTTGCTCATTCCTCTGTTCTCAGAACCAACCAAAGCAACGATGCAAGGTAAGGTCCCTTACTTGTCCACATCAGAGTTATCAGACTTGGATTTGCGTTTCTTGACTCCTGGGGTTTTGTCTTTATTCAGGAAGAAGGACATTATCTGGGCAACAGGGAGTGGATGCCCAGTGTTGTAACCACTATCAAGTAGAACAGAATGATTTGTTTTGGTTACACATGTCTTTGTTATGTACACAGCCACTCACCTTATTATATTAGCTCCTAACTAAGTAGACAGGACAGAAAATTGGGAATTCTGTGCCTAATAAAAGCTAACTCCCATTACTGTCCATTAAAATAAGGCTTGTGGTATGGCAACACTAGCATATGCATTTAAATGATGTGTTGTTGGGGACAATATGGTCATTGAAAAGAGCAGAGCCACATGGGACCCACTGGAGCCTTTGTGCTGGGAGAACTGGGTAGGAGGCCTGGTTTTCTGCCATTCCTTGCTGGTACATCAGTTGAGTTTTTTGTTTGTTTGTTTCATTTTGCTTTTTAAAAACCTATTTCTTAAGTAAACAGTGAAAGCAGAGAGTAGTATCTTTACTTTAGATAGTATCTAAAGCAGGTTCCTGTGAAGCTTTCAATACTTGTTTATGGTTCTGTGAGGCAGAGAAAAGAACAGTGACTGTTTTCTGAGGGTCTGATTAGGTAGCGCCTTCTGGTGTGTGATCGTCCTTAGTTGAAGTTCTTCCAGAAATATGAAAATGAAGCTCCCTTGGGCCTGGTGAAATAAACTGTTTTTGTAACACGTTGCCATTATAAGAAATAAGGACCCTGCCAAATGCTGTAGGTGAGTGAGTGAAACGGCTGTGTGTTTCCATGACAGGAAAAGGAAATTCAGTTTGTCCTGACCTCCAGTGGCGTGAGAAAGGCCATTGGTGGTGCCTGCCATTTGGTGATGGGCTCTTTTGGAGAAACAGCAAAGACAGCGTACAAAGGACAGCAAACAGCTTCATCTTTCTCCTCTTTCCTGATTACGGAACTGCTTTGACCATTTGCTCCAGTAGTTAGAGCTACAGATGCTATGGCTATTTCCCTGACCCAGAAGAACATTCACATTATAACTCTGAATTACACGCTTAGTAGACTAAGTTAAGAAAAGCTGGAGGAACAGAAGTTTATGTAGATCCTTATTAAACAACAAATCCATAACGTCACTCTGAAAAGATCAACATAGGATTTCTGGCCTCAGAAATGAGATTATTATATATGGACAACTCCCGTTCCAGGATTTAAAATGCATGCTACAAGGAAAGGTTTTGTGAGCATTCAGAATACAGTGCTTTTAAAGTGGGTGCTTATACATGTTCCCTTAAATTGTCTGTTGCTCTTATATCAATATAGACTCCTGTTCGATGTGGGGGGATCAAGTAAATAAAATTGTCTTCACCCTTGTGTGACAGCGCTTAGATTTTTTTATCCCCCAACCAATAACCCTGAATCTCTAATAATTTTAGAGGCATCCATTGGGCTAAGCCCAGTATACTGGGCCCTGACACTAACTGGATATGGCATATCAAAACATCGAATCAAAACCTAAAAAATCCTCCATGTGCAGAAATATCCTGTAAATGAAAATTTTACAAGGTCAGTGTGCAAAGAAGACCACGGGTGCCTGTTGATTCTGGTCCCATCAGAAGAGAAGGGCGGAGCAGGCTTACTAGGAAATCCCTACATCCTCATTCGGAAGCAGCATCCTGGTGTTTCCTTTTCCGTTTTCCTGCTTTTTAGCACCAGGAAACATGACTGATGTTAACATAACCTCATCTGTTTGCTTCTGTAATATACATGATATTTTTCCTGACCTACAGGACTCAAAACCCATGCATTTCTAGGGACTGTGTGGAAAGACGGAGTGGGTTAGATATTCCTAGGTGGTGGGACGGCCTGCATGGAGCCGATGGGCTCAAGCTGTCACAGAGGAACAGCATGGCTTTTCAGGGAAGGGCTCAGGCTCAAATGCATCGAGCTGTGAAAGTCTGGGTTCATAACCACATCTCAGGAACCAGCTGACAGCCACATTAGCATATGGTTCTCATCAAGCTCTACACTGTCCCTCCTGGGAAGCCCATGCCCAAGTCCACATGTGAACTTGAATTGGTCCCAGGAGCTGATGCAGGTGTGCCTTGCCAGGATGCTGTATTAATTCAGATACACCAAACTAGACATAAGATGGACACGTATGGTGACTGCTCCTGTGCTTTCTGCTCTGTGTCTCTACTTGTGTAGATGGACATCTTCGCTTGTGTGATTGGGCTTCTTTTCAGTGTGCTCACAGAGGTGCCGGGTGTGTGGGGACCATCAATTTTCTACATTAGTTTGTATACTCTCTGATGTAGTCCTTAGACTGATCGCAAATGGACAGTTGTGGGTGGTTAGGGTAGAAGCATCCACCTATCTTGAGCTTGGTGCCATCAGCAAGATGAAGACTATCTGAATTGGGATACCTTTCAGTGCCTGGGTTACAGCATGCACTGATAAAGAAGGAAGATGATTGATTTGCCCAAACACTAAAACTTCTGTTTTGAAAAACTAGTTAGGGGCTGGATCCCATAATCCCCTTATAGGACATGTTCCCAATTACTCATGGAAGAGAGCTTTCTTCATGTGTTGAGCCCAATACTAACCCACCACACACAAATACCAAGGTAATACAATTGCTCGAAAACTCCTGAGACAAACACATGGAACTATTTGATTAGGGAGAAATACAATTTATACAATCAGAGAATTCTTGATTTGAAATAAAAAGCATGTAGGAGAGGGGAAACACATTCTCACAGCTAGCAGGGCAATCCTTTCTGCAACAGCCAGGTGGGCTGCCCAAGTGGCCCTTTATATACTAGTGGTGCTGGGCGCTCCCTTCTCACTGGGGACTCTAAAGCAGCAATTCTCAACCTGTGGGTTGCAACCTCTTTGGTGTTTAAGGACCCTTTCAGAGGGTCACATCAGATATTCTGCATATTACATATTTACAAGGTGGTTCATAACAGTAGCAGAATGATATTTATGAAGTAGCAATAGAATAATTTTATGATTGGAGGCCATCTCAACATGAAGATCTGTTTTAAAGGGTCACAGCATTAGGAAGGGTTAGAACCTCTGCTCCAGAGACTATTGTCAGACTTAAAACAGACTGTACTGTACTTTCCTGCATTTCCTGGATGTGTTTCCTACCTAAAGCAATAATGAGTTAAGAGAGGTCAGAGGTCACCTTCCAATAACATTGGGAACGGCTTGTGGAAGCCTAGGCAGCTCACTCATTAAGTGGCTAAGACCCTTAAATGTGTTATTATCTCAACAGGGCTGAATCTTTTGAGTTCTCACTTAAATCAGGAATGACCGTAGGTATTTTATAAAAGAATATTAAATATAAGAACTTAATTAAAAGTGATAAGAAAACCAAGAACCTGGACAGAATGTTAAAACAGCATAGGCATATCAGCCAGGCGTATGTTGTGTGCATGCATGTGCCCACGTGCATGTGTGTATGCATGTGTGTATGCATGTGTGTATGCATGTGTGTATGCATGTGTGTATGCATGTGTGTATGCATGTGTGTATGCATGTGTGCTTCAGTAACAGAACCATTGGAAACTGCTAGAACCATAGAATCCAGACAGCATGTCTGTCTGTGAATCAGCATTACTATTCCTCCCCACTATGGGGTGTGTCTCTCAGGTGCTATGGTCTGAGGAAAGGGTTCATGGTATCTAATGTATGGTGGTGCACAGGCTTAGGGATAATGGTCTTTGTCGTCATTCCTTTTTAACATGGCTGAATATGCCTAGTTCCTCAAGAATGTGAGTTCCTAATTGTTCTTCCAGAATAACGTCCTCTAAAGGCCTTCTTACTTTGTCAAATTCTTTTCTGAAATATCTTGTATAGTGTGCAGAACCAAATAGACTTCTTTGTACATTACCTTTAGGGTTCAGACACTTGCTGACAGCTGCACAGAATAGACTAATACAGTAAGTACATAGCTATTTCCCTCTACATTCACAAGCCACTTTCTGGTGACCTTGCTTCTTACCCTGGATTTCTCAAGCAATGGGTCTTCATCATCTAGTGTGTTCTATATGTTCACGAGGGCTGCTCATCCAAGCCCCTTTACCTATATCAAATTCTATATCAAATTCTAACATTATTTTATGTCATCTGCAAGGTAAAGAACCACAGGTTGCAAATAAACAGCCTTGCCATGAGGTTCACTGGAGACGGAGCAAGCATGAAGGTCACTTGGACTCTTCGGTCTTACCCTAGATTGATTCAGTGTGCTTTTACTTTCTTGTGTGTGAACATCAAGATAGTGGGGGATACACTACTGTGTTGACAATTGTGCCTGCTTTGTGGGAGACAACCAGGCAATGTTTACAGAATGAATGAATTTACCCCAGTGTCTAGTGCTTGTGAAGCATTTGTGAACATAGCTGTCCTCACCATGACCTCTGTAACAGCAAAATCATACAATAGTTTATCGCATACACAGGTCCTCTGGAGACAGAAGCACAGGGTACCACAGGCCATGGGACTCTGCTGTTTTCGATTTCATTAGGATCAGAGATTCATGAGTAATTGAAGACATCAAGTCTGCTAAAATGTTTTGTGTGTTCAATTACAATGATGGGCATTTTATTTAAGCATGCAATACTGGAGGAGAGGAAATGAGAATTTTCTTGCTGTTCATAAACAGAGTGCATTGGGTAAAGGATTGAGACAAGCCTCCATTAAATTTTTTAACTAGTGTGTAATTAACATCACATGGCACAGTGTTTCAAATTTGGGAGGTGCTAAGTTCTTCATCCAGGTTTCCTATACTGTATATTCTGAGGACAATGTGCTGGCAAACAGGGTTTGTATTTGATTCAGATGGGAGATGAGTGTTTGAAACATGTAGTTTGAAAGAAGGCCATAACTAGTGCTCGTCAAACACAGAGTTCTGAAGTTCAGCATTGTTTGTTTCAGTGTCAGAGTGATGCTAGATCCAAGCATCTGGCATATAGAAAATGTTCTCGTTAATGGTTATAACTAATCTTCACTGAAAGACTGTATAAGTTCTTTCTAAACAAAAGCAAAGTATTAAGTAATTTCCTAGGTTCCTTATTGTTTTGCCCCTAGATATCTAATAATATTTAGGTTAATTGGCCTATTAATAGAGAGCTAGTAGCAATAGCTACTAAATAAATCTGATTATTTTCATGCATCAGTTAATTTAATTCCCTCAGTGACCTCTTGAATGATATACTATATTATTAAAAACATTATTACATGGTGCCAGAGAGATGGCTAGACATTTGGAGCACTTGTTCTTGCAGAAGACCTGGGTTCAATTCCCAGCACCACATGGTAGGTCACAACCAACTGTAATAGGGGATCTGATACCTTTCTCTGACTGCTGAAGGCACCAGGCACATAAATACATGTAGGCAAAACATTCATACCCATTAAATAAATAGATAGACAGATAGATAGATGATAGATGATAGATAGATAGATAGATAGATAGATAGATAGATAGATAGATAGATAGATATAACTATACCGTCTATATTGCAGGTAGAGGCACAGCTCTAGGTGGGTTGACAGTAAGCCCAGGATACTGTGTGCATGTTCTGGCTATTGGCCTCTATGGTGACTCTGGACAGCTTAGTTTTCTGGAGTTTCAGAAGGAAATAAGGAAGCCAAGTTAGTTAGTGAATACTTTTGGTTGACAGCTTACTTGGCTCCGAGCACACAGGTCTGGAAAGACACCATGAGTCTATTTAGGGGAGGCATTGTAACATATTGGTATTGATTGATGGCTTATATGTACCTCACATAGACAACATATCACATTAAGTATGTCCAGTTTTGCCTTTCAACAGATATTAATCAAAAGACCGTCCTTCATGAGGCACTGTGTTGAGTTTTGTGGAGGCTGAAGAGGTGTAGAAAGACTGGCATTTCCCTGGAGTAGCCCTTTTGTACCCCGTGTTTTATGCAGCTGGCTTTATGAGTGCTGGCTTTTCCAGTGTAACTGCTTTTGGAAGCTGCCTACTTAACCCTGGCTGAGCCGTTACTTTCTTAACATGGTTAAGAAACCATGATTTCATGGTTCCCCTTTGTCTCTGTCTGGAGACAAGAGAGTTAAAGCTGTGGTGGAGAACTGCTGTCCCTGTGAGAGGAGTCTGACTCAGGTAGCATTCAGAGTCAAGCTGGATGTGGATAAAGCTGGCCACTAAATGGGTTGTGTGGCTTTCAGGAGAAAAGGGGCAGAATGCTTTGTCCAAAGCAGCCTCTGGACATTACTGCTCACTATGAGGGAGACAGTTTGATGCTGACTTGGGTAAAAGCCATAGTGCTGATACCCATGGCAGATGTATGGACCACCATGATACTTTTGTGGATGGATACATGAGATCTCACTTGTTATCAGATGAAACATCCAGGTGAGAAGGCAGCATCTCAAGAAACTGGTTGATTCTAGAACTACCAGAAGCCAAACGGTATCCTCAAGATCCAACTCAGATTTTCCTGTGGCCAGGTGCTCTCCTGGAGGGTGGCCGGAAGTGGGAAGTGATGCGGGCAACTTTCATCAGTGTCTGCTACAAGCCAGACACTCTGGATTAATAGGCGATTGTTCTAGTACAACTAGAAATGAGCCCACGGTCTGCGGAGGGAGACACACATCCATCTGCAGTGTAATATTTGCAGATATCCGCTTGCTTAGCTCTTCAGCAAGTCATTTCTGTTTGTGTTTGTCTTCTTGAGTGCATACTCATGGTGAGAGTATGGGCATATGTGTTAGGTTTGGGACTTGGGGCTAAAGTGGCCATGTGTACACCCTGCAGCCTGTCTCTGTCTCTGTCTGTCTGTCTGTCTGTCTGTCTGTCTGTCTGTCTCCCTCTCTCTCATGACAGCTGCTATAAAAAATGGCAACCTTCTACTTAAAGTCTTCCAGTGGGTCTTTGACCCTCTAAAAGAATCTCAAAGTATATGGATTTCTGGAGAATGACTGGATCTCTAATTCTTCCCCAAGAAAGTTTTTGGAACACAGGTAACCAGACACCAAGACATCAGGGGACTCAGATGTCATATTCCTGTCTGGGTAGAGGGTTCACCTTAACCAAGCCTGTCCTTCTCCTCCCTTCCCTCATATTCTGTAATTCACACATTAGGAAGACTCCCTTCTCTAGACTGTAGTATTCCCTGCCCCATGCCACCAGTGTGGACTCAGAGACAGACTGACTACAGACATGAAGCCTCCCCTCTCTACAAAACTTCTAAAAAGGAGGAACCTTACCCCTGCCACATGGGCAGGCTTCAACTCTCCTTAGAGTCCCGCCATGCTGTTTGCCTGTCTGTCCATACCATTAGTAACTATTCTAATAAATCCTTTACCCAAAAGTATGAACCACTACCTAAACCACTACCCTGAACCACAAACCTAAAACCTTTCAATAACAAGCTCACACCCAGAGGTGGATGTCAGACAGGAACTTCCAGGGACCATGAGTTTTCTGTGCTCCATGATGGTGGCAGCTTTGTGGGAGTTGGCAGAACACAGAGAACAGCCCATTCTTTGCCAGTGCTGGTAAGATTCCTGAAGGAATAACAGAAGAACTGTGGAATGTCAGCTTTTGCAGATTTGCTGAAGAGGTTTTGATGTGCAGTTTACAGAGGTTTTTGCTTATCTTCATACTTAGAATAATTATGAATAGCTTTTCTTTTTCGAATGAATTTTGCTTTTGTTATTTGAACCAAGGGAGTGGTTCCTTTGGTTCATTTACTCGCATTTACACCCTGACGTTATTGCTGGCATCTTTCCTGTTTAGTGGGATCTCTTGCAGCTTTGGGAAGGCAAGGGCAGAGAAGGGTAGAAAAGGAAGGGCTTTGTCCTGTTGACAACCATAAGCAGGTGGAAATTACAGCAGGCCAGGTTAATGCTTGTAAACTTTTGCCAAAGTTGTCTTAGAATGATCAAAAAGAAGAATATATTTTTCTTTATGTAACTCTGAATAGGACTCTACTTCAGCAGAAAGTAGTACTAACCTTCTGAAATATATATATATATATATATATATATATATATATATATATATACATATATACACATATATGATATTTATATTTTATTATTAATAAATGATATAAATGACATAATCTTATAAATCTTTTTAACCTCCATACACATCCAAATCACCCTAATCCAAGGTTCTGACCCAGGCTACACTCAGCCAGAACACTAACAGCACCTGGAAAAAAGAAAAATGATGTGCAGTTTCTCTACTTAAGGAGGCAAAGAAGTCTGTAACTTGTAAAGCTGTGTTTAGACATTAGAACGGAAATAGTAGCAGTTATTTAAAACAGCCTGCATCTGGTTTTTGTTATAAATAGTCTTTAGACCATTAGGCTTATTATTACTATGTTTTACTATGTCATAATAATCCAAACGGCAAGAAAATATTTAATTGGATAAATTACTTGGTAAGTGTTTTATTGCCCAATAAGATCAGCTCACCACCCAAAAGAGTGCTAACCAAAGTAATTAGAAGTTCATGTCTCTATTTTTGAAATCGACTATAGAATGTTTAGGGTTTCTGTCCTTTTGTAGGATGGGGTGGGTTATTATCCCATTATTGTGAATTTGGCATGCAGGCAGCCAGAGGGACTTTCAGGCAACATAATTCTTGGTTCAGGAAACAGCAGGTTGTGTTAGTGCATGACAATAGAAAAGATTATGAAACGTTTCTCTATTTGGCTCTGACAAACAGTATCTATGCAGCAACCCCCCTATTTTGATTATAATGTGTTATTCACTTGAACTGCTTTCAGTTTGTGGATCTGCCCTTCATATTATGAAGTTCACAGACATTTCTGATCATCCCCCTGTGTCAGACCTTGTGTGAGGCTACTCGCTCTGCAATGGTGAGCAGGACACAGCTCCACCACCTGTTGGCTCTGCACTGTTGGGCAAGCTACTGAAATTTTCAGCTCTCTGATTCTATGTCTGCTGAGCTTGGCATGTTTCTGGATAGAGTCGCCAAGGGGCAGCTCCACAGGTGATTTTGAGCCAGGGTTGTGATGTATGCACAGTCGATGTAAGAATAGCTGCAGAGAAGGCTTCTGGTTTTCTGTCTTGGGGACCAAATAGCTGAAAGCAAAACTTTACTTTGACTCTGAACTTCGGGGTTTCCTGTCCACGATCTGCTGTCTCCATTGTTTTGTCCCTTGGGGAAGGCAGAGAGAGCATCAGAGGGGTGCAAGCTATGACAGAGGAGAGGGCTTATCTCTTGGGGGCCAGCGGGGCCTTTAAAATACCATGGAGAAAGGCATGCTCCCAGTGAGTACTTCCTCCAACAGGACCCCGCCTCCTAATTCTCCATGGACAAGGTTAGCATCAGTATCCCCTCTGTGTAGCCTTTGGTGGTGGTGGTGGGGAACATCTAATCTAAACCAAGGAAGGAATCATTGCTTTCCTCTGACTTTAAAAATTCATTTTTCCATTTAAGAATATTCTATTGAATGTGATTTACTTACATATTATTTGAATCTTTTTTTTTTTAAGTTTTGAAACTAGCTTGCTTCAGAGCCTGCAAAAGACTAAGTTTGAATTTACTTATTAGCCAAGATGGATGCGTTATTTGTGCAATTTCTCTTACACATATCCATATACCTAGACTTAGATAGATGTATAGGGAAGAAAATCTCAAAATCAAATCTCACATCGAGCTCTTAGGCAAGGCTACCTACAGTTATAGGAAGGCTAAGCAGGTGGTAGCATGCTTGCTAGGATCGAGGCAAGCATTCTTCCACCTAGTGTTTCCTTAGTCCTTACACACCTTCAGAGTCTACTGAGTAATGCTGGAAGCTAACAGTCTGCGGAGTTAATTTATTAAAGGAGTGCTTCTAATATGAATAATGCAGGGATCTATGTAGATATTTCTTCCCCCCCGTATGCTCTGATAACAACAGTAAAAATAAGTGTGGACATTAGGCATGCTCTCTCCTTGCATCGGAGCACATAAGTAGACAATTATTGAAATCTAAACAGCGATTTGGTATACGTTTTCAGTATCGAGCAGGAATGGATGCTGGCATAAAGCATGCATCTGTTTGCTTTGGCTCATTGGGTGCTGAATATCTGAAGTGTGTTCTATAAGTAACTTGGTAGTGGAGCCTCACTTCTTTCAGTCTCGCAGCTCTGGAGTGAGACATCCCCGCCTTCACATCTTTCCCTCATCTAGTTCTTGATTTTGCTTATGCTCATGTTCTACACTTGAGTTGCAAATGCTATGGATGCTGTGAGGTGTTTCGGGATAGGTCAGCACAGTCCCCTCTGACAACCTAGAATAAAGGCTGTCATGTTTTAAAATGTGGCGTGTGATATCCGATGTGATGGCATATGTTATGATGTGCAGTGTCACCTACACTCATTCTTCTGTCACTATGATGAAATACTCAGGCATGTCAGCAACCTACAAGCAGGAGAGGTTTAGCTTGGCTCATGGTTTCAAAGTTTTCAGTCCTTTTGCGTAATGTTGTTTCTTTTGGGCCTGGAATGATGCAGCATGTCCTGGTGGGAGAATGTGGTAGAGGATATTACTTGACAGCCAGGAGAGAGAGAGAGAGCTCTATGTCCTAATATTTCTACAAACTCCAGATGGTGCTAGAGAACAGAGACCAAGTTTTCAACACATGGGCCCTTAGAGGATACCCACCCAAACTGTACAGCTGCCCACTTAGACTTGGCTGTTGCCCCCATGATAGTTGTCCTGGACTCCCTTTCCAGGGTCCTAGACCTCACAGGAACAGGGCCTGAATATGGGAGTATGTGTGTTCAGCACTACGTGTGAACGTCAGACTTTAGGATGTCTTTCTCCCTTCCACAGCAGTCTGCCCAGCCCTTATCTGAGCTCCTTTGGGAACGTATAAAGGAATGCCACCATCAAATATCAGCCTTTTCACCTCTGTCACAGCTTTCCTGGGGACACATGGTTATCTGCAAAATGAAAACTGTTCAAATGCCAGGGAGGTTGGAAACCTTTTTCTCCAGTTGTTTGTGGGAATGTCCTGACTCTTAACTGTAGTGAATTCTTGCCCAGATCCCTGACCATTTGAGAACCAGGCATTGACCCTTCATCTGCCTGGGCTGTTAGCAGCAGAGGCTCATTTATATCATAGCATCTCAGCTGAAAAGGTCTACCTTACCCCAGGCTCCCCCTTTCTGCTTTTGAGTGTGGCTCCCATTTCCATGAATGGTCACTGTGGGTCCCATCATGTCCCCTTACCTAATCCTTGAATAACTCTGCATGACTCCATTCTATAGGGGGTGTGTGTGTGTGTGTGTGTGTGTGTGTGTGTGTGTGAGAGAGAGAGAGAGAGAGAGAGAGAGAGAGAGAGAGAGAGAGAGAGAGAGAATATCTATATCTGAATATCTTCTGGTACATCTGCCATATTTAGTAACACCCTAACTTCTCATTCTGTAATACCTTTCTTTTTTCATACCAGCTTCTCTCCAATCACTTGCCTTGAGCATATGCCTATTACAGCATCCACTTGTGAGTCTATGTCTTGAGGGGATTCTTTTCATAGGTAGATTGGCAATTTAGCAAGTCTGCCATGTTAGCATTCATCTTCCGATGCCAAGGACAGCAGAAGTAGGGACCATTGAGGTAGGGGACCCCTGGAGACCCTGTCAGGGAGGCAGGACAACACAGATCACACTCTACATGGAGCCCTCTTTAGAGGGTAGGTGAAGGCTGAATTCTGAGTGTTGGTTTGTTGACTGAAGATGAATGTTCTAGCTTATAATTGCATGACCTAGGATATTAAGAAGTTCACTCATAAGGTCGTTGCACCATGCAGAAAACAGCAGAGTATTTTAGGAATATATTTTAGACTGATAAGCAATCTCCCAAAGAACACAGCCCTATCTATGCCTAATGACCTCTTCATGTTCTCTGCAGTCCCTTGTGCTCCCTCTCAAACTTCCACATGGGGGACTTTGCTTCCCTTTCCTAAGAAGACCCTTCCTTCCCACATTCTCCAACCTTCTTGAGATGTTTCCTTTCAGTTCACACATCCAGCATCACTGTGGCTGGATTAGCACAGCAGATTCTGTTGTAGACCTATCTGGAAGGGTCCTGGATGCTTTGATCTCCACAGGGTATCTGTTCCATCCAGGACTAAGCAGTTGAGCTGAATCAGGGCTACCTCCTCCTGGACTTAAAGCTAAAAGAAGGCCAAGTCTGGCTCTTGGAGCATTAGAGTTGGCATTATCAAGAAGCATTCCTTGATAAGACACAGCTTGAGCAAACCTAGCTGGGGGGGGGGCACCTGCCTGGCTGCTGCATGGGACCATATGCCGTCCCTACTTCCATGGTGAATTGCTAGCTGCTTATGATATAGGCTAATTATTTATTTAGTACCAGACTCCTGTAACAGCTAGGCATAGTCAGGAAGCAACAATGCTCTATCAGCATTTTCATTGAAAACGATGCTTTTCAACACTTGCCTAGTCCATCCCATCAAACATAGAACAGCGCCAAGGTGCCGCTTAGGCTGCAAATGGGCAGGAACAGGTCTCTCATTGAAGCATATGCTAGTCATCAAATATTCAGCAGTCCAGGCTTTTACAAAGGCTTTGTATAGGCCAGCACATGCACTGCAGGGAATAAGGAGCCTAGCCTCTGAAAATTGGGTGTGGGAGGGTTTTGTGCTGGGAAATGGGAGGCTGGCTGGTTGGAAGGAGGAGTGATGGGTGAGCGGTTGCCAGGGAAATTAAAAAATATTTGTGGTCCAGAGATTTGCTCCCTTTTTGATGTTGTGTGTAATGTTCTGACACAACTGAACTGTAAAACTTTGTACATTCGTCTACATGACAATTTCGCACAAAAAGATAGGAAGGAATTAATTAGTACAGGTGGATATGATGTCAGTTTGTTCATCCATCTGACTAATATGTCTGAGACCTCTACATTTCCAAACTGACATGCTGGGAAGTAATCATGCAACAAAAAATAATTGACATAACCATTATAATCTACACATTCACTGTGCAGTGAGTGACCTTAGGGTATACATTTAACTTTATAGAAGATACTTTGAAGTCTAAACACAGCTAAATTATCATTATTCACAGATTCTGTATAGTGAATTCATCTCCCTGCTATATTTAGATTGTAACCTTCAAATCAATATCTAAGTGTCATCAGAGTCACTTATAGGTGTGCCTAGAAGCACAGAAATTTGAGTTACCTGATGTTTTTGCTGGTAAATGGGGGACTGGCCAAGTGGAAGGAAAGGAGAGATTGGGACGTTGTTGCCTGGAAAATTACAGATACCTGTGGTATTTATACTCTGGTGGCGTTGATGTGGTATAAGATGACACTCTACTTTCTTAAATGCTGCCTTCACATGTCGTATTGTTTTTTTAGATGCTTTCATATTTTTAGTTGGTCTCCATGTGAGGTATTGCTGTCCGATACTCCTTAGTGTAAGCAGACTATGATCTACCTTTGACTTCAGCTCA
This sequence comes from Arvicanthis niloticus, assembly GCF_011762505.2. NCBI lineage: Eukaryota > Metazoa > Chordata > Mammalia > Rodentia > Muridae > Arvicanthis > Arvicanthis niloticus. The sequence continues at coordinate 25,659,835 of NC_047671.1, forward strand.
TATAATAATGCTGCTGGCTATAAGCCAAACTGATGTTATTGAATCAACAGTGTGCATTAAATAAGGTTCCTTTAAGCAAAGGTTCATAATAACCACTTTTCAAGTATTGACAGGTCAATGAAACATAGCCTGAGGCTCGTGAGAACCCGGCCCCATGTTCCCTTCCAAGCCACCACTGAGTGTTTGTTGACAGCCACCCTGTGAGCTTCTCTGCACATGATAAGTCAACCAGACAAGTTTTCTGCTAGAACGTGAGGGCTGGTTAAACTCAAACAAAAGATGAGAGAGAGAGAGAGAGAGAGAGAGAGAGAGATATCATGCAACTTGCCAACTCTTTGGAATTTTCTCCAAGATGGGCTGTTATTGTAGCAGTTTAGAGAGTACCATGGCGTGGAAGACCCTGTATCTAATGCTATCTGCTTCCTATTGAGTGATGGATTCTATTTATTTTGCATTTAGTAGTGTCTTTTGAGATCATATGGCGAAAGTGTCAAATGTTCGATTTAAGAATCAGGTCTAATGAGGTCTAAATCATCACAGGGTTGACATGCACAGCAGTTTGGCAAGGAGCATTGTACGAAGCATTCAGTTTTCTTCTTTTCTTTTTCTTTTCTTTTGTTTTCAAGACAAGGTTTCTCTGTCTTGGACAGAAAAAGAAACCCTGGATGTCTTGGAATTAACTTCATAGACCAGGCTGGCCCCAAACACTTCTGCCTCCCAACTGATGGGATTAAAGGTGTGTGCCATCACTGCCTGGCTTATTTTTTTTATTATTATGAAAGTTTTGGTTTTGGCTTTCATTGCATATATAAATGGTATGTGACATTGTAAGAGGATACTTTCTCACAAGTACACATTGTCAGTTACAGTGGTTACATTTTCTAGTGCTGTGATAAAAAGCCATGACCAAGGCAACTTATAAACAAAGAGTTTGCTCCAGCTTATGTTTCCAGAGGGTTAAAATTTTTGATAGCTGACCAAAGGCACAGCAACAGAGGGCTGGAGCAAAAGCTGGGCTCTCCCATCTTAATCCACAAATGGAAAACAGAGAACATGCTGGGACTAGTGTGGGCTTTAGAAACCTTAAGCCTGCACTCAGTGATATGCTTCCTCCAATAAGGCCACACTTAATCATTCCCAAACAGTCCCAGCAACTAAGGATGAAGTATTCTAAGTTGTGAGTCTGAAGGGTCCATTCTGATTTAAAATACCATACAGGTGTACCCCATCCCCCACCTCAACCACATAGTTCTATCTTGTACCACACCGTAACCATGTAAGTCTACCTGATTCCTTTTCCACTCATCCTGTTAGCTCCCTTTGTTCTTTTCCACATTTCAACTTCCATATCATATATACATATGTGATTTTATGTATCTGAAAATCTATGAACCATAAATAAGAGAAAATATATACTTTATGTTGGCAGGGGTCTCTGTGACCTTCAGGGACAGTACAGTGATGAGCCACCAGAAGCAAGAAGGAAATGTGTCACAGCATGACTCAGTGATGCCGAGTGGTTTATTTTAAGCATATGTAAGCACAGCACAATCTGGTGAAAACTTATTCTGGTGATGACTGGCTCAATCCTGCGTGCACAGGAAAGCCGACACAATTCGCCTTGCAGAACAAATAAGCTAAATTCAGATCAGATGTGATGAAGTCGGAACTCTTTGTAAAGTCTATAAAGACGAGTTCTATAGATCGACTGTGAAAAGCAGATATACAATTGACTGAAAACAAAACAAATTTACGATAAGGATCTGGAGGAGTGTCCAGTGCCAAAGAAGTTGCTAGCTCCAAAGACAGTGCAAAGGTCACCAGGCTAGAAAGCACATCCATTGGAAGCACATCTACTCCAGCCTTCTGGGCACAAAACAGGTTTTGTATTTCTTTATTTGAAGGAAAAACCCTATGTGCATATCATCCCCGGTTTCCATAGTATGTCTACGAGCCCAAAGATCTCTGTGTTCACTACGTATGTCCTTTCGAGACTGGCTTAATTGACTTAATATGGTTATCTCCACTTGTGTTCATTTTTCTGCAAATGACATCCTTTCATTCTTCTTAGTGGCTAAAAAAATTGCTATTGTGTGTTTATGATACCATATTTTTCTTATCCGTTCCTGTTATTGGACACTTAGGTTGATTCTCTAATGTAGCCATTGTGAACAGTAAGTAAGAAATCCTGATGTATAAGTGTCTTTGTGACATGCTGACTTGGGGTCGTTTGGTAAATGCTAAGGAACAAAGTAACTAGGCCTTATTGTAGACCTGGTTTTAGTATCTCAAGGAGCTGTCCTACTGGCTTCGCCGTGGCTGGACTAGTTGACATTCCCACCAGCAGTGTCTAAGTTTCCTCTTTCCCACATCCTCCCCAGCATTCCTTCTATTTATCTTACTGACTTCAATTCTAAATGGGATGAGATGGGATCGCCATGTACTTTTAATTCACTTTTCTCTGATGTCCAGTGTGGTGGAACAATTACTCCCAAGTTTATTAGATGTTTGCAGTTCATCTGGGAATATTCACCTCATGTCATTTGCCCACTTATTGACTGGATTGTTGGAAATTTTTTGTTTAGTGTTTTAGTTCTTTGTGTGTGTATTCTAGACATTAATTATCTGTCTGATGTACACTGAGAAGAGATTTTTTTTCCCCTATTCTGTTGTCTGTGTCTTCATTTGGTTAACTGATTCCTTTGCTGGGCAGAAGTTCTTCCATGTAATAAAAAACTCATTCATCAATGTTTGCCCTTATTTCCTGGACAGCCATTATCATATTCAGAAAGTCTCTGTATATGCCTTTCCCTTGAAGTGTTCTCCTTACTTTTTCCTTGAATAGCTTAAGAGGGTTAGGTCTTACATTAAAGCTTATGTTTCTTTTGCAGTCAGTGTTTAGGATGAGAGTCAGTAGCAGGATGAGAAATAAGGACCTGGCTTCATTGTTCTATGTGTAGATATCCAACTTTCCCACTACCATTCACTGACGATGTTACCTTTTCTCCAATGTGTATTTATGTCATTCTTGTTAAAAATCATGCAGCCATAATTGCCTGGGTTGTATGTGAGTCCCTTCTTCATTCTCTTCATCTATGTGTCTGTTTTTGTACTAGTATCATACTGTTTCTGTCACTATGGCTTTGTGGTGTATCTTGAAATTAGGAACTACCTCTCATTTTTTTTATTTTGCTCAAAAATATTTTGACTATCTTGGACTTCTGCTCTTCCCTATGAACTTTAAGATCTTTCCCCCATTTTTGTTTGGAGTAAGGGATGGCACTGGGATTTTAATGAGGATTACATTGAATTTGATTGGCATATTGATTTTGCTAGTATAACCATTTTCACTATATTAATTCTTCTTATCTTTGAGTAGGGAATGCATTTGTAAAAAAAAAAAAAAGAGTATGTTGATTTCTTCCTTTCCAAATTGTCTCTCCTTTCTCCCAATTCTCTTACTATTTTACCTAAAAATTGAAGCACTATATTGACCGAGAGTGAAAAATGGATACCATATGTTGTTGCTGGTTTAAGTGGAAATGCTTTGAATTTTTCCCTATTTATTACCATTACGGCTTTAGGTTTGTTGGATACAGTATTTATTATGCTGAGATAAGCTTTCTCTTCCAAGTCTCCTCATTGTATCATAATGAGAAGATAGGGGATTTTTTTTGTCCAAAAATATTTTTCTGTACCTATTGATAAGATCATGTGATTTCTATTGAGTCCATTTCTATGATTATTAATACTAAATTTATGAATTTGTTTGTGCTGAACCATAGCGAGGTCTCTGGAATGAAGCCAATTTGATCATGATGAATGAATGTTGTTATATATTATTGAATTTGGTTTGCAAGTATTGTATTAAGAATTTTTGAATCTATATTTAGGGATATCAGGTATAATTTTTGTGTGTCTTTATTTGTGTTTGGTATTAGAGTGATAATCAAATCAAGTTGGTAGCATTCTTGCCCTTTCTTTTTTAAATAATTCGAGACTAATGAGTATTCTTCTTTAAAGGTTTGGTAAAATTCAACAGTGTCCACTGTGTCTGGTTTCTTCCTGGTGTTAGGAGGTATTTATGTTGTTAAATCAATGTTATTACTTGTCATAGATCTGTTTAAACTGCTGATTTCATCTTGACTTACTTTTGATTAGTGAGATGCACCCCAGACTTCACCCATTTGATTTAGTTTTTTCAATTAGAGAGGCTGTGTTCTTAAGGTATGTCTAATGGTCGTCTGGATTTCACTGGTATCTGTAGTAGTGTCTCACTTTCCATTTAAAAATTTAACTTGGATCTCTTTCTTTTTCTTAGTGTGGTTAAAAATGTGTGGCCTTAAAAATATTTTCAAAGATGCAACTCTATGCTTTATCAATTTTTAAAAATTTCATTTCTGGTTTATTACTTTTTGCCCTGATCCAATTTCTATCTACTGGTTTTGAGATAATTTGTTCTTGATTTTTTTCAAGGCTTCTAAGATACACCATTACACCACTTATTTGAGTTCTGTCTGACTTTTTAAAATGTAGACACTTGAAGTTAAGTTTCCAGTTAGCATTACTTTTACTATATCTTATGGATTTTGATATGCTATATCTGCTGGATTTCAGGGAATTTTAAAATTGTGTTTTACACTTAGAAGCATTAAAGACATTTTAAAGTGTGTTTTTCAATTTCTTTTAATTTGTGTATTTTTGTAGGTATTTTGTTTTTATTTCTATTCTATTGTGGTTATATAGAAAATAAGAAACTATTTCAGTTTTCTACAGTTGCTAATATTTGCTTTGTGCCCTATTATGTGATATATTTTAGAGACAGTAAATTTTCAGAGGGTACTGCTGAGAAGAATGTACATCCTTCAGTGTTTGATATACTGGCCTGTAGATATCTATTACATTTCTTTGATCAAATTGTCATTTAATTCAAATGTTTTTCTATTTTTGTTTTGTTTCATTTTTGTTGTTTTTGGAATGGCCTTCTTGATAGTAAGGTCTGCTGAATTCACCTATTGTTGTGTTGGGGTTAATATGTGTCTTTACATCTAGTAGTTTGCATTTTATAAAATTGAGTTCATATATTTATAATTGTAATTTTCCTTGATGATTGTTTTTTTTAATCACCACCAAATGACCTTTATATCTTTTGACTAATCTTCATTTGAAGTATATTTTGTCATATATTGGAAGAGTGACACCTGCCTATTTCTTAATCCCATTTGCTTAGGTAATTTCCCCCATATTTTTACCCTAAGATGGTGTCTGCTTTTGATGGTGAAGTGGACTTCCTCAAGGCTAATCTGTGTCTTTTGATCAGGGGATTTAGATCCTTAATATTCAGAGTTATTTTTGAAAAATATGTATTAATTCCTCTGATTTTATTGAGCTTAGTGTTTTGGAAGTCCTTACTTGCAAAGCTACTATGCTACTGTGTGTGTGTTTTTTTTTTTTTTTTTTTTTTTTTTTTTTTTTTTTTTATGTAGCCTCGTGGATCTGTTTATCTTTGGCTTCAGTTTCTTCAAGCATCTTCTATAGAATGTACTTGGTTTTATGGTCATAAATTTCTTTATCTTATTTTTATTATAAAAAGCTTTTACTCCCTCCTTTAATTATGTTGGATAGTTTTACCACATGTAGCCTTGGTCAGAAGTTGTGTCTCAGAGCTTGAGCACATCATTCCCAGCTCTCCTGGCTTTTAACATTTCTGTTGAGATGCATGTGGTTTTATCTTTGTGACATGGCATTTCTTTTTTGAAGATTTCAGTGTACTTTTCCCCCCAATATATTTTATGTTTTTGGAATATCATCATGTAGAGAAGTTCTGTATTTTATGTTCTAAATGTTCCCTGTACAAGATGGGCATCTTTCCTTAGATTTGGGTACATTTCTACTATGACTTTATTGAAAATACTTATGGTTTTAGCATGAAGTTCTACTTTTATGACCACCACCCATAGATTTGGTCTCTTCATCACATTACACAGATCTCTAATGTTTTCTTTGCAACTTTTGTTTATTAATCATCACATGAATAGTCTAACTCCTCTCCCTTGTCTTCAGGTCCTGATATCTCTCCTTCTAGATCCACTCTCATGGTGAGACTGTCTTCCAAGCATATATATATATATATATATATATATATATATATATATATATATATATATATATTTTCTTGTCCTTCATTGACTTCTTATTTCATCCAGCTATTTGTGTTGCTTCAGATTCTTTTCACAGTTTGTATCTTTTATAATTAAAAAAAAACATTTATATTCCTTCTTTTCTTTGAACACATTTATAACCACTCTTTTGAATTCTTTGTCTGGGATTTCATCTCATTCACTCTTATTGGTTGCTATTACCATAGCATTAGTAAATTAGTAAACAGAGGATTCATGTTTCCTCTGTTTTTCATGCTTTATAAATTTTGGTTTGGAACTTGTGCATTTTGGGTTAAGCAATAGGTTGTTGGTTTTTTTTTTTTTAAATCACCATCATTTTTCAGTAGATATGCTTACAGTGTTAAAGAGGGGCTAGACTACAACGGCATTTAGGTATCTTTTTGCTTTGCTAAGTATGTGTTCAGGGTATGAAGCTCAGCTCCCTGAATGTAGATTAATTCTCAGCATTGCTTCTCAGGCTCCCAGATGCCTACGCAGTCCTTTGCAGACCAGGTCACAAGTGTCCCTTTGGTGGCCTTTGAGTCATCCTTTGTGAAGTTGAGATTTGGTTACAGATGGGGACATCTGCTGTAGGCTGTGCTTTCTGATGTTAGAACCGGTGTCTGCATTCCCTGAAGACTCTGTTTCTTAATAGTTTTCCAACTTACTTATTTCTGTGCATGGTTCTCATGCCAAGTTTCTTCTCCTGTCTAGGATCACCCAGCTGGCAACTCAGCAGTGGTGTCTTGCTGCTGCTACAGTCTTTATAAGATACATATATATCATGGCTTCCAGTTTTATGTCTTTACGGGATTCCTGTGTGTGTGAATGTGTTTGTCTCTGCGTGTATATGTGTTTCTTGTGGTTTTTATTTTATCTTTGGCTCTTTTTATCTTCTGTTTGTTTCTCCCAATCTGACTTGTTTGTTTCTGTTTTATCTTATTTTATTATATTTTTATTTCTTAAATGCCCCTTTGTTTTCTTATGAGAAACATAAAGGGTGTGGATCCATATGGAGGAGCGGTGGAAAGGAAATGAGAGAAGTTGGGAGAGTGGAAGCTGTAATCAGGATATATTGTATGGAAAAAATCTATTTTTAATATAAAAAGAAGAAAGTGAACTGAACAAACCAGGATTGAACATCCCCCCATAGCCTCTGTTATGATTCCTGTCTCAGTTCCTCCCACCCTGCTTGAATTCCTGTCCTGGCTTCCCTTCACAGTGGACTATAAGCTGTATAATGAAATAACCCCTCTCCTCTCCAGTTAAAAAGTAAAACAAAGAAAAACAATAGTTTCTCAGTGCTGCTCCTGCCAAAGACCTAGGGGAAAGGTGGTTTCCTTTTGGTATCTCCCTTCCTTCTGATGCTGTTTTTAACATGTTTGTTGCTGAGAGTCAGCACCAAGCTGCTGAGGTTCTCTGTCTTAAGCATGGGTCTGGTCACTCCCTTTCTGTCACTGGGTGGCCAGGAGCTCTCAGATTGAATTGGTCTTTCAGAGAGATAGACTGTATTTATTCTGTTCTGCTTTTTAAGTTTCCATCTTTCACTTTGATGTCAGACTAGAGGTTTGAGTTGCTACCATAATACATGTAGATACCTCATGTGAAAGCTGTCATCTGACTTTCCTCAGTTTATTCCCTGGAGACCTAGCAGCAGGTCTTGTCTTCCATTTATCATCCTGGATCTCCTACCTGCCTTGATAGTTTCAATGCTTAAATTGTTATTAATTTAATACTCATGAGCTTGGTTGAATGAGAATCACCCCCATCAGCTCATGTATTTGAATATTTGGTCCCCAGTTGATGGAACTGTTTGGGAAGGATTAGGAGGTGTGGCCTTCTTGGAGGGAGTATGTCACTAGAGGCAGGCTCAAGGTTTCAAAAGACTCATGCTATTCCCAGTTGGCTTTCTGACTCATAGTTATGGACTGAAAATGTACACATTCATCTACTGCTCCAGTGCCATGATAGCCATGGACTCCAACCCTCTGAAACTGTAAGTCACCAATAAACTGTTTCTTCTATAAGTTTCCTTGGTCATGATATCTCTTCACATCAATAGAAAAGTAACTAAGATAGAGTTTTATTTTCACATTCCACAAAGATGTTTTACTTTCACTATTTCTTATACTATTACAATAATACCCCAAAGTACACTTGCTAAGTTGAAGCCTACCTAGGTCGAGTTTCCCCCTACGTTTCTGCATCTTTCTTGTTGTTACAGTCTTAGAGTTACATCAGTGATCTACCCCTGAGGTAGCCCACTTTTTCACTTTTTGAGTGAAATTTTCTACTAAATTGCCCACGCTATCCTTGAATTTATATTTCTCCTCCGTCAGCCTCCCATTAGCCAGAATTACAGTTCTGTATGATCAGGCCCTGTTCCAATTTTCAAGTATGTTGTATGAAAAGTATGAAAAGACTTGGGGGTAATGTTAGCAGGACTCTTGGAAATGTCAATATTAATATATTGGAGAGTCATTTTTACTTAACGTTCTATACAGGAAGTGTATGCAGCACACAGGCCAGTTCCTGGAGAAAGTGGATCTATCTATGCCGTGGATTTCATGACATTTTCTTATGTCCGATGCTTGTTTACTCTATAGAGTTACTCTCTCTCAATCATGTTTATCTCGTATACTCAGAAAATGAACTCCAAAATAGCTCATAAACATAGTCTATAATATAGGTTTGTATCTAATATTTTCAATTGCCAGATAAAATACTGCATGGTCAGCAAAACTTGGGTTTTGGATTTCAAACAATTAACTTTTAGCATACTGATGTCACAACTGCATGGAATGTATCTATATTACAATATAAGATCATGCATTTTAAAAAAACTGCATGACCTTTATTTTTTTCTCTGACCCCTCTTTGTGTGTATGTGTTTGCATGTATAAGGAAAAGAGATTCCCTCATTTTCAAATCATCATTTATTTGGCTTAGTCTGGGCTTCGGGGGAGAATTTTTGCAGGCATCACTCTTCAATCCATTGCAAAATACCTGTCCAGACCAGGAGCTGTTTCCTACAGATACCCTATGCCAGCTTAAAAAAACAATACTGAGGCTGTGATCAGGGCTGGGTGATACTTAGCTCATTAAACTTGTGTTGGAACATCTTCCCTACAGTTCATGCTAAAATGGTGTTTTAGTGAAACTAATTTACATGTCAGAGTTTATTGATAAAACTTATCATTTAATAGTAGATTCTTTCTTGACGTATTTTCTATCTCTGGTCTTAGGAGGTTGGTAGGTCCCTGAGATATTTGATAACCCTGAGGTACCCAGTGGCATTTTCCAAAATGCTCAGCATCTTATGATGGGTTTTATTTGCAGCACCCTGTGTCTGATTTGCACAGCTGAGCAAATTACCCATCAAGCAGCCTTATTCTAGGGGGTGACAACAATTCTGCCTCTAGTGGACAGATAGTTTCCTATTGAGCAATTAATGACATGTCACCCACCCAAGCATGACATCCTGCCTCACATTGTCATCCTGCCTTCTGCCTCATTCTGAACTAGTTAGCCTTAGACAGATTTGCTCAGCCATCAGTGTTCTGTCTGTGGGGTACTGACTGTGTGGTCGTCTTTTTGTGAGCCTTAGGATGTTTGCATTGGCAAGTCAGCAAAACTCCCTCCACCCACACTGCCCATCTTAAACATGGTCACCAGAGTCAGTGGGATTATACATAAACAGTACATAAGGCCAGGCCCCAACAAGCAGGAGTGCAGATATGAGATGCTGACCCTGCCTCTCTGAGTATGCACATCCTCCTCAACTCTCAGGATGGTGCATGGACTGAGACAGAGTCTGTCCTCTAGGGGATCTTATCTCAGTATCACTCTCAGGCATGACTACAGTTGACTTTAATTCCTAATTCTAAGGGAGGGTGGTTTGAAAGTGTCCTTTAATATCTCCCTCAAACTGCTGTGGAGGGCTGGTGTCTTTCATAGAGAAGTACAAACTAATGTGTAGGTGTGTAAAGTAAGAGTAATTGGTTACAAATACTAGCAACTCAGCAGCTCAGGAGGATGGATCTCTAGACAACAGCTGGGCCATGGCTGTTATCCGCAAAGTCAGTGTCATGCTCTGCTCAGTTTTAGGTGATGTTTTTAATGTAGCTGGGTTATGCATTAATATGGTTATTGGCTGAGCAGATGCCATTATTTTGGAGGGTTTAGGTTAAAAAAAATAACAAGTTGATGGTTTCCTTATAGACTTCTCCACTCAACTTTTCACATTAGAATAGCATTTGCATTTGAGAATAAGAACCTGTACCAGCTCTGACTCTGTTCTCCTCTCTTCTGCTAGTTCTTCTCTCAACTTGGCCATTGAATCTCTAACAGTCCCAGAATGCTATCTATAAAAGCAACACTCCTCAGCTAAGGCAGCACATGTAAAGCAATAGAGTTTGTTGTGTTTTCCCCACATTAAGACAACCCATACCATTGATACAGAGGAACAACTGGAGTGGATTTAGTCTAAACACCGAAGACCACAGATGTGGGGAGATAAGATGCTAAGATAAACAATGACTAACGCTGCTGTTTCCTGCAGTCCCAGCTATTTAGTTTAAAACCCACTGACCTTTGAAAACAATGAACGGAGCAGTCTGGCACACAGGATGGATTCCATAATGCTGCTTTTGCTTTGAAATCGTGTCTTTGTCTATTCATGATCTCAGGGCCACACTGCCAAGGTCATTTTCTGTTCTTCTCTTCAAGGACTTCCACAGCTCAGGAGCTTGGCCTTTGATAGTTATTTCTCTTGATGATATGGTTTGTGATTGGATTTGGAAAAGTCACGAGTCATAGTGTATAATCTACCGGTGCCTGGATTTCTGATCTTGTGTGGTTTTGGTACACAGCCCTGTTTGGGATCTCAAGCAGGTTGCTCTAAAGTGTTAGCTGGTGCCGCTAACAGTGAAACTGGTAGCCAAACTGTTCAGGAATTTAGATACAGATCTTGTCCTATTCTCCCACCTGCCTGGGTCCTGGTACTCTGGTTTCCAAGGGCTCCTTTACTAGGCAAAGGATTTGGCCTCCACCAGAGGGAGCCATTTTGTCCAAAACAGTTCTGTTATAGTATTACAAGATACTGAACAGTCCTTCCACAGACCCCCACCTCACCACCTTTCTTGTTCATAATTGTTTAGGGGGGAAAAAAAGAAATACTTTTAAGTGATCCTTTATTGTGGGCATCACCAAGGGTTATGATTGTGAAATAGTAAGATTTTTTTTTTTCCAAAAAGGAGTCTAATAGCATTCAATTTTCTGAAAAACCGTTTATTAGAAAGAAAAGCGGCTCTTCTGCCAGAATTGACTTCCTGGTGAAATAAGAATGCGGGAGACTGGGAGGAAAGACCCGTGAAGGAACAGACTGCTCTAATTGCATTAGCAGGGATCTACATGTGGAGGTGTCTGGATGATAGTAAACTCCGAGTTTTCTCTGTGAATAATCACCTGGCATTGTACCACACTCCGGACCCCAAACTGTCACACTGTCAGCGGGCAGCCAGAAAATGTCTACTTCCTTAACTAATTTACTCACTACCCAGAAATGCTTTGTAATACAGTAGATGCCAGTTTTGTCTTAAATAACATTTCATGAGTTTGCTCACCAACTTCTCATCCTATAGTGGAGGGTTTTCTAAGAGGGTCTTAGGATATTCCATATGTTGAATTTGGAATGTCTCTAGAGGCTTTGCTGAGGCATGGCTGCTAGCCTGGGAGAGTATTAAAAAGTAGCAGAACTCAGCAGGTGGGACCTAGTTGGAAGAAGTTAGGTCATGTGAATATGTCCTTGACCTCGAAGAACTACTAGGAACTCAATCTGCTTCTACTTTAGCTTTCTGGTGGTCCCCTTAGTTTCTCCTATATCCCCTCCTGTGTGTGCTACCTCAGCATGGAACGAACCCACCATGAGATGAGGTATCTGAAACTGTCAGACAAACATGAATTTTTCCAACAGGTTGATGCATCTTAGGTACTATTCAGTTACAGTTACAGCGATCAGACTAGCACAGGATATAAAGTCATATAAGTAAATACAACAATAGCTATATATACTCAAAAAATCAACCATTCAATTATGATATATTTAACATAATGTTAAATGAATAAGTAAAATATTCCAATGATAATAATAGCATAAATAGCTAAATTTGATGGCTTACAGCAAACAGGTAGACTTCCCATGAATGCTGAGGAGCTAGTAAAAATTGTGAATTTGGTTTGGAATAGTTCATAATAAGACCTGGTTTTAAATAAAATATCGAATACAAAAAAAGACCCAGTTTTAGATTGTACATAGCCAACAATAGCTCTGGATGTGTTCTCAAACTTTCCCTGAGAAAGAGGGTGTTGTCTGCATATTAAACTTGATGGAGTACAGTTGCTGCGAAACCTGTTCCCACTCTCAGTTAAAAAGCAGCCTTTGTGTATGCGCTTGGAACGAGCCTTTTAAAGAATAATTTATCAGGGAGATCTATCCTGAGGTGGGTCTTAGCATAGTCAATATTTTATCTTACTTTAATAGGTTTTCAGTCCTGAGGGCACTGATGGAAAGTGTGGGGGTGGGGGTGAGAGAAAGGGTAGAGGGTGTAGTTAAATCCAATTGAAGGGGTGGGATGAGGCAAGTGAAGGAGGGGAGGAAGTCAAGGGAATTCAGACATTTCTTTAATTGTTGGAAAGGAGACAGTCACCACTGACACACTGTAACCAAAACCTTGCTCTGACTAGACTGTTTTCTAAAGAAACCCGTTAAAATGATGTCTCTAGTACGTTGGCTGTTGGTCTTTTCTGCCCTCTCTTTAATAGCCAGCATGTTACTGGCTGCACAATGCATTCTGCTGTCTCCTTCTCCTTTCTTCCGCACTGTCCGGCTAGTGAGTCCCAGTTTATTATTTCACTGCAGCCCCACCTCTCCCGACCCTGCCTTTCCCTTCTGCTTTAGGTTGAGCAAAGGAGGAAGTGTATCTGGTTGTTGAAACCGACTTTGTCCATTAGGTCTGCCATGAACAACCGGCCTTGTCAGTTACTTGCTTTAAAGACATTTCTGACTCCTAACCCCAGTCAAGACTATAGTGGTTGGATTCAAAGCTACAATTCCTACCATGCCCCTTTTTGTCTTTGTACGGAGCTAATTTTACTTGTGCTTGTTAATTTGTTTGCATTTGCATTTCTACCAGGGAAGAGACTGTCATTCAGATCATTAGCATAATCTTCCTGAGGTCCCATGATAAGAGAGTGAGGCACTTCAACTGCCCCTGTTTCCAGTCATCTTTCCTGACCACCATGCTGCATCCTGCTGTCATCCTGCCTGAGTGCCCGCACACCACGGCGGTGGTCAGCGTGTGCACCAGAATTCTCACTCACAGACCTCACTTTTTACTATACCCAAGATAAGTAAACGAAAGGGCTGGCCTTGAACCTCAACTCTGCCACGGCTTAGATAAGGGCAGATAAAGGTTCCTACTTACAATTGTCGAGGGAGAACTTCCTTTTAGCTTTCTGTCGCTGAGTGATCTTGGGCTAAACACTGAGAAAGGAAAATTCAACTTAGAAATAATACCGCTCAGCTAAGCAGTTTGTAGGCCTGTGGTTTTCTCCTGCAAGTAATACATAGCATGCAGATAGACCGGCGTGAACATAGGCACAGCTGAGATGAGTTTCACGGCTGTCACTTACAGTGGTTCTGGAAACTGGAGTCCAGAGAAAGGTACAGACACTGATTTTGCTTAAGTACATTTAAGAGGATCCAACAGCTAAGAAAAATAAGTATGACAGTCAGTCTCAGATCTGGCATGGATCTCTCTCTGTCTCTGTCTCTGTCTCTTTCTCCGTCTCTCCTTCCCTCCCCTCTGTGTCTTTCTGCCTCTGTCTCTTTGTCTCTCCCCTCTCCATCTCTCTCTTTACTCTGTCTATCTTTGTCTCTGTCTCTCTCTTTCTGTGTATTCATGTGCTTAAAAAGAAGACATTCAGATTCTTATTGTCAGTCTTATTCAAATCAGAAGACCAGGTGTGTCTTTGACTTGGAGGCAGTCATACTTGGAAGCAAACTTTTTGGTTTTGCTTGTTTGTTTTTTTTTGTTTTGTTTTGTTTTGTTTTTTTTATTTTTATGAAAATATCTAGAGTTTAACAAGATTACTAGGGATAGAAATGTCCAAAGTTTTGCATACTCTATCACATGTAAGAAACGGTTGGCTATGGTCATCCTTTGAATCTGGTACTGTTCTAGTCCAGAATGATCCTGGAAGAATCCCACAAAGAGCAGTGGCCTGTTCTTGTCTTTCTTGATGTCACGCTGGCCCACCTGCCAGAAGGAACCTGTTGTTTCCAATGCATTTGTGAGCAGAGGGTCTTTGGAAGGAGGCCTAGAACAGAGAAGCCTTTGGGAAACAAACACAAAGGGAAGAGTGAAACAGCTTTTTGTCAAATTCCCTCTCATCCTAGTCCATTGGAGGCTCTCGTGGCCTCTGTAGAACAAAAAGTTCTGCTTCAGTCACAGCCTAGCACTCCTAACCTGGCCCCGACTGCTCAGAAGTTTGTACAAGTGTGGATCGTATCTCCCAAGACTGCATTCCGTCTTTATATGTGGCGGGACAGCTCAGTAATGGCCTTTCAGTTTAAGCGGTTTGCAGACTGATAAATTACCAATAAAACCTTCATCTCTGCTTCCTGTTCCCTCTTGTTTGTCGTGTTTTCTAGGGCACGGTCTTTAAACAGACATTGTGAGTTGTGGTACACATGTAACTGCCTGTGTTAAGAGTCACAAACTGACGTCCACAATACTAGGTTTTATTTTAAAAGCTAAAGGCCAACAATGCTTTTAAAAGTTCAGACTCTGAGTTTGATGAGAACATCTATTTATTGTATTATGATTATATGATTTTTTGAGTCATCTTTCTCAATTACCAATGATAGGACAGAGCACAGCCCTGACTCGCCTTGCAGATACTTGTTATTTTCAAATAATTTAGTCTCGGGGAGCTATCAAATTAGTTCAGTTTTATTTTCATCTTTATGATTCTTTTCTCCATGAGTAAAATTAGTCCCAGTTCCCGACAGCTTTATCTGAGGCGGGTCCACAGCACTACAAGTATTTCAGCAGCCAAGACCAAGAAGGAAGCGCTGGTGCACAAAATTCTGGATACTGGGGATAAAATGCATTAATCAGGTTTCTTGGGAAGGCGGCTATTCTCAATGTTCTCACTGGGATCAATTTTCTGATTCATCCCCAGGAAGCATACTTATTCTTATAGCGTCTGCTGTAAATAGGAAAAACTGTATTTTTGGTTTTGGTTTTGCTTTTTGTTACCTTTGGCATCAATAGAATTTAAGGCCTCTGAGAGAACAAAGAACATCATTTATGGACAGCCAAGGTTCTCATTCCTGGGGGCGTGTTGAAATGATCGAGAACTTTGACCTGGACCTCCAGTTTGATTGGAGTCCCTGGATGAGACGCAGACTCACTCTCTCTCTCTCTCTCTCTCTCTCTCTCTCTCTCTCTCTCTCTCTCTCTCTCTCTTTCTCTCTAGAAGACCCTGAATCATCCCAGTGGCTGCAGCAGATTAAGTGCCCCTGTATGTGGGACAGGTCATCTTAGCCACTGGCCTTTCTCCAAAAGGCATAAACAGGAACTACCAGGGCTTTGGACTTCATGTCCCTCTATATTTGGGGGGTGCTATACATCCCTGAAACTCATTTAGAAACTTCATCCCTACCACTATTTATTAAGCAGTGGGACCAAGTAGTGTCTTGAATGAGGACTTTGCCGGTAGTGACTGTATGCAGTTTATCTCCACCTAAGAAGTTTCAGCAAGAAGGCTTTCCCCAGATGCAGCCCCACAGCCTTGAAGCAGACCAGAAGCCAAAATAAACTTCTTTGTTTATAACTTGTCCTGTATGCAACTTTGTGCTATTAGCAACAGAAAACAGACCAAGCCAAGCCCTTGGACAAACACGTGGAGTCTGGGCATTATTTGATGCTCCCTGGAGGAAGGGCAGCTGAGCTATTTGGGGTCAGAATACCCTACTCATGGACTTTAACTTATTCACCGTTATGTGAATCATTTAGCTAGCATATCTTTCCTGAAGACAATTCTGGAGAATCATGACTTAATCATCAGAGTATGCTCTCCAGTGCTCTCCAGACAATTTCTTCAGAGGTAAGAGTGACTTCCTGTTTCTAGTCAAGGTATTTTGCTGTACTGTTCTCTTCTCAGTAAGAAGCCAGTGAATTCCCTTCTCTGGGAGTAGCATATGGGGGCAATGTATGTCCACTTATAAAGGTAGTGGCGCTGAGCTGCCCTACGCTGTATCCCCATCACATAGGCATGGCTGCATTGGTTTCTAGAGCAATGCTTCTCAACCTGTGGATCACGACCCCACGGGAGGTCACATAATAGATATCCTGCATGCCAGATATTTGCATTATGATTCATAATAGTAGTCAACTTACTGTTGTGAAGTAGCAACAACATAGTTTTATGGTGGTGGTGGTGGGGAGTTCACCGCATGAGGAGCTGCAATGAAGGGTTGAAGCATGAGGAAGGGTGAGTACTGCTGCTCTAGAGCGAGTTGCCTTGCTGTGCAACTGACACATGCATGCTCTTCTCCAGGGAGCAAAAGGCGCTAACTTCCTTCACAACTCCTGCCAATCTGGAAGTTGAGATCTGGTGAACACATAGCACCAACTTAAAACGGTTATGTGGAAGCATACATTTTTTTTTGAAACCTACCTTTAATAAGGGTTCGACCCCTCCTCTAGTCCACCACCCAGCAGATGTAGCGGAAGAGAAAAGTTGTTAGAATGGGGGGAAGTGGACCTATTCAGCAATAGTTCTTTGGAGGCACGTTTGACCTTCTAGGGCGGCAGTTCAGTTCTGTAGCAAACACAACTAGGACCCAGCAGTTGAAGACCAGTCCTTTAGGAAGGCCAGGCATGGACAGTCCTTTCAGCAGACACCAGGCAGCTGTAGTTTAATTCTGAAGAACCCATTAGGTTCACCAACTGGACTAAGGATGACACAGGAACCTCACGAGTTCTTGGGTGAGTTTCCTTCAATGGCAGCATTACCACAGGTTGAGCTCAGCAATGCTATGTAAGGCAAACCAATACATGTGTGTCTTTAGCGAAGAATAGTGAGGCGGAGCAAACCAAACCAATGTTCAGTGCTCATCCCCCACTGTCTGCGGGGTCATGTTCATACTCCTTCATCAAGTGTCCTTTCACCTGTTTGCTATATCAGAACATCCTTTCACCTGTGTCTGCTTCGGGGAAACAATCTTTCACTTGTTTACTTTAGCAAGACATCCTTTCACCTGTGTGCCCCAGCAAAACATCATTTAACATAACTTTTCAAAGAAACTAGAAGTTTCCACTTTAGTTTTAAGTGTCTAATACTCAGTGGAGGGATTTCATTTTTTAAGTGTATAATGGTCTTTATATTTGTTTTGGTTCCAGTACTATGTAGTGGTGAGAGGGTCATTAAAATAATCTGTGGAAGCAGTTCTGGGAAAACTATGTTTAAGTTAATAGTGACCTAATAAGAGTGGCTGTAAGGTCACTGGCTTTCTTTAAACGTTTTTGTTTTGCCAGTTTTTTGGTGTGTGTGTGTGCACAGGAGAGTGCACACTTTGTTTTGTTTTGCTTTCTTTGTTTGGTTTGAGACAGGATTTTTTTCCCTCTGCATAGCCCTGGCTGTCCTGGAAGTTTCTCTGAAGACCAGGCTGGTCTCAAACTCAGAATTCTGCCTGCTTCTGCCTCTGGAGTGCTGGATTTAAAGGCACCCACCACTACCACCTGGACTTCTCACCAGATTTTAGAAACACATTTAATTATTATTCTTTGTGCCTGTGTGTGTGTGTGTGCACATGTGTTTATGTGTTTGTGGTGTGTGTTTGGGTGTGTGTGTGCATGTGTGTGTGTGTGTGTGTGTGTGTGAGAGAGAGAGAGAGAGAGAGAGAGAGAGAGAGAGACAGACAGACACACACACACACAGAGAGAGAGAGAGAGAGAGAGAGAGAGAGAGAGAGAGAGAGAGAGAGAGAGAGAGACTGTATGTTCTGGTATACATATGGAGGTCAGAGGACAGCTTTCTGGACTCTGTTCTCTCCTCCTTCCTCCCACTTTCCTCCCCCACTGCTGCTGTGCTGTCTGCTCCAGGTTATCTGGAGCTTCCCATCTCCACCTCTCACCTTTCAGTGTGCGTTAAGAGATTATAGATGTGTACAACCCCATCCGACTGTTTATTCTTTTATTATGTTGTTTCATTTTTGAGTGCGGGTTTCAGGTCTTCAACTCAAGCCATCAGGCCTGAGCTCAGGTTGTCAGGCTCCTGCGGCAGATGCTTTCACCCACTGAGCCACTTCACTGCTTTCCTTCCTCAGTTTTGTTCAGAGAAAACAATGCTACTCCTCTTTTGAGTCCCAGTGTGTGACGGAAACTTGGGACTGTGCTGCACTGGTAGAGGACATGTGCTTGGTGGAGCAGTGGGCTGAGCCAGGCACTGGCGGCGGCGGCAGACTCCTTCAGAAATTTTCATAACCAGCATTAGGTAAAATGGGACACCTGACAAACGTAGCACTATAAGAGCCACTGGATTTTTAAAGTTTCCAAATAAAGGAATATGAACATTTTTACCTCTTGGCTCAACTCATCAAAGTGCTGGCTTAGGTTCGTCAGTCACTAAATTATAAATCTGCAGGGTAAAGCCTGCAGGTAGTATCTATGGTGGGATGCTGGGAAGAAGTGTGCCTTTGTCAGCCTTTGAACATTTTCAACATTCAGTGTCCATGTGTACTGTTACAGGGCGCATCCTAAGCGTCTTACGGCTCATCACAGGGTATATAAACTGTAAATCAAAGTTGAACTTCCTCGGAGAGCAACCAGAGAGTGGCGTGACTGGGTCACGTGACTGAAAGGGTGCCTCTCCGGCTTTGCCTTTCCATATCTGACTTTCATACAGTTTCTGTTTTAAGACTGACGCCCTGTTATTTTGACATTAAACATCTGAGACGGTTTCCAGCCATCCAACATTTGTCATGGGAAGTGTCTCTACAGTGTGCTGTCAAAAGCCATGACCAAATACCACTTTCTCCCAGTCAACATTTTGCTAACTTAGATGGTAATCACCTTCTAAATGCAAACATACAGTAGAGAGAAGGCGTGTGGACCTCCGCTGTTTCTGTGGCAAGTGGAGCGAAGTAGCCTTCCTGTCTCACAGAAGATGACCATCACTAGCCACTTTTAGAACCCTAGTGCTTTTAGGTTTTAGTTAATCCAGAATCAAACCCCGAGGGCTATAGTAAGTCAATTTGTGCCTCTAAACAGATGACACTTGCTTGTCTGTAAAATGACGCTAGAATACCACACATCTCTAAGACATGGAGATGTCAATTCTGTGCTTTTTGGGATTCATAGAGAACATTCCCATAGTACCCAATGATATGATCCCTTTCCTCACTTGTGTATGACCACAAGGAGGAGGAAACAGTGGGTCGGCCACTGGCTCCTCAAGCTCTTGTCCCCAAGTTCTTGACCTTGCCGAGAAGGAGAAAGAACCAGCGCCATCGGGTTTTTGTGCTTGGTACTGTGTAGTTAGAAAGCCACTGCCATTGCTCTCTGCTTGCTGTGAGCAGCCCAAATAATCCACTTCCCCGGCCAGTAATTCAGATGCAGAGTCCAGCAGAGCTCTTTCTTATTTGAATTGAAATCATCTGGGAGAGGTAACTCTCTATCTTAGAATACTCTAAATCTGTATGTACACACACACACACACACACACACACACACACACACACCACACACGTGTACAGGGATATAGATATGTTGTACAAGCAACACATTTAATATTGGACTCCACCATCCTGGGAGAGGAGACTGTGTGCTTGGTAGTCCTTGGTGGGGCAGTGTGCAGCGAAGGGCACACCAGTGGTTAAATCCTTCAGGATTTTTTTTTTTATTGCTTGGAGTCTATTAGTCCTGTCAAATGAACACAAATCCATCCCTTTTATTTCAGAATCGCTACAAAAGTATTCATGTTTATCCCTTGTGCTTTTAAGACCAAGGTTGTTAGAATTTGAAGTCCTTGAACACATGCCAGCCAGAGCAGCCAAGAGCTATTGAAGAATACCCCTGTACTATGAGAGAGCAGCAGCTAAACCCCCCAAGGCTGTATTCTCAAATGCTGGAGGACAGATGGAGGAGGCACAATTACCTTCATCTACCCACAGGTAAATGAGGGGCCAGTGGCAGAGTCAGGGCTATTTACTCCCCTGCAGAAATTTCTGTGGCCTCCCTCCTTAAGAGACCACCCAGCTTCAATTGCATCTGATGCAATCCCAAGATCTGGAGGTCATAGGTCTGAGTCAGTGGATGACATACAGATGTCTACAGTGCTCATCTGGGGTTTTACTCCCTGATATCCCAGGAGCATCTCACTGCCTAAGTTGGCCACATAAATTAGGTAAGATAATTGATATCACATGCATAAAAAGCTTCGACACATGGCAGGTCATCAATGATGGTAATACTTATCAATATTACTGCCACCATCATTTTATAATCAGAGTCCACTGTGTGTGTGTTTGTGTGTGTGTGTGAAAGAGAGAGATGAGAGAGAGAGAGAGAGAGAGAGAGAGAGAGAGAGAGAGAGAGAGAGACTCTTGTCTGATGCTGAGGATAAGGGTGTGTTTGATAGCCAAACAGATAAGATATTAAAATCTACACATGGGAGGGGAAATAGTCCAGAGCCAATACCACAGTGTCCTCATTCTCTCTCCTCCCAGAACCATTGCTTACTAACAGAATTCGGAAGAGAACTCCCAACTTGTTCAAAAGCTTGACACACTGTGTTTGACATTTGTTGAGTTTTGGCCTCTGTGTCAGTCTGCTGGCTAAATACTATTACTTTGCTCTTGGATAAAAATTAAAAGATGTAACTACACCAATTTAAATATTGTCTCTATGAGCATTGTTAAAAGTAGTAATGTAGTATAAACTTCAGCACTATATAATTTAGCTGATTTTTAAGGGATTGTGGGCCCAAATGAATGAAAACAAGATGCATTCAAGTTGTGGCCACTATTTTTTTTTCTCATACAAAATGTCAGAGTTAAGTATGAAGATTATTTTTGAAAGTCATGATGTGTGAATTTATTTTATTTCATTTTGGAGACAAAAAAAAATTGCAAGCTTGCATAAGGTCCTGATGGTCCAGTGGAGGAAAAGAGAGAGAAGCAAGCTGTTGTGAGTTTACTCTCCAGAGTTTTCTAAAAGCAGAAATAAGTACATGTTGCAGGTGACTAGAGTTAATCAAAAAGTGATTATTAAGTGAAATCCTTTCTCTAGGTGTTTGTTTTCATAGACAGACAAGATGACCCCAGGAGTCATCCTGAATGGGTCAGGTCTGGGTTAGGTATCTTCCTGAATCAAGAAAATGGACAGTGACATCCCAGCTTAAAAAGACAGGTCCTCCTGATACAGGGCTTCTAGAGCTCTCTGAATTTCAAAGAATTCTTAAGTGGGACCCAAGTGAAGATGGGCAGAGAAGTGTGTCCCTGTCTAGTAAAGACCTTGAGATGTCATGAAAAGAGAGGACCACCACATAGAAGAGGGTCATGGAGTAGTCTCTGGGAAGGATGGCTGAATCTAGAGGGAGGAGAAGGAGGAAGCACCCTGCAGAGGGAAGCAAAACCTTAGGCTTTTGTCCCTGTCTTAGGGTTTTACTCCTGTGAACAGACACCATGACCAAGGCAAGTCTTATAAAGGATAACATTTAATTGGGGCTGGCTTACAGGTTCAGAAGTTTAGTCCATTATCATCAAGGTGAGAGCATGGCAGCATCCAGGCAGGTATGGTGCAGGAGGAGCTGAGAGTTCTGCATCTTCATCTGAAGGCTGCAAGCAGAATACTGACTTCCAGGCAACTAGGACTAGGGTATTAAAGCCCACACCCTCAGTGACACACCTACTCCAACAAGGCCACACCACCTAATAGTGACACTCCCTTGCCCAATCATATACAAACCATCACAGTACCTTTCCTAAATATTGCCTACTTTCTTTTTAACCCTCTATTTTAAAAGGAGTTTGTGACAGTGTGATGCCTATAAACAATGAGTAAGACTCAAAACAAGCTGATGAACATTTCTCTCCACTTATTTTTTTTTTTTTTTTAAATTTTGGGCTGGCATTACAAGGGTCTCTTGGTCCTAGTCTTCCTGAAGGAAAGAGTTCAGTTGAGAGACACACATTTTTAAGCAGAAATTGATGTAGTGAAACAAACCAAGCATTCTGAAAGAGAGATTGGAATGCAATAGGCTGACTAGACATAAGGTTAGGTCCAGTGGGTCTGCTTTGTAGATTTAGAGAAGTGTTGTTGTTGTTACAAAATATTTATGAGGCAGCAGCATAATCATGGATTAATGTGACTTTCACACCTTCCTATCATGATCGGTAGGATGTAGCATTTAGGCACTTCCTCCCATGATTCTACAGAAAATCTCATGTGCTTGAGAAGATACTCAAAGACACAATCCAACACTGTAACGAAGCTGATGTCCTTTGAGAATACAGACCCTTTGTTAGAATACATATGTGAAAATTTCCTGGCTCCCTAGAGGAAGCCCTGTCTGCGACCTCAAACATGTTTACCACCAAGGGCACTCTCACCATCAAGAGACACAAGTGACGTGATCTAGCTGCAGAACTCTTGACTCCTTAAGGTTACTGCACACCCAACTCCCCTGCAGCACTGTAAGCCAGCCCCAACTAAGGGTCATCCTTATAAAAGAGTTGCCTTGGTTGTGGTTTCTATTCACAGCCATAAAACCCTCACTAAGACAATGTGTCGATATTTTAATAGTACAATCCAAAGGTAAATCAATTTGGTACACATTGGTGAGTGATAGCAGGGGAATATTGAAAGTCTTCGTGTTCTGTGATGAAACCATTATGCTTCTATAAAAGCATAAAACATGATGTACAGGGAGACGCTGTGACTCAAAGCATACAGTAGTCCCAAGGTGGAGTGTCTCAGCCAGCATCCATGGTCACTGCATGAGAGTGTGCCCAGTGCATCGTGTTACATGTTCATAACCAAGGCTGAGTGGAATCCTGCCATGCAGCCTAGGATAATGTTGCCAGAGACACCTCAACTTTGTTCTGCATTTCTTCTAAATTAATTTGTAGCGATTGTACATTCAGAATCCTCTTCTCTTGTCAACGTTCTTGTGATCTCTGCGTTCAGTTGGACAACCACGTGTTTGAGAAGCTGGGCCATGAAGCTCCAAGACTGCTTTCCTTCATTAATACTGCTACTGATTTCCTTCTGACTCTCTCTCCGCCATTCCTCAGCATCTGTTAACCACCATTCTATGTTCTGCTTCTACAAAATCAACCTTTTATCTTGAGTGACAACTTGTGATTTTTTGTATCTCTGTGCCTGGCCCATTTCACTTAACACAGTATCCCCTTCCATTCTATCTCTGGTGCCATAAATGGCAATTTTCATTTCTCTTTGGTTGACTTTACCCTTCATTATAAGTACAATAGAGTCATTGAAAGGCTGTCCATAGGGGGAGCATAGCAGGTCTGGTTTGTTGGTTGTAAATGCATCTAAGAGGCTGGAGAGATGCTTAGTAGGCTGCTCTGGCAGATGATCTGAGTTGGGTTCCTGCAGCTAGCACCCACATCAGGTGGCCCATAGCCGTCTGTCACCACAGCTCCAGAGAGACATAGAACCTCTAGCCTCTGTGGGCATGCAGGCACCTGCAGTCATATGCACACACCAACACACAGATGTAGAAAGTAATATCTTTTTTTTTTTTTTTTTTTTAAAAAGCATGCATCTGAAACAGGCCTTTGCTTGGGTAGGTCCCAGCTGGGGCGCTCCCTGGGTGAGGAAGCAGATAGGAAAAAAATGAACACAGTTTCAAAATCCATTTTAGAAGTGAAATTGTCAGCTTTACAGATGAGTTTGATATGGTATGTGAAGGGAGCGACTAGGGGAACTTGTGAAAAGCTTCAGGTTTTAGCAGCGGGCCCAGAGGTGGCGCACATCGACTCTCTCTGGGAGTTCCGCTGGGGCAGAGCTTCTGGAAGGAAAACCAGAGCTCCGTCCTGGATGTGATGTGCTTGACTTGGCTGAAAGTCTGCCCAGTGGGGCTGTTATGGGGGCCAAGTTCAGATCAGTCTTAAGAGTGAATACACAGAAGGTCTACACCAGATTTTAACCATGACTGTGAGAAATCAGCTTAACTCCCCAGTTAATGTGAGGTTATCACGAGTTAATACAATTATCACAGCTAATCCAATGCTCCTGCAATTTCTTAAATAAGCGATTACAAGGCTCACAATGGATGGTGCTTTAGAAGCCAGGTACCCTGCTGCCTGGCATCCTATCAAAAATATTTCCAGCTTTACTCCTGATACCAAACGTATTCTTGGCACTGGGGCATTTGATGCATATTTTCTAAAGAAATGAATGGGGAGGTATTTGCGGCAGTTAATAGTACCAAGTTGACAAAAGTGCGTATGAGGCTGACCTCGGGTATGCCTGTGAGAAAAGCTTTAGACTGGGCTAATGAAGAGGGGAGGAGACACCTTTACTATAGTTAGTTCCATTATATGGAATGTGTGGTTCCAGGCTGGACATCAAGAAAGTGAGCACCAGCACGCCTCTCCCTGTACTTCTGACTGCAGATACAATGCGACTCACTTCCTTAAGCTTCTGTCTCTATACCTTCCCTGATGGACCTTACCTTGAGCTGCCTCCTGGTATGCCATTGTGACAGTGAAAAAAGTTATTAATGCAGTGTTCTGACAGAGTACAGAGGAGAGGAAGACACACCTAGGCACTGGTCTGTGGATGGCTGTGGGGGCCACACATCCCACAGAACCATTCAATGTCTGTTATATCTCCTCTTCATGAGTATATGAAGATCCACCCAAGACAAATGCATCCTAACATCTGCAGAGTTTTGGTTTCTTCAGTTGTATCTAGTTATGCATGGTGTCAGAAAACAGCCAGGTCAAGCCCGAGAACCACACCACTGTCCACACATGCCTGGCGTACCCTCTGAAGGGCATGGTGTAGGGTTTTGCCACCTACAACAGCCATGCACAGAAAGCCCTAACCTCCTGACTGTATTTCTCATCATGTGCTGTCACTGCATGTAGCCAGGCACAAACACACCTGGATCCACAGGTTGAATATCCCTGACCTGAAAACCTCAGATCTGAATTGACGCAGCACTTGAAGCGTTGTGCTCACCAACATCCCAGCAGGAGAAGAAAATCCTACTTCATGAAGCTTGGCTTCGTGTACAGAGTTTATGTTTATTTAAAATGTTGCTTTACAGTGCCATCAAGCACTTTAATATGTGAAATGTAAATGAATTTCCTGTTTAAATTTGGGTCTCATCTCAGGTCCTGAGATAGCATATTATATCTAAATATCGCCATGCTTTGAAAATGTTCCGAATCTGAGATACTTTGAGTTGTAAGCATTTTTATAGGGAACTCCTCCTGCATCAACACGCAGAGCCACTATGCCTCTGTGATGTTGCTCACACGAACTCAGGGCTCATCCAGCCGGCTACCCTGTATGAACCATGAGGAGCACAGCTTCAAAGCCTGTGGAATATCACTCTCAGATGGACATCCTGAGAGAATGACTATGCTTGTCAAACTCTTCATTTTAAATTTTTTAAAAAAATACATTTTATGTTGAATATTTTAATCCTCCCTCCCCCACCCTCTCCCGGATCCAGTAATCACAAGAAATCTTACCTTTTAAACCCATCACGTTCCATGGCTCTAACTGTGGACTTTTAGATGTGTGACCGTCCTCTGGAACGTGTTGAACCCGCCAGGGACACTCCCTTAAAGAGAACCATCTTTCTCCCGTTACAGCTATCAATTAGCTCATCCAGGAGTGGGCTCCATCCCATCTGTCACACTCCATGCTAACATGTCTGGCTCGAGCTTGTGCGGATCTTGTGCATGCTGTCACAGCCGCTGTGAGTTTGTATGTGCAACTGCCCGGCTGTGTCCAGAAAACGCTTCGGTTGTGGTCATTCATCATCCCTGGCTCTTACAGTCTTTCTCTCCCTCTTTCTTCCACAATGACCCCTGACCCCGAGCCTTCAGAGGAAGGAGTTGCACACAGAACTCAAATCCAAATGGATCAAGGACATCAGTGTAAGAACTTAATCGGATAGATGAGAAAGTGGGGGGGGGTAGAGTTAAACTTATAGACACAGAGAAAGATTTGGTGAACAGTCAGGTATTAAGGTATTAGGGTGAAAAGTAAGGTAATAGGCATTAAGATCAACGGTTAAAAATGGAACCACATAAAACTGAAAAGCTTCTGTACAACAAAGGACGCCAGCATCCGCGTAAAGAGGCAGCCTGTAGAATGAGGGGAAATCTTTACAGGAAAAAAAAAAAAACCTGACAGGGTTAACTTACCAAACTCTTATTGGTATATTTAATGATTACATTTAAGTCTTTTCTGCTATTTAAAAGAATAATAAAATACAAACCCCTGAAATGGAAAAAGCACTTACCCAGGCATAAGCTGAAATTTCAGCATTGAGCCGGCCTCTAAATGATCTGTGAAGGTCTCATGGTGCTGGAGTTATTGTGAATGGCCATTTTCAGCTAATGTTAATGATTGTTACATTTATTTGCACAGCATAATTGTGAAAGAAGACCCCAAATGGAACCTGAACCCCACCATACTCCCATTTACCCAGAAACCCATTACCTGAGACCGTTATTTAAATTAAATTTTCTCCAGTTAAAAACGCAGAGAAGAAAATGGTCCAAATAAAATCTGAAGCCAAGGACGAAGCCAGATGAGGGTTAGAGACATCGCCCATGCAAGGCCTGGATTATCTCAAAAATTAAATTGCAGATGACTACATTTCCCTGTTTTATGGATTTACCTCCCCCCCTCTGTAACCTCTTGCACCTTGCACCCCAGAGCCTCCCAGGTGGGAGTACCCTTTGGTGATCCCTGAATTAGTCAGGGCTGAGTGGTTGATGCAGTTTCTTACTCATGGAGAGTAGATAGAACCCAGGCTTGTCTAGATGGGAGAGCAGAGCCCAGGGCTCACAGGATTATTATATATTCACTCCAACATCCTCATCTCCAAGTTTTACCTTTCTCTAGAGAGTAGGGAGAGAGCACTCCCTTTCTGTTCCCCAGCCCTGTGGTCTGACACCTGTTTTTCTCTGTCCCGGTTGATGTGTCCTCTCACGGCAGCTGACCTTGTACCATCCATACACAGTCCAGTCATTCATGTCTCCATGGCATTCTCTACCCATCCATCCATACAGACTGACTCCAGTCATTCACGTCTCCATGGCATTCACTATGTCGATTTCTAAAATAGTTCCCTGCAGAACCAAATCTTAACAGGAATCCTGTGCAGGACGGGGGGAGGGGGGGTTGCTGGTTGGCTCATGTGCTGCTTGGAGACTCTGCTGGCTGGTCTTACGTCAACTTGACACAAGCCAGAGTTATCTGAAAAGACGGAACCTCTACTGAGAAAATGCCTCCAGAAAATTAAGCTGTAGGCAAGCCTGTAAAGTATTTTCTTTTCTTTTTTAACAAAAAACAAATAGAAAAATTCAAATATTTATTGGCATAGAATATCTAATACAAATAAGAGAACTAAAATCATTAATTAATAACCATGTTTTTTTTCCCATTGGCACTGACTTCTCAAGAAAAAGTCCTCTCATTAGATAGCATACACTTTAAGATATTCAACATATCCAATAATAAATAAATAAATAAATAAATAAATAAAGGGAAAGCCAGCTGAATACCAGCAAAAAAAAAAAAAAAAAAAAAAAAAAAAAAAAAAGTAAGTGGAGGACTAGGTCCCAGGATTGCTTTTAATATAGTCAGTAGAAAAAAGCCAAGTTGGATATGTTGAGTAAGGTATTTTCTTAATTAGTCATTAAATGTGGGAGGCACCAGCCCATTGAAGATGGTATCGTCCATAGGCTGGTGGTCCTGAGTTCTATAAAAACACAGGCTGAGCAGACCATGGGGAGCAAGCCAAAAAGCAGTACCCCTCCATGGCATCACCTCCTGCCTCCAGGTTCCTGCCCTTTTTGAGTTCCTGTCCGGACTTCCTTTGATGATGAACAGCAATATGGAAGTGTAAGGCAAATAAACCCTTTCCTCCCCAACTTGCTTTATGGTCACTGTGTTTCAACACTGTAATAAAAACCCTAGTTAAGTCAGAGATTTACTGGTTACTTCTCTCCTTTCTTTCCTTGTCCTTCTATGTGGCTTGGCTCACAGAAAGGAACTAAATGTTGCACTGCTTCTTCCTGTTTGGGAGCTGAACACTCAGAAACGCATGCGGTCAGCTTTATTCTCTAAGAGAGGTGTATTGACAGGTCGTTTGGCACATAATACAGAAGAAAAGCAATAGGAGTTTGAAAAGGGTATGCAGAGAGTGCTGGGGTGACATAAGCCAGGCATTTTAGCACAGTCTGCACATCAAATTCCAGGACACCTAGGACTAGATAGAGGGACCCTATTTTAAAACAGAACAACAACAAAGAAGCAAAACCCAAAACATAAAAGAATACCAGAAATCTATGGGCAAAATTAGGTTTTGTACAATGTGGAATTTTGCATTAATGGCATCTTTTCAAAGCTGCAAAAGTTTTCCCACTTTGAGTACTTCGGATTTGGACATCAGGGACACTCAGCCTTGCGTTGACAGTGGCTTCTGGACTCTAAGGCACATTCAGGAAGCAGCTGGCCTCCCAAGCTGGCGAAGCAGTGGCAGTCTGGTCTTTCCACCTGTTCCCTGTTCGTGGGAACACAACACCACCCATCACTTCCTTTTGCTCACTCAGTGACACTGCTCTGTAAAGGGCCCCTCAGAGCACTTTTCCAGAAACCCAGGCCTGGGCTTTTACAGAGCCTATAGTTACTGTGGAAGCCCATTCTACCCCTATACAATGAAGATGTGCCAAGTCTCCAGATGGGAGTTGATATAGAGTCTTTAGTGTCTGGAAATTTACCTCTGAGGGTGTTGAACAGTTTCAGGAGCAAAGCCTTGTCTTACACTGCAATAGCAGATCCTTTCTCACTGTTCTGGCTGTTCAGAAAAGGTCAGTGCTAAATCCAGAAGTTTGGGGTTCCAGAAAAGCACCAAGTCTTTCATGTGGGAGGGACAGAATTCCCTGAGTTTCTTTGCCCAGATTAGATTTCCCAAAGTGAAGAATAGGGTGACCAGCATTTTGTGTGGCTGTCATCACACAGCCCTCTCTACCATTCAGGAAGCCTGAGTTCTGGCCCAGGTTGCAAGAGAAACTGGCTTAACCCCTAAACATAGCATATACAACAAGTGATATTGATATCTGCTTTATTTATTTCTCATAAGATCTGAGGGGATCAAAAGTAACAGAGCTCGGGTGTTAGCGAGATGGCTGAGTACAGCGTTTGGTGCACAAGCCTGAGGAATCTGTTTCATTACTGAGGCCCACATAAAAGCGTCAGGAGAGAAACAACTCCACAAAGTTCTCCTCTGACCTCCACACAGGTACTGCCACACATATCATACATATGCACACACACACATACTCATATATACTCAATAATTAATTTTTTATCATTTTATTATGATTAATTAAATGATGACTAGAGGGGCTGGAGACAGGGCTGGCTGGGTAAAAGCACTTGCTGCAGGCAGGATCATGAGGACCTGAGTTGGAATCTCCAGAATCCTTGTTAAAGCTGGATGCAAAGTTAGTGTCTGCAATCCCAGCATGCCTATGGGAAGATGACTGACAAAAAACGAGAACACCCAGAAGCTGAAAATTCCACCACTCATGATACACATGACAGAAGGGCAACAAAGAAACTGTCATAAAACAAGGTAGGAGGTAAGGACCGACACCTGATGTCTTCTGACCTCAGTGCATGCACCCTGGTACAGAAGGACCTCAGGTCACTCGGGGAGGGAGACAATGGGGCCCCATTCATTTTCTCTTCCTCTTTGCTTCCTGGTTCATGAAGTAAGTGGCATGTCATGCAATGTACTCTCCTCTTCTTTCTCCTGGAGACCCTTCCAGAGGCGGGATGGAAAATGAGAGGATCTTCCCAGTCTGAAACTCCAGATCAGGGAACCAAAAGAACCCCTTTCTCTTTCTAAGTGAATTTCTGGAATGTTTTGGTCTAGTGACAAGCTTACTGGCTCAGAAAGAACTTATCCACAGTTGCAAAGTTACAGCAGGGTTGAAAATTGTGTAAGTTACAATCTTTTTTTTGTGTGGGGGCCTGATTGAAATTCAGTAAATTACATTGTTTCCAAATAACAAATAGAATTCTCTGTGCTCTCTCCACAAAGAAGCATTGAACATATAAACTAGAATACAGAGGTCATCGTTGCTTCATAATTATATCCAACTTAAGGACAGAATGTTTCAAAACCAATAGTTAAAAGGGAAGTCAGTACCTGGAACCTTCCATCAGTAGTTAACAGACCAGGAGCTGGAGATATGTTTTAGTAGTTAAGCACACTTGTTGCTATTGCAAAGGACCTGGGTTCAGTTCCCAGCACCACTTTGTGCTTTAGAGCCATCTGTAACTGTAACTCTAGTTCTAGGCATCTGATGCTGCCCCTGACCTTTGTGGGCATGAGGCACATAGGTGGTGCACATACAAACTTGCATATGACATATTCATACGTGCAATAAGTATTTTTTTAATTAAATAGAGTTAGAAGAACAGAGGTTCCTGGGGGTTGGGAAGTCCCCATATTCACACCCATGGCTCTCTCACCGTGGAGTGTGCTGTCTAAGGCATCACAGGTGTTCACATATATACAGCAAATCAAATGCATCCCTGGACACAGAATGGAAAACGTGTGCTTTCCTACTTGCCCTGTGAGTGCAGGTTTAACACAGGCAGGGTACTGGGCCCATGAGGTCAACCAAGAAAGGACCCCTTCTGGAAGACCTCAGCTGGATGCTTTCAGTAATTAAGAGCGCATAATGAAAAAAATGGGCAAATTGACACATGCCTTTATCTGATACATTTGGGAGGTGGTAGCAGACAGATCTCTGTGAGTTCTTAGCCAGCCTGGCCACAAAGTGAGTGCCAGGTCAGTATAGTCATTGAGATCCTGTTTCAAATAAATAAATAATAAATAAACAAATAAACAAATAAAATAAATAAATAGCACAATGATTACACATAAGATCTTGTCAGCTTGGGCTACATAGTCATATATATATATATACATATATACATATATATATACATATATACACATATATATATTACAATATATAATATACACACACACACAGACACAAACAGAACAGAAGATAGAAACCAAATGTCTCAGGAGGCCAGAGCATCAGGCCTGTTTGAGAAGGTCACATCCCCACCTAATACTACTATGAACAGAGTTCTCTCACGAAGTCTTTTCAAGGAAAGGAGACTCATTCAGCAGCACTTATGCAATACTCACTCGTGGTCTCTCCATCCACAGGAGGCTTTTGTTGAAGGGAATGAGATGTATTCTCCAGAATGGAAGCCGCAGTTAAGGAGAGTCGCACACAGACACTACACCCTTGAGGTCAGAGTAGATTATTCCCTAGGGAATAGTCACATGCCCAGGCCCCCCGTTCAGCACTGCAGAGGTGGTCTCAGACTTTGCGGGAGCAAGCGTGGCAGGGGAGACAGGTAGACAGCACTGGAGTTTCTTTCATTCCGGGCCTCGAGACAATCATGCTCCAGGCCCATGGGACCTGGCGTTTGATTTGTCTCCCTCACCCCAGACAAGCTATTTCCTTCAGTGGCGCCGCAAATGTCTGCTTTTCTGCTGACCGGGGAGCTTGCTTCAGGTAATGGAGCAGTCAGTTCCTACTCACCGCCTGCTTTCTTTACCTTTTCACCTCCTGAACTTCTTTGATTTTTTTTCCCTTCCAGGTTTCTGTTTATGCTTTGAGTTTTCTAGTTTGGAAGCAGAGTAGAAATATCTTAAGGAGGAAGGGCAGGATACCAAATAGCAGGAAGGTGACCTCCTTATAAAACGACCAGTAGTCGGTATTCCGAGAGTTGCCCGCAAGGCCTCGGGTTTCAACAAAGGAGTTTATGAGTGAGACCAGTTAATTGCTTAGAAAAATAAATGCTCACTTTGTGAAGTATAAAAATGTCATTCACCCCGTGCCTTTAAGCTAACTTATATTTAAGTGGTTAGCCAGTGGCTAGAGACTAGAAATTTTAATGTCTTCAGGAGCGTACTCTGCAATTACTGGGTACTTTGAACAACAGTTACTCACCATGATCTTCTTCATAACCCTGAGAGTTGTGAGAGTTTGTTTTCCTAGGGAAAAAATACAGTAATTCATGTGTGCCAGAGGCAGGCAGGCAAATGACTAGTCTGTACGTGCGCGAGCCAAGGATACCTAATTTTGCATTTTGACTTGAACTAATGATGGGAAATGGCCATACTGCACATGCCAATTCTATGTAAACGAAGCAGAAAGGTTCTTACAGGGAATCTCGAGGACCTTTGGAGGCAGCAGAAGCATTAGAGCATTGAGTTGCAGTGGTGACCCGAGGGTGATGATGTAGCCTCTCAAAGGAGAAGTGTGGAGGTCAAATATTAGAACACACAGAACTGTATAAAACGTAAGTGAAAGTCTCAATCTCATCTTTTAAAAGAGGCCTATCCTGTGCTGACTATGCTTGCCCAGGGCCTATTAGGTTGTGGCTTGCCTTCTTCAAACCACAGTTTCTCTCCAAATCCCAGTCTTTGACATAGGAGATTGGCATTGAGCTTTGTCATTTGTTTCATAGAAAGCCTCTTTGGAAGGAAAAAAAACTAGCGTCTGGGGCTCTGGCTCAACACGGTAGCACTTGTCCAGCATGTATAAGGCCATGGGTTCAATTCCCACCAGAGAATAAAGAAAGGAAGAGAAGGGAGAAAAGAAAGAGAGTTATGTACTGGATCAGATGAAGAATAGATAAAACCAGTCCCAGCTGGGGCTGTCGCCTTATATGCCAATTACATAAATACTTATTGTACCAGTGTGTGGTATATACGAGTCAGGGACTGGAGACCTCGTGCTGATGGACTTCCTGTTTCATGAATTGCTCCCTAGTGAGCCATAGTAAACAAAGATAAAAAAAAAAAAAACGAATTGCAGTGTGCAGAAAACAAAAATAATGTTCACTAGAGGAGCTAGTGAATCAGTCATGCAATGTACCAAAGAGGCATAGCATCCCAAGGGATGTAGAAACAAGCTTGGTGCCTCACGTGTGTCTAGGGGCAGCACAGTAAGTGCTCTCTGTGCCACAGGACATATGGCAAGAGTGTCCTCATAAAATCCACAGCAGAGCCCAGAGCAGAGCCAGTCAGACGGCCATGTCTCTCTGAGAAGGAAGCATCCAAGCTGAAAATGGGGAGTGGGGTGGGGTGGGGTTGGGGGGGAGGACTACTCATGCTGAAGATCAGGGTATGAGGTTAGCACATGGAAGTCCCAGGCACTAGAAAAAGGCTCATTGTCCCAGTGATCTAGAGACACTAAGAACATATAGGGAGGATGAGCTGGAGTCAAGGGGAACATGTGAACTTCATGGGACTTGAAGAATTTTTATTCCATCTCTGTGATGGAGAAGCCCTGAAAGGTTTGACAGAGGGGTTTTACAGTAAGTCTCTTGCCTTAAAAGATCTCTGCTTTGCTCCCGTGTGAAACGTGTTCGGTAAGGAAGGGAATCTGTTGACAGGGAGGGTCCTTGGGAGGCTATGGCCTTCCCTGATCCTCATCTAATGGTGAAGACAAGAGAAAGGGCTGATAAAGTGTAGCGTGGAGTTGAAAGTCAACAAGACTGGATGTGAGCTCTGAAGAACATGGAAAAATCATGGTCCTTCCTGCAGTTTTCTGATGTGGGTGGGTGTGGTAACATGAGGAAGTACTTGGGAATAGAATGGATTTCTTTTTGATACTGTGTTTGAGGGTTCTGTTATGGGTTGCACTGTGCCCCTCAGTTTCCGGGACCTTTGAATGAGACTTTATTGGGGAATAGGGTCTCTGCAGATGAGCTGAACAGAACATAAAGTCATGCAGCAGCAGCTGTTCCCTTAATCCAATATGAAGGCTCTGCTCCCAAGAATATGTGTATATGTGCATGTGTGCATCTGAGCACACACTGCATGTGCACTAGATGATGACCAGGTCAGAGACTGCAGTGACGCACTTGAAGGCCAAGACTTACCTGCAACCTGAGAGTAATAGGCAACAACCAAGCTCCTTTTGTTAGGGTGACCATTGCTGGGATGAAACACCCTGACCAAAAGCAACTTGAGGAGGAAAAGGTTTATTTCACTCACAGTTCCACTGTGATTAAAAGCAGTCAGAGCAGGAAATAAAGCAAGACGGGGGGGGGGGATGCAGAAGCCATGGAGGGGTGCTGCTTACTGATTTGCCCTTTGAGGCTTGCTCAGGCTCCCTTCTTACAGAACCCAGGACCACGAAGGGCCATCCGATATTAATCATTAATTAAGAAGATGTCCTACAGCCCGATCTTACAGAGGCATTTTTTTTCCTACTGAGGTATCCTTCTCTCAGATGACCCTAGTTACTTCAAGCTGAGGTAAAAAAAAACTAGCCAGTACACAAATACCTTAAGGGTAGGCTTCTAGCCTTTAACAATGAGGCAGTCAGTCATTTATTATGGTACACCTAGTTAATACATTGTTACAACAGCCACAAGAAACTTCTACATGGCCCAAGCAAGTGGATTTGTACCACGGCCTAAGACTGAGAAGGGGATCTGTCTTAGAGTCCATGATGGCCACACTGAGGAGAGATGGTCCAGGCAGAGGAAAGACTTGCTGTTTGTAGCTTGCTAGTCTATCAGGATGTGCATGACTCATCCTGCAGTTCAACCATCATAAACACAGAGAAAAGAGATGAGTGCGAAGTTTACAGCAAGCTTTCCAGCAGCCCTGAAAGGACATTGCCTGCATCTATTAAGAGATAAACTGCACCAAACATACCCAGTGGAAAAGCATTCCTACCTCCCTAATGACTTGATTGTTTGTAATAAAATACGAATCAGTTGTCCTTAGGGCATCAGCAATCTCAGATATTTGGTCCTGCGGGATGTCAGGAGGCTTTCCCTGGAGAACTCTCTTTCCCACGGTTGGGTTTTTCTGTACTCCATCTTCATAATACCTCTTCTTCCTCCATCAAGGACACAGTGACTTCCAGGGCAGACCATCTAGTTCATATTTAGAATATTCGAACACAGAGGTTAAAAACATGTATTTCCTTCATGATCTGGAGAGCCTTTCAGAAGGTTGACTATCCCCAGCTGCTTGTCATGTGATTCTGTCTTCCACCCTTCATTTCTTCTAACTGTAACCCCTCAACCTTGTGGCTTCCTCTGAGCTTTCTTTCAGCTCCTCCGTGGTTTAGCTTTGTGTTTCTGTGACAGAACACAACAGGAAATCATTTCAGAATAAAGAAGGGTTTATTTGGGCTCATGATTTGGTGGTTCTGTGGACTGAGTTCTGTTGCTTTGGAGCCTGCGATGTGAAGCAAGTCATGGTGTGGGCACATCTAGAACAAAGCCAACATTTGAATTTCTAACCCGATTATTATTTTCTTTCTAAATTATTTTTTTGAGAATTGCATAGAATGTATTTTGATTGTATTTATCCCCTCCCCCAACTCTGTCTCCCTTCTCTACATCTCCATCCCTGACTCTCACACTAAATGTTCGCTTGCTCTCTCTCTCTCTCTCTCTCTCTCTCTCTCTCTCTCTCTTGCTCTCTCTCTTCTTTCTCTTTTTCCTTTTCCCTCTCGCTCTCTCAAAAAACAACAAAAAACAAAAAGCCAAGTTCCATTTGTGTTGCCCAGCTATTATTGGGTATGGGGTCTGCCTTGTAGTACAGGAGTCATACCATTAAAAAGACTGACTCTTCCTCTCCCAGAAGCCTCTAGATGATAATAGCTCCTCAGCTAGAGGTGGGATGTCATGCCCACTTCCCCCACTCCATGGTTGGATTTTTGTCTGGCTTGTGCTTGTCTTGTGTATGCTGTTACCATCAGTGTGAACTCATGTGTGCAACTGCTTTGTTGTGTCCAGAGAACACTGCTTCCTTAAAGTCATCCACCACCTCTGGCTCTTACAATGTTTCTGTCCCCTCTTCCAGGAAGATCCCTGAGCCATAGGGGGAAGGGTGTTGTGTGTCTCTGTGTTAACTGCCATCCTCAAGAAGCAAGAAGCTTCTACGATGAGAAATGAGCAATGTACTAATCTATGGATTTAGCTGCAAATCATTAGGAGTTATTTTAATACCATTTCTACTTAAAGGAACAATAGTAATAGATTCTCCTGTATGGCCCATGACCCGTCTAGCTACCTGTTCTTGGCCTTGTTAATGATGCGATATTTGGGTTCTATTTTATGGAGGGGTGTTTAGATTGAATCAGAAAGTGATAGGTTATTCCCATAACATTCATGCCATTATTAAACTGGCGGGCATGTGTTGTCAGACCAGTGATTATTGCTGCTTTTACGTTTCCCAGCTGAGTGAGCTTAGTAATCACCTTTCTCCTTTGGTAGCATGTATAGAATCTTCTAGCACTGTGAACACTAGACCACAGGAATGAAGATTCCTACTCGGCACTCACTTAGCTCTCTCTGTGTTTTATGACTGAGTATGTGGTGTGTTCAGCACTAAGGTCTAATATCAAGT
The DNA here is from genome assembly GCF_011762505.2 of Arvicanthis niloticus. Classification (NCBI taxonomy): domain Eukaryota; kingdom Metazoa; phylum Chordata; class Mammalia; order Rodentia; family Muridae; genus Arvicanthis; species Arvicanthis niloticus. The sequence continues at coordinate 25,696,764 of NC_047671.1, forward strand.
CCAGGAGGATAACCAGGAGTCAGGACAATGTCCTACAATAAATGTCACTATATAGGATTCCATTTGGACCACACCTCTAAAAGAGATAACCTGTTTCTTGTACTGGAGATTTTGTTTGCTAGAATATAACAGCTAATTTAAGTATTGTCCCTGATTATAGGGTAACTCCATTTAAGCTCATTATCTTTTATATTATTACTATTTTTATCAGATCCTATCTCAATTTAAAATATGAAGCTGATTGTGGATTCATGCAATCAGTGCTCATTTAAACAGTGTCTTAAAGGGGTGAGTATGCCAGTATCTTTTTAAAAATTTTATCTTAGGAGAAAATTGAGTCTACTGCAGAATACAATACTACACAAAGAAATAGAAATTAAGTATGAATACCAGAGTAATAGAAATTGCTTCTGCTTTGTAGCTGAAGATAGGGAGATGGACCACCATACCCCACCCCACTCTTGCTGGGGTTAACCAAGGAAGGGAACATGGTGGGAAGACTCCACTACCTCTGTCTTGAGGTTGGAGCACTGCACTCATTACCCAGATGCCCTGTTAAAATTGTAACTCAGCTCTTCCCTCATTTTCAGATAAATATTCTTTACTAACCCCTAGAACTTTTCTACATTACCTTACAGGGCAAAAAAGGATTTTTATAAATGTCATTGTGTTGATTAGAAATGATGTTCCTTGGTCCTCAACGGATAATATTCTCTTTAGATTCTCAGAGATCCAGGGAGGTTTGGGGGTTGTGCATATGGGGAAAACAACAGTGAGGATCTGCTAGGCTTTTGAAGTACCAGGGCACAGACAAGACCCACAGGTATGGCTGTCTTTTGGTTATCCCCAAGCACCTGAGGCTACTCAATGGAGGAGCTAAAGGTCACAGCAGGAAGCAGGCATGTGCTCACTCTGAGCCTAAAGCCACCCTCCTTCCTCTTTATTTAACTAGTCTGAGCTAATTTGCATTGTCCTGAAGTCCCATTATCTCTTTCTGTAAAACTTTGACCGAGGATCTTGGAACTGTTTCTGAGGGACATCTGTTTTAGAAGGAATCATACATTTGAGGATAAAAAGAGCTTTCAGTACCACTCTGACTCCTTAACAGCATCTTTGACACCTTTCTCCTAGCATTCAAGTTTCCCCTGCTGCCACTTGAAAGGGTGGTTGGATTCTGATTGGCTTCTACATCAGCTCAGCTTGCTCAGGGGGCTAGCAACTTCTCCCAATTAACTAGAGGGCTGCAACTCCCCTCTCCTGCAGCAGCTGGTCCGTCTGCTCTGCTCACAACCTCTCAAATAGTTTGCTATGCATATTCCTGGTAATGTGGCTAACATTTGATTAGACCCTAAACTTAAGAGAACAATAAAATCAAGGTCAAATGATGACCAACCATTGATAAATAAGTCGTTACACTCATGTCCCAAGGCCTCTGTAACAGATGGTTACTTTAGTGGCTTAAGTCCGTGCAGGAGTGTTGACTGACAGCTCTTTCTAGGTCTGTGGTTAAAATGGTCTAGACCAGGAGCTGTGGTCCTTCGAGGAGGGCATTACAGGAGAATGTGATTTCTTGGCTTGCAGAAACCACCCGCAAACGAGACTCTACATCCCTCTGCCTTCCACGTCAGTTGTGAATGGCCTAGTCTTTCTCCCATGGAAACATGTTCTTGCCTTCCTTCCTCCTTATAAGCATCCTACATTTCTAACAGGCTTAGCTTGGCAGATCTCCCATCATACATAACCCTCCCAATCACATCATCAGAGTAAATCGTGATGTTTAAAGAAACATATTCCTGGGCTCCAGGAATTACATCAATGAAGAAATGAAAGGTTGAGTCTGAAAATGTTAGAATACATAAAATAGTTAGTATCTTGAAGGAATGCTTTGAAGCTGAAAACAGTAGTGTAGTGCACGTCTGTAATCCCAGCACTAGGGTGGCTGGGGCAGAGGGATGCTGATCTTGAGGCCAGCCTGAGGTATGTAATAAAACCCTGTCAGAAGAAAGAAGAAAGCTCAGGAAGCCTGCCTTCAGAAATCAGTGGTAGTTGTCTAGCCAAATAAAAGACCCCATTAGTCTATAAACTTAAAGAAAAAGTAGACCCCTTTCTGGTTTAAAGATGCTACATGTGAGGCTGAGAGATCATGCTCTGTGCTGTGGTTAACAGCACACAAAGGCTAATGTACACACCTGCACCCAGGTAATAAGCCGAGCATATTCTGGGCACATGTATCTGTAGCCACAGCACCATAGCAGGATAGAGTCAGGAGGATCGCTGAGACTTACAGGCTGCCAAACCGACCAAAACCTGCATGTTCTGGTTTCAGAGAGAGATGGGGGGCAGAGAGACAGAGACAGAGAGACAGATGGAGAGATGACAGAGAGACACAGAGAGACCCTGAGTCAAACATCCTGTTCTTAGTTCAAGGAGTGCATGCACCCATAGATATGGGGTGTATATAGACATATATATATATATATATATATATATATATATATATATATGCATATATGTTTATATACACAGAGATGCTATATTTCATATTGCCATATCATTGGTTCCAAAAATCTATTAAAATCAGTACTTGAGTGGTATCCAAGAGTATACAAGGAAAATGAGACACATTTCCTAGACAAGTGCTGACATCTGTTCAGTTATTAAATGGAGTTAAGTGTAGCAGAGAAGTCTTAGAGCAGGCACATTGGCTCTGTGGAGATAAGACATGGTCTAGAAGGGCTGAGGCACTGAGTGTCGTATGTGCTTGACACACAGACACTACACCGGCTGCTTATTTTAAGGGCATCCCTTTAGTCCCTGGAAGCGTTATACTTGAGGGCGGTTCTCTTTGTGAAAGATCTGCTCACTAGACATTGTAGGCAAACACTTCATCCAGTGTTTCGAATGGAACTCTCAGGAAGTTGGAGGGGATGTTTAAAATTATTCTTGAACTCTCTAAATAAAAACCAGCCAAGCACAAATAGCTAATTCATTCCCTAAAACTCATTTTCCTTCGTCAAAAGAGCAGGCACAATAAACATGATTGGTAAGCTACTTGTCTTCAGCAGTATAGATGCTTGTTTGAGGGAAGTCATAGTATCTGAAGGACTGAAAATAAATATGTCACAAAAAGGTATGTCCATGATCATAACAGAGTCTTGGACCTGTTTTAAAATAGAATATAAGCTTTATTATCCATAAGATATTAAAATAAAATTACTTATCATATTAGATATATAAATATTTTTAAAGTATTGCATTAACAATATTTTATTATGTATAAGAAATGACCAGGTCTCTCAATTAAGATATGCATTTGTGTTTCATAAAATAGGAGGGAAAATAGTCAAACCAATGTAGTTTGTTTTAATTGCCAATATGGGCTAATTTTATGCTCTCTCTGTGTGTGTGTGTGTGTGTGTGTGTGTGTGTGTGTGTGTGTGTGTGTATGTATATTTCAGCCATGTGTTGATTCACCAGAAAGATGTTAATACACTATATAAATATCCTTTTAACAAATAAGTATGAGATTCCCACTTTAGGTCAAGACATTCTCTGGGATAAATATGGAAATATATATAAGGTAGAAATGGGCTCCATCCTTGATGTATTGGCCTTGGAGGGAGAAGCTTGGCTGATAACCTTCAAGTTTCACTATTTGATGGTGCACTGATGACCGTGGATGTTTTACTTACTCCCCTTTTCTCAGAAGAAGTGTGCCTTTTCCAGAGAAAACTGTGTTTTGAATATACAGGGAATTTCTGAATAAACATCGTTGACTGAGGGCCTCTGTTCCGGTTGGTTTCCACTGCAGCACAGTACAGTATGGTTTGCTCCTCTTTCTATTCCCAAGGCATTATGGGTATGAGTGTAAGCATGACCCTCAGATGGCTGTGCAATCAGGAGCCTGTCATGCCGAGATGTGTACTATGTACAGAACACTCCCAGGGTGCTGAATCTTTAGCCATCTCCTTGAAGGGATGCTATGGAACAACCTGCATCCCAGATGGTACCACCTTACGACTTTGGATGTTGGCTTTAGAGGTCTTCCTTCTCACATGCAAAGCAATGGAAGGATTAGCCATGGCATCCCTGGTGTCTGTGACTATCGGATGTTCAGTCCACAACGACTGAACAAAAGACAACAGTCCTTTGCCGTGCTCTAGTTGGTGGCTTACTGAGTAAGAAATTCTTGAGAATTTAGAAATCCTTTTGTAATTCTCACTTGCTTTTTATGTGGTGAGTATCCTCTTCTCTGCTGTAACAGAATGCCATAAACTTGGTAATAAACACTTGGTAATAAACACATTTATTTTCTCGCACTTCTGTAGCTGGCATCTGAGAGCCAGGTGTCTGCAGGTGGAGCTCTCCTGAATCCTCTTGTCCTCCTGTGTAAGCAGACCCATTTGCTAATCTCCTCTTCTTAGAAAGCACTGATGCTAACAGGGCCTCTCCACAGGGCTCATGCTGTCTTAAATGCCTCTCCAAATACAGTCTCATTCCAAGGGCCTGGCATTAGGACATAAGAATTTTGGAGGGGATTGTAATTCAGCCTCTAACGCATTGCACTGATGTTCACTACGCTCTAGAGGTATTGTTATTCTGTTTAAATACCAAAGAAATTAAATGATCTTTCAAAAGTCAGGACTGTGTAGATTGTCAGTAAAAAATAAAAAACAAAACAAAACAAAACACAGCATCACTGCTTTTGCGCTTGCCTAGCTGCTGAGCCAGATCTGCCCTTCTGTTACACAAGGCCTCTCATTCCTGGCTCACCCCAGATCTACTTGAGGAACATTTTTACACATGAGTTGACTGACTGGGAGTAATGGGTTGAAACTTCTGGGTTCTATTCTGCACATCCTGTTTTTAAAGCTCTCTAGGCTACTTAAGCCCTGCACTCTTTAGAGACCCAGCAATTAAACAAGAAGCTGTTTGATAAGAACTCTTGGCTACTCTGTCCAGTTAAGTAATGGTGACACCCACCACAGTGGCCACTTTAGGACAGTTTCTAGTTTAAGTAGCAAGAGGTTTACGAAGGCTGAAGGAGTTAGACAGAAATCACGTAAGTAGTTAAATAGCAGGGTTCTGTCTGTAACGCAGAGAATAGTAAAATAGTTCGCAAAAACAATGTTTACAAAAATGTTTATTTTCAGACTGAATTCATTATCTGGAAGATTACTACCAGAGGCAGGAAGACTCCAAAATGCACACACACATGCACACACACTCTCAGCCACCCTTCAGCCAGCTAGCACTCTATACCACTCTGAGACATCAATGCTTCACTGTTGCTCCTCACGTGGTCCCAACATAACTCTGGGATAGAAACCACAGTCATCAATTGTGAGAGTAGATACAGAAACGGCTAAGAGATGTGTAAACATGGCACTTCAGGCTACAATGGTGATTTGGAATACACAGATCATGGAAAGAAGTCTTGCAGCATCCATTACCCTGGACAAAAGCCGAAGTGCACCGGCAAACCAGTGCACTGAAGAGTGAGTAGGGTCTGTGAGCAGACAAAGGCAGATGTATCACAGTATGCAAAGCAGGTACTGGAAAACTGTCATTGAAACAGGAAATGTACAGGAAGCTAGGCTGTCACAGAACTAAGTCGTGCTGCTGATAGTGCAAGCTAATGCAGACAGAACATGTGCTGGTTCAGGGCCTCTGGGCTTTTTTTTTCCCCCAGAGGCAGAGATAACTTCTTGAGGCCTCCAAATTAGGTCACTGTCGTGGTAGGAAGACAATCACTATAGTTTGACCATTCTATACCTAACCCAGCAAAACTATCTTATTTAATGAGGGCATTCCCAAATCAACCGAGTTGGCTGCTCGGTAAGTGATGGGTGGGAAATTCCTCATAGAAGAAGTACTGATTTACTTACTATCAGATTCGCACATGTCCAGGCGCAACATCCTTAGGCTGACATGGTGCTCAAGCACGTTTAGAGTTTGGAATGCTTTAGATTTGAGACGCTTAACTGGAAGAGTCTATGTAAAAACTTCTAGATCTAAACGACTAGATAGATCCCAAACAAACACTTATAGCCCCGGATATCTTAGATGTATTCTCCGTAGTTCTCAACATGTATTCGTCACAGAAACACAGCATCTGCCAGTGAGCAGGAAGGTGTACCCAGCAGAGGCATCCAGGAGCCAGTGGGCTGCTCTGTAGCTATTGACATTTCTGTATGCTGTGTCTGGACTCCTTTTCTGTTTCTGCAGACTTGAGCTGCCTTTTACTGAGACTTCTGGGAAGGTCTTGGGATGGCATTCCATTCAGTCTTTTTTTCATTTGCGAAACTGTGTTGTGTGTTTGCCTTTGTTTTTGAGGGCCAGTTTCACTGCAAACACAATTCTTGTTGAAATTCTAGACCTTGTAGCTTCAACACCATGAAACTTGGTTCCAGCATCTGCTGGATTCCTCAGATAGGACGATGCTTCTTCTATCTTCTTTTGGTTTTACTCTCTGTCTTTGTTAGGGATTTATTGCTGTGAAGAGACACCAGGACCATGGCAACTCTCAAAACAGGAAAGCATTTACTTGGGGCTGGATTGCAATTTTTAGAAGTTGAGTCTGCTATCGCCATGGGAGCACACAGGCAGACATGGTGTTGGAGAAGGGGCTGAGAGTTTTGCATCTGGATTGGTAGGCAGCAAAAATGTGAATGTTACATTAGACCTGGCTTGAGTGAGTCCTTAAAGCCTGTGCCATTGTGATGCACTTCCTCCAACAAAGCCACACCTACTCCAACAAGACCACATCTCCTAATAGTCCCATTCCCTATGGACCTATAGGGGCCATTCTTATTCAAACTACCACATTTTCCTTTGACAGATCTCTTTGGCAACCTAAGTTTCCTCTCTTCTGAGACTTTTGGAAGCTTACCCATGGCCTCCCAGAGTGTTCTGTCAGGGTTCACTAAACTTCAGTCCTTGGCAGAGTGAGCGATGAGTGAAGGAGCCCATAAAAAGCATACTGGGCAGTGCCTGGGTCCATGCCTGTGCCCTCAGGATGAGTCCCCAGGTGCACACACTTGCCGAGACCCAACAAACTGTACACCGAAGTTCTGGGCCTTTATATTATCTCTTCTATATTTTACCCTAGACAGTGAAACTTCACGGCACTTAAGAGTATGAATCTTATTAACAAATGAGTCTATTTTTACTAAATCTGGGAGTTTTACTTACCAATCTGTTTTGATGACATTTTTTTTCAATCACTCAGATTTTCATTTATTTCATAAATATTTAAGGTCACAGTTAAAATTGAAAAGAAACTAGTTATTTATGAAAGACACTTGAATATAACACACACACACAGAGAGAGAGAGAGAGAGAGAGAGAGAGAGAGAGAGAGAGACAGACAGACAGACAGACAGACAGAGAGAGAAACAGAGATAGGGAGAGGAGAGAGAGAGATGGACAGAGATACACCGAGAGAGATACTGGGAGATGATTGAGAGAAGGTCTCTGACTATGTATCCCTGACTAGCCAGTACTGTGTAGACCAAGTTGGCCTCAAATTCAGGGTCTTGCCTCCAGAATACTGGTATTAAAGGTGTGTGCCTAGCTAAAGGTGTGTGTGAGCTATACCTAGCTCAATTATGTGTTATTAAGAAGAGAGTTTCACTATATAAACATACCTAAGAGTCAAGTCATAGACGGTTGGAAAAGAGTGCATGTTGACATGTATGTACAAAGAAGGAAAGAGGGAGGGAGAAAGGGGCAGGAAAACACAGAAGAAAAGTTGACATGAAGATCAAGGTAGAGAAGCCCCACATTCTTCAGCTGCTCTGATTCCCAGCAGTGCAAAAATGTGACATCCAGGCTAATAGGCCAGTGCAATACTAGGTAGAAACATGAACTCATGAATTTAACATCCTTGAGGCAAGTATTACCGGGTCCTTCCCCTGCCACACACTACCATGCTTGCTTGTCCCGGTGACAGTTGAGTATCTTACCTTGTATGCTCCAAGCTCCCAATATATGTGCATGCTAATTCATTTATCACTTAGAAGGGTTTTCAGTGGCAGCCCTCTCATGTATGCATCCATTCAAATAGGATTTATCATGTGCCTTCAGCTAAATACTTTTCTATGAGTTGAGCATGACCTTCAAATCATGAGTCTTGTATTTAAGAGAAAAACTCAGATGATGTTGATGATGGTGGTGGTGGTGGTGATGATGATTACAATGGCGACGAGGAGGAGTAGGAGAAGAAGAGGAAGAGGAAACCCTTTCAGAACAGGGAACTAGGCTCTATCATGTGGAGAAAGGTATCCACTTCACCTTCCTAACAATGAAAGTTGTTCTTAGAAGAGGACATCTAATCTTAGACCTAGGCAAAGAACAGAGAGGCACTGAAGATCTGGAAGCAGAAGCTGAATTGTCCTTTTGCCAGCTTCACTAATAGATGGAAACATCACTATAGCAACAGACCCATTAATTAAAAGGTTGCTTTCCTGAGGTGTGATGGAGAGAAGCTGGGGACCATCTGTCTTTCCGGGAGACTCCCTGGCAGATGAGTCATTGTCCAGATGTTTGGGACACTCACAAGGAACAGAACACAGTGCTGGTCAGCAACTGCCCTGACCTGGCTTTCAAGGCACAAGAGGAAAATTCAGGGTCAGTGAAAATAAACATGATGGGCCCCAAGGCCGTTAGTCATAGTAACCTGGTGTGTGTTGCCTGTGGGAAAATCAAGATAGTACAGAAAGTCCCTCCTCTTGGCCAGTGAAGGTCTCATGTCACCATGGTGAACATGTGTACCAAGGCACCGGTGAAGAGAGCGGCCAAGTGCCCAGTGGCAGTGCCCAGGACACCCCTGCCTTGGATGGGCAGTATTATGGGCTGCATCCTGGAACCCCCTGCATACCTTAATGCAGTCCTCAGTTGAGCCCTTGGTCCTGGTTCACATGAAACCCAAGGCTTGCATTTTTCTTGATATGAAGTTCTGGGCACAGCAAGTCGTCAGCATTGAACCCGTGCTCTCAAGAAGATAAGTGAAAGAAGAGAGGAAGCCAGCGTTCTCCTTGGCCTGAGATAATGACATGCAGCAGCTTAGAAACTTCAGAGTCCAAGTCATTGCTCTCCTGAAGGGACTTGAGGACAACCTGTGCAGGGCACATCTGCTAATTGCTGTGTAAATGCACTACAGGGAATGCGCCTGCTGAGAAGGAAGAGACTCCTAATTGTCTTCTGCCCATTCATTGTCATTTGTAGGTCCCTTGGTATAGAACTTGGCAAACGTGGCTTAATAAAATACCGAGAAAGACGAGCTCTTCTTGTTGGCTTAATGCGACACATCATTGCCAGCACGTAGCAGCATCAGCACACAGGGAGCACTTTCCTCTTGCATGTGATCCTCAGTTCTTATTATGTCCCTTCAGGAACATTTAATGGGATCCCTTAAGTGCAGAGCACAGTACTAGAAGTGTCCAGAGGGGGGGCCCATGGCTCCTCCCTCAAGGGGCTCACAGGATAACCACTTCAGGAAATGCACAAATTGGCTCTTACACTTCAAATGCCTTTTTAAAAACAAAACAAAAACCCAAAAAGGTTGATTTGGTTACATCAGCAGAGCATACTTTGTCTTGGTGTTATACTTTGCTGGTTCTTCTTTCTCCTTAGCCCAGCTGCCCAAGGTAACCCATTCATCTCATCTTCTAAGCTATCCAAAAGTGTCTCAGCCTTTTATTCCCAAGTGGCCACTTTGGTCAATATGAGTGCTATGACCTCTGTAGAGGACGTATGTACAGGAGAGGAGGGCTGAGCTATTTGTGAAATCCCAGTATTAGAGGTGAGGTAAGGCTAGCTCTCAAATCTGGAAAATTCAAAGCCTAGTAAATATCCAAATTACCAGTCCTGACTGTTAGTCCTCAAGGATGTCACTCCTTGAAGTTATGTACTGTGTCTCCACCTAAGGGTACATGCCTGGGGATGAAGGGATATGGACCAGAGGTAAAATGTCTCAGGGCACCCTTTGTTTCCTGGTCCCTAATTGGGACAATCAGTGAACACACCAAAGAAAATTATTCCTATCTAGACTGAATGTTTCCCACTAGCCTGTTTCCCACCAGTTAACCACTGGTCCTAGATATTTGTGTGTGTATGTGTGTGTGTGTGTGTGTGTGTGTGTGTGTGTGTGTGTGTGTGTGTATGCGTGATCCCAGTTTCAGCACCAGTTAAATAAAGAATCGAGGACATGGCTGTTGCTCTGTACCATTGAGGAGAAAGTTTATTGTAGGTGTGAGGGAGAAAACCGCCAGAGGTATCTGGACGTTCCATATTGAACTGGGCCTTGAGAGGAAGGAGAGATTAAAAGAGCAAAAAGAGGAAGAGAAGAGAGAAGAAGGGGAGAGAAGATAGGCAACATGGGAACAGAGAGGCCAAGAGAACACATAAGCCAAGATGGCTGAGTGATATAGAGGAGAGAAGCTGAGGCAAGGGAGTGAAGGTCGGGAGCTAGAGAGATTTTGGGTGGGGGTGGGGTATGCTTGTCAGGATCACTTCATCACTGGTGCTTGTGAGTAGGGAGAGATGCTGGGAGAAACCTGTGACCAGTGTCTGCTTTGACATATTAAATAGGCGCCTCAGCTATTTGTCCTGAGTTTCCTTGAGGCCTATTACCACCAAGCCAGGAGAACATGCAAAGAACGCCATTATACATGGGTACTTTGAGATAAATTACCCAGTTTGGCTTCCTTTTCAGTTTGTCTTTTCAGAAATCTTAAGTATTTGTACACAAGGCTGTGGCTACTGTTGCCTTTATGTCTGCTGGGCCTTTCTATGCCCCCTGAGAACATAGCTCCACAAAATATCTAGCCACCTTACAACGTTAAAGCTTCGGCATATCTTTGAGAACTGACTTCTAATATTTGACCTGAGTTTTTCTCTGGACATGGTGAAATTACAGAAGGTGAAAGGTCATGGGGTCATAGTCCAGGAGCTGAGAAGTGTGGGCACTAACAGGAAGGAACATGGGTGTTTATCATCTGGTCAAATGTGAAGGCACATATGGGGAGACAGGAACAGCGTTCTGCTGTCATGGAATTACTGATGTGCCGGCTAGGAAATTTCTTGAGTATCTAAATACAGGCTTTTCTGTTTATTTATTCTCATAAACATTTTGCTTTCAAATATTCTTTCTTCTTTTAGCACAGGGGTCAGCAAATGACAACCACCAATCCAAAGCTTCCTGTATCCACAAGTGGTTTAAGGAACTAATTTAAAGGTTTTGAAAAAAAAGTAAGAGAAAAGTATTTCATGACACATAAGCTTCTTGGAGATTTTATTGACGCTTAACAAAATATATCAGGTTACATAAAGAGAAAGGGGATTAAAATTTTTTAATTCACTTTCCATCCCTATCACAGCACCCCTCCTTCCTCTCTTCCAAGCCCCATCCTTCTAAGTCCCTCTTCCCATTGCTGTCTCCTTTTCTCTAAAGGGGAGCCTCCCTTGGGTACCACCCCACCATTCCCCAGGGCATATAGTCCCAGGAGGACTAGGCACATCCTCTCCCACTGAGGCCCAGCCAGGCAGTCCAAGCAGAAGGAGGGGATCCAATGGCAGGGAACAGAGTCAGAGACAGTCCCCATCACTCCACTTGTTAGGGGACCCACATGAAGACTAGGCTGCATATTTGCTACCTACAAGTGTGTAGGGGTTCTAGGTCCAGCCCCTGCATGCTCCCTGGTTGTTAGCCCAGTCTTTGTGAGCCTCCATGGCCACAGGTTAGTTGACTCTATGGATCTTCTTGGGATGTCCTTGACCCCTCTGACTTGTTCATTTCTATCCCCCAAGATTCCACAAGATTCTCCAGGCTCAGCCTGATGTTTGGCTTTTTGTCTCTATCTCTGAATCTGCCTCAGTCTGCTGCTGGATGAAGCCTCTCAGGACACAGTTATGCTAGGTTTCTGTCTGAAAGCATAACAGAGTATTGTTAATAGTGTCAGGGGTTAGCTCTCTCCCATGGGTCTCCAGTTAGGGCAGTCATGGAAGGCTGTTTCCCTAGTCTCTGCTCCATCTCTATCTTTATACATCTTGAAGGTTTTGTGGGTGGATTGATGTCCCCCTCACTCCTTGGGAAGTCCTGCTTTATGACAGGAGGTGACTACTTCAGGATCTATATATCCCTCTGGTAGGAATCTCAGCTAGCGTCACCCCCATACACTCCCCGTTATCATTTCCCTTCCCAGGCCTCCAGCTAGTCACCAGAGATGCCCACCATGCCGATTTCCACTCTCACCCCCAGTCCTCCCTTGCCCCCCTCCCCACACCTATATGCCCTCCCTCTCTCCCTCCTCTCCTTCTCTCCTACTCAGTTCCCTTTCTTCATCTACCTCCAATGAATAGTTTCCTCATCTGAGTTCCCATTACTGCCTTGAAGAACGAACACCCATCCAGTGACTTAGTGAACTCCAGGCCCTACCATTTAAATGCTTTAAAGCCCCCCATTAGGTTCTGTGCTGGGGAACAAACCTTCTATGACAACCCTTTGGACAACATTCCTTAGCTGTGATACCATTCTGTTACAAGCCCAACACTGAGTTGCATCAACAAAGTGTGTTCCCCACAAAGCCAGAAGCACTTCTGGCCCTCAGAAATAAGGACCTAGTATGTCCTGCTCTGTGGTGAGCTTTGGCTCCTTCACCCTGCACACACTTGTGTGTCTATGTTTTGGTTTGGTCAACTCAAGTAACAATGCCATATCTAGTTTCTAAATGTCTCTGTTTTTCTGGTGCACTTAGCATCTGCTCTTCTAGTGTCTCAGGGTACAGACTACAGTATGGTCTTGCTCCATGGTGGAGGCATCACAGTCTCAGTGTAAGATGCCCAGTACATGGTAGCAGTAAAGCAATTATTTATACCATAAACTAATTATCAGATAAACAATTAGAAGATCAACATTTTCCCCTTGTTCTTGCTGCTTTCCTGGAACTCTCAAATATGTGATAGAGTTTTTTCATTCTCCCTTCTGTGTCTCATAAGTATTATTTTAAGTTTATCTTTGTTACTGTGTCCTGCATTTTGGATGAGCAACTTAGTAATATCAAACTCACTAAATTTATCTAGTCATCAAACTCAGCCAACTACATAATGGAAGGTAAGAAGTGTCAGAGGGCAGTAGCATCTCTGCCAGGGCCAAAGAGACAAAGAACAAAGGCAAGAGTATGCTCTCACTCAGCCTTCCTGTAGTAGTATGAATTAAATATGTTAAGAGATGCCATCAATTTTTCTGTGGCACAGTAGCAGTATGCATATAAACGTCTACCAGAAAATCATGGTAAGATGGGTAGGCCAGGGATAAAAATCCTCTATTAGTGACAAAGTCTTTGCTAAGTTTGTGACTGTGTGCTGAAGGTAGTCCCTGCCATTGGGATGTTCACATGCCCCTGAGACCAATCAGTGACTAGACCAGGAAGCCTCAGTGGTTCTGTCTTGTGCCACACCCATCTCCCTAACAAGCCCACATCTAGTCCTCCAAGCAGGAGTGGCTGGTCCATCATGTTCATACCTGAGCTCCTTCCCTGTGGCCTTTATCTGTAGGAAGCTGCCAAGCCTACACCACACTTATCTCGGGTCAGCCTACATGAGTTTTCTGATCAGTGCTGGGATGGAGTAGCTCACCTCCTTAGTGTCAGTTCTAAACCCTTCGTAAGGACTGTTCTGCATCCAACTTCCAAGGAAGCAGCTCAGGGCTGTGCTCCAGCTTCTAACGCTTTGACATTTGTCTTTTTCCTGGGCTTAGAGTTTCCTACAGGGTTCACTCTGCCCCTCAATGTTGGATGGCAATTGCATCTCTGTCAGGACCAAAGACACAAAGAACAAAGATGATAGTAACCTCTCACCCAGCCTGAGGATGACAGTTTGGAACATATGTATCCATGTGACAGCTTTTCCATGGATCAGTGGCAGGAAGTTTAGATGTCCACCAGAAACTTCTGAAGTCAAATCTCTGTCTCAGTACTATTTTCTGGTAACCCAACCTAGGACAGGAGCTAATATTACAGGAACATATCCCCAAGTGTCAGAATCCTACCAATTTTATTCACCACAAGAAGCCAAAAGAGTTCCCTGGGGTCAGTTTGTAATGAAGGATGTTGCAGAATCAAGTAGTCAGTTCAGAGGTGGAGAGATGTGGAAACATGATGCTGCAGCCTTCAATTCCCTTTCCATGGTCCTTGACCACCAATCCCTATACACCATGGATACTGCTTGCATCTCTTTCATTGAGCAACAAGTTTTGGAAGAGATTCTAACACTTTAAAAGTTACTAAGAGTTTGCAGAGATTGCTCAGTTGTTAAGGCATTTGTTGTTCTTGTTGGGGAACCTAGGCTCAGTTCTCAGCACCCACATGATGGCTCACCAACATCTGCAACTCTAGGGGAACTCTTGTTCCAGGGAATCTGACTCCTTTTAACCTCTGTGAGCATCAGGCATATATGTGTTGTAAAACATATTTGCAGGCAAACAACTCATACATATACAACAAAATAAGTCCATTTTTAAGTTATTAAATAATAACATAAAAGGAGAGAAGGGGAGGAGGGCCTACTTTTTTCTCCAATCATATGCCAATCAACTAAAATGGAGAGTCTGGACTGGACTGGTACTGGGGAATTGAGTGCTAGAAGTGGTGGGGATTTCATGGCTGGGTTGCAGGCACACAGTGGAAACTCTGACTTCTCAGGAAGTGGAAAGTACTGGAAAAATGAGGCTGTCACCCTTTCCTGTGGTCACTCCTGCATTGTGGACATTAGCTGTCCTATGAATCACTGTCTTCATCACAAAAGGTTTGGGTGTGTGCTGAAGGATGGCCCCAGCATGAGGATGAAGATGGAGGGAAGCTGTGGGTGTTTCCTTCCATTTCTATTACCTTGATGCTAATGAAGCAGCCATCGTTTGAACTGCTGAGTTTCATGTGCTTAACCTAGAAGCTTGGCTTCTTAGTTTCAGGCATCTTCTTCCAGCTGATCACTATCTATACCCAATTCCATTTCCAGCTTATGGAAAACCTTCCATTTGGTATCAACGCATGTTTCATGTGTTCCTTTATATACCCCCAAATGGAAATCAAAATAAACAAGCAAAAGACCAATAAGACCAAAACAAATAAACAAACAAGATAAAACAAAACAAACAAACAAAAACAAACAAACCAGAAAATAGCTTCTTTTTAAGGGATGAGAGCTTGTATCCACTTAGCTGTCTCAGTGCTGGGATCTCCTCTGGCTTAAACCTGGTCAGGTCTTGTTCATGCTACCACAGTCTCTGTGAATCCATGTGTGCACTGGTCCTGTTATACTTGGAAGGCAGTGATTCCTTAGAGTCATCCATCATCTCTGACTCTTGAGTTCTTTCTAATTCCTCTTCCACACATGGCGCTGAGCCCTGAGGGGACAGATTTGGTGAAGACTTCCCAGTAGGTCTGAGTGCTCCAAAGTCTCTCCCTCTCTGCATGTTGCTCAGCTACAACTCTCTGTTAGTTCCCATCTATGAGAAGAGGAAGCTTCTCTGATATGGATGGAATGATGTACTGATCTATAGGTATGGCAGTATGTCATTAGGAATCATTTTATTGTCATGTTCTTTCAGCACAATAGTAGTCTAGGTTTGCCCCTAGGCTCATGTCCTGTCTAGCCTCAGGTTGTTGGCCATTTTAGTAGTGTCAGGTGTGGGTCTCATCTCATGGAGTGGGCCTTAAAACCAATGAGAAAGTGGTTTTAAAAATCTACTTCCTATATGAACTCTGATGTGACAATAGTTTTGGGTGGTTTTTATTTAAGATCTTCATTTTCAGAAATTTAGTATCAATCAGCAAAAACTCACGTTCAAAACTCAGGATACGATTTAGAAACACCCCACCCTCCCTTTTATCTACTTAGTTCCTTTGTTGGCTTTGAATTTCTTCTTCGTTGGCCTCCAGATGGTTGAGGAAGCAGTGTGTGCATACGGAGTGTGCTGTCTAGCCATGGGTTACTGAGTTTGTCTCTTTGAGAGCATGGTCGCTTTTGGAAATTTTCCTGAAGTCACATCTGTTGCTTGTCCTTGTATATTTGCCCCCTTTCCTCATGTTACTGTGAGTTGATATATCAGATAATTCCATATTTTAGGCACATTCTTGTCCAAGTCAATTGTGGAACATATATGAGAAAAACTGAATAAAAACCTATCATTTCAACTGACATGGTGGTAGGATTTGGCAAAAGCGTGTGCTGAGAACTAACAATATAAATGAAATTTTTATCAGGATTAAAGGTGTGTGGGAGTCCACAACTAACATTATGCTTAATGGTAAGGGGCTGTACACTTTCCCTCTTAATAAGATGAGGATTTCCTCTATTGGGAGTTGAATTATATTCTCTCCCAATTTATATTGTGAATCTGTATTTCTGCTACATGTGGCTTTCTTAGTGGAGGGACTGACATTTTTAAGGTTAACATAAATTGCAATTAGGTGATTCCAGTGTCTCCTTAATCCTGATGTCCTTATAAAAGGAGAGAATTTAAGGTCATGTGCAGACAGCAGGGATGAGCCTGCTCAGGGTGTTCACCATGTCAAAGTGGTCAGGCACAGCCCGGGAGAGCCTTTGATGAAGATACTCTGAGCACAGCTTGATCTTGGGCTCTATAGCTGCAAGAAAATAAATTTGTTATTTATCCACAAGTCTGCCCCAGGGATACTTCGGTCCTTACGTGCCAGCTGCTCACGTGTCAGGACCTGAGTTTGGAACTTCAGCATCCATAGAGAGAGTCAGTGGTGGAAGCCTGATCCTGCAAGGCTGGTGCTGGGAGGTACAAAGACACATGGATCCCTGAAGCTCATTGGCCAGATGGCCTAGCTCAACCAGGGAATTTTATTTGTATTAAGAGGGCTGTCTGTATTATGCTATCTCACTGTGTCACTTTGGGAGGAGATAACTATTTTTCGAGAATGATCACCTAGGGGTTCAGTTTTTCCCTCACTATGAATGGCATGTTGGGCTTTACTCATTTTTGAGTCAGAGCATATTCAGATGAAATTTGAGTCTGGGTCTTGATGCTGACTTGGGTTAAAACTTTGGGCTCGGGCCAATGAATGCTGCATGTGAGGAGGATGGGAGCTTTGAGCATTCAGCACAAAGAACGTTAGGGGCTCCTTGTGTTTGTCATCTCTCTTAGCCACTGTAACAAATACCTGGGATGACCAACTTATAAAGATAAAGGACTCACCTTGGGCTACTGTTTGGAGAGTTTCAGTTCATGATTAGCTGGCCAGTTGCTTTAGCCTGTAACACAGCAGGACATCTCACCTATTGTCCAGGATGCCAAAATATGGACCAATCAAACAAAATTGTATTCATCATGGAAAATAGCCAAATAGCCAAGAGGCACAGGTACATAAACTTCACCTCCTTAGCTATTAGGGAAATTCAAATGAAAGCTATGATGTGACGCCATTTGATACCCAATAGGATAGCTATAAGAAAAATAAAATGCAGTGAAGAAACCGAGTATTGACAGACATAGAAGGACTGGAATCTCATGCATGGCTGGTGAGAAGGTGGAGTGCACACTTGCTAGAATAGCTTTGCTGAATTCTTCCAAAACCTTTACATATAATTGTAATATGATGTAACAATTCCTCTTCTAGAGATCTACATAAAATGAATTCAAGCAGATACCCAAGTCTGTGTGTATGAATATTCATTATAGCACTGGTCATCACAATTAAAGGCCCAACTGCACAAAGGTGGAGCAATGGGCAGGTGCACTCTCATTTATCCATAAAGAGTGAAGAACTGATTGCGCTCCCATGTAGACAAACCTTCAAAGATCCTGCCAGACAGAAACACATCACAAGAGGCCGCATGTGGATGATGGTGTCCACTGGGTGTATCTACAGAGTCACGGGGACTAGGTGGGGGAGGGGAAGTGAGAAATCTGTCTGATGGACGTGGAAGTTGAAGTCAATGGAAAGGCTGTTTGCACAACATTGTGAGTGTGCTGAATACTGCTGAATCCATTGTGAGAGATTTACCTCAATTAATAATGCATATAAGAAG
This sequence comes from Arvicanthis niloticus, assembly GCF_011762505.2. Classification (NCBI taxonomy): domain Eukaryota; kingdom Metazoa; phylum Chordata; class Mammalia; order Rodentia; family Muridae; genus Arvicanthis; species Arvicanthis niloticus. Next base: position 25,714,821 of record NC_047671.1, read on the forward strand.
AGCATTCGCTGTGTCAGTCCATACTTTTCTACAGAAAAAGAAAAAAAAAAAGATCCAAATGACAGAGGAACTGAGAACAGAGCCAATGGCTCTTTCCCCCTGACTTCTGCTTCTATAGATTCTGAGCTTTTGATCATCTTAAGGCTGATCAAATTCAGTTTCCTTTAGCTGGGTTTTTACTTCTGTGGCCAATCACATTCTCACACTGTATTGCTCCAAGAGTTAGAAAACATGAAGTTGATGCCTTTTTGAATCACAGTAGAACACCTGTCTTTGGTTATCTTTATTGATGATGCTTTGAACCTTAAAGTGTCATTTTCAATGGCAGTCTCTTCTTTTATCTGAGAACTGTCCCCCATACCAGGTGTGCTTCAGGAGAAGGATGCAGGAGGGAAGGGGGCACAAGAATTGCAGTGACTTGCTGGGCTCTGGTCAGTGACTTCCTTCAGCACATGTTTGTTGACTATGGATGCAGGAAACGCTCTGTTTGGGATAGCTCAGAATTTTAAGTGAACTTTGATCCTGGATTGTATCTACCATTGGCTTTGACTTCTTTTATTGTTGTTGTTGGTTTGTTTCTATGTCTTTGGGAACTATCCATCTTGCATAATTCATTTACTTTTCATCGTATATATTCCTGTATTGCTTGCATATGATCACATGCAAGCCTTGTGTCTGAGGAAGTCAGAAGAGGGTATTGGATCACCTAGAACTGTAGGTACAGATGGTTGTGAATTACCATGTGGTGCTGGGAAATGAACCTGGGTCCACTGAAAGAGAAGAGCCTGGTTCCTCTGAAAGAGTAGGAAGTGCTCTTAACCACAGAGCTGCCTCTTCAGGGCTCAGCTTTTGCCTTGTGACTACCATGAAAGTTACATAAAGTATCTTATACTTAAAATAATTGACTATATACCAATCACAACTTTATTTTAATCACATAGGAAAGCTATACTTTGACTTCATATTCCATCTCATTGTCATGATTTACATCTTTACAAACTGATGCACTTATTTAGTTGTTGCAGCTATACTTTTCAATATTTTCTATTAATATTAATAGGAGTGAAATTTGATTTACACACCATCACGACAGCATTGCAAATATTCTCAGTTTGCCTATGTACCTACTTATGCCTGTGATTTTATAGATCCATATGTTTACAAGGAACTTTGGCCAGCATCTTCTCATTCTTTTGGAAGAGACAGTTTTAGCATTTCATGAAAGGCAGGTCTATACAGTTCTTCAAATTTTGGTAATCTGGAGAAGTCTGTCTTTCCTTAATGTTTTAGTCTCACCTTTTCCAGGATGTATGTTCTTGGCCCATAGCTTTTCATCAGCTCTTTGAGTGTATCAATCCAGTGGCTCCTGGCACTTGGGTTTCCAATGAGAAAGTCTTCTGATGCCATTAGTCTTCCAGAGGAGCCAGTGTATGAGAAGCTATTTTACTTTTGTTAGTTTGTTGGGTTCAAGGTGGAAGCTGAGAAAGCATAAAAATGAAAGCTTTATTTCTGAGTGCTCAGAGGCGTCCAGTTTGGTATCTGATCTGAGTTCCAGCAGGGAGACTGTACAACATTTTTAAAGGATGGGAACACAAACTGAGGTTGGGAGTTGGAGGGAGCTGCTGTTACCCAGTTGTATTTTGACATTATAGGTTAAGCAAGGCATTCCTATTGGAGACTGGGCTGTATCCAGGACAGCTGGCTTTGGGGTCCTTAATTCATTCTCCTAAATATTATTGTCTGGAGCTCAGCGTAGTAAGGGAACAGAGGAGCCGGCCAGCTGCATGTAGTTAATTAGGGCATAACAAACAATTAGTTACATATTTCTACAACTTATGTATCTTGGTTTAGATAACAGCAATTACTATATTCTTTACCAGTGAATAGACAGTTAAGAAAACATTTGGAGAAGTAGGGTAGGTGTTTGCTCTTAGGCCTGAGAACATGAACTTGTTTGACCCTACCAGCAAGATGGAGAAAGTTGTCCCTGAGATGGCTGGACCCAGATGAGGCTTTACAGCTATGATAATGTTCCTAGCTTCCCTGGATTTAGTTTCTCCCTATCATTAAATGGAATCTGAAAATGAAACAGTAGTTCTTGAAATATGTTTCTTTTGCTTGTTCCTAACACTTTTTTAAGTTTTGAGAATTTGGAATACAAAAATATTATGACCAAGGCAACTTATAAAAGAAAGTTTTTAATTTGGGGCTCATGATTCCAGAAGGTTCCATGTCATAGCCATCATGGTGGGGAGGATGGCAGGCAGGCCTGGGGCTGGTGCAGTAGATGAGAGCTCACATCTTGGTCCACAAGCATGAGTAAGTTCACAAGCATGTCCTCTGTACAGAAAGCTGGCTGATTTCACTTAGTTTTCCTTTTATTCTTTCTTGTAGCTCATTGACCTTTGACTTGGTATTTTCATGTTCTTTGGTAAGGATTTTCAATCTTCTTGTCTTTGGCGTCTACTGATGGAGTTTTGTTGTTTTTTGCTTTCCTTGATCATTTGTGTTCTTTGAAGCTTATTACTTTAACACTCCAGGAAATAGTCACCGTCCCCAGGCTTCATGGACAGGTTTAAAGAGAAGCAGAAGGTACAAATCAAGACCCAACAAGAAACACTATGGAGACCCAACACACTATGGAGAGTAAACTGGTTCTACAGTCCAAGTCTTGTAAATATTTGCTGTGGTTGGTCTTGTTCTCTTTATTATCCCTTCTTTAGATTCTTATGTGGTCTGTGTCTCTTAGCCAGGTTTGCAACTGAGAGCCTATTTTCATAGTGCTGAGTCCCTGCATACACAAAATTTCATTCCTGATCCCTAACCAGTAGAGACTAGTTTCTGAGATGGGCATCCGCTACTGAGGTCTGCCCGCTTTCCATCTGAGCTAGTGCAGGCCATGTCTAAGAAGGTACAGGAAACTGTCTATAGAAGGGAGAATGGATGACTCAGGGAAGCCATCAGCTGGTTGAGGGAATACTCGGGTGAGAAACATTGCAAGAGTCCCTGGTATGTCTCTTTAGTAGCATCTGTAGGCTCGTTATTTGGGCTCATGGCTGGCAATGGAGAACCACAGTTGAGCTGAAGGGCACTCCCTCTTTTCCTCATCCTTACCTGTTTTTGGTTGGTTTCCATTGGCCTGTTCCTTCAGTGTTTCTTGATGAAGTGAGACAGAAGTAAACTGTCCAGGATAGAACCCCACAGGATGGAGGAAACTGGGCACTTACTATCTTTCTCAATTTTTCCAGAGGGAGAAAGTACAATCTATTCTTTCCTGGCACCAACTTTTGTTAACTGTTGGAGAGCCACTTTACTCATGTTGCAGGTGATATGATTTTACTCTTAATATACATTCAAAATGTTTATTGAAAACCTAAAAACATCCTTTCTTATATATATTGAAATGTGTTTTTTGAAATTTTAGTTTTTTTCTGGCATTTTATTTGAAATTTCATTGAATTTATAGACCAAATTCAAGGCAAACTGTACCTTTACCATCCATACACTATCTATTTTATGGATATAACTTATCTCTTTATTCATTCATATAATTTTTATACTCCCATAAAAGCCTTACACATTCTTTTATGTTAATTCTTAAATCCTTTTTATTAGCCAAAATTCAATCAAAAAGTAGAAATGCCATGGGAAATCTATGAAGATGTGACTCACGTTTTTCTGCATTTGATTTATTTCAAGGAATTGGCTTACGGAATTGTTTGTATGAACTGGTTGACAAAGTCCACAATCTTTAGTGTAGGTCATCAAAGAGAAGTGATGGGCAGCCCAAGTTCATGGGCCTTCAGACTGAAGCCCCTCTCTACAGGAAGAAGTTGTGTTGCCTTCTGTTACACAGCCTGACTCTCTGAGATGGGATGTCCAAGTGATAAAGTATAGTATTCTGTGTTAGTCTTGGTTTACTTTGGACTTTGTGACTTTGTGACTTTGTAACCTCTCATTAAGACCTAGATTGGTGTTTGATCAAATGACTGTGTATTCTCTCTGGGCAGAGTTGTCATGTTTACAAAATCATCACAAAACAGCTTTGAATGGTAACTAACTTGTATCTGATTTTGTACTTTGCAGTTGCTGATGTAGTGGGATGTATCAGTTTTTGTAAGACGATCTTGCATCTGAATCCCTTACTGAATTTTCATATTTGCTTTCACAGTTGGTCTGTAGGCTTGACTTACATTCTATACAGACACTCATCATCTGGAAAGCAATCCCTTTGAACATACTATTGGCATGTAATCCCTGTCATTAAGACTTGGCCTTTTCTTTCTTCTTGACACCACCAATCCCTGTGGTGATGTCATTTGGATTGCTTGCTCATTCTCTGATATCCATGGGTTGATGTCTAAAAGCCCACCATAGCAGATGCTCATGCAGTCAACATTTATTCGACATTTAAAGATGGTTTCTTGCATTCTCTGTTGTTTTCTTAGCTATTTCCTGGAAATCATTCATACGTTTGTGGTTTTGAACATTATAAAATGTTTCTTTTACAGTATCAAGAAAACTGTTATGAGTCCATTAGTATGTGAATCTCACATGGATTTCTTGTTTTAAACACATTTGTTGCGCCATAGTAAATTTTGATTAATAAAACAAGCTATATTTTACTTTATGTCAATGGCTAGCATTCCTTATAATTTATGTCTATGTCCACAAGTGAAATTGATTTATAGTTTTCTTCTTTGTCCTTATTTAATTTTGAAATAGAACTTACAACTTTGTAAAACATTTTAAGCTGCTTTCTTCTTACTTTTTCTTTCTTAAACTTTTTTTTTAAGGAGAGGGTTATGGGTCCCTTCTATACTGGCAGTGTCTTTCTATACAGTTTTCTGAGTCAGCATTTGTTTGTAATCCATCATAAGATGCCCTATAATAAACAGGAAAGCAGGATTTCCTTTGTAGTGACTTTTAATGGGTAAAGCCAATTATATAGCATTGCAAAGGAAATACGACGTCTTTTGCCTGTAGGTTTATAATTAAAATAAGAACTAAATTACCTCACTTTTGAGGCGGTCTTGGGGCTTCTTTTTGGGTAGCAATGTGAACACTACCTCACCACACTCTGGTCCTTCTTCCCCAGGACACACAGGGCGGTTGCTACAGTCCCTGTGCATCACCAGCCTCTCATTTCTGCTGCTTCACATCATCTTCCACATCACACTGGCCAGCCTGGAAGCTCAGCACCGCATCGCACCCGCTTACAACTGTGAGTACCAGCCTTGTGCTTCCCCCTCATGTGTGCATGTAATGAAGCCGCCTACTGTTGCACAATATGAATCTGTCACATGATTGAGCTATGGGATTCATTGTAGTTTTGGTCATTCAACAACCTAGTAACATATGTGTGTGTGTCTATCTGTAGAATTTGCCTTGGAGAAGGAGGGCGTGAGCCAAACAATGGATTCCCCAACTTATGTTAGATATTGGGATCCTATCTAATTGTACAGCATAACCATGGGTCTCAGCTGTAAGACAAGGACCTCCAGTCTGTGAGAGCAGAGAAGATTATCAATAGTACATGGATTGTGACACCCACAGTGTAGTGTTTGTTATGTCTATGGGAAATGACATAATGCAGACCATTTATCTTCAAACTGGGAGATTTTCAGTTGGTATTTATGAGGAAGCAAATGTCTTACTCAGGGCATGAACTTATGATCTGAGAAAGTCAATATATTTACTCTTTGCTTAGCTATTATCTTCCCAAAGAAAATCATACTTCGGTTTCAGTAAAATTTGTATTTGTCTCTTGAAAAAATAAGCAATTTAAGTAGGTAGAATCCAATCCATGTGTTTTCAGTTAAAACTAAAAGACTCTGAGGTATTTGAAATAGTCTATAATAACAGTTTTGACTTGTCAGTTTTTCTTTGAGGAACCCATTTGTGGCTTTGAAATTTCCTGAACTTTCATGAGCACAAGTATAAGGGATGGGAAGTAAACACTGCCTTCCTTATAAAATAAAAAGAACAGAATTCTTCAAGCATCGAAGGGCGTTAACTTAAATACAGTGTAGGACTCTGTGATGGGTTTTACAGTCATAAATTATTCATTAGCCTTCCATGTACAGTGCTTAGACATGTACAGAACTAAAGATTTATTAGGTTCAAAATTCCTTTAATAGCAATCCCTACCCAAATCATAGTTTTAAATCTATATTTTAAGATGTAGATTTTTTTCTTTAAATTAGTATGTTATGTATAAAATCTACCCAACTTAAATGTACAATGTAGAACATTTTTTAGCATATTCAAAAGTTGATGCCATTATTCAGAATGCTTGTTTAAAACACAATCTTTATCCCTAAACACATCCCATACCCATAGAGAGGTATCCACCGCTGTCCTTTGCAAATACTGTCTTGTTGCTGAGAGATAGAGAGGATCCATCAGGTACATTAGCTTAGACAATAAAATTCACTGTCTTTGAACTCTGTGTATTTATGTGTTTGCCTACATTGAAGCTTTCCCATAATTCTAAAAAGATACAAGATGAAACATGAAATGACATTGTAACTTTCTCTTTACATTTATGTGTTTACTTTGTGTATGTTCTTTCATAAAGTGTGGGTAGACAACTTAAGTACACACACACACACATACACACACACACATGCACGGACACACGTATGCACACATGTTGGTCCTTGTTTTGGCTCATCTATTCATGCCTCTGTTTCCCAGGGTTTAGGAGAAGAGACTTCCTTACTGCTGTCAGGCTGGCCTCTTTCCCTTCTTCTTTTCTATGTCTTAGAGCTGCCTCTCACAGCACTTCCTAAATATTTGACTTCTCAACACCAGACTATTCCCATGTCCTCAGCAACAGCACTTGATATTAGCCATTAAGTCACATTGTATAACCTGCACATCAAAGTCTAAAGAGGTCCTCCCTTCCCTTTCCTTCATCGTCCCAGATGGAACTCTCCTTTGCATGAATCAACAAATGGAAGTCATAATATCAAACTTTAGTTTCAACGAAACTAAATTCCGACTTGAAGCTTATTTGGATCAAAGTCAAGGTTCTGTTGGGAAGTTCCGGTGTTTTTGATGAAGTAACCGATAGGAAAAGGGCTAGGTAAAAGACTGAGTTTTTTAAAACCCGAGTTCTTTCCTTCCAACCATAGGCACCTTAAAGGTGAATTTATAGACGTCATAAATTTCTTCTGAAAAATTCTGCTGCTTCCTGGGCCAGTGCTGGCTCATCAGGTGCTGTAGGTTTGTGTTGGGTCTGTTTCCTGTGTAACATTAATATTAATACATTCTTGAATAGGGATAAAAGAGACACACATACTTCAGAGCTTTGCAGCTCGTTTAGAGCCCAGGGTCAGCATGGATGAGGTGAAAGCTTAGAGAATGTTTAATGATCAAATTATAGAAACTCCTGAAAGTGCAGTGAGGCTGGGCAATAAGGATACTGGCTTTTCATTTAGAGTTGGCTTTCCATTCTGATGTGATGGTTTGTCTAGTGGATGGGGTGACGTTTTCACTGTCTGGGCTGCAAACACAGAGCCTGTTAATTTCATATAGCAAAACCAGGGATTGATTTAACCTTTGACTTAAACATCAACATTCCTACCCCTCTTCCTCATCATCATCCCCATTTGTTTTTTCAAGACAGCGCTGGCTGTCCTGGAACTTGCTCCTTGGACTAGGCTGGCCTCGAACTCACAAAAAACCTACCTCTGTCTCCCTAATGCTAGGATTAAAGGTGTCTGCCACCATGCCTGACCCCTTTCAATTAATTAACTGACTAGGTTTCCTAGAACTGGACTTATAGACAGTTGTGAGCTAACATGTGGGTTCTGGGACTCGGACCCAGCTCCTCTAGAACAGCAGCCTGTGCTCCTAACCACTAAGGCATCTCTCCAGTTCCAAACAACAAAATTTTAAATGAAAAGACAAATTCCCTCTTGGTCATCAGTGTCACACATGGTGAACACATTCCCTGTCTTCAGGATGTTGGTAAAGGAGAAGAAATTGTCTCCAGCAAATGGTGTTCAAATCCAAGACCACCAAGTGTTCACTTCTGTTTTAATTTTGTTTTCTTAATGACTTGTTTCTCTATTTTAAACTCCTTCCCCCCTCCCCAGTATAGTAAAAGCCCCCCGACTTCTCTTAGGAATCCAAGACATGTGTTTGGGGGACAACAGTAGCATTTATAAATATTGAGCCCTTGAAAGCTCTCCTCCCCCTGGAGTCCAATGAATATTAACTGGAAGCAGAGAAGAGGTGTTTTTTTTTTCCCCCCAAACCACCACCGTTTAGTTTTTTACTGGTTGGCAGATTTCTTAAAGGTGCCATTGTGCTAAATTGAAACATAATATTCTCTCTCTCTCTCTCTCTCTCTCTCTCTCTCTCTCTCTCTCTCTCTCTCTCTCTGTGTGTGTGTGTGTGTGTGTGTGCGCACGCGTGCGTGCGTGCCTCCTTCACTCCCCTGAAACAGTGTTTCTATAGGTAAGCAAGAAATCAGTAGGTCAGAGGAGACAGCTATAAATCTCCCCCAAATGTGCTGTACCAGTAACTAAAATATTTTCATTCTGTCAGAACCATGTTACTTAAATAAATGTGAATCTGGTTTTGATTATGTCACTGCCGATTACACAGGAGTACTGTGTCTGACTTTGTGGTAGATATGTAGCTGTGTCAGAAAAATTTCCAAGCCAGGCCAGTCTGGGTTTCTCTGCTGTACAAAAGCAAAGACATGCTCTTAATTGAAAGAAACTTTCTAGTTTCAAAACTATGCAAGAGAATTTTTGATCATTTTAACTACACATGGAAGCTTACCCACAGGGCATCTACTAGCCTAAGACCCTAGAGATCATGGTATTTTGGTCCTTTTTTTTTTTTTTTCTCACTGCAGACAGGATTTGCTCTACTTCATTTAAGGATATTCCATATGGTCCTATGTAATTATCACACCAGGTCTTTAGGACTAGCAGGGTCATACATCTGGACAGCGGTGGTCTATGCTGGCATCTGTAGCAACTGAGGCAGTGAGTAGAAGCTTTCATGTCAGGCTCTGCCCAGCCAGGGGCCCTTTCAAATCATTGCACGCACAGAATGGCAGGTCCGGTTAGCTGGCCAAGCCTTGCCCCATAGGACTGTTTATTCTGCTTCCTTCCCTGGGGGTGTCTTTTCCTTGTATAAATACAGAGCCAAGTGTGCAGGAATCTCTGAGGCAGGAACTGTAATGATGAAATCGGCTCTGTGAGGACGAGAGAGCTGAGGGAAGCCATGATACATCTGCCCTGTACACCTTGCCCTAGAACCCACACCCCCCCACACGAGTAACAAAACTCAGTTACACACCCAGACCTAGAACCTCCTCCCTCACACATACATCACACATCTTAGCCACACACCCAGCCCAGCACCTACTCCCCAACCCTGAGCTGAGGCTTGAATCCAAGGCCTCCACACTTGCTAGCCAAGTGTTCATCAGTGGTTTTGTCCCCAAGCTGGAATCTTGAGTACTGATCTGTTGGGAGTCTCTACTACTCCCCCATTTTTGGAAACCCTAATTTACCAGGTATTTAGGAAAGCTTCTTCCTTTAAGCCTCCAGTTGGACTTTGGATATTTCTACTCTCAAAGGACTTAAGCGACTGGGGTTCACTCTACAGTCTTCTCTTGTTCCCATATTTGTCTTTACAGTTGAGCAACTATTTTCTTCAGTTCATTTGATGGCCATGGTCATAGTTGGGCCCACTGTTCCCTAATGGTTAGACATCTCAGATCATTAAGATCTATTTTCCATGTTTGAAGAGTTCATGCTATTTGGCCCATGGGCAAGCATCTGAGAAAGGCCTCAGTGTTTTCCTCACATTCTTCCGTTCCCAGACCATGTTCAGCGCTGAGACCCAACTGATGAAACACCTGTTTGTGACAGTAAGACTGGTGGGTCAGTGACATCACCACATCCTGCTGCTTGTGGGATGGAGGACAGAGGAGCTCTTTGTCTATTTTGGCGCCTTAGTGCAGTCTTCACTGACTTGCTAGCCAATGATGCAGCTACAAACTTCACTTGGACTTTGCTAATCTTTAATCCTGTTAGCTGCATGCGGATCCTGGGAGTTGTGGTTATCTGATGGGTCTGTCCTGATGAAAATAAATCTATGCCAGAGGGAAATTTTTAAATTGTTTTATATGTTTTAAATTTTAAATAATGTGGATAGAAGTGTTAATAAGAGTGAAATGGGAGATAAGACGCAGGGGAAGTCACACACTGTGCTTCTTAGAAGCTATGCGTTGGCGTCATTTTCTGTTGCTGGCTCTCATTAGGAGAGCTGCCAGAACACTTGCATAACTTGCATCTTGAAGGGCCTGGCGCTTCCATCTTACCCTTCTTGCTTGCCCTCCCCTGCTCCATTTGTTCCTTGGCTCAGCTACTACAGGCAGCTCTTTTCCTTTCCTGATGGAGACTGCAGGTGCTCCCCCTGCTCCGACCCCCAGTAAAACAATTTTTAAAAATATACCAACCTGCAACAAAACTGTGGCTCTACCTCTGGTCACGTATGCAAGGGTCAGCACTGTGGTCTAACTTCCTTTTATCTACATTTGTCTAGGAACATGTGGGCGTGTATGTACCTTCTCAGTACATATGCAATAACAGATGTACCGGAACTGATGGTCCCTTCAGTCCCTGGTGACTGAGGCAAATTGGTTTCCATCCATGCATTTGCTCAGATCTCTCAGGGCCTTGTGGGTAGAAGCTAAGACAATCCCAGTGGAAGACATGTTTGTCATCAGTTCGCTCTGGTGGAATTAGGACTGAAAAAGCTCTTGCAACTCCTATTTTAGACTCGCTGCTCCTGGAAGAATGAATGCATAAATATGGCTTTCGTTGTCAAAAATCACACCCAGGCAAAAAAGTGAGCTGAGGGGTTCACCTTGTGGAAACGAAACAGTCCTCAGGGTGAAACCCCGGGGCCCATGCTGTGTCTGTGTGTCTTGATTTATGTTGGAGAAGTATTCACCGAATAATGTTTAACTTATCCAGCAGAATTTCAAGTAGAATTTCTCATCTTACTATGAGAAGTTTTCAAAGGGGTTTTATACTGTTGAATGTGATTGTAGATGGCTGTGAGCTACTCCTCTCTGTGCCTCAGTCTTCCCATGAAAAACTGGACAGCATTTGCTCTCCTGTCAATTGTTGGGAAGGCTGAGTTAATCAGATCTTCAGACATATCCCTACCCTGCAGTGACTATAAGTTCATGCTTATTAAATATAAACCACTGTGATACCACTACAGAAGAAGATACTTATTGCTTAAGGTCATAAAGGATGCCAAGATGCTAGAATGAACTCAGGACCAAATATGCACAGTCACATTAATAAAATTAGAAAATGATGACTCTCGCATGTCACTACACACTTCTCCATGACAGTCCTCACTTTTGTTTCAAACCAATTCTGCTGCACTTGAGGTTGTACCTTCTCTGTGCTGTGTGGCTTGGATGAAGATAGCAGAGGGGGATGACTGTTTGAAAGGTGATGTCAAGAATTCACACCTCAGAGGGCATCTGTGCTAACCACCAGCAGATGATGATCACCACAGATCCACAGCTAGCCAAGATGCAGAGAATAAGAGACCACAGAATGTTCAATTTTAAAGGGGATAGATAGATAGATAGATAGATAGATAGATAGATAGATAGATAGACCAACCATTCTCCCTTTCAAGACTCAGTGATCAGTGTGGAAGAGGGAGCAGGAAAATATTTTCAAGAAAATAGTATGTGCTCAAGACCTGTGCAAGCTCAAGACAGACCAAGTCCCAGAATGGAGAGGGGAGCTGGGCGTGAAGTTCCATTTCTAACCAAGTAACTATTGGCATTTGATGGCTGCCATGAAATGAAGGGTCATTCTCTCTAAGAGTGTAGCCCCTGATAAGTCAGCCACACTGCAGATGGAAGTCACATATCAAAGAATATTATGGTAGTACAAATTAACCTTGATGAGAAGAAAGTCTAAAAGGAAAACTCAGTGGTTAGAAGAGAGAGGAGATGGGTTTTGGAAGTGTTGGGGAAGAGACGATGAACATGCCCAAATCACATTATGTGAAAATTTCAAAGAACTAATAAAAGATAAAACTGATAATACATTTAATGGAGATTTTAATATATACATACACACCCGCATACATGTTCTCTCTTTCTCAAAGAATGTGTATCTTTAGTAACACTGTGTTCCATTCCATGAGATGGAACCTATACATAACATATACATATACATAACACTGCAAGAGTGATCAAGAGCCTGAGTTTAGTTAGGTCAAACACCAATGGAAAAACATACTGCTGCTATTCTACTAAAGGAATATAGCAATAAGATACTCCTAATGACATATCTGTGTATACATAGCTCAGTGCTCCACTCAGTCTTTAGTATGGAAGCTTCTTACAGTAGATCTTAGTTAATAGAAACCCGCAACTGGACAATTTAAGGACAGTGAAAGACACTAAGTAGGATGCCATCATCAAAGCCCTGGACTCAGGCTCAGGAACCTATGCAGGGGATGTGCTGGAGGACTCCAAAGGAACAATGTCTTCAAACATAACAGGACGGATACAGGAACTCACAGAGACTGTGACAGCACATACAAGATCTGCACAGGTTCAAACCAGACCAAGTGCCAGCACGGAGAAGGGGAAGTGGACACAAAGTCTCATCTCTAACCAAGAAGCTGTTTGCGACTGATACCTGCTTTGAAAGGGAAAATCAGTTTTCTCTAATGCCATGTCTCTTAGTGTATCAACCACACTCCAAGGCAGGCTCCACGGCCATGAGCAGTTGCTAACACAAATAGACCTCTCTCTTTACGTCCACCCACCCCCCATATGTAGTTTTTGTTTTGTTATTTTTGTCTTAGTAATTTTCTTTTTTAGTTTGTTTATTTTGATTTTCATTTTTTGTTGTTTTCTGGCTGTGTTTTCGTTTTGAGAGGGAGAGAGAGTAGGAAGCTGTGTGGGTAGAGAGGTGGAGAAGATCTGAGAATTGGGAGAGGGAAAAGACTGTGATCAAAATATAAAGAATGCAAAACTTTTGATAAAAAGATAAAGAAAAAATACCCCAACTTAAACATTCCAAACTTTAGAATTTCTGCAGTCTTTAAAATAATAACAATGATGATAATAAAAAAAAACTTCTGGAGTTTTTTTTTTTTTTATGTGCACACACACAAAGAATGTATATCATTAGTAACTTTCTGTCCTATTTCCAGGACTTTCTATTCTTCTGTGACCTGGAAACAGTCACTCCCCTGCTATAAGGCCCCTGCACTGAGTGTGGTATGGATGTCAGTGTTCTTTAGACCCCTCTCAATCTCTCATCTGTCTCAGAGCTTGCCACTCCACCCCATGCCTTCAGCTCCGAGGAGTACAGAATGAACATGCTTTTGCTTTCCCATATTATAAAATACTAGAGAAAGAGGAAAAGGAACCAGCATTCCCCTGTCAAGTCTACTATCTCTCTATCACTTATGTCACCTAATTTAGTCCTTTGAGTGTGTCTTAGAGAGATTAAATAAATGATTAAGTTAGATGCTGCTGCAGTAGAATGTTACAGCCCTGTCACTGATGGAGACCGTAGGGCCCAGAGACAGAGAATGTGTTATGATGGTCCACTCCATTGGGAGGAAGCCAGAATTCTAATTTGGGTCTCTGGACTCCAGAGTGCATCTTCTAATTGGCTCTAAAGCTTAGCTTCCTGGGAAATTTTTATGGAGAAGTTGGATTTTGGTTACTTATATTTTGGAGAATAAGATTAGAATACAAAAATGTTGGTGGTTATACTAGGTCAGACAACAGGTAAGCGTATGTAACACTAGTTAGAATATTAATGGTCAGAAGTGATGAGCCTACGGTTTATTTGGCAGCTAATATTGGCTGTTGTGATTTTCTTTGCCCCCTCAAACATACAGCTATATTCTCATGTGCAGTCTGATGAGATGAACCATGTTTACATTCTCTCTGCCACACTTTCCCTGATACCTTGTCTGTGGCTTTAGCCATGACCATATATCAATGTGCTTATAAGCCAGGGTCTTGTGGTCTGTACTTGATTTGGGGTTGAATCCTGGAAAAATAATTGAAAAAAGGAGTATGCCTGAATAGGTAAAGCAATCAATCAAAAAGACCAGGCTGGTGCCTCTTGTGAGCAATCTCTTGAAGTATGAGTTCCTGAGCTCCTGGTTCCTGGGACTGTTTTTAAAATATACATAGCATCACCCTTCCGTTACCCAGAAGACTTAGGGGTATTTGAGACAGCTATGCTATCAGATCATTCTGAAGCTCCTCACTGTCTGTGTCCTGCCCAGCGTGGCCAATGTCCTTTGTGGCTGAGGGTGTCTTGCCAAATTGGGTAGTTGAGGCCTGACTGACGTGGGGGGGGGGAGGGTTACATCTTTTTTCTTCTGCTAACTCTTGTGGCTTGGATATGAAAGGTAACCCACTTAATCCACTCCCTCCTATGAAATGGGCTTTAGGGAAGTGATTGAATTGGTACCACCGGGGATAGGGAGTGGGGTGGGAAGGAATAGAGCCTCCTTGGTGAAAGCACACACTCAGTGCTTACTCTGGAAAGTTCTCTTGCCCTGCCCCACCCCCTGCTTCCTTCCAGCTCTCTGCTCTCCAACTACTCTATGGTTAGCAGCTGTGCTCTGTTACACTCTCTGGCCTGGTGTCTGTCTCACCATGGCCCAGAAGCACAGGAGCCAACCACCCATGGACCAAAGCCACTGAGACTGTGGGTAGATTATCCCTCACTTTCAGCAGCTATTTCAGCTACGGTGACACAGTGACAGTGTCACAACCTGCTGAACCCACTAAAACACCTGCTGGGTGTTAAATCCTCCGAATTCTAAAAAATGAAAACAATACCTTTATACCCTAATAGAACCTCTCTGAGTCCTCCAAAGGCCGAGATCTAAGGTAAGAGAACTTAGATTTGGGTTCTGTCTAGACACAGGATATCTTTCCTTGAATGTCATCACTTATCCCAAAGTAAGGTGACATTGAAGAGTCCCAACCCAAATTGCAGCTTCAGTGGGCTCTGTTTCCTTTACTATTACTGTGTCTCATGTTTTCTCATACCTAGTTTGCTCTCTCTCTCTCTCTCTCTCTCTCTCTCTCTCTCTCTCTCTCTCTCTGTGTGTGTGTGTGTGTGTGTGTGTGTGTGTGTGTGGTGTGTGAACACCATGAATGCATGCATGTGTTTGTAAATCATCTTTTTAGTTTCAAGCTTTACTCAAAATCAGCATGACAATACTGCCCAGGTATGGTTGCTCACTATATTCCAGATGTGTTGATTTGTATCTCAGTTTATGGTCATGTCTTGCAGCATCCTCACTGGTTTGCTCATTTACAGACAGCTGCTGAGTAGCGGGAGGGAGCTTGAGTTGTCATTAGATGGTTTTACAAAGAACATATAGACAGACGGATGATGGGACATGAGGTGACCACAAGGGACCCATCTCACACAGCTGCATGTGTGTAGAGCCAGGGCTCCTTGAGAAGCTGTATTTCTGTCTTTCTCCATTTGTGGCTCTTATCCAGTCTCCCACTACCAAGTCCCGCATGCTTCAGATTCCCCTTTCATATCCATCTGCATTTTGTTCCTATGTCCATCTTTCATGTCCTGTTGCCATGTCCTTCTCCAGGACACTTTAACACTCTCCCTCAGGCAGGCAGATGAGCACAGATGCCTGCGGGGTCCTTGATGTGTTTATAAAAAGATAAAGAGATAAAGAGAGTATTTTCTGTGGGTGTGTGGTGATGTATGGGGGAAAGAGGGTGTCTCAGCGGGGTCTATGCTGAGGCATCTCTTTCCCCTGAGGGACCAGCCGTACACTGGTATAGTATAGAATAGAGTTTATTCAGGGCATATGGAGGGGATCCAGGAGGGTAGTGGAGGCAGAGAGACAGGGAGTAGAGAGAGAGAGTAGAAAAGCAAAGAGTAGAGGCTGGCCATGAGCACATGGAGAGGAGGAAGGGAAGGAGGAAGGGGCGAGGGGACAGGGAGAAGCAAGAGACAAGAGAGGAGCAAGAGCTCAAGAGAGAGGCAAGAGAGAGGAGGGGGCAAGCAGCCCCTTTTATAGTAGGCCATGCCTACCTGGCTGTTGCCAGGTAACTGTAGGAAATAGAGTTTCCACAGAATGCTAACAGTCCTCAGACAAGCCAGTCATCCCACTTGTCCTGTCTGAGCACTGCCTTTCTATGTTCTCTCACTAGGACACAATTGAATTGAGAGTCCAAACTCTCGACTCTCATGTTTTGTTCATTTTTTTGGTGATGGGAAGTGAACTTATAAAAAGATGAGTTTCAGAGACTCCCTGGAAAAACTATAGTGCTGATATTGAACCTGTGACCTTGTACACACGAGGGAGATTTATATCCACAAGCCTTCTTTTACTTTTATTTTTGAGACAGTTCCACCATGCTACTTAGGACAGTCTGCCTCCCCTAGCCTCTCAAGGACCTGGGTTTGCCAGGCCTGCACCCCATGATCAGTCTTTGGTGATAATTCTCACTATCCAGACTTAACTCTGAGCTATGGATGAGAGCAGCTGACATGGACCAAACCCTGTCCCCAAGCACCCTGCTCCCAGTGCTGTCCTCTGCTGCTCCTGGAATCCCTGTTTTTTGTCTTTTCAAGTCAGAAGGGAATAGATGCATAACATATTTTAGTTTTCTTTACAATTATTTATCAAATTGAGTTTCTTGGTATTTATTTTCTTTGCAAAAAAAAAAGAAATTTGCATTGCCATTTTGGTCTGTACAGAACAAGGTGGGCAAGACCATCCTGAGAGAAAGTGAGCTTCACCAAGGAGGTTCATAAGTTTGGGGAGCAGGGGATGCTCCTGATTGGTAGTAGTCACCCCAATATTTATCATCTCCCGCATCAAGCCCACCAGTTCTTGTCAGATAAGTCACAGGGTATGAAGCCTAAAGTGATTCGGGATTGATTTTTGTTTGCTTAAATAACAATTTACCTGACCTCAGTTTCATGATTCAGCATTTCTGGTGTAAATTATTTACAATAAGAGCACTAAGGCGCGTCTGTGTGGTATGGGAATAGACTCAAACTCAAATTATAGACAGAGGGCACAAAACCATAACTGTGTGTTTCCAATTTACCGTACAACTGAAGGACATTTCAAGGGCATAATGGAAGCCACAAGATTGGGCTAAGTATAGTCATGACGTACCAGAAGATGTCTGCTTGTGTGTTCTTCAGACTTCCTGCAGAGCAGTGTATGCGGCAGAGATTAGGTCTCCATGTTTTCAGATGAGACCAGTGTTCCCTCTAAGCAGGAGTCTGGCAGTTTAGAAAGACAGTTCTCTTGTTCTTACATTTTAGGGCTCAGGAAGGCTTACTCATACAATTCATACTTTCACATTCATTTTTTTAGAGGCATTTCATTGTTTCTTGGTGAGTCCTATTGCAAAATATGAAAACATGTAAGATCATGTTAAAGTTATTACCATAAAATGGCGGAATGCATTAAATATATAAATGGTTCTTCATAGAATGGCTTATCATTTAAATGCTTGCACACACATAGGAAACTACTGATGACTGTTGTCACAAACTTCTTTACCTTCTATTTTTCTGAGTGAGGGGGTACCAGGAGAAGGGGTAGTAATTGGGATGTAAAAATAAATAAGTATAAATAAACAAATAAATAAATACAAAAAACAAAACAAGCAAAAATGAAATAGTGTTTGTAATCCTGACTTCTAAATGGGCACTTTTAGGATCTTGTGTTTAGAAGCTGGATCACAGCTGGAGCCAACTGCTAACATTCCAGGCCCGCATCACCATGCCTGCAGGAAAGTCATCTTCTCTAATGAAGAGCCCAGGGCTATTGTTAAAAAGCAGTTCAGTGGGGTAAGATTTGATGACTGAAGCCTGCTGATCTTCCAGGGATGATCTGCTTCCTAGCAACAGATGACAATAAAAACAAAGCATCCATGACCCAAGCAACAATCATTCTGATCCAGATGCAAGCACACTCACAAATCTTTTAAAGTTTGTTTGTTTTACATGTATACAATGTATTTTGATCATATCTACACCCACTTCCCCTTTCCAGCTCCATCAACTTGATCATGACAAATGATCTTTTGGATGTGTCTATTGTGATTTTTTTCTTTTGTTTTTCTTCTTTCTTTCTTTCTTTCTTTCTTTCTTCTTCTTCTTCTTCTTCTTCTTCTTCTTCTTCTTCTTCTTCTTCTTCTTCTTCTTCTTCTTCTTCTTCTTCTTCTTCTTTCCTTCTCCTTCTCCTCCTCCTCCTCCTTCCTCCTCCTCCTTTTCTCCTTCTCCTCTTCCTCCTCCTTTTCTCCTTCTCCTTCTCCTTCTTCTCCTTCTTCTTCTCCTCCTTCCTCCTCCTCCTTTTCTCCTTCTCCTTCTCCTCCTCCTCCTCCTTCCTCCTCCTCCTTTTCTCCTTCTCCTCCTCCTCCTCCTTTTCTCCTTCTTCTCCTTCTCCTTCTTCTCCTTCTCCTCCTCCTCCTTTTCTCCTTCTCCTTCTCCTTTTCTCCTTCTCCTCCTCCTCCTCCTCCTCCTCCTCCTCCTCCTCCTCCTCCTCCTCCTCCTCCTCCTCCTCCTCCTTCTCCTTCTTCTTCTTGTCTATATTTGTCAGGGTATTCATTGGACACATTATCTGGCTTTGGTATCAGGATAATACTGTCTTCATGAGAGCAGTTTGGAGAGCCACCTTCCTATTCTTTTTTATGGGATCATTTGAGTATTATTACTGGTAAGACTTCTCAGAAGGTCTAGTAAAACTCTGCAGTGACCATCTGAAGAGTTTTTATTATTGCTTCACTCTCTTTTGTGAGTATAAGTCTGCCTAAGTTACTGTTTCTGTTGCTGTGATAAAACACCATGACCGAAAACAACTTGGAAAGGAAAGGGTTTATTTCACCATACAACTCCCAGGTCACACTCCCTCATCCAGTGAAGTCAGGGCAGAAACTTCAATCAGGAAGCTGGAGGTAAAAGCTAATGGAGAGGTTGTGGGTGTGTGCTGCTTATGGCATGGCTTCCATGGCTTGCCTAGCCTGTTTCTTATTGCACTCGTGACCAACAGCACATATGTGATGCCTCCACAGTGATCTGTCCCTTCCTACATCACTCATCAGTCAAGAGAATAAAGCACCACAGACCAATCTGGTGTGGACATTTTCCCGAATGAAGTGCCCTTTTCCAAAATGACTCTAGCTTGTGTCAAACAAACATAAGTTTGCCAGCTCAAGGTCTGTTAAATTAATTTATGGTGGGTTAATTTTGGTAAGTTAGTATGCATTTAGAAACTCATCCATTTCTTTTAGATTTGTTTTATTTAGTAGAATAGTTTCTTTAAATGGATTTGATTGGTATCTGTTGCAATGGTTCCCTTTTTATCTCTCGCTTTTTGTTAAACTTGAATCTTCTCTCTTTTTTTTGGTTAATTCAGCTAAGAGGGTGTTTATTATTATCTTCTTTTCAAAGAAGCAACTTCATTTCTCTTTTGGTCTTAAGTATTTCTCCCTATTGCATTGGAGTCTAGTTCATTCTTGTTTCTCCAAGGCAGTTAAGCTAAGCTATCTGATATCTCTCGAAGTTTTTGATGTAAGGAGTTATGACAATGTGTGTTCCTCTTATAAATGCCTTCATTGTGTCCCATAGAAGAATTTTTTATGTTGTACAGTCATTTTCATTATAAATTTTAGGAGCTGTTTTATTCCCTTACTAATTTTTCATCTTTCATTGTTGAACAGTACATTGTTTAATCTTTATAAATTTGTGTACTTTCTCTAGTTTCTCTCCCTGGTGATATCTAACTTTATTCCATTGTGATTAGATAGAATACAAGGAATTATTTAAGTCTTTCTAGATTTGCTGAGACTTGCTATATGGCATATGTGTTCTTTTTTGGAGAGATTTCTTTGAGTTGCTGAGAAGAGCATGAATCTTGTAGTGTTTTGGTGCTATGTTCTGTAGATGTCTTTTAGGTGCATTGACTTATGGTTTTCCTTAACTCTATGTTTCTCTGTTGTTATCTTTTGTCTTGATGACCTGTCTACTGGTGACAGTGAGGCATTGAAATTTTCCACCACTGCTGGGTTGGATTTACATCTAGTTTATAAAGCTGTAAGTACCTGTGCTTGATGCATACATGGTTAGAAATGTTATATTGTCTTGAGTATGAAGTGAACTTCATTTCTTCCAACTAGTTTTAGTTTGAAATGTATTTTGTTTTATATTAGAATAACTAGGCCTGCTTGTTTCCTATTTCTATTTGCTTGGAGTGCCTTTCCACATCCATCCTCTGTTATTTTCTGTCTTTGACAGTGAGGTGTGTTTCTTGGAGGCAGCAGAAAAGATGGCTCCTGCTGTTGTAATCCAGTGAGAATTTGTGTTCTCTTATTGATGAAATGAAATCATTCATATCTAGAGTCATTTATTAAAAATGTGTATTGATTCCTGTAACTTTGTTTATTTTATGGTGTTTTCTTAGACTTGTTTTGATTAACTGCTCAAGTATTTTTTTGTTTTACCCCTCTTGCCTTTTTGGATTATCTAAACCTTCCTTCAGTCTGAAGCATGTCTTCTAGAATCCTTTGTACAGCTGACTTTCTGGCAATATATTCTTTTAGTATTCTTTTTGTAATAGAAAGTTTTCATTTTTTCTTCAATTTTAATAGATAGTTTTATTGGGTATAATATCCTGAGTTTGGCAGTTGTCACTTTTCAGGATTTGTAATACATCTTTCCAAACCTCTGGCTCTAAAAGTTTCCATGGTTAATTCTGATGTGTCTGCCTTTCCATGGGACTGGGCTATTTTCTCTTGCAACTTTCAGTCAGCTTTCTTTCTACCTCCATCCAACCTTTTTTTAAACATGTAAGTTGAGATTCTTCCTGGAAAATACTCCGATTAAGCTTGTAAAACACACAGTTAAGTAGCAAGTGTAGGTATTAAAGGAGTCCAAATGCCAGTAACAGCACAATGAGCTAGCTAGCATCTCAAGGTGAGCACAGTCACCTTCACTTTAGAGTGAGCCATGGTACATAAGAGTAGCTTGGTACCAAACTATAAAACTAAAAACTAACTCCTGTCAAGATAGTAGTATGCCATTTATGTTTAGACTTGGTTCAATTTCTACTATAAAGTCCTTTATGATCTCAGTTTTGGGATAAATTAAGTCACTGTGAAAAAATACAAAAATACATACCATAATTCCTGTTATTTTAGGAGATGTGCTCTGCCATGTCTACACGCAGCTCCAGGGATTGGCCTTACTGGGACATTGAGGGAATGCAGAAAATACAAACACATGTACACATAGAAAAGCTGTTGGTTTCTGATGGAGAAGCCTCAGCATCTGGAAGCTCAGCATCTTTGTTGTATATTAAATGGGAATGGGGACAGGCTATTGCTAAACAAGAAGTCAGAGTCATTACATGTAGATTAAAAAAGGAAGCAGGGTTGTTACAGACAACTGAGCAAGAATCATTGTCATTTTCCTGATCCTAATCTGGTAAAGGCTTTGCCATTCCCATGAGTCTGAGTGTTCAGTCCTTGGCCATAGCCATGGCCATGATAGCAACACATATTCAGTCCGGACTACACAATTTCCTACAGTGTTCTAAGAACCTCAAAGGATGTCTGAAACTATGGAGAATACTAAAGCCTGCATGTGCTGTTTTTAGCCTGTGTGCACATACTCCTTGTAAACTTTAACTTACAAATTAAACATAGTAGGGGATCATCAATGGTGGCTAATAACAAAACATTGCAGACAGTGATCTGAAGTAACATTGCCAGCCTCATTGCTCTTGTTCTTTGAGGCCATTATTTAGTAAAATAAAGATACTTGAAAATGAGCAATGTGATGGCATGAAAGGCAATTTGGGGACAGATGGCAGCTTTGTAACTGGTATGTGGCTAAAATACTGAATGGATGCCGGGCAGTGGTGGTACACGCCTTTAATCCCAGCACTTGGGAGGCAGAGGCAGGTGGATTTCTGAGTTCGAGGCCAGCCTGGTCTACAGAGTGAGTTCCAGGACAGCCAGGGCTTCACAGAGAAACCCTGTTTCAAAAAACAAACAAACAAACAAAATACTGAATGAACACACTGGTCAAAGAGGTGGTTCATGGTCCTAAGGGCAGAGCAGGGGGTACAACATAGCATTACTCACAACATGGTATATTTTAAAGCTTCTGAATTGTTCATTTTAGCAATTTTTCATTTGACTTTTTGATATGGCTGCTGAACACAGATGACTGAATTTATGGTCTGTGACAGTGTGCATAAGAGGGAGTGCTATATCATTATTTTGGGGTCAGCAGATCAATGCCCTAAAGGATTCTGCTCTTCTCTTTTTTAAAATACATTTTCCAAATATTGTACGCCAGATCTTGTCTCTGAGTGTAATATATATTTAGCGAACATCTAAAAGTAGATGCCAAAATATTGCTCAAGGCACAAAGGGAAATGTCACTGTTTAAAGAGCTATTTAATTTATCAAATTAGCCTTTTTCTTTCTAATGATATTGCTCTTTAATCTTATCCAAAAAGACGTTTCTGAGCCTGTTATCAGCCATGATCCTATTCTAATATTTTAAGACTTTATAAATGGTAAGCATATATGCATTTCATGATTGAATGAAGCATACATCATTTAAGCAAATATCTAACAGTTTGTTGCTTAGTGTGTCTGGGAGAACCCTTGTATGCTAACATGGACACACAGCATATAAGAATGTACAGATTGAACTGTAACAAACATGGCCTTCCCATGCAAGTAGGTCACATGACTAATCGAGGCTGGAATTACAAACCCTGTGAGACTTTTAAAAGGGAGACTGTGTCTCAGGGTGACTGCTGAGAATTTGGTAAGGAGTGAAGTAGACAAAAGAGAGAAGTAGTAGAACACAGCAGGGGAGGGAAAGCAAAGGCAATGGGCTGTAGCACATCACACACTCACCAGAAGGGATGGAAAGACTGACTGTGAAGTACTGCAACTGTAAGCACTGTGTGATCTTTGATGAGAGACCTAGACTGAGGAGCCAAACAGGACCCTCTGTGTAGCTTCCAGGTGCATTGCCCCTGTATTTGTCCAGAGGATGATGTGAGAACTTGGAAAACTTAGAAAGGAAGCATCACATCTAATTCAGTGCCAACTTGGTGGTCAGTATTGTCCCATAATGTAAGAGGGTTGTTGTCTAACTAATGCTGTCTGTTGTTTTTAGTCCCAAGTCCCTGTGGATGTTTGAGAATGAGACATGTGTTTTTTCATGAATTAATACTATCTGCACTGCTCACGAACAACTGTGCCCACCCTCCAGAGAAAGCCAACATGGCTGGAAGCTGGTATTATGAGACTGTGAAAATATCCCCAGATATTTTCATTAATGGATTCTGAAAAAAAAACAACAAAAAAACAAAAACAAAAACAAACCAAAAAAAAAAAAAAAAAAAAAAAAAAAAAAAACCCTGTGACTCCTTTCTTTGTATTTGTTCAAGTTTGTTTTCCTTTAGACACTATAGACATCTAGTTGTTGACTTTTACTGTTCAGGATGTATGAGTATGACCTTTTGCCATCTATGAACAAGTTCTTTTCTACTGAACTAGAATTTTTCTTTTTTGGTTCATCAGCATAGAAGCACAGGTTGCCTTTGTCATTTCTGTTAGCATGATCCATGGAAGGAAGTTGATCAATAAGAATCTCCTGAGAATTACATCATGTATAAACTTCCTTGCTTTGAAAGTTCTATACACTCAGTGTGGTGTTTTGAATATGCTTGGCCCAAGGAGTGGCACTATTAGAAGGTGTGGCCTTGTTGGAATAGCTGTGGCCTTGTTGGAGGAAGTGGGTCATTGTTGGGTTGAGCAATGAGACCTTCCTCCTAACCACATGGGAGCCAGACTTCTGCCTTGATGACAATGGACTGAACCTGTAAGCCAGCAGCAATTAAATGTTGTTCTTATAAGATTTGCCATGGTCATGGTGTCTTTTCACAGAAGTGAAACCCTAACTAAGACACTCAGAATAATGAACTCTTCCACCAAATAGAATAGTCTTCATGGTCCAACCCATTCTTTATCATTTTAGGAATAAGGTAAAAGACAGTTGTGACTGCAAAAACCTGTACCAAAATATGTGGCTGACTAATACTCATCTAATGATACTACTGAGAATCTAATTTTAAAATTAGGATTGGAATACTTTTTATAGTCTTAGTAAAAGTCCAAAAAAAAAAAATAACCCAGCTATGTAGTTGATTTAAAAAGAAGAAAGTGCCTGGTTATCATATATTTATAAAAATGTGTTCACTGCATTATAATATCTGCTTGGTATCACCAAAGACCATGTTTCATACATGCTTCATGTTAGGATTTAGTAACTATCTCTTTCATTTTTAATACTTTTAGGGGTTGAATGAAGAGAGTTAAGACTTTAGCAACAGTGGACTTCAGACATAGAATCAAACCAAATTAGTGATGATGATGATGATAACGATGATGACATAAAAAGTTTCTTTCTTGTTTTCATAAAGTGAAATCAAATTACATTCAGAATGCTTTAAATGAATTCCAGACACGTTGTTGGAATAAAACCAATGTTACTATTGAATGTGAGCCCTAAATCAAGTTGTCATTTTTAGGATATTGTAACTTTCCTAATGAAGTGCAGTTACATTTCTATGAAACCAAGCACACAGCCTTATGATGGAAAATATTCCAAAGTAGATGAAAAGCTTGACTTACTCAAATTTGATCATTTATATTATACCCACACACATAGTTTCTTAAGCCAGTGTCACCTACAATGTTTTCTCAATGTGTGATCTTTTGATATATATTGATGAATGTGTAACATGTCTTTTAATGTAAGTAATTAATCTAACATCATTATTGAAGAATCTTGATTCTTCTTGTACACTGAAATAAAAGAAGGTCCAGCTAGCATCCCTTAAGTTTTTCTGTTGGCTTGTGTGCAGTAAGGATGCCTTTGTACCAGGAAGACTGTGAAAATAAAACAAGACAGACTCATTTCCCACTTACATCAGCTGAATCAGCACATGCCCTAAACGTTTAGTCAGTGTGCTGGTGAAGTGTGTCTTACTGAGGTACCTCATAGACAAGAGCAAATATTAGCAGGGAGTTTGTCAATGTAATCTGCTGATTCCCTGTCCTGCAGTCAACAGGACTTGGCATCTAGTTTACACTTAGAATTGTAGTTTTTGTCTTTGAGTCATGGCAGTAAAATTTTTAATAATGAAAGCATTCCAAATGTATTATGCTTTGGTGATACTAATAATGGTATTTTGTACTCAATAATATACAATATCCATGGAGTTCACAGTTTTGTTTATGTTTTAAAGTTTCAGTGGCCAACTTTATACCACAAGCTGTGTCTATATTTTTCAATGATCCATGTACATAATTCTGAGAAAAGCAAAAATTTTAAGATGTTGCTATTAAGATGAAACACATTTGTTTGTGTGTGTATTCAGTGTCAACTAGACAGGGTGTAGAATCACCAGGAGACCAGCTTCTGGACATGTTTTAATGGAGTTTCTAGATTGGATTAATTGAGATAAAAGATCCAACTTAAAT
Organism: Arvicanthis niloticus; assembly: GCF_011762505.2. Classification (NCBI taxonomy): domain Eukaryota; kingdom Metazoa; phylum Chordata; class Mammalia; order Rodentia; family Muridae; genus Arvicanthis; species Arvicanthis niloticus. The sequence continues at coordinate 25,740,445 of NC_047671.1, forward strand.
ATGGACAACATAATTTCATGGGTAAAGACAATGAGAAAAAGAAAGTGAGCTGAACACCAGCCCCTCCCCCCTCTGTTCTCTGACTGAGGGTAAAATGTGTGCAGCTGCTCCATGCTCTGGCCACCATGTCTTCCCTGCCGTGGTGGGCCATTCCCTCAAACAGATCTTTTCTTTCTTCTGTTGCCTTTGCCAGTTATTTTCTCATAGAAAAACAAAAGCAATTGTCTTAGTTACTGCCCTATTGCTGTGAATAGACACCATGGCCAAGGCAATTCTTATGAGAGAAAGCATTTAATTGTGTCTGGCTTACAGTTTCAGAGTCTTAGTCTATTATCATCAAGGCAGAGAATATGGTAGCAGGCATAGCAGGCAGGGTGCTGTAGAAGTTGAGAGCTACATCCTGTTTTATGGGCAGAGAAGGGGGCACACTGGGCCGTGCATGAGCTTCTGAAACCTCAAAGCCCACCTCCAGTAATATTCCTCCTCCAATAAGGCCATACCTCCTAATCCTTTTAATGTTTTCAAATAGTGCTACTTCCTGGTGATTAAGTATTCAAATATCTGAGTCTATGCAGGCATCCTTATTCAAACCACTACAGCATCCAATACAGACATCTTAATAACATTAATGCTTATAACCGATAAACATGATATGTCTTCATTGTTTGTAAAATAAGTTAGTCTTAGCTTTTGTGAATATGCTCTAGTTTGCTGTGTATAGATCTTTGCCCTCCTTTCTTAAGTCCACTCTCAAGTATGTTCTATTTGAGGCTATTTTAAAAGTGATTCTTACTTAATTTTAGTTTGTTATTAGTATATTAGAGGACACTGGTTTTGGTATGTTGATCTTGTAACATGTAACTAAAGAGTATTGTTGTTGTTGTTGCTGTTGCTGTTGCTGTTGCTGTTGCTGTTGCTGTTGCTGTTGCTGTTGCTGTTGCTGTTGCTGTTGCTGTTGCTGTTGCTGTTGCTGCTGCTGCTGTTGGCTGAGGCTGATTAGCATCCTGGAGCTAGATTATGAAAAGACTTTTCAGAGGATAATTAATCGGATGTGGCTCAGTCAAGCAAAACATGTCTGAATCCCCCTGTACCATCCCAGAAGCTGTCAACATGGGAGTTCAAAAAGACTAGCAACAAAAACATAAATCCTTGTTCTTAAGGAGCTGATATTGTGCAATACTAAAGATGTATCAAAATGAGCTTTGTAATACTTTAATGGTAATAATTACTAAGGGAGGCCTGGAGAGATGGTTCAGAAGTTAAGAGCACCGGCTGCTCTTCCAGAGGTCCTGAGTTCAATTCCCAGCATCCACATGGTGGCTCACAACCATCTGTAATGGGATCCAATGCCCTCTTCTGGTGTGTCTGAAGGCAGCAACAGTGTACTCATATACATAAAATAAATAAATAAATCTTTAAAAATATAATTACTCAGAGAAATGTCTGGAAAAGGAGAACTTCAGTACCAAGATCAACCACAGTTAGAACTTCTCATAGGGAGGTCATGGAGACATACACGTACAAGGAAGGTGGGGGCATCTTCCTCACATAGTGGCCCTGTTTGTGAAGACCTCTCTGTCTTCCTTGCATGAGGTGCTATTTGTGTTCCACTTACTTCTAAATCACACACTCCATAAAGGCATTTACACAGAGATGGAATGCTACATAGACTGAAAGAACATACTGAAGTAGGTTTGTGGCCACGCTGACTGTAGGCTTTTACCTTCCACACCTCAGAGTTCTCAGATAACAAGCAACAAGACAAAAAAAAAAAAAAAAAAAAAAAAGTCCAGGGGAGACTACATGACCTCCATCGAGTTTTTAATCAGGGCTGCCAGGCCACGCAGGGGAACAGTTTCGGTGATTTCCTTCTTTATGGCCCTTTTAACTACCAAAGCCCAGCCGTTCCCCTTCCCCAAGGCCTTTTTGTGAGTAGGCACAAATACTGAGGTGGGTCTGAAGTAATTCGACTTTATTTCCAGAAACACTTTTCTGTTTCAGTGGCAAATTTCAATTCTGTCTCAAAATCCAGTGAAGCGGGCATTTGTTCTCCAGGAGCTCTTCAGCTTCGGGAGTCTCCCAGCCCCCTCTGGCCTCCTTTTCCTTCACTCTCCTCTTTTCTTCCTTTGCCTCTCCTCTCTTCCCTCCTTTCCCCTCCTCTCATTCTTTTCTACTCTCATTATAGAGTAGTCACCGTCCTTGAAGCATCTCCCCAAGCGTTAGAATAATCTTAATGAACTTAGTCAACTTATTAAATCTTAGGAGAGACCCAGAGAAAAGAAACAGATACAATAAAACTGGAAAGGAACATGTAAATATGCTCTCATGATCTCATACTAAAATTATTGTACCTGTGCTCATGCACTTACCACTAACTGTTGATATTTTTCCAATCAAAGTTACTCACTAAAGTGTTTGTGTACAGAGTAGAGTAGGTGGACTCAAGAAATGGCTCAGTGGCTAAGAGCATTGGCCCGTCCAGCAGAGGACCTGGGTTGGGTTCTCAGAGCTTTACATGGTGGTTCACAACCATTCCTAACCCCAGGTCTAGGGGATCTGACACTCTCTTCCGATCTCTACAGGCACCACGGATACATGTGGGGCATACACATACATGGAGGTGCATACATACACCCATACACATAAAATAAAACAAGTCTCTTATTTAAAAGGGAATTTTATGTATAAACTGTAGCTAGCTAATCAATAAAATGGCTTGTAAAGAAATCAGTGAATGTGCTGGGGAGATTACTCAGTGAATAGTAGCACCCACTGCTCTTAAAGAAAACCAGGAATTGGTTCCCAGCACCCAGGATGAGCGGCTCACAACTTCTTGTAACTCCAAGCTCCAGAGATTTTAGCATCCTCTTCTGGCCTCTGTGGGTATCTGCATTTATGTGAAAAAAAATCTGCACATAGACACATGCAGAATTAAAAAAATAAGATCTTTTAATGAAACACCAGTGACAACATTGTGGGAGCTAGTTGGAGGTTTTCTGACTGTTTGCTACGGCTACAGTGGACAGGGAGAGGTCAAAGAAGGAAATTCTGGTCTCGATTCTCCATTTAACCAGCCGCAAGTTCTCAAGGTCATGAGTGCTTTTCCAAGACTCTTGTGAGGGCCAAGTTAAAGCTTGTTTTTTGAAACAGTTTCAACAGTGTAAGAAGCCTTATTATATTAAATGGAAATGGTCACTTAGTGATGTTGTAAAGTGATCTATGGTTTAGAAAAAATATAACTTGGGTTGCAGATTGAGCTTGGAGGTTAAGCACTTACTTTCCTAGCTTGTGTGAGACATTACGTTTGATCCCCAGGACCACAGGCAATAAGAATGATTACAATTGATAGCTCCTTAGAGACACAGACCTTGATCATGTCAGCATATACTTAATAGACTAAACTGTATTTGCAGCAAACTGCCCACTCTCAGATGAAAAAATAGCCAAGGACATTAGCAATATGTACTGGGATCCGAGATCTTGGCTGAAATGGCAAAAGATAGTGAGATGGTTTCTGCCTCTGTCTCTTTCCCTCGCTCCTTGTTTTCCATCCCAGCCTTCAGGATTGCATTTTTGTCTGTGTCTCTGGTTCCTCTTCCACTGTACCATAGACTCCTTCAGAGAAGAGTATGTCTCTCTTATTTTTTATGCCTTCTTCTTCAAGCATGTTGCCTGGCACATAGAACACAGTTAGCCTTTTTTTTTTTTTTTTTTTTTTTAAAGTGACAAAGCTCCCAGTATACACCACCTACTGTCCCGGTCCAATTATCTAGACCACACTAATTTACAACAGAAAAATAAGTGCGACTTGCTTCCTAACTCTCTGGCTGTAGTTGTACATAACTGATCTTCTCTTTCCAATATTAACTCTCACTAAAACAAGCGGACAAAGCCAGTATCATTAGCAACCCCTAACAATGTAAGTCAAGTTCAGTCCATGGCTTAGTAATTTTTTAAAGAAAACATTTATTTCCTTTAACTTTCATAAAATTCGATTAAAGGAAGACATCTCAACTGCTTCAATCTTGCTAATCCAATATGTTTTTCACGAAACCCTTGGGAATGCATTCTTCCTTTCCAAGGACACTATGGGAAAGCTGCTTGTACTTGATTGTTAGGTTCATCATCAATGACAGTCATTTGGGAGGTTGTAAATCTAGCCAGGAAAGAGACTTCCCAGACCACATCAGTATCTGTGCCCTGAACATGTCTCCCCTCCCGCTAGGACATCTGCAGTAATTCCAGGTCAGGGGTTGGGAAGAAGACACCATGCTCTGGCCTCTGGTGTTCACTTGGCTTTGCTATCCATGTGACTGCAGAAGCTCTTCTTCTAGGTGTGCTTAGAGTCATGGCCAGGTTCACAATTTTCTGGAATCTTATTTTTATATGGAAATAACAAGACAGTGTGGGTCAGGGCTGATGCTGCCAGTTCCTACCAGAGAAATAGAATCCAGTTCTATCTGTCTCTTCTCTCTATTCATGGACTAGGGGAGAGTGGGATTGGGGATGCTTGGCCCTTCTGCCAGCCCTGGCTATGGAATACAGTCCTTAGATGATCCCTCAAAAAAGCATTTAAGAACTAGGATGTTTTCAGCCCAGGATCTTTTCCTTATGCATATTTGAGAACAGTCAGGCAGGTATTTATGCAGAGCTTGTCGGACTGCTGGTGTGCAGGGTGCATAGGCAGTAGACTCATCCCTCAAGGCCTAGACTAGTGTTCATTTACACCACTACAAACTTATAGGAAATGAGAGGGAATATTGGGGTTTCAATTATGAGTCAATGAAAATACTTCAATTTTAATGATTACTTCCTTGGATATTTTATCTCAAAATAGATATAACTATAATTTCTACTAACCCATAAAGGACTGTGTCTGTGTGAATACTCAGATTTTTAATATTAGACCTACTTTTAAGGACTTGTGGTCTTTGTATGACTTAGATCCACTCCATCTATTTTCTGGAGTAGAGTGTAGGTGATTTTCATCAAACTGACCTACTTGCAAATGGTGACTGTTCCTGACAGGTTATGACACTTTCCTGTATTTTCCTATGGCTGTGAAAGTGTTTCTGAGTGTGTGCCACTGATCTGTGTGTTTTCTGTATTGTTACCACACAACATAAGTTGTAACAACCACCTAGTGTCAGCTTCTTTCCAAGTGTGCACTGAATGAGAGAATCCTGTCTTTGTGAACTGTTACTAGGAATTGTTCTGAAGTTTAAAGAATCAATCAACCACAGCTTTGTAACTGCTTTCAGACCATTTCCCCTTTAAGGGCTAAATTTGCATATGATTTTTTTTCCCATAGCATTTAGTAAGGATTTCTACTCTGTACCAAACAATGCTCTCATATTCCTCACGATCTGTAATGAACACGTGGACTCTATAGTCAAGAAACAACACAATCAAATCTATCAACTTAAAAACATCACCAGTGCAACAAACTAAGAGCCAGTCATTTCAGTAGCAATATTTGGCAAGAATTACATTAAGCCAAAGAATTACATTTTTTGAGAATTCATTCTGTATACTTAAAATGAATGCTAATCTGATAAGATGAATTACATGTAATGAAGATTTGATTATTAAAGAGTTTGGTGTCAGAAAACAAAATAGTTCAGTTTTAAATGGTTGAATGCAATAATAATGTTATCATGTGATTGCAATAATATACCCATTTATATTTTAATTGGTCTGATACATTAAAATCATGTTTAAAATACAAAGTTGGGTTGGTGAGATAGATTAGTGGGTAAAGGCACTTGCCAACAAAGTTGACAACCTAAATTAGTAACGAGGACCCAAACTATGGAAGGCAAAGATGGACTCCACGAAGTTCTCTAATCTCACAGTGCATTCTGTGGCATGTGTACCCACACCTACCACTCACATAAAATGAATTACTAAATAAATATAAGGGTATTTTTTTTTAATGCAGAGGTTGACAATATGGCTGAATATTTGTGTGTGTCTTTGAAATCTCAGTGTGCCCCTCTGCAATCTTAAGGCATCTATATAATCTTTGGTGCTTTGTTCATTAGGGTTTCTATTTTGCTGTGATAAAACACCATGACCAAAAAAAAAAAAAAAAAAAAAAAAAAAAAAAAAAAAAAAAAAAAAAAAAAAAAAACTTGGGGAGGAAAGACTTTACTTGTCCTTGAAACAAATCCATGACTGGGGGAAGCCAGGGAAGACCCCTGGAGGCAAGAGCTGATACAGAGCATGTGGAGGGCTGATGCTTACCTGCTTGCCCGGTTTACATCTTCTGCTTCCTTTTAGCACCCAGACAATCAGCCCAAGGGCAGCCCTGCCCACTGGAGGCTTGGTCCTTCCACATCTATCATAGATTAAAAAAAAAAAAAAAAAAAGACAGTGAAAGAAAGAAATACACTACAGGCTTGCCCAAACAGCAATCTAGTGGGGGAACTTCCTCAATTGATGATTCCCTTTTCCAAAAATGTCTCTCCTAGGGGCCATAATATTAACTATCATAGCCAGCCATGCTGACACACATCTTCAATCCCAGCACTCAAGAAGCAGAGGCAAGCAGACCTCTGTGAGTTCGAGGCCAGTCTGGAATACAGAGTGAGTTCCAGGACAACTAGGGCTACATAGAGAAATTCTGTCTTGGAAAAAAATTAACCAGCACAGATTTGCTTAAATTTCTGACATCATATTTTGTTTTTTACTCATGCTAACTGTGTTTTTTTTCCTTTTAACTGCTTTTTACTTTCTCTTAGCATTAACTTTTTAAGATTAATTTTATCTCAGTTATGGGTTTATTATCTAAAGTCACTTTATTATTGAGTGGTTTTCTTTGACAATTTTCTGTTCATCAAGCCCTCTCCTCAGTGAAAACCATGAGATAGAAATGTAACAGTTATCCCTTCCTGGCCTCTCTGTTATTATGGCCATATTTGCTTACCTATGTTGTAAAGTCTAGGCTATATGGTTACTGTAGCTGTCTGAACTGTCAGCTTTCACGAGGGTAAAGTCTCTTTTAATCCACATGGTCACCATGGCCCAGCATGCCTCCCACCTCTATGGCCCTACACTTTCAGTTAGTGTCATTTTCTTCTATCTGTTCTTCTATTATCTTTCTTCTGTACATTTTCTGTGATGATCTGTGAGTGAGTTATTTTATCTTATTTTTAGTTTAAAGAAGTCTGTTTCACTGTGTGTGTGTGTGTGTGTGTGTGTGTGTGTGTGTGTGTGTGTGTAAGACACAGGTCAATGTCAGGTGTCTTTCTGAACCATGCACCACGTCATTTTGATAGAGCCTCTTGCTGAATCTGGAGTTCATCAGTTCAGCAGTTATTAACTGGCTAAGAAGCTCCAAGTATCCTCCTGTCCCTGCCTCCCCAGAACTAGAGTTACACACATGCACTGCTATGCCCCTCCTTGTGCTGTGGGTGCTTAGGATCTAAACTCAAGTCCCCATGCTCAAATCCTATAAGGACCTTAGTGCCAGAGCCATGTCCCCAGCCCCACAGATTCATTTTTTATTAATATTTTTAGATAGTATACTCCTGGCATTTTTACATGCAATTTCTTTATTTTTCTTTCATTTGAAAACTGTATGTTTTTACCACACAGACTTCTTAGAGTTGACAGCTGAACCCCCCCTTTTTTTTCTGTCAGTCCTTGAAAACTATTTTGTGACTTGCCTTTCCCCACCATGGTTTGAGATAAAATCCTTGTTATTTGAAGTGGTGTGCTCTTTATATATAATAACTCTTTTTGGCTGCTTTTCCAAAAGATGGCTCATCATGAGAGAGAGCTTGTTTATTTATTTATTTATCCACTCTATTAGCTCTTCGCTTTTCAGATGAATTGAATTCTATGAATCTTTCCTTCAAGTTCATCATGCTGACTTGGCATTCTTTCTTTTCCTATTAACCCTATCCATTACGTTTTAATGTTTTTTAAATAGAGCTTAGTTTTGTAGCTTCTGTTTGGGTCCTTGTGAAAATGCCTTCTAATATTTGTTGAGATTTTCTATTATCTTGTTTGGCTCAAAATAATTAATAATTGCTTGTGGAAGCAGATCACAGTGCTTTAAGATTCTGTGAGCTACAGCCAAGAACTAGTGTAGCTTAGCATTGGTTAGCTGATGGCCATTCATCTTTGACATTATAGTTTTCCCATTTAACATAGAATAGGTGGTTTTTAACTGTATCATGGATGTTTTGGATTTAATATTTGAAATTCTGTATATTTTAATATTCTTTCTTCTTTTTTCAATCAAGTAGAACCCTTGTTAAGTATAGCATGAGGAATCATGTAATCAGCTTCCCACTCAACACTGGCCATACCACCTTGGCATGCTGAAGCTCTGCCTTGCTTGTGATTGACAGACAGGTAGAAGTGCAATATTCCCCTGGACCCTGCTCATAGTGTCTTAGTGAATAGATGATGCCATCTCATTCCATTCTGTTACCCCCAGTGTGATGTAAGCTTGGTCCCTTGCTAATACGTGGAAGAAAAGTGATACCTTCCTTACTCTGTGGTTGCAAGAGCTAGAAATGAGCTTACAGTTTGTAAGTAGCATGCTTGATTTCCATTGTTACCTAGATACAGGGTTCTATAGCCAAGGCTGGCCTTTCTCACACAATCCTGAACCTCATAGGTTCTGGGATTAGAAGTAGGGTGCCGGGATTAGACATGGGGACCACCACATTCAGATTTACCTTTGTCTTCAAAGATATTCATGTAGGCTATAAAAAGTGTGAGGTGAGAGCTTTTGAATATTTTTTCTGGTCCCTTAAAAATGCTCCTTTGCCTTGACTCAGATAAATAATTGGTTCCTGGTTTTCACTTTATCCCCTTATGTAGCATCCCTCTGTATGGTTTTCAAGATCAAACCAATTTTCCTTGGTTTAAAGCATTTAAATTTTGGTTGTAAGCCTAGCCTTTAATGGCTGAGCCATCTCTCCAGTCAAAGATAGTTGATATATCTAGGTTGGGTAGTGGGTTACACCTCTGATTGAACAATACCAAACTTATAAAGCCTATGATTAACATTTTTTAAAAAAATGTATAAATGCAAAAAGGGAAAGGGGGCATGGGATAGGGATTTTCTAAGGGGGGGGGAATGGGGAAAGGGGATGGCATCTGAAGTGTAAATAAAATACCTAATAAAAAAATGGAAAAAAAGCATTTAAATATGATATGCTGCAGGATCATTTTCCTCCTCTTTTTTTATACCTTCAATTCACTGAGCATGGAGATCTCATTTATAACCTCACCATATTTGGACAATGTTGCACTACTCTCAGAGTCAAAGGTCAAATTCTACAGGTTCTCTGCCACTCAGCTGTTCATACTTGGATGGTGGAATTTTAATCTTTATTGGTTGGTTTCTTGCCTCACCATGTCTCAGCATGCATGGTTCCTGCTCTTGTATTTTCTCATTTGCTTACCTGTGATTTTGCAAATTCTAATCTGATATTAATCCCATTCAGTGTTTCTTTTTATCTCAGATAGTAATAGTTGGCATCCTATATTTGACTTCTTATGTCTTGTTTCTGGCTAATTAACTTTTTGAACATGGGGGCTGCATTCACAATAATTGTTTTGATCTTCTTATCTGCTTGTCTGAACCCCTGTGAAAGTTCTTCAATTTCGTTTGACTATTTGCTAATTAAGAGTCATGCTTTTCCATCTCTTTATATGCTGGGTAACTTCAACTGGGTGCTCACATTACACATTCCCCCACTAAAAGTGAGGACTTCTGTTGTGTTGTGAACATCCTTTTAGACTCTATTTGGAATGCTACTATCGAGAGACATTAAACCCTCTGAAGTCTTGCTTTCAGAAATTCTAGGCTGGGGGCAATGCAGCATCACTGGCCCTGTCTATCAGATGAGAACTCTACTGTGTGACCTCTTCAGGGCTTCTTCAGATTGTGTGGTTTCCTGTCATGTATGCTCAGTCAGATACACAGGCCTCTGGGCCTTTATGCACTACCTACCACCCACTAAGACTCATCCCTGTGAAGGGTAATTTCCTTTGTCCCCCTGTATGCTCTACTCTGGGTCCTTGTGGTACTGAGAACCCCCCCCCCCCCCCAGACAGCACAGGGTTCCCTCACCTCCCTACCTTTTCGCAATGTTCCAAGTGTAAGCTAAGTTTGCTCCATTTCTTGTCTTTAGTTTCAGGAATCACCATCATTTGTGGCCTGAGAGCCATCGTTTTAAAAATATTCCATACTTATCTCTTTGTTTCCTTTGGATTGTCTAAGTGAACGAATGAGCCTGGATCCCCCGACTAGCCTTTGCCTGAACTAGACATTCTCAGATGATTTTAAAGTTATCATTCCTCTACTCTTGCCTCTGAGGTTGTGTTTTGGCTAACTGTTCTGCATTTTTATATAGTCTAATTTTTCTCCAAGGCTAATTTTAGTGTGCTTGACTTTCACTATAATACATGGGTCTGTACTCACTTCTGTTCATTCATTATTGTTTGTTTATTCATCAGACTACTATAGTAACCCTGAACAATGTCCATCTCTAGTCAAAACTGGAAAATGTGTATGTACTGTCTATTTGATTAATATTTTGATTTTCCCTTTGACTTGGAATTCCCTTATCCCATCCCCCCTCAAGTGACTCAAGTCTTAGCAGGTACTTTTGGTTTCCTGATGTATTCTTTTAGATTCTTGGGTGTTTTGATATTTTAAATTTTATCTTATTTTGAGAAATTTTTCATAGAGAAATACTCAGAGCTTATTAGGACTTTTATAAGATAAGGTTTTGGCATAAAGAAAGTATCTAGTTGTCTGGGCCCACCTTATCATCAATCACTAGCCATTCAAGACCATGTGTGCTGTGTATTCAAGACCGTGTGTGTTGTGTGGATTCTTGCAGCAAATCAGTGCTTAGACATGAGTTCCTGGGCATGATGTTTTCCTCCGTGGTAGTCTTCTTCATGGTAGATTCATTCTGAGGTGAACGTTCTGGGTAGGTGGGGAGCCATCATTTCGGATCTCATTGAGCTATCTCCATCTGAGCTCCCTGCATTGGGTAGGGCTTGGCATGGGTAAAGCAGTACAGGCACAGTCTTTGATTACCATTACCAGAGCAAGGCAGGTATTTCTAGAGTCTACTCGGGTTTGATCATTCACAGATTCTTTCCTTTCTTTTCAGGTAATCGATGTACTTATATGATCTCTCCAAATACTGTATTCAACATCCTTTAAGATTATTTTTTAGGGAATCTAGTTGGATATGATGCCTCCAAGTGGAAGTCATTTATGTGTTGATATTAAAATTTCTAGACAGTTGGTATATTAAATTAATTTTGTAACTTTGTAGAAAGATGCAAAAAAAATGGTCATGTATAACTAGTAGGCTATTTTTTTTTTTTTTAGTTTCTGACAAGTTCTTGAACTTTAAAGAAAATTTTGACACATGTTTTCTTTCTATAACTGCCCCCACTGTGTATTGATGAAAACCCATCTCTTCGGATACATGAGCATTTCTGACGGGGCAGGGATGATGATACCAGCAGGTTCAGCACACTTGTTTTGGTGTCCTCGAAGCACTAACGTTAGGACCCAGTGACACTGCATAATTGCATTGCTTGTCTGCTAATGATTCAGTCTACTGGGGAGAAGACATTAGAGTTTTTTCACTAGTTCCTGACAGGACTCTGCCATGTGCTTACCAATCTGCTCATCTAGAGTACCATTCTTCCCACAAATGAACACTCATTTAAACATTTATTTGAATGGATTAAAAACCTCTGTGTTCACGACAAAGCTGAGTAAAGCTTTCCTTTAAAATGTGGTGTTTTCTTAGGGAATATTGGCCAGCTCCTCCTGGAACTTTGTCTTTTTGAGGCAGACAACTGGCTGCTCTTAATGAAAATCAGAGAACATATATGCACTTCAGACTGCCTTTGCCCAAGCTTTTAGAGTTAATAACTCTTGTATGTAAACTTTTTTTATTACCCATGTATCACTGTTACGGGAGTAGCAGAAATTCCTTTTGCAATCTCCTCATGGGTTCCAGCTTATCTCTTAGAACAAATGCATATACGGCCATGAGCTAAGTGGAGGCTCAAATTAAAACTTTTTATACCCAATTTCTGTCATCTTCTCTTGCATGGGTATGATATGGATATAATCTCATCTTAGGATATGAATCTCTACTGCCTCATTGTCTTTCTCATGCTTTAGAAACTTGCTTTATTGAAAATCTTCATTGTTCAGTGAAAATTATTTTTTAAGCTTGCCAACAATTCTTTCTGTGATCACGGAGACTCAAAATCGCCACTTTTAGAATAATATATTGTTCATCATAAATAAAGCCTTAATAATTACTATTTTTCTTTTTTTTTAAAGTCTTTGGAATTATTCAAAGCTAATTAAAACTCAAAGTTAAAAATATAAAATCTGGATCAACTTCCTGAGACCTCTCAAGGAGACTGATTTATGAGTCCTTCCTTCCTCTGTCTGGCCCTGGATGTTGGCAGAAGTCAGTGCTTAAAATAGGTGTTTGGATGTGGCCAGACCGTGATTTCTATTAATACCTAATAGATGTCTAGTGTATTCACTTCTTCATATTTTATATTTCTGCAGATTTTTTACAAAGCATTCTTCCCACTATTATTCCAGTTGGGCTGAGAACCAATGGAAATGAAGATGCCCTCGTAAAGCCATTACGATGAATGCCCAGGCTTGCAGACATGCTCACAGTTCGTCTAATGTGTTGTATTACGATTTGACCACATGTCCTCTGATCTCGAATTTGGCCCTCTTTCTCTTAGTCCATGGCTGCTTTACTTCCTATTTGGGGAATTCAGTAGCTTAACTCATTATAAAATACTCATTATAAAATGGGACCTTTATATGTAGTTTCCAGTGCCCACATACTTATTAGATGTAAAGCCTGCCCTGCATTTCTGAGACCTATTCTATAGAACTTCCTGTGGAAAGCTATTTTTTTTTTTTTTATCTTTTTGTCTTCTCTCTGAAAGCCACTATTTGTGTGGTTTTCTTGTGTGCAGCATTAATGCAGTTCTTAAAGGACAACTTTCACGTGACGTACCACAATCCAAACACCACCTTAGAGAGGGAGGAGTGTCCCTCAGCAACATACCTAGTAGTTGGTCAAAATCGAACTACTGTAAAACCCCATGTAATGTGCGTGGCTGAAGACAGGTAATATATCGGCATGGTTAACAAGCTGTCCTGGGAGTACTTTACCAAGAGGCATAGGCCCCAAACCAGAGGGGAATTTCTCAGGCCTTCCCATGCTTGCAGTGAGCACTTACCAAGGGACGGCCTCTCCAATTCATCTTCATGGGATCCTGGCTCCATTGAGATGTTCTAAGAAGCAGTGTTTAACTGTGTGCCATCTCCTGGCCATTACATGTAACTTTCTAATAAACAGTTTACTCTTCATCAACTAAATACTCATCTCTCTTTGTGCTAGTGAGCTGGACCGTGTGCTCTAGTTATCTCTGTGGATAAAACAGCACACCCCAAAATAAAGTTGTAACTGAGGTTAGGACCTGCGCACACCTCTGGGCTAGAAAGGGAGAAAGCAGTAGAATCCAGGTGTGTTGGTTATACATTTGTGATCCCATTACAGAGGAAGCTGTGAGGCAGGAGCATTGTTAGTTTGAGGCCAGCTGAGTAGGCAAGTTCCAGGACAGCCTGGGCTGCCTAGCAAGACTTTGTCTCAGCAAACATAACCAAAATATTTGAAGAAAGATAAACAAGTCTGGATACCAGGCTAATGGTGGACTCAATGGGGAAGGAGAAGCTGGGGAAGGTGACCTTGTAGTTTCTGGCCAGCGCAGCTACAAGAAGGGGTGCTTGGTGGCTCTGTCTGCAGCTCTGTCGTCCATGTGGAACCCAGGAAAACATTGTTTGTTTGTTTGTTTGTTTCATTAGTTCTGCTTTTGATCACTTGCCCTGTAATGGTGACATCTGCCTTTTTTTTCTTCCTGAATTTAAGCATAAGAATTCCAGCCCTAGCCATTCTAGTTTGGGCAAAAACGTTCACAGCTTAGCTCTGTGCTGTCAGCTCTGTGTGGCCAGGAGAAGTTAGCAGACCGAAGGCATCCTGGTAGGGAAGGCTGGCCTGTGAACGGCTTTCTATCAAGAGCTCGCTACTGTTAGCTTGCTTGTGACTCATCCACCCCAAGAGGTGTTGTGGGTCTTCCTTTCATCTCTGGCCCCTCAAGTTAACTTTTGAGGAATACATTGGAAAGTGATCTCACTGAGTTCATTCTCCTGGACACATCGCTAAGCAAGCTTCTGCAAGCTCTGTGTGGGATTAGCAGTAGTAACGTTTGCTTTGCTTTAAGAAATAAAAAAAAAAAAAAAGCCAGTGTTGAGGGTGCCCGTGTTGGAGCTCTCCAGACCAGCTCTGACAGGGCAGAAGCAGTGTTTTGAGTTCTAGCAAACCACAGGGGTTGCCAGAATCAGTCCTGTAGGCTGAGTCACTGCAGCAGATCAGCTCCTGGCCCTGAAGAGTGGAATTGTGGGTCTTCTGCAGTGACTTCTAGGGTTGTTTCCAAAGATCCCAACCGGTGACAGCACACAGAGGAGAGAGTGGTCAGCTTAGCAGTGTTAAGTGGATTATTTCCCATTGTCACAGCTGCCAAAGCCGTCTTCATGTGTCACGGGAAGACGAGTAGTGAGGAGTCCAAGTTTCTTTCAAATCCACCCGCTGAGCCTGCATGCGGGTCTTGGTCACCCTTGCTGCAGGAGCACTCAGCAGTCCAGGACATGTTCTCGACACACCTGTGGGGGGTACACAGTTTGGTTACCATGGGCTCTTTAATTTTTCTTTAAATTATTATTATTATTATTATTAATTATTTATTGTTATTATTATTATTATTATTTTTGGTTTTTCAAGACAGGGTTTCTCTGTGTATCCCTGGCTGTCCTGGAACTCACTCTGTAGACCAGGCTGGCCTTGAACTCAGAAATCTGCCTGCCTCTGCCTCCCAAGTGCTGGGATTAAAGGCGTGCGCCAACACTGCCCGGCAATTATTTATTATTTTACTTATTCATTCTTCATCCTGCTCGCTGCCCCCTCCCAGTCACCCCTCCTGCAATTGGTCCCTCATTTCCCCTCTCCTCTTTTTCTGAGTGGGTGGGGTCTCCCTGGTTATCCCCCAACCCTGGCACATCAAGTCTTACTTTTAACTGCATCAGAACTAAGAGTCCTAGCTCTGAAGTAATGGCTCCTCTTGCCCTTTTTGCCTAACCATGAAGGCAGGATTTGTCACAGTTCCAATTTAGGCATTTCCTTTTATGTGTGCCAAAAATGTTTCCTTTAGAGCAATTAATTACGTCTCAAAGAAGCTTGTATATCACCTCATCCATCTCTCCACATCCACTGAAAGGACCCCTAACAAGTGAATCTTTCCTCAAATACTCACAAAGTATTCATCTGATCCCTCTTTTGAAGGGAGCAGGTCTGCCTCTTGTCAATTCTACATCTCCTAAGGCTGCCTCTGCCTGGCCAGCAGCAGACCCCTCTGTACAGCAGCACTAAGTTCTCCAAGAGCAGCGCCCCCTTTGGCTATCTTCACTCATTACAAGAGAAACAAAACTATCCTTGCTAGTAAAAGAGTATCCTCCATGAGCTTGTTGACATGTCAAGAAGTGTCTTTGAGAGAACCCAGGGCATGCTCTTCCCCTGGCAAAAACCCAGCAAAAGTACACTAACAATGTCTTCAGATGCAGGAAAATGACACTCTCCTAGTAACAGCTATTTATAGTTACCAGAAATAGGTAAAGACCCAAACACAAACAGTTTGACCAGAGCAGTAAAGTCTAGCAGTGGCTAGTCTAGAGACACACATTCTGCCTTGAAATCCTGGCTCACTTCCTTAACACTATGGGACACCAGCCAGTCAAGAATCTTTGGCCTCAGTTCCCTCATCTGTAGAATGGATAGAGTAACACTCCCTATCTTATATACAGGAAAAAAAGGGAAATGCATAAAACTTTGATTAGTGCCTGACTCAGTGTTATACGACTATGTTTATGGTTGTTGTTTACCTTTTGGGTCTGGGAATTGAACCTGAGGCCCTCAAATATGCTAGCCAAGCACTTTCTATAAGCTCCCGCTACACAGCTACTTACTAAATAAAAGGTAAGTGAAGAAAAATGGAAAGGGTTTTTTTTTGGGGGGGGAAGACTCCCTATTTCTTATAAAGGTACCTTGGAATAGTTAAAGAATGGGGTCCTTGTCATGGCAAGTACCTTCTGAGAGACCTGGATAAACCACTGGTTCTGGGTAGTTATTTTCTGGTGCTCTTTGCTCTGTTCTCTCTCTCTCTCTCTCTCTCTCTCTCTCTCTCTCTCTCTCTCTCTCTCTCTCTCTCTCTCATGCTATCTCTCACTCTCTCTCGCTCCTCTTTCATTCTCCTCCTCTATTCATCTCCCTCTCTTTCTCTTTCTTTCTCTCTCTTTTCCACACAAACATGTGTTACAAAAAAAAGTTCTGTTCAATGACATCACAACAAAAGATATTAGTTAGTGGGAAATGAGATGTTTTAGCCTACAAAATAAGTAAACAGGTAAAGTTAACTGTATTTTGACGACTTCCAGCCTTGTGGCCCTGTTTCCTGGATGCAGTTCCTCCCACCCCATCTGACCTTTGTTCATGAGTTCTTATGAGAAATGGCTGGGCACTTTGTCTCCAGGGTCTCACCATGTACTCCTTCTACCTAGAATGTCTTTGGCCACCTATCTCTGTGCATACAAACCCTTCCTGGTTCTCACCAACATAGGCTACTTCTTTTCTTTTGCTTCCTAGAACTTTCTGCAATTCTTAGGGGACTGCTTGTCTCCACAGCATCTCTTCTAGGCTGGGAGGTACTCACAAAGGGCAGCACCAGGCATGAGTTACTCATCAAGAGCCTGCATACATGCTTTAGCATGGGCACCTGCTTCAGACATAGTTACAAACAGAAGAACGTATTAATGGATTTGTCATGACATGTGAAGGTTCTCCAAAGATAATGTGATGTGTACAGTCTGTTGCGTCTTGTGGAATTATTTCATGGTCAGAGATCGTGAAATGCCTCAGAATGACTAAGGTTCAAATCATAGGATGAATGCAGCTTTCATAGGACACATATTAAAAGCTATTTATGCAGCCACACACACACTTTATGCCTTGGTATTAGTGAGTCATGTCTAAGGACACATAGTAGGACTTCAGTAATCAGGGCTATTTCTACCCTCAAGGGAGAAATGAGGGAGAGAGTAGAAGAGGGAGGAAGGGAAGAAATGATGAAAATAACCTAAGTGTTCCACTCAGAGGAAGTAGCAAATTCAATTACAGTACATCCGTGCATTTAAACACTTTGTGGCTAGAACACTGCACCTCTTAGGAAGATGTGCTCCTGGCACAGACTTAGCACCAAAGCTAAGAGAAGTCTGTTATGTATAGGGCATGTAAACTCCTAGTCCCTTCCTCTCCATCTCTTACACACACACACACACACACACACACACACACACACACAAATACACACACACACACAAAGCAAACAGGAACAAAAACAATAAAAAAGTCCCACTAAGAGTGGTTACATTTTATATGACAGGATTAATAGTTACCTAAGTAAATATTTGTCCATCACTTGTACAACAGAAAAATAACCTTTGAAAATAGGAACTCACAAAGCCCGTTACAATTATAGACACATGGATATTCAGATAGCTAGATGACACACAAGTAGAGAAGAGAATGGAACAGTTACTGTTTGGAGACCATGCATACCTCAGATAGAGAGAAGGACAGTTGCCATTGGTAGCCAGGTACACCTGCAAAAGAGATGAGGACACTTCTTCCATCCATGGTCATCCATATCTCAGGTTCTCACAGGTTATGGGCAGCTTGAGCTTTGGAGAGCGATATGTCAAGTTCCTGGTTTTATCATTACAGCCTAGTGCAGAGAATATGAGATATCGTGGTTTTAAGGAAATTGTTTTTTATTTATTTTAAACTAAAAGGTCTGAGAAACTTGTAAAGCATCCTTGAGCTACTTGCCACAAGACCCAAGACACATTGCCCTTTGAATCAGAATTTTTAAAACTAATTTTTAATAGCTCCCTGGAGTAGTTATTCTCCCCTTATCCAGTTTCATTTTTGTGTTTTCACTCAACAACAGTCCAAAAATACCAAGCGGGAAATGGTACAGGAAGAATTAATATGTAAGTTTTAAATTATGAAACTTTCGGGGAGGTGTGAAGAAATCTCATTTCATCACTCCTTTGTTGCCCAAGGCATGAATAATCAATCCCTCTGACTAGCATATCCCTGCTATATAAGCTACCCACTCGACAGTCACTTAGCAACTTCCATCTCGGTCATCAGCAGGAATGTCTGCTACTGCAATGCCATATTCAAAGAAGCCTTATTTTGCTTGGTAATGGCCCTAAAGCACAAGAACATTGATGCTGACAATTGTGTTAGAGAATGTTGCCATTAATTGTTCCATTTTATTACTGTTGTTTTTAATTTGATACTGAATCTAATTGGTAAGCAGAACTTTGCCATAGGTATATGTGTATAGAGAGAAACACAGCATACACAGAGTTAAGTGTCATCTGATGTTTCTGAGATCCATTGAGGAGAGTCTTGGACCCTATACCTATGGATGATGGGAGTCAATAATTATTTTGACAAAAGTATACACTTACCATTTTCTTTAAAAGGAAAAAAAAAATCCTAATACAGCAACTGTGATTGTATCCTGTATCTCCATGGTGACAAGAGGGATCTCTGAGTATTAGTGCTATGCCCATCCCCACAGGCTGAGATAGCTATAATTTCAAGATCTCACTTGGGTGGAGCATACGAATTAGAACACTCCTTCTGTGTGTGCTATGGTAGCCAGCGCCCTAAAACAAGGAAGAGTGTGAAGACTAGGGGTGCTCACCTTTCTATTCTAGCATGGCCGTGAGAGGGGGTCATGCTAGAATAGAGACAATAGAAAGCCCGGTCCCTTGTGATGGCCTCCTTCCCTGTCCTCCAAGGGCTATAGGACAGCACCCTGCCTAAAGTTGATTTGAAATGGTTCCAGTGCAACTTCAAAAGTACAAAGTTGTAGGTTAAGTCCATAGCAAGAAAGGTTTTTTGTTGTTGTTGGTTGCTTGTCTGTTGAAACATTCTAGTGTCATTGGAAGAGGGAGGGAAAAAATTGCCATCTGGCTATAATATTTCAGAATTTCACTCCTTACTTCAGTATTGGTGGAAGATGTCCCCATTGATCCAGCACTAGGTCTCTGTGGTGTAGGTGTCTGTGGGCATTTGCTGTTTGCTCACCCGCTCTTTTCCTGGAGTTCTACATTGCAATAGGGTAGTGAACCAAGATGTTTGGACTCATCTGATACACATGGATATTCTCCCTCCTCTGATTTATACTGCAGCTGCACTGAGCTCTGTGTTTACATAAAGGTCTATGTGCAGATACCTTTTCACCAGCAACTGCAAGACTACAGTCAGCCAAAAGCTTAGTGTGGGGTTGTAAATCTCCTTGAGTGAGCCCAGAGACAAAGCACCTTTTCTGCCTCTTCCTGCTCATGCATCTGAATTAAACCATCAGGCAAGGAGGAAGGTGAAGTCCTGTTAATGTTTTTTGCTCTAATGGGCCAGAGAAATGTTTGGCTTACAGATAGCATGCCTGGCTCCGTGTTCCCCTGCGCTGCTTCTCCACCCCTTGCAGGCCCACCCCATGTACTCTGAGTTATAACCCAGAACGACACATGCTGGCCAGGAAAATGGGGAGAAATAACTGCTTCAAAGGAGGGAGTCACAAATCTCCTTAGGTCACCAATAAATAAGAGGGACTTTTGGCTAATTCACTGCTGGATCCAGGAAAAGCTGTTGGGCTTAAAATGGATTTGACGAATACGCAGAGAGGGGATGAAGGCCCAAGACGTACGTGACTAAAGCATGTGTTCCGTTCTTCGGACGTTTATTAATGAACAGCAAACCTTTTCATTTGCTTTATCTAGGGCCTGTGAGTACTGGCGACTAAAGGCAGGAAGTGAAACTTTGCCCCTCCTTTTAGAAGAGAAGAGAGGGATCCAGTGTGGGTATGCACAGTCACTCCCCCCAAAACACGAACATCATCTGATTGCTCTGTTCAGAACGGAGTGCTGTGCCTCAGTTTCTCTTTTTAAGTGCTGTCTGACAGTCGGGGATTGGGAGTGGGGTGTGCTTGTTTTGTTTGGTGCCCCACTTGACCCCTTAGTTAGAATTCGCTAGTGATCTTTGATTTGAGGGCCTCTGAGGTTTTCTTCTCAATCCAATTTCCCCCTCTCCCTGTCTATGACTGGAAAACACGGATACTGATTTTTAAAACCAAAGAATTTGTCTGCACTCTCCTTAGCTCGAGTGGCCGTGGACTGCTTCCATGTAACATGTAACGTCGGATTGGAAAGGCAGAGCGAGTACCATTCCTATTACTGAGTTACATGTTCGTGCAGGTGTTGTTAATCTTCCATCAATTAATACATGAATCCCCATTTATGTTTTGGGGGCTTGGGGGAAGTTCTCTCTTCGTATGTATTTTATGCCCCCAAAGATGCAGTTTTGTATCTTTGATGGGACTTGAAGCATATAGAGGGGGAAAAGTGAAGGAAAGAGAGCCCCGTTGTTCACTAGCCAAATGCCTGTGAGCTGTTGGTGGTTGGTGTCTGTTGCAAATCTGGAAGAAGAGGAACATTTACCTTCTTCCATCTTGCATCTACTTAATACCTAATGTTTAAAAATATTCGCTATGTATGGGTAGGCTTCTTAAAAGTCATTTGGAAGCATGTTTCAGTCTTTCAGTGAGTATTGATTGCTACTCACCCGCTTCAGATTTAAATCTCAGGGATCCTGCTGTGTGCCAAGAGATTACTCAGACATTCTTGTGTGTGAATGTAATCTTCTCAATATTTATCAGTAAAAAGCATGGTCCTGGAGAAACTGCTTCTCTATTGCAAGCAATGTTACATCAGCATTGTTCCAGTGACCTGGGGAGTTGGGGGGCAGCCTCCATATCTTTGGCTACTCCACAGATAGCCAGTTCCCTAGAAGAGGCCTGGATACTTCTCTCCAGTTGTTGGCCTCTCTAGCCCATTTCAAGTTCCTGTGCCTGAATCAGAGTCCCCCATGGATGTTCTGGGGGCCAACAATGTAAGCAAACAAAGGAAAGGCATCCAGGAAGTGTGGAGCCTGTCTCTTTTGCCTGTGTGTGTGACCCCCACGACCAGTACAAGGCTTCCCCTTCCTTCTGACTTCAAAATATAAATGCAGGTGTGCCTTTCACACTAACAGGCTACAAGAGGGTTGTATGGCAAGGAGTGAAGTCTCTTCTCCCCACCTGCTTTCTTTCCCTTTCTCCTCCTTTTGTTTTAACTGAGACAGGAGGTCAAGTCTTTGAATTCCTGGGCTCAGCAGTTGCTCCTGCCTCCGCTTCTCCAGTGACCTAAGTACACCACCACAGCCGTGGGGGATAGATATGCTTACCCATTGTTCTGTGTAGTTTCCAACCTGTGTGCCACAAAGCCTCCAGGATAGCGGTTCACAACCTGTGGGTCACAACCCCCCTGGCAAACCTCTATGCCCCCAAATGTTTACATTACGATTTGCAACAGTAGCAAAATTACAGTTACGAAGCAGCAATGAAAATAGCTTGATAGTTGAGGGCCACAACGATATGAGGAAATTGTATTAAAGGGCTGTAGCATTAGGAAGGTTCGGAGCCACTGCCCTAGAGGAAGGACCCATTCAGCAGTGTGCCTTTTACCACGCTTCTGAACAGTTGAGGGCCATCAACTGTTGACTGATGATGCTTGCCTTCCTGCTGGATGGGCAGGTCTTCAAGAAGGTCCCGGAGAGACGGGGTAGGGATGGAGCTGGGTTACTGAACATGAAGAAAATGACCCAAGAGTCCTCTTTCAACAACTGCTGCTTTCAGTTTGTCCTTATTTGAATTGTTCCTGTTCATCACAGTGGAGGACCAGAAGGAATTGATGCACAACTTAGCACACAGTGGAGTCTGGTTTCTGAGGCTTACAGACGGCTACATTTTATTTGCCCATATTTGTCTATACTTTATTTGCGGGGACCAGGTTTCTAGCCTCCTACCTGAGGCTATTTCTGCTGCTTGACTGAGCAAATCTCCTGCAGTTACAGTCATCAGAAATAAGTCCCACATACTGATGCGTCTCCAGTTGCTGTGACAGAACACTGTGACAAAGAACAATCTAAGGGGGAAAGACTGTGTTTTAGCTCACAGTTCTGGGTTCACTGTGGCAGCAAATTCAAGGCGATGGGAGCTTTAAAACAGCTAGCCGCAGTTACCATGGAGAGAGAAAGACAGGATGAGTATGCACATGCGTAGTGCTCAGCTTACTGACTTTGCTCTTACACACTCCAGACCCCAAACACCAGGAATGATGTCATCCACTTTGGGGGTGGGGGGTGTCTCACTTCAACTAATGTAACCAAGATGATTCTCCACAGATATGTCCCCAGGCCAACTTATTGTAGACAATTCCCTACTAAGACTCTCTAGTCAAGTTGGCAATCAAAAGCAATCATTAAACCCTTATTGGTGTACCACAAATGAATACCAAACAGAAACCCAAGGGGAAAGGACTGGTGTTTAGGACTCAGGGATATCTGTGTGGTGAAAACTCTGACTATAGGAGAGTCTAGGCTATGAGTATAGATTCCCAGAACCGATCTGTGAAGCCCTCAAGTACCTGCCAGACTCTAGCACATCCAGCTTCAGGGAAGCCAGCCAGCAGGTGCTCCCAGCCTTGAAAGGTGGATGGTCCTGTCCCCTGATTTGGATGGACAAGTAAACTGATGCACAGAGGGAAGCTGGCTAGGAAAGGCATCCTGATGGTTGAAAGACAGAAACCCATCCTCAGAGAAGCCACTAAGCCAACTTGGGCTGGGGGTATGGCTGAGAATGAAGGAAGGATGTCAAAAAGATAAATTCAATTTAGATTGTAGTCCACCCTCATCCTAAGTCTGGAGATGAGAGTTGGGGGGGGAATATTTAGTAACATACAGGAGCTTCCTTTTGTATACACTATTGCATTTTGACTTTTATCTTCCTTTTCCTATTGTTCATCTCTTGTATATATAAATATATATACTACATATATTTTTATATATGTAGTATGTGTGTACACATGAAGCCTGATTATTGCAATGACCTCTTCCCTAGTAAACTGTGTTCCCATGAATTATACAATATTGTTAACTGTGACCATCCTCTTAACCAGTCTCTTGCCAACCCTGCTTCTCTCTCCTCTTTCCCCCTGTCTTGGTACCATGTTCCTGCCCTCTGATTCTATGGTCTCCACTTGTTGAGATTCTACATATAAGTAACATCATGGGAGTTTGTCTTCCTGTGCCTTGATCTACTTCACTTCATAACGATCACCATGTTTATTCACAACAAATGACATTGCATTCTTCTTGTTCTCCTGAGCGTTCCATTGCACAAACATACGACACTTTCCTTATAGATCCTTGGACATCCCTGTAGATCAGCACAGCATCACTGTTCACAATAGTCCTTGACTTTTCATTCAGTGATTATCTCCAACTCTTGAGAGCAAAGGTAATTAAAATAATTTAGAATTCTCTAAATTATTCTCTAAGCATAAATAATTCTCTAAGCATAGAGAAATAGGCAGTACTCCCAGTACTAAAACAATCTTGAAATCATATCGTTTAAAAGTGTGATATACAACAAGATGAGTTTTTTTTAATACAATCAATTAATATATTCATTGACCATTATCAATTACATTAAAATTGAAGAAGAGTAAAGCACCTGGTGGCTCCATTTGATAAGTCAGCACCGAGGTGTTCTGTCTGCATTTGACTCATATGTGGAGAAAGTAAAAATGAAAGTTGCTATTTGCAAGTTAAAACTGTGCTTGTGGCTTTTTTGTTTTGTTCTGTTTTGTTTTCATGATATTGAGGGTGTCAGTGTCTTCTGTGTTGCTCCATTTGTTTTTGTAAGCTAACACATGGTGACGCGTGCTGCCTGTGATTTGCAATTTTTGCTTCATCTAAAGAAAGTCATATGAGACATCTATGAGAGCTGCCAGAAGGGGTGTTTAAGGAGGACATCGTCACCTGATCAAAGACTAAGAACCCTCCACTGAAGCTCAGAGCTCCACAAGAGTGTGCAGATAAGAGAAGCGGAAAGAGTTACATTTTATTTTCTTCTCGCAAAGAGGATGGAAGTGTGCTTGGATTGTGCAGATACGATTGTTCTCTAAGGCACATTGGCAAGCCTTACCTCTGCCCATCGCCCCAGCATTTCCTCAGCTGGCACACACAGAAAGCTGGCAGAGCAGAACTGCTTCCGGTTTCTGCAGAAGTGGCAGGATCTCCAAGATTTGATTCATGTTCTCACATGAGGGAGAGCCTTATAAACACCAGGCTGAATACTGTGGCAGGCTTGAAGAGCTCTTGATGAAGGACGCACATTTAAGGCGGTGCTGTTTGTTCCTTTGGCCTTCTGAGACTTTCTATGCATTTCCTGTATGATATCTTAGGAGAGTTTTTGGCAAACATGCACTGAAAGGAAAAGTTTATGACCCAATGTGGATCCACTGAAGCCACAAAAGATAGTGAGATGCTAAAATACAAAGAAATGATGGCAATGCTTTTTTTTTCTTCATTTTAAATATGAGCCTTGATAAATGGCTTTACTTAAGAGTGTGTGTGGGATGTGTGTGTGTGTGTGTGTGTGTGTGTGTGTGTTGTGTTGTGTTAGAACGCAGGGGTAAGAGAGGAAATTGGACTATAGTTATCTTGAACAATTATTGTCCTAAGGTTGTGGTCACTGACTGGATTGCAGTGTTATTCACTTAAAATTCTAGCTGAGAGCTGGAGAGATGGCTCAATGACTAAAAGCGCTTGGTGCTCTTCCAGAAGCACAGGGTTCAATTGCCACACCCATATGACAGCGTGGAACTGCCTTTAACTTCAGTTCCAGGAGATCTGGCTCTTTCTTCTATTCCCCATAGGCACCAGGCACATATACAGTGCACTTACATTCATGCAAGCAAAACATTCATATAAAATAAAAATTAACAAGTCTTTAAAAAATACTAGCTGAGGGGGCTGGAGAATTGCTCAGCTATTAAAAGTGCCTGCTGTTTTTGCACAGGGCTTATGTTTGGTTCCTAGGACCCACACTGAGCACACTCACAATCAGCTGTCACTTCAGTCTCTGGCTTTCGTGGGTTTCAGAACACACATGGCATTCACTCACATAAGTAACACATGTGCACATAAATAAAAATAAAGATTAAAAAATTAATCCTAGCCAAAAAATCTTGTATCTGAGGCTTTTTAATTATAGCCTACATTGTGTGAGAGATAACATAGATGTTTTCATTGCAGTTGTACAAAAGACATTATGGTTGTATTGATTTCCTTCTGGAGATGCTGGACCAACCCATGGACCCGTAGTGTGTGTCCCAATATGATAGCTGACTCATAGCAAGATGTGGTACACAGATACAAAGCCAAAATCATTTTTTTTCCACAAGAGCTAAATCATTGTCATCTGCCCTGCCAGAATTCCAGGTACTTATTTGATTAATGACTTTCAGTGATTTCTGGAACCAGCACACAAACTATCAACTTCATGTTTGTAATTGACTCAAGACATATGTAGTCACAAACTAGCAAAGAGAGCAATGAAAGCTAAGTCACTAACGCCTCTGAAAAGTTTCATATTGAGGCCTGGAAAAAAAAAGCACATGGGAATTAAATATTAACTCTTTCGATGTTGTGTCATACAAGATCAATACTGCAAGGCTCCTAGATGTTTGTCATAAAGGCTTCTCCACAAGGGCTTCCCCTGGATCCAGCCCTTCCTCTAATAGGCTGGACAAAGTCACGGTTGCTCATGAGTTGCCAGCCTACATTCCTGACAGAAAATACATCAGCAAAGAAGAATGGTCAGAGAAAGGTTATAACTTGCACTTTCTGGTGATTTTCATCTACTAAGTTCATTGCCCATTTGTTTTTGTTTTTTTTTATTTCATCCCAGTTTTATCACACATCATCTCACAGAGTTCACACAAGCACATTAGAGTTTCATACAGAAACCTTAGAATCTCACGTCTGCTTGAGAACTCAGACACCATATGGTAAGTGTGGTAAAAGGCCGAGGTCAGTTTTCTGAGCATGTGTAATACTTGGGAGACTTATCAAACTCCCATGCACCTGGCTTAGAAATAAGTGGAATTACAGTTACTGGAAATGTCTTCTGAAGTTAACTTTGATGAGAAACAGGCAGAAGACAAATCTACAAATGGATATCAGAAGGTTTTTTTTTCCAAAGGTAGATTTTTGAGTGTACCATGGAGGCCTTACAGATGCAGCCCAACCCTAAGAAATGCTAGGACATTTCTATATCATCTAAAATACGACTGACTTTTGCCTAATGTTGGTTCTCTATATATTGTGGTTCTCTGCAAAGAGTAACCAGCATGTAGATTATGCATAACAATATTTATTCATATATGTAATCTACCGGGGGTCTTTTTCATATATCACAGCTCAGTGTTCTGCATGGTCAGTCTCAGCTCCCTGCGCATCCCTTGCATTCACAGGATTATGGTGGAGTATACGTCACTACAACCATCTTTCCAGCTTCCTCTATCTAAGGCACACTCCTCTTCCCATGTCGAGTCTGACCTCTCTACTGATGAGAAATTGAGATTTCCCTTCCTCTCTGAGTTGTCAACCTATGCTCAGCCTTCTACATTCCTTTTGATCAGTGAAGGTACTCACACACCACATCTGAAGGACCACATTACCCATCATCCTTGCTCATATTTCAGTGGCACCACCAACATCCACCTGGTCCATCATCCCTTGACACCTCTGTTGAACCTGATCTTAAAAATATAAATCTCTCCTTTCATCCTCTCAACTTTGCCCCACCCTCAAAATTATTCTTTCCCACTGTGTTCTCCATCATTCCATTGTTAGATTTTGGAGCGTAGGGGATGGAACTCCGGGAACAGGCATTCTACCAGCAGATGCTCTACTAGAGGATCAGTTCCTGGTCTCCGCTTAACCATCTTCGATTTGAGTCGCTGATTTCCCCCAGAGGCCCCAGAGACATCAGCAGCTCTCCCCAAACTTGACCACTCATTCTTGACAACCTTTTCTCTTCACAGTCTTGTGTCTCCCTTTCGAAATCTGAGTTTTTTGCCTCCGGACTTCCTTTCTAAATGTGGATTTTCTCCAGATTCTATTTTTGACCATTTTGTGATAAAAGAAATTCTGGCTGAAGTATATGCGTAAGGAGTAGAAAGTCATGGGAACATCATGGGCTTGAATAGATGGTGACAACACGTCAACTGCAATTTTCCTAATTGCATAAGGACTGTATGTCACAGTTTCTTGTTGCTCTGTGTCCACATAAAGATGGAAATTACCTACTGGCCACTGCATTTAAATTGTGTCTTAAAACTCTTGCATTTGCTTTTTTTAAGGTTGTTTCCATTGTTCATGTTGGGGAGTTTCCAAGAATTGTCAGCTCATAGTCATTCCTATAACTTCTTTATTTGGCCAATCTGTTATTTTTCAAAAGATGAAATCCCATCTTCCCTGCCCATCAATTCTCAAACACACTCTCCCTCTCTTGGCTAATTATGTACAGGCGTGTGATTGGATGTGGAAAGGCAGGGCAAGAAAGGGTGATGATGATGATGATGTGAAACACATGTGGCTTCCTCAAAACAAAGCATCTATGTACATAGGGTAGTTGGATCGGCTCCTAATAATAAAGTCAGTATTTCTGAATTAGAGGAAGACAGTGAGGAAAAGGAAGAAATATTATTTAAGCATTTCTTTAAAGGCAGAGGGTTTGCTTGGTTTCCATGGGAGACATACAGAGAATATTAGAATATGAACAGGGTAGGTCAGTACGATGGATGTGCTGGTAAATGTTCTGATTCTTGAAAGATGATGTGCACACACATACAGAGAGAGAGGAGGGAGGGAGAGAGAGGAGGGAGGGAGAGGGAGGAGGGAGGGAGAGAGAGGAAGAGGGGAAGAGAAGAGGGAGAGAGAGGAGGGAGGGAAAGAGGGAGAGAGGAGGGAGGGAGAGGGAGAGAGAGGAGGGAGAGGGAGAGAGAGGAGGGAGGGAGAGGGAGAGAGAGGAGGGAGAGGGAGAGAGAGGAGGGAGGGAGGGAGAGAGAAAGAGAGAGGAGGGAGAGAGAGGAAGAGGGAAAGAGAGGAGGGAGGGAGAGAGAGAGAGAGAAAGAGAGAGAGAGAGAGAGAGAGAGAGAGAGAGAGAGAGAGAATTTTCCATATGTCTATAAGTAGTACAATGGGAAACTGCCAGTTCAATTTCTATTTTAAACCAGAAGTCAAAGATTGCTTTTAACCCATTATTTAATGAGGGGATTTGTATCTCATTGTAGAATACTTTGAATGTCACTATTGCTCAAAAGAAAGAAAAATCTACTTTTCTCTCACAATTTCATTTTCTATTAATGGTTGAGCATGGCTTTCTTTTAAAATAGGTTTGAAAGTATTTTTCTTTCAAGAGTTAAAAAAATGATGTAAATGAAGCCTCTGGCAGAGACTGTATGTGAATAATTTCCTGGTACTTGAGAGCTTTCTGACTAAATGCTATGCCAGGTGGCATGTCTGCCTGCCTGCAAGCTCCTATGGTTTATGAAAATACTCCTGTTTTATAGGAATATGCTGGCAAAACCCATCACTTTGTGGATTACTGCTCCTTTTCTGCTAGTTATTTCTAAAGAGCAGAGACAGGCTTAAGTTCAAATCACTTCAGTGTCTGAGACACACTGGTATAAAACCATTCAACTAGAAGAAAGATATGCTTTGCCGGACACATCTTTGATGGTGGTGTTACATCCTGAAACTATAAGAAAAACTGATTTCTTTTCTATAGTTTGAGTAAAAAAAAAAAATGGTTGAGAGAATGGCAGATGAGAAGAATCAGTGAGGAGACTTGGTGATAAGGGGAGCTCCC
Source organism: Arvicanthis niloticus (assembly GCF_011762505.2). NCBI lineage: Eukaryota > Metazoa > Chordata > Mammalia > Rodentia > Muridae > Arvicanthis > Arvicanthis niloticus. The sequence goes on from NC_047671.1 coordinate 25,769,488, forward strand.
AGTGACACAAAGATGGAGAATCTTGATTTTCTGACAGTAACACTTAAGAAAAAAAATTAATGTTGTGTGGAAATCCTCTGATCATCGTATCAAAGAGCAAGACCTGTGGTGACTTGTCTGAGGAAACAGAGACGAGCAGACACAGAGTGGTCAGTAGATTGCTCATGCTTTTTTTCAAATACAGTTCCATAGCTTCAAACTGATGCCACAGAAAAACCAAAGCCAAAGCAACAAAGAGACAAAGAAGCAGAGAGAGAGAGACAGAGAGAGAGACACAGAGAGAGAGAGAGAGAGAGAGAGAGAGAATGCTCACTCTGTCTCTCCAGCTTGTACAGATCATATGTCCATATTTGACCTTTTGCTGACATGTATTTATATAGTTGAAACTTTCAGTATTTAACCAAATCAAGGAGGCTCTCAGGCATGATGAGAGATAGATGCAACTTAGCCATTCTATGCTTCTAAGATTAATGTTCCAATCCAGGGAGCAAAGTAGGATAAAAGATTGAATCCCATACTACAGGCAGATCGCATGGAAACAGTGATAGAAATGGGAAGTGAATGCAAAGCCATTTCCACCGACTAGGAATATAAAGTATAGAAGTGCGAGCAACTCCTGCCTCTGCAGCCTGGGAAGTCCAATGGCATGGCATGGTGTAGCCTCTGCTGAGAGCCTTTGGCTGCATCCCAGCATGATGGAGCCCCTCACATTGTAAGGTAGAATGAGGTACCAGCTGAAGACTCTTTTAGGATAGTTACTAAGGCCATTAAGGGAACTCCACCAAGTGGATTCTGGAACAAGCACCTGAGTTGTCAAGTAAGGCAACATCTGAATACAGTGCCTGACACTTGACAAGGTAGGGTGAAGTTGACATTAACCTGACCTCTGTTTTCTCACCTAAAAGTAGAATGGAATAACAGTACTGATTTCATTGGCTTTCCAAGAGAATTTACTTAGGTGATACATATAAGACAAGTACTTTGTGTGTGTTTAGTGATGTAAGCATTTCTATTGTTAACTTAGGGGCAAACAAAGAACATGCAGCTAATGATGAAGACACTCTTAAGAATTTCTAGCCATTTTAAAGTATATTTCAAATCAGAAGTTAACAATCCATTGAAGTCCCGATAAAATGACTTCTAATAATACCATGCTGTAATCATAGATCAGGGCTTTGCACACCCATCATCAGAGAAGCTTTCTCCTGCAGCAGATAGTAACAAATACAGGGACCCACAGCCAGATAATGTGCTAAGAGTAGAAGACCTCACAACACTCAGTTCTAACTGGGATGTCTCCATTAAATCCCTCCCCTTAGGGTTCAGGGACCTCTGTGGAGAGAGGGGTGAACAGACTGTAAGAGTCAGTGGAGATGGAGGACACTATGGAAACAAAGCCTTCTAAACACAGCAGGACTGACAGACATATGAGATCATGAACTCACAGAGACTGTGGCAGCACACACAAGGCTTGTACTGGTCTATGGCAGATGGGATCCCAGTGCTGAGACAAGAAGGGGACACAAGTTTCCATCCCTAACCCAGAAGCTATCTCCAATTGATAACTACTTGCAAGGAAAGATTAATTTTCCAATGGCGTCTCACTGGAGATATCAAGGGGAAGCCCCAGACCCAGCAGCAGGTGGTCAGCACAAAACTGGGAAGGTTTTTCTTCTTTCTTTCTCTCACAAGACTTTGGGCATTTTATTTTGTTTTGTTGTAAACCTCTACAGGTGCCTGTTATTTTTATGGGATTTTGTGTGTGTGTGTGTGTGTGTGTGTGTGTGTGTGTGTGTGTGTCTGTGCAAATGTGTATGCCACAGCATTTGTATGTGTTTCTTGTGCTTCTTTTTTGCCTCTCCCCATTTGTTAATTTTGTCTAACTCTAGTGTTATTCTTGTTGTTGTTTTAGATGCTTGTTTGTATTTGGAAAAAGGAAAGGAAGAAAAGATGGAAAGAAAGAACAGAAAGAAAGAACAGAAAAAGAAAGAAAGAAAGAAAGAAAGAAAGAAAGAAAGAAAGAAAGAAAGAAAGAAGATAGGGAAGGAGGGAGGAAGGGAGGGAGGGAGGGAGGGAGGGAGGGAAGGAAGGAAGGAAGGAAGGAAGGAAGGAAGGAAGGAAGGAAGGAAGGCAGGCAGGCAGGCTGGCTCTGGATTTGGGTGGGTAGAGAGGATCTGGAAGGAGGGGAAATGGGAAATCTTAATCAGAATATACTGCATGGAAATAATCCATTCTGAAAACAGTAAATCCTTACTAATAAGGGGCTGGTCGAAAGGATAAGCAGGGAAAAGCTATTGCACTGAGCCTGCTGACAGGAGTTGGCTCCTCAGCATCTACATGCTAGAAGGAGGTAGCCAACTCCACAAGTTGTCCACTTACCTTCACACTTGCACTATGGTGTGCACATGCTGCTCCCCACAAACACACACAAATGCACAAATAAATCAATGTAATTTTTAAAGAGCTAATAAGCAGACAGCCATAGGATGAGAATCAAGAGGTAGACATTCTTGGCATGAGAGGAACAGTTGCTAATGTGTTCTTTGGGGAGACACCATGGCTGTTTTCTCTAGAAACTGCCTCCCAAGAGTCAATGCTAAGAGTCCTTAGAGGTGTTATGGCGTCTCATCACTTAGGGGATGCTCAGGCTGCAGACAGCACCTTCCTTCTCAAGTGAATGGCAATAGACTATAGCTTGACTCCGTCCGTATTCTACCATCTTCGCCTCTAGATTACAATTCTGTTGACTAGAATGTTAGTGCACTAATGATCCCTCTTAAAACATGAAGAATCATAATTCATTATTTCTAATTAACTCCATTCAAGGTTGGAACAAAACAGAAGACACACTGATGTAAACTCATCTCTTCCTGTATGTTAACAGTTTCTTTCTGTGGGTTGCCTTCTTCCAGAAAATAGGGCCTGTTTTAGACTTCTGTAGGACACAGTGACCCTCCTTACCCATAGAGACTTGTTCTAAGACTCCTAGTAGATTCTAAGATGAGAATCACAAAAAGCCCCATGAGTTCTGTGTTTTCTCTTACATACACACTTATGATAGCATGTTACTTCTACATGAGACTCAATAAAGTTCAGGACAATAACAGCTCATAAAATAGAATAATTATGGCCATCTACTGTAATGAAAGTCATTTAAAACTTGTGAGCCGTTTATTTCTGGAATTTTCCATTTAATATTTTAGACCACAGATGACTGTGGGTTCCTGGTACCATACCATGGAAAACCACAGGTAAGGGACCCCTGTAAATCTCATTCGAAAAGTGTTCATTCAAGGATGTTGGCCATGTGCTTTTGTTTTCTCTGCTGTTTTTGACATGTGGGGCTGCTTTGGCAAAGGCGAATAATATCGGTTTACTGCTGTAGACCATGGCTAATGGCTTTAAAAGAATTCTTCTGCAACTGCAGAATGAGCTGCCAAAAATATTCTCTGTGCCAAAGGATCTAGGTATGTCTGTTTCATTTATTGAGAAATTCTTGTTTTATCATGGCTAAGTGCTCACCAAGGACATAAAAACCTAAACCTCTAATGTAGTTGGGGCTTAAGGGAAGAAACCATATTTTAATGTATCCAGACCCATTTCTAACTCATGCAGATGGTGAGCGAGTACCAACAGCAAAAGTAGATGAGCCTGTAATATGAAAGACGTCAAGATACTCAGAATTGACAGAAGGCCTTCTACTATCTCCATGATACATGGACCAGTGGCTTAACCACGTTTATTCCAAACTGTTCCAGATGGCCTGAGCCAAAGACCATGACCTTATCTTGCCTGTTTGATTAAATTTACATTTTCTGGAAATCGCTTAGGGCCTATTTCTTACTGAAAGCTACATGTTCAATATCATTTGCATTTTAATTTTACCTATTTCTTACTGAAAGCTAAATGTGCAACATCAATTGCATCTTAATTTTACCTTGACAATAAAGTACATCAATTAGGAAGAAGGATTTTCTGAGAATTAAAAGAAAAAAGCCTGAGAGTTGATCAAGAAGATATGGAAAAACAGTGGAAATTGAAGGAAATTGCGGTATTTAGGTTTTCATTGGAAGTAGAAGTTGGGAAGAATAGCATCAAGCCCTCTTGCCATTTACCTTGCTGCTACCAATCCCCAATCTGCTCCTAACTATCAGTGTCACCCTCAGACAGGAATCACCACTCCTATAATGTGGTCCAGGCAGCAGCCAGCTGGAGCACTTGCCTTCTACTAATGGGCATGTATTCTTCACCACTGTCTGACTGGCTGCACTTCTGGAGTAGGTCATCTTCTTCAAAGAATTCCTGAGAAAAGGATCCTCCATTGTCTTCACATTGACAGAATGGAATGACATTCACAGAATGAAAGATATTTATATGTAGGCCATTTCTCTGGGCTGGAGGCCAAGAGAAATCTCTGGCCTGGTTAGACTGAAGTCCTACTCACAAAGCAAATTGGAATTCAGCACGGTCCCAGTGATGTCATTCCAAAAAATACATCTGTATTGCACTTAAACCAGTATGTCATTCACTCCTGAAACTTAGCCTTCCATTGTGTATCTTAAAATTATCTAAAACACTCCATCATGACCAGTTAACATAGACCCGGCCTCTACTGTCTTAATGGTCTCTCAAGACTAATTCAGCCTCACTTGAGATTAGTCCAGGCAATCCTTAGGGTTCCTTAGTCCTGTGTAATCTCCTGTCCTCCAGGAAACCTAGCTGGCCTCTGGACATCTGTGTGGTGGTTTGGAGATAAAATATTTGAGACAGAGTTCTCAGGAAAGTCAACTCCAGCCGAGTTTCCTTGGATTTGTGAACATCTTCTTAGTGTCCTCTAGAGAAACAAGGCTGAACTCTTTGCTTGTGCTTTCAGAATAAACCATCAGCAAACAACCTGAAGCAATCATTTCCAGTCATTAGCTGGTACATACACAACTTACAAACTAAGGGCCAGTTGTGGGGACTATTTGCCATAGTGACTAAAATAAAAACAAAAATACTGTGGATTATCACACGCACATGCACCGTGTCTGCTAGAATAGCATTTAATAAGAGGTTTGTGGGGTTAAGTGGATCCCTTCTCTTGTTCTCCTGTTTGCACAGCAAATACTTTAAAGACTCAGCCATCTTCCCAGCCCCCATTTCGTTATTTTTACTGAGACTGGGATTCACATTTTTTTCAACTGAGATATCTGGACTGTGGTTGCTTGCAAACTCCAGTCTGATGCAATCCTATTTGTCTGATTTTGCTTTTGTAACATTTGAGGAATCCAGAATAACTCATCTCATGGAAGCAGAGCAAAACGGTGCTTACTAGAAGCTGGAGAGTCTGTTGCGGGGAGTGGTCAAGTACAAAATTACTATTCAATGGGAGAGATAAACCAATGCTGTATTACACAATATTTAATTTAACTGGACTAAAACCATGAGTGAGGACTTCAAATGATGAATCTTTGATATGATGAATTTAATTACTATGCACAAAGGCCATCTGCAGACTGGATGTGGCAGAGATGACATTGAAGGAAGAAGTAGGTTCACCGAAGGGTGAAGCAGCAGAGTGACAATGAGTCCATGACTGTGCTGACTCTGTTCTCCTTACCTTGCAGGCTCAACATGGGAAAAGACCTTCCGGCAGATTGGCTTTGAAAGGTAAGCAGGGGTTGGCACGGTTAGTCACTACTGTCCCATCTTACTCTTCATGGCTTTTCTGTTGTGAATCAATAGTCTTGCTCTGGCTGCTGTGACTTGGTGACCGTGGAAATGATGTTACCTTATGTCTCTGAACCTCATGGTCTTTGTGAAGCTAGTGCTTTATTTTATAAAATCCTTGCCTAGTAGTGTTAATACTTCAGAGATAGAGGCAGGACGATCATCAGTTAAAGGCCAGCCTCAGCTACATGGTAAGTTTGGGGCTATTATGGATCACATGGAAAGTTGTTTAAAAAAAAAAAAACATAAAATACAAATAAAACGCCCACCATCTATAAAGAGAGAAATAAAGAAGAAATTGAGCATTGACGTGCGAACGCTTCTTGAGCTACAGAACACTCTGAAAGGTTAGCCCTGTAATTGAAGAGTTATAGCAGCTAAAGTTGACCCACTGCTGCCTCTGCCCCTTGCTTTAATACAAGGACATCTGTATTTATATTGGTTACTCACAACTGTTAAAACAGCTGCATCTTTCCAGCTCTAAGTTAACGCTGAGATCCTGTCACCTGCTCCTAAGCATCCCCCCCAGCCCCCGCAACTCCCCAAAACACAAGGAGATGACTCCCAGTACCTTCCAGAAGGTGGCTGCAGTGTCTACTCAGTGTTATTCCTTTGAGCCACCTGATCTTGAAACTGAAAGGGGCGGAGCAAATTCAACATCCAATATAAAACTTTTAATATGGATACAGCCATTACATCAGAGAGAAATAATTTTATATTGTTTCAGACGTCTTTTTGACTAGATCATTTTATTTAAAATTCGATGGATCAAGTCAACGGAGTGCTTAGAACATACAGAGGAAATAATGAAGTGCTTAAAATACTTCATTTTTTTTCAGTAGTGATAGAAAACAGTCCTCAGCCTGCCCACTGTGAGTGACAGCGCCAGTTTTGCCATTTTCCTAAGCAGATTCAGAAGATTTGTCTATTTCCCGATACACATGTCTTCTCTCCCAGCACCCTCACAGTTTAGTCTCCTGTAACTTCTTATAGTTAGTTCCTAAGGATAAGAGAGGTGAGTAGAAGAAGGATATTAGGGAGGGATGGACAACTCCAGAGTGGGGAAGGATGCAATGTGGAGTCTGCCACAACATCTTCCTTTTGATCTTTCTTTCAAGTTATGAAAAATTTTAGGCGTATCCAAAGCAGGGAAAATAGCAAAGTAGACATGCCAACTCCACCACTCAGCTTCAATAAGACTAGCTATCTTTTCTATGTCTTCTGTCTGTCTCTGTCTCTCCTTCCTCTCTCCGTCTTTCCCTCTTGCCCTCTCTTCCTCTCTCCTTCCCTCCCTCCCTCTCTCTTTTTCTCCCCTCCCTCCTCAAATATATTAAAGAAACTCTCTAGCATTGTGTCATTTCTCCGGTGTGTGTCAACATTCATCTCTGAAGCAGCAAAAGAATATTTTCTTTCAGAACTCCAGTGTTGCCATTCCTAAGGCTGAAAACATTAGTGAGTCTTAGGATCACTGAAAGCCCACTCAATATTTAAATTTCCTGATCTCATGAAAGACGGCACTTTTCTTGGTTTGGTAGCTTCTTTATTTAGATCAGTGTCCCACAACCCTTTCTGGCTTCTTTTCTTCACTACTGATCTTTCAAGAAACTGGACCTGACAATTGTCTTAGAGAGTACAGAACACTAAGTATCATGGATCTTTCTGCAAGGGTGTGTAAGTTCTTATTCTGTCTACTATGTCCTGTAAATTGAATCAACTTCACTTTTAGCATTTGGGAACAGTTCCACATCATCTTTCTGTCCTGACAGATCTGTTGAGCTTCATGGTTTCTGTCACAATGAACTGTCCCATGTTGGCCCAGATCATGTCCATCTGTTCCTCTAAAAGCCTTGTGTCTCTCCTGAGGAATGAATGGTTCTTTGAAACAACATCTGAACTCTAGAGAAACGCCACAGTTCTGAGTATCATCGATTTTAGTCCTGAAAGTAGCTGGAGCTAAGAAATATACTTTCTGAGAAAAATAAATATTAGATTTAGAATATTTCTAACTCAAGTGTAGCCTTTGGAAGTTTTTAACATTCCTGATTATTGGCTTTTACCTTCTTCTCTGAAGATAAATTGAGAGTTAAATTTCTTTCTTTCATTTCAAAAATACATATTTTATTTTCAAGATAATACTAACAAGATAGTAATAATCAGACTATAAGGTGTACTTTCCAGAATTGCGTATCTTAATTTAATGTTCCACGGATATATGTGATTGGGAGACTGTAAACTACTGCTGTTTAAAATTGTTTCCTTCTCTTTAAATAGTAATATGCAAAATTTTGTTTATAGGTTGGTATAGCTCCAGTGGCTAAGCTAATCTTTGAATATCTAATATTTGCAGGCTTTTTACTCTTAGAGATTGTCTCAGCTTCTTTTCCTGTGATAAAACGCTTCAACATAAGCAATTTAAGACAAAAAGTATTCTATCTCCTGGTTCAAGCTATAGTCCCTTACGGAGCAGTCAAAGGGGCAGGTGCTTGAGCCACCTGGCCTCATCAAATCTACAGTCATTAAAAAGGAGAAGGAATGATTATAGTCAGCTTGCTTTCTCTGTTTTAGTCAGGCCATGACTGGAGGCCCAAAGGATAGTATTGCCCAATTTTAGCCTGGGTCTTCCCTCCTTAGTTAACCCAATTAAGATAATTACTCACAGCCATGGCCAGAGACTATTCTCCCAGATGGGCATGGATTCTGTCAAGTTGACAAGCAAGACCCTCTCTCTCTCTCTCTCTCTCTCTCTCTCTCTCTCTCTCTCTCTCTCTCTGTCACACATACACACACAACCAAAAGACTACTGTGAATAGTGTTATACACATCTATATTTTGCCAAGTATCTTGAGGATAGACTCACTGGTACGAGGGAGCTAATCCACACAGAATACTGGTAAGCTTACCAAATTCCATATCCTCCCCCCCCATAAGTCAGCATCATTGCTCCCATCAGACATTTACATTAGTTTCCCTGGTGTTTGAGTATGCCGTCAATCTTGAGATTTTTCCCCCCATTTGATGAGAAATGGTATCTCAGTTTCCTTTAATACTCCTTATCTTGGGCCAATTTTCCATAAAGAATCAGTTGAGATTCTTCAGTGTCTCCCAAGTGAAACCTTTTGTGGGAGAGCGTCTCCTGAGATAGTCCCACCTGATTTTCATGATTGAAAATAAGCTTAATTCCTGGCTTACAGCATACCTCCCCCTTACTTAAGTAATGACTGATTCCATGATAACAGCTACCATGTACCAAACACTTACCAAATCATTTCTAGTTCATAGATGAGGACTTGGCAAAGTTTTACTCTAAAGGGACATAAAACACATCTCTTAGGGTTTTGCAATCCAAGACAAAAACTCCTGTTGCTGCTTCTTAGTGTTGCGGTTGGGCCAGGTTGCAGCTAGAGACAGTAGGTTTGGCTACCTTCCAAGAAAACTTTATTTACAAAAACAGGCCGCTGGCAGGATTGGATCATAACTGTCATTTATTGACTCCCACTATGGGCTATGGTCTCACAAATAACAAAGAAACTATGCAGGTTACTCCATTCAGTCACAGTCCTCATGTTAACCTGGGTTAGTCACAGGAGTTCCTGGTTCCCAACCCTAGGCTTTCAAATGCCCTGTCACATAGAATTTTTGGAGTATAGGTCTTTTTGTTTTCTTTTTTTTTTTTTTTTTTTATTCCTGTGCCTCTGGAGATCTAGCCTCATGCTGCAGGTCTTACTGACTAATCTCATTTTATTACCATGTTGAATAAAACCAGATGGTATATTACCTACACATCAATGCCTCCCTAAATCCACATGCTTCCAAATAAAAATACTATTAGGACACCTAGCAAGTGGCATGTTTATTTTTAAATTGTAATCTCGGCCATTGTTTTTTACTGCATATATAGCAGATCCACTGAGAGAGTTTGGTGATTATTCAAGTCTTCAAGTGTCATAAAATGCTGCTGTGTTTTCTCACTCAAGGGAAAGGAGTATTTTGTCTATTACATCATATCTTAAAATGGAACAGATGTAAGTCTCTGGAGCTATTGTGCCTGAGTAGGTGTGAAGACAGCCAGCAGAGCCATTACTTATGGCTTTGTTCTTTTCTCTCCTCATGGCTAACCTGATCATTGTTTTAATAAAAATTCAAAAATTCACCTTAAATAAAGTCTCAGGTCATTTTGTTTAATTGTAAGAGGTGATACCTTGTCATGGCAAAGTCCTGCTATGAAGTGGCTCATCTATCTGTAGGGTAATATACTATTTTTATATGACCTTCCCTGTAGGGAAGAAGTCATGTTGTCAAATGAACCCTCGACATTTCTCCAAGAAAAGAAAGGCACAGACTTGGTGTGCTGGTGGTGTGTAGCTGAAAAGAAAACCTATAGGATGTAGGCATAAATTTTCTGCAAACTACTTTTAATAAGGGTTTAACCTATCCTCTAGCTCACCACCAAGTAAAGGTAGTGTAAGAGTTACTAGCATATGGGGAAGTGGACCTGTTCAGCAGTAGTTCTCTGGTGGCAAGCTCCATCTTCTTTGACAGCAGTTCAGTCCTGTAGCAAACACCACATAGGACTCAGCAGCTACAGACCAGCCCTTTAGGAAGGCAGACCCCAGGCTTGAACCAGCGTTACAGTCCAGTCCTTTCAGCAAGCAGACAGCAGGCAGCTGTAGTTCAAGCCTGAAGAAACCTCCAGGCTCGCCAACTGTCTTAAGGTGGGGCTACAGGAACCTCATGAGCAGTTCTTGGGTGAGTTTCTCTCAATGACAGTGTTACTACAAGTTGAGCTCAACAATATTATGGAAGGCAAACCAATACATGTGTGTCTTTAGTGAAGAATAGTGAGGCAGAGCAAACCAAACAATTGATAAGTGCTCATCCCCCACTGTCTGTTAGGTCATGTTCATATTCCTTCGTCAAGGGTCCTTTCACGTGTCTGTTATATCCAAACATCTTTTCACCTGTGTCTACTTCAGGAAAACAGTCTTTCACATGTTTACTTTAGCAAGACATCCTTTCACCTGTGTGCCCCAGCAAAACATCATTTAACATAACCAACTTTTCAAAGAAACTAGACGTTTCCACTTCAGTAGGCTCTGCTCTACCTGCCTCCCACATGCAGTGCTTAGGGGAAACCCCCTGTGAGATATATCCAGATGTTTCCTCTCTGGATACCCTGTGACTGTACACACACTAGCAGAATAAATGGACATGGTCACTGTGACTGAATCCATGTTCAGCTTTCAAACTGTGTTTTCCTTGGGAACATCAGGACTTCATTACAGAGGTGTGCAATGAAGGAGGTTGCAGAACGTAGGTTTCTGTGTTGTTTGTCTCTTTCTGCATAATAGTACAATATTAATAGCCACACAACACAAATAGACTCTATTTGTCATTATAGAAAAAAAGCATGCTTAACATATTTAATCAAAAGCCCCACCTTTTTTCTGTGCAGATTTTCAAAGTATATTATTGTAAATATTTATAATTCATAGCCATCTGCCAACCTAGTCACAGTTATGCTAGGCAGGTGTGGCTGTGTAAACTCAGTGACACTCTGCCTATTCTAAGAGTTATGAACTGGGATGGCCCAAATTCTCAGAGGCTTAACACAGCAAAGGTTTGGTTCTCCTTTGGACACATGTGATGAAGGCCCTGGAATTCTGCGTGACACTGAGCATCCATGTCAAATGTCAATGGTGGTACCCATGCTTCAGTAAGATAGCATGAGTTCGGACAACTGTGCACTGGGTTTGAAATGCCAGAGGCATTCGTCACTGCATCTCACACTCTAGAGGAAACATTTAGGAGAAAAGCAGAAAGGTAGTAAAATGCTAGCCAAAGGCACTACACTAAGATCACAATCCAGGGTCTAGACATATTTTCTCCATCCAAAGTAAGCTGTGGGTTTCATCTGAGAAAAAAAAAATCATCAGGTAATTAGCCTGGAGCCCAGCAGCCTGCCCACAGTATGACAGGTTCCTGCTCTCAGGGCAAGCTGGCTGCTGCCTGTTTAAAAATAACAGGCTTTTTACTGATCTCTTGCCCATTTTCACTTAAAAAGCCAAGACTTCATTCTCAGTAAATGTGTGTTATCACTCCGAGACTCAGATGGCATCATGACATCATTGTTAACATTATTGTGTGTGTGTGTTTTATTCGATGCTTTCTTATGATTGTGGAATGAAACACCTTGTCACTCCAAAGTACATTTTAAAATGTAAAATAAAACACCAAGCTTAGCCCGTTACAGTGAACACATGTGCTCCTACAATTATCCACAGTGTAGGCAGATCGATTCAAAGGCTTGATTCTGTCTTTGGGGAGACTGCAGCCTTCTGTCTGCTGTCAGGCTTGTTGTACCCACTACAGGGAAATATCCACCCATTAGATACTTCTAAGTCATCACTGACTGCTTGGTCAGGCCTTTGATGAGACTATACCCAGACTTTCCCATGACAACTCTCAAGTCCTCTTACTATGAAATGCAATACGCTGTCTGGAAAGCCACTTCTGTGTCTCCTCCTTTGCACAGGTAAGTCGTTAAGTATCTAAGGTAAACTAATCTTCATTCTCCAGTACCCACAAGGGCTAGTCATTCAGAAGGATGTAGACTAAATGAAGGACTTCCTGACAGGGCTACTCAGGACATTTGGTCAGTGTTTGGAGAACTGGCTTCGACAGGACCAAAGAGACAGGCTCTAGTATTTTCTCTCCATTTCCTCACACCAGCTTGCTGGATGATGAGGCCATCTGTGGCCAAGGTGGACCTTCCTGCTGTGCATGGGAACATGACATGGCTTCATTCTTTTTGTCTATGTGCAAAATCACTTCAATGCTCTGACCTTTTCATCCACACAGCTCTGTTTCCATGTCTCTTTCCTCTAGCTACTGAGTTGACTCAATTGTCAACACAAGTGGGCATCCCTGTCTGCTTTGTTGTTGAATCCAACTGGCTTGGTGAACCAAATTAACTGGTGAGGTATTGCAGGAAATGAGGAAGGTTCTCGTCCTGCTGTAGCACAGTCAAGGAAGGTCACACCAACACCAGTCCTTCTGCCTTGCAGTGGGGTTCAGGTATAGTTTGAGGGTCTCCCAAAGGTGCATGTGTTATAAGTCTTGTCTCCAGGGTGGCTAGATTAGTGGGTGATAAGAGCACTGCCTTCAGGAAAGGCTGAGGCAGTTCTGGAGAAAGCAAATCATTATACCCTAGGTGTATCTCTGGCTCCTGAACAGTCTTTTTTCCCATAGTCCTTCAGCCTACTATGGTTGTCTGCCATGATACCTTCCATTACTAGGCACTTGGCAGAGGACAAGCAATCAGGCCACTCTGTTTTGCACTTTGAAGCTCTAAAAACCAAACAGGCTTTCTCTGTATGTGGCAGTCTGTCTCCTGTATCTTCTCATAGTTGTACAAAGCTGGCTGATGATCCTACTCTCTGTCATTTTCCCAGTCCCATCTTGTGATTCCCTCTAGGACACTCATATCTGCTTCCTCTCCGAACTCTTCCCACACCCTGAAAGCCACCCCTTAGACGCTTCTCTCCTGTTTTACCAACACTGGCTGTCTGCCTCTAAGATCAAGCAATGATCGTATTTATATGATTTGTGTATCATATAATCCTGCCTTGCCTCTCGGGTCTTAAATTATTCTGAGCTTCTTGGGAAAAAGTCCCCTTGTCACCTTGCAGCCTTTGATTCTAGCCACAGAATAGGGAAATAAGGAGCATGGAAAAGATGCTTGAAGACCAGATTAGGATCCTTGACACAACCCTGCTTTCATGTATTCTGTCCTTCTCCATACATTTCCATTGCTTTCAGCTTTGCCTTGGGAGAATGAGTAAGTCCTTTGAGAATGTAAGGCCAAATTTAAAGTTTTTATCCTCCAACTTTATAACAAGCTGATGGGGTGATGAAACTTAACATCATTTCTTCAGCTGATGGGATGCATGTTATTTAGAAATAATGAAGATGCAGACCCTAAGGACGGTTTCACAGTATGCTGTTCCATACAGAAGCTTAGACCCAAGAATCAAGAGAAAACCACCAAGGAAAATATAGGTTTTCATTTTCAGAGTGGCTTATATTCTGAACATTCAAGTTCAGATCATAAATCTGTGAACTGTAATGTATAGTATGAAAGGTAATCGTTTAGATCAAGATGTGTATTTCTTTGTCTTGCCTCTTGAGGAGCCTCCAGATCCCCAAATCACCTCATTGCTTTAATCCTGTCTACAAAATAAGGAGGGGTGGCTTCAGCTGGAGCTCAGCAGTGTGGTTTCTAAGCCCACAGTAACTCACACAGAGGTAACGCTGCAGCCCTTTGGGTTAAATGATTCACTTTGCACTTATGTTAGATGTCTTTTAAAAAGGAATGGGAATCATTCTGCTCTAATGAAAGCACTTGTTGGGGTAACTACCTTAACAGAACTTCATATGGTTTTATTTGTGGGTTCATGGTAATAAATGTTGATCTTCTAGAAGAGGGGCCTGTACATTTTTTTCACAGCATGGGTATATATAAGCACTCCTGAAAATGTTAGCAAGCTATTTTAAAATTATAAAAGTTGTCAAAGGAAGGCACTAGGGCAGCGGCCAGAATAGAAGGCTAGGCAGATGGTTCAGGGGCTAAGAAGACTTCTTTAAAAGCATAGGGACCTATAAAAAGCCTGAGCAGGCAGGTACAGCATGGTTGGTGGGTAGAGGTGGCGTGGGGGTGAGGGGACTAGTGAATCATGAGACCTCAACTACCCAACATCCTAGTTGAAGCAATGAGCTTTGGGTTTAGTGAGATACTCTGTTCAGGAAAGAAGAGAGAGGAAGGGAGGGGAAAGGGAAGGAGGGAGGATATTCTGCTCTATATTCTGTATGTTTGTGTGTGGTATGAGTATGTATGTATGTGAGTGTGTGTATGGTGTGAGTGAATGTGTATGGTATGAGAGTGAGTATGAGTGAGTGTGTGAATGTGTGTAAGTGTGTGGTATATGAGTGTGTGCAGTATCTGTATGTTGTGTATGTGTGCAGGGTATGAGTGTATGGAGTGGTATGTGAATGGGTATGGTGTGTGATGTGTGAATGTGTGTGGTGTGAATATGTGTGTATCTGTGTGATGAGTGCAGGTGATTTACATTTTCAAACTGTTGAGTTTTACCTAGAACTTTGGCTTCCAGCTTGTGAAACGACAAGTTTGACCTTCTTTCATCCCAGCGGTGGTCTTACTTAATAGGCATTTGGTAAAATGATCTATTTTTAGAAAAAAATGTTATCCTTAATCAAAACTTATTTTCTTTCAAAACATGACTGAAAAAAAGTGTCTCCTTATTTGTAAGCTCTTTCTCTGTTGGATTGGGTCGTCGTAGCTCATAAAGTCCCGGAGGCAATAGATGGCAGTTGTCAGAACCAAGGCAGGGTTCCAGGGTGTTTACATTGGCACCTTGTTCTGCGTTGGAGGTATCCTCATGATGGCTTGGGTTTCACTAGTACTGTGAACAGACAAGCCGTAGAACACATCCCTTAGGGAGTTCAAGTCTGGGTGTTAGCAGCATGCTGGGTGGAAAACATAAGATGGCAAGTTGTGCTATCTGATGCAGGGTAGAACAGAGGCATGGGGCCTGTGAACCTATGAACCACAGTGTCTGGGAGTGCTGTGTTAATAGCTGCTTGCCTGCAAGCTCAAAGTTTGTATTTGTATTGATTCTACATTCTATGTATGGGCTAAAAGCAGATGTTTCATAGCTTTCATTAAAATAAACTACATTTTCTTTGCCTCAGTCAGTGACTCACCTTAGCTAAGGACAAAGACGCTGTGCTTAGGTAAAATGGCACCTTCTATGAGAGTAGATTTAATAAGAACTGTCTCCGCTTTCCCTTAGGATCATGGGAAATGCTCCACCCCCCACCCCCCAAGCACATACACACATTTTCATACAAACCTTGCTAAATGAGGCCAAAGTCTCTAGCAAACAATTACATCATCAGACCTATAGCCTGTGGCTTCCTGCCATAGGTAGTGGGGAGAGGAGACAGAAAGACCTCCCATGAGTGGTAATTACCGTGTTTCCTTCCTGTCTCCTCTGCTGTCCACCTCAACCACTGCTCTCTCAGTAGTTAAAAACCCCATAGAAGCTTTCACCAGGCAGGACTCTCAACATTCGGGGTTGTCAGACTTCCCCGTCATGTAACATCTCTTCTCAACCATGCAGCTGATCATCCTTGGGAGAGGAACAGTCTCCAACGTCCGAGGGACTCCAGCACATGGGCTCTCCTTTCTAGACACCTCTTATTATTAGAGAGGATCCCACCCTTTCTTGCCCAAAGAGGGATTTTTTTTCCTTATTCCATTGTTCTAGAGAGAAAAATGTGAATGTAAGAGGGTCATTTACTTACCTGTAGAATTAATTCCAAGTCCCCATTTGCAGAGTCAAGCAAGACTCCAGGGGCAGATCTGATGTGGGTAGAGAGGGAATGAAGAAAAGAAACAGAAAGCGGGCATCGGGTGGTCTGGGCTCTTGGTTTGGCTATTGTTTTGGCACTGGGGAAACTGTAGTGCCTACTCCCCACCCCCAGCCCAGCCTTTTATTATAAAGAATTAAACAGAGCAGGGTTGTTGTCTACAACTTAGTCACATGGGTGGGGTTGTTGCCTTTCAGAAAACAAGGAGGCAGAGTTTATGGTGTACAACTGGACATGGAACAGATTTAGCTAATCTCAGTAGGAGCTATCTCTGTAGAGGAGCGATCTTTCAGCTGCACACCCCCATGAGAAAGAAAGTATGGTAGACGTTTTCGGTGTGTATTGTCAGCATCCACATATGGGTTAGAGAGGAAGGCTTCACCATTTCCCCTGAGCTTTACCTCTGAAGAGAAGGCTTCCATCCTTCTGCGGCTTGGTGTCTGTGATATGCCTGGCTTGTGTCAACATGCACATTCACTTGGAACTTCACTCACTTAAGGCATCCTCTTCTCTCTACACCCAGCCTGGTACTCAAAGTATCACTTCCCCAGTAACATCTGCTCTCCTTAGCCCTGTCTGCTTTCTCTCTTCTAGTCCATTCCTACCTAGAGTACGAAGGCTTGGTGAAATATTGTAGCGTCTTCCTTGTACTGGCTCATCTTTGAAGCCTTTCAGAAAACATCTCTCTCTCTCTCTCTCTCACTCTCTCTCTCTCTCTCTCTCTCTCTCTCTCTCTTTCTGTGTGTGTGTGCATGCTTTTTACTAACACTGATTTTAGTGTATTCTTATTTCTTTTAAGTAAAGTTTTTACCTCTTCCATAAATGATTTGTACAATGTCATGATGCAAAGAATGTATAATGTAACCATCCATTGCATAGGCGTCTATAGGCCTTTATGACATTCTTTAAGTACTTAGAAGAATGTGTAGAGTTTCGATCAATTTTAGGGAGCATTGTCTATACCAGAGAAAAACTTTATTGACTGGCTGACTGATTGATTGATTGATTGATTGATTGATTAAGGAATTATCCTGGTCTGGCAAAGAGTGAGTAGTAGATTCTTTTCTAAGGTTCATGACTTCACTTGACCTGGGAAATTGTGTAGTATTTCAGTGCAGGCATGATTTTCCTCCTATGCACTGGGCTTAATCATGTTAACAGCTGTTGGTTGCTACCATCATGTGAGTGCCACTATTGCACCTTCATGCATTTGCTGCCATGTTCATAATTGCCATGCTTTATAGATGTCACAGCTAAGAAGGACTGTTTAACTGCTCTTCTTCCTAGGCATCTTGCATAGTATTTTCTGGAACCATGAAATCTAGGTCACAGAAAAAGGTTTTCATATAAGATCCAGATCAAATCATTCAAGTTCTGTAACCTATGTGTGAGATATCTTCAGCAATAAGGGCCCACCCTCAACTCTTGAGAGGAAACCAAATGCTATATCTATAATCTATATGGTTTTGGAAGTTACGTGGACTTCCCTGACCAGTCATTTAAAAGGACATTTCTTGTGCCTTGTTCTGGTTGTTATTGTTGTGGTGGTTTGTGCTTCTTGTGGGAAACATTGTCTTTACTTCCTTCAAGATGTGTGTGTGTGTGTGTGTGTGTGTGTGTGTGTGTGCATGTGAGTGTACATGCATATAGATGTAGATATAGATATAAACATACATATATGCAATGAGTAAATTTTAGATAAATATAAACTAATATTTCTTAAGGCTTTATCAAACAATCTTGGTGGTTTGTCCCACCTCCTTTAGTATTGAGCTCTCTCTCTCTCTCTCTCTCTCTCTCTCTCGCCCAGGTGGAAGCCCCTCCCCATGATTCCATCTCCCACTTGACATCACCTGTATTCTACTATTCCCTACCCAATTGCCCTCCTTGGTCCTTCATACTTGGCTGGTTTCTGTGGTTAGTCCATGTTTTATACTCACATCTAAAGATTTGGAGATAGAACCTACAGATGTGAGAGAACACACAGCGTTTGTCTTCCTGGGTGTGAATTACCTCACTCAGTATAATGTTTTCTAGTTCCATCCATGTACCTGAAAAATTTCTTGATTTATTCATTGATCAGTTTAGTTGGTCATGGGACATGAGTCAGGTTTTACACATGCTGACCAACTGTCCTACCATCGAGCTGCAGCCACAGCCCATGGAGGATTTTAAGGCTAACAATTACATTTTATGAATAGAAATGAATATTCGGATCCTTTTATTACATAAAGAGTTGTTCTCATTTTAGGGGCATCGTATAAAAGAACTATGATCTGTTAGTTACAGATTATATTTTCCTTTTAGCCTATTAGTATAATTCTAGGAGCTATCCAGTTTCCTTTTAAAAATGTGACTGAAGTTACTTGAAACTAGTAAGCCATCAATCTTATTCTAGCAGTGAAGACTTTGGCAGCCATGGTTGAAGAAAGAGGAAGTGATATTTAGTATTTTAAAATTTTGCATAGGAGTCTTATTATTCAAAGAAGTTGAATTAAAGTTGAGTACCCCATATTCAAAGTTCTTGAGACCACATGAGTTTTACATGTCAATGTTTTTTTAAAATTTGGAATATTTTAATATACATGTAAACATATAATATACATACAATTGCTTGAAGACTTAACCCAAAACCCATTCATGTGCTATACACACATAGCCTGCAGGTAAAATTTGTAGGATATGCTTTATAATTTCACAGATGAAGTAAATCTTCACCTTTTCACTTAGATCTCTGTTGACTCAAACAGTTGCAGAAACTTGAACATTTTTGGATTTCAGACCAATGATGCTTAGCTGAATTGGATAGCCACAGAACAAAACACAGCCATAGCTTGCTCCCTTCCGGACATGCACATAGCAGAGTGGAGCCCTAAGCCGGATGCAAGCATCTCCCATTCTGATGTGTGAGTAGTGAGAGGCTTGAGAGGGCAGCATACACAGAGCAGAAGGAGAACACTAATAGGTACACACACTAGTGGTACAGGGGAGCTCAACCATTGAGTTAGACATAGCCAAGCCTCACATGGCCACAAAGAGCTCATTGCAGATGCAACATATTGATCCGCTTACCATAAAGGGAGAAAAGATTGTTTTCACTTGGCCATCATGAGAAATGTTTGGGTTTGAAATCCTCTGCACGCTGTTCTAACCAATTACATTTATTTACTTAAAACTCAACAAAGATAATCGAATTCCGTATGGGGCAGGATGTAATTGCAATGAATGCACTAATGCTTTCACATTGGAACACTAATGGACACAGACCACACAGTGCGAGGAGGGATCCTTGGTCTTCAGAGATGTGAAATTGAGAACTTAGGCTTTGCCCCAGGCTGCTGGATGGTCACCAGCACTTTCACATAATGGGCGTTTAATTTCTTGAAGAAAAGTGATGGTAGACAGTGTTGATGCTTCTGCTAGACTCATCCACTATTACCGGGACACACAGTGAGAGTGGCTATTGTTTTTGGACTAGGGGGGATACTACAGGGCAATGAAGTAGCCTCACTCCCACTGCAGAGTGATATCTCTTCTTACTGTTTGAGGTAGACATTGTCTCAGTCAGTTCTACCTCTGGACATGCTGTGCAGCCTGCTCCTGTATGACACCAAGCAGTGGTGTCTTTCAGTACCTGGTTCTAGTTAGAATCTCTAATATAGTCACTGGATAAGGTCACAAGGTCACTGACTTGCCCTGCCCATCAAGCCAGAAGGAGCCTACAGCCCATGGTCAATAAGCACTTCAGAGATGTATGTTTCTGAGCCAACAAAAGCCATCTGAGTTGTCTGAGGGAAAAAGTAGCCATGCAGAAGCAATAGTTCAAACTGTTTCTCTTAGAGAATCTAGGGAAAGCCACTGAACTATGAGAGGCATGTAAGAGCACAGGGCAGGGTGCTCCGCATAGGACTGCATGGCCAAGGGCCATGCAGACAAAAACAGCGTTGGGCTGGAGTCAAGAACCAGAACTCAGAAAGTAGTTTGCATCTTGGTGAACTGAGAGGGTTCCTATTGTCACTAGGAAAGATATGTATACAGGGGCTGCAAGAGTAATATGTAGGATGGGTGTGACTTGACCTGTTTGAGTACAAATGATCCTGGCTGCAAAATGTGGCCCAGCTGGAGATGCTCCCCTCTTGGAAACAGGTTGGGTTCAAAGATAAAAGCATTTGAATTATAAGAGCCATGACTCATTCTAGGAGTGCTTATCTGTTATTCATTTATGAAAATAACAAATCTTTGTTTAAAAGAAAGTATCCCAGTACCTTAACCACAAACCCATAATTCAGTCCTTTTGTCGTTGACCATGAACTGTTAAAACATATTTTCCCAGAATTTCAAGTAAAATAATTCACAAAAGCAGCAGTTCCCACTGCATCCAGCATTGTTAATTTTATCCTTGGCCTAAAGTTTTGTTAGTAGGGAAATCCCCGGGGAGAGGGCCAGCAACAGCTTCTGTTGAGATGCTCAGGAAGACTCAAGGGCCTCTTGGGCTGTATTTCTTTCTGACAAGTGACTTTTTGACTGTGACCATGAACTGTTCCTATGTTTTCTACAATGTCAATGTCATTTTCAACAGGTACACAGTCACAGCTGTGGCCTGTCCAAGATCTTTATTTTGTACTGAGGCCTTGTTAGGTTTGAGCTACTACTGAGAATTCACTTTTCAGTTTCACCTTGCCTCAAGTTTGGTTTTTCTTCCCCCTCCTCTTATTCCTTCTCTGTAACCTTCTCCATCTCTCCAAAGCCACTGATCAGAGTTTTGTTCTGGTGGCTTTGCTGTTTGGGTCTATTCTTTTGTAAGGAGAATGAATAATGAGCTTTGGCTTTTGTGTTCCTTCACAAACTAGTGCTTTGAGGCTTCCCTGGGAGCTCAGGAAGATCTGTACAGATTCTCTGGAAATGACAACATTTCCTAAAGGTGTATCAGGGGAGGGAGAGGGTCTCATTCACCCAACATGACTGTCATGCCAGTGTTGGTTCAAACTTCAGGTGTCTAACACCACGTAGTGTTTTTAAAGATGTATTTAAACAGAAATGATGAAAAATATTCTTGTAGTGAAGATACCTCATTCTCTCACATGCACAACAAAGCACATAGCTAAATTTCCTTGAGGAACAAAGTAAACTAAATACAGATTGCATATCACTACATGAAAACTCTTTGTAAAGTACAAGTGGCGCCTTCCATAAAGATAGATTCTATAGATTGACTGAGAAAAGCAAGTTTATAAGAAGGGTCTGGAGAGGGTCCAGTGCCAGAAGAGAATCTCCAGCTGCACAGACTCAAAGATCCCCAAGCTAGGAAGCATGTCACTTCAACTTTCTGGGTGGAGAAGAGATTTACATTCCTTCTCTTTAAGGAGCAAACATTTGTGCTTAACATTTAATGCCTGAAAACTGCCCTGCTTCCAGGTCACCACCTCCCACAATCCTCTGAGAGGGTGGGGGCCTCCTGGGTATCCTCCCCCACCCTGGCACACGAAGTCTCTGTGTCTAGGCATATACTTTCCCACTGAGGCCAGACAGGCAGCCCAGGTAGAAAAACATATCCCACAGGCAGGCAGCAGCCTTTGGTATAGCCTCCACTTTAGTTGTTTGGGACCCACATGAAGACCAAGCTGCACATCTGTTACATATGTATCTCAGTTCTGAACACTTACGCCCCAAACATAAGGGCACCCACATTTGTAAAACAAAAAAAAGAAAGGAAGGAAGGAAGGGAGGGAGGGAGGGAGGCAGGGAGGGAGAGAGAAAGGAAGGAAAGAAGGAAGGAAGGAAGGAAGGAAGGAAGGAAGGAAGGAAGGAAGGAAGGAAGGAAGGAAAAGAAAACATTGCTAAAGCTCTCACCAGTTAACAGATCATCCAGCAAAACCTAAACAGAGAAATAAATGAAACTAACAAACATTATGAATCAAATATATTCTATATATTTCACCCAAACACAAAAGATACACCTTCTTCTCAGCATCACATTTTTTAAAAGAGAAAATTGTGACTCTAACATAGGCCAAGACTGAGTGCACTGCCTGAATAGATAGTCTATTATAAGCAAACAAGCATAGCAGAATTATAACAATACCTGGCAGAAGACAAAGAAAGGGGAAAACCATTTTAACCATGATGGCAGTTCAAAGTTTACTTGAGACTTTTTTTTTTTATCTTCTTATGCACCTCACCAGTTTGGCCATCAAATCTGACACATTAAAGAGCACATGCCAGGCAATTGTTGATAACCAAGGTTATGCTAGAGCAACAAATATTCTCTGATAGCTCTATTTTGTAAAACTATGGCTCTTGATTTACTTCTGCTAACATTATTTTTGCTGTAACATGACTTGTTTTACTAATCATGCAGTCATTTTTTCTCAAAATATCTCTTTCTATTCCAGTAATCATTCCTGGGACTGATAATAAAAAAAAACATTGTGGCAGCAATCATGACAGGATCCAACAGATGCAAAGAAGTATAATTTTCAGGGAGAGCTCTCTTCTATTGATCAATTGCAAAGATCTATTGAGCAAAATGGACATAATATGGCCTCCTACACATAAACCTTTATAACCCACAGGAAGGGCAATATAAGTAGCAACTCCCCGCCCCAGAAGGCCCATCCCAAAGGCAGTTGTTTACCACAGGGAAGGGTATGATTAGAAGTAAAATTATAATAAGGATGAAATCAGTACGTTTATACAAAACCCAACATGACTGAAAAACATCATTGACAGAAATATTGAGGGAAGTCCAAGGATATGAGTACAGGTGGATTCTACTGTGTCTTCTGTAACTTGTGTATAATACATATAAGTAACTCTTATGCCATACAGATTTCTTTTTAAGAGCTCAGGGATAGAGAGGTGTCCTCTGATACAAAAAGACAGCACCAAATGAAGCCAGATGTTGTTTTACAAGCAGTCAGCAACAGAAAGCACTATTCTGGGTACAATAATATTAACTTCAGTAAACAATACATCAGATATTACTTTCTTCATCTTCATACAGCTATACTTTCCACTCTCAGAGTACTTAAATGTAGAGATGCTAAAATCTGTACCATAGCATTTGGATTGATCAGTTAGAATAGTCCAAACAAATATCCTCCATCCATGGGACTAATATTTGTGTATCATCTTTTGTCCAGGCAACTGATTCCAAAGGATAAAAACGATACTTAACACGGCAAAACAACATCATACCATGTCCTCTATTAAAGATGTGCCTTTTATCCCTCCTGACAAAAGTCATTTGGATTCTGCATGGACAAGCTGAGAATTAACATGTAATATAGTCAGCAAATATAACATCATTTTGGGGTCAGTAGTAAGTATAGTGTCCTTGTTGTCTCCCTGTGGTCTTGTCTTGACAAGTTAAAATCTTGGTGTCTTGCCAAGTCATTAGCTTTTTCTTCCTCTTGGAATGTGTCCTTGTGATGAGTTTGTATCAATCTTTAGACACTTCATTTGTACAGTGGTCTCTGAGGCACTGTCCTGATCAGATACACTGGAGCAGGAGCCATCTGAGACTTCATTCATTTCATGGAAAGAGATAAGCAAAACATCATGCAGAAGAACATCTGGCTCTTTTGACTGATTAGTTTCTAGGTCTTTCCATTTGATGTATATTTAGGCTGTGTCTCCTTTAGGCCAAAATGCTTTGGGTCAGCAACAGAGGTGTTATCTTCCTTTAAAGTGAAAAAATTTGAAGTAAGCATGGCTCAATGTAGCACTTAGGTAGGTGTATATGGCCCTTTTTATTTTCAAAATTTGTCATTTAAGTATGTGATTGTTGAGAACCGCTCTGCCCCACGCTTGGGGGCCAAAATGTTGGGACTGCTCTATCAATGTTGGAACCCATACTGCCAAAAACCTTGGGGGCTAAATTGTTAGAGCCTGCACTGCCCCAGGCTGCTCCGGTCTGCGGGGCAGGGTTCAGCAAGAGAGAGAGTGAGGACGGACTCCTAGAATGGAGACCAGACAGAGTGTGATTCAATCCTGCTTATTCTTCAGTCTCTCTTCTCTCCAAGTCCCTAGTTCCTAGTCCAAGTTCCAAGTCTCGAGTTCCTAGTCCCTAGTTCCTGGTCCCTAGTGCCTACAAGTTCCAAGCTTCTTTCCAAGCTCCCTTCCAAGTGCCCAGTGCCTAATACCTAATAACAATTTCTTCTGTCTGCCTCTTGCCTTTTATATGTCTCACTTTTAAGCCACGCCTCTAAGTCACACCATTAAGTCATGCCCTTAGGTCTTATCTCTAAATCACACCTTTAAGTCTCACACACCTAAGGGAAGATCCTGAAACAAGATGTTATCAGAGTCTGCTCAGCTGTTGTAGGCTGTTGTAATCAAGTCTCTGTCAGGGTATATGGCTCAAGATGGCTGCACGGATGATAGCCACCTTCTGTCGGCTCCCCACATGTGATCATGTCATTTCACAATAGCTTGACCCTATCAGATTTCAGGGATTCCAGTAATGTGATAATATTCCATAAATTGCAAACTTCCTTAAAGTCTTTGCTAATATATAAGCAAGACCTTTACCAGTTTTTAGTTGTAATGGGAGCACAGAAAGGAGAAGATGTATAATAAGTGATTCTTGGCATCTGAGGTGGTTTCATCTCCATGAGCAGAAGCAACAGTCATATTAGAAAAGGTATCAACTGTTACATGTGCATATTTTAAAAGTCCAAATTTGTTGATATGAGAAATACCTGTTTGTCAGATAGTATTAGACTTCAACTTTCAAGGGCTAATCCTCTTTAAAGGGAATCTTTCAGATAATGATTATCTATAGATCCTGTAAACTGCTAGTGCTACTGCCAATAAATATCAGTGAAGAACAAATAATCAACGTGTATTTTATTTAATGGCACAATGATTTCTATTGTATCTGGTGCCACTTTTCTTACCTTTGACAATTAGAATGTCATTAAGATGTTCAGTTATGGCCTAATGTTTTATTCCTTTAGCTGTTATCAATTATATTTTTACAGACAATTATTTATTAGTTATAATTCACTTAGGTAAAAATTTTGATATTCCTCACTTGAAATTTCAAAATTCAAACAGGAACGAAAAGTTTTTGCCTTAATTTTGATGGTAAAACATTACCTGACCCAAACTTAGAGGACTTAGAGGGTTAGAGGGTGTGTGTGTGTGTGTGTGTGTGTGTGTGTGTGTGTGTGTGTGGTGGTCATGTGTGGAGGTCCAAGGATAACACCTTATTTTTTCAAGACAGTGTCTCTCACTTAACCTAGAACTTGCCATTTAGACTAGACTCCCTGGTCCACAAAGCCTCAGGATCCACCTGTCTCAGCCCATCACACCACTAGCCCTGGGGTGACAGACTTGAACTGACTTAGGGAAAACTGTTTCAATGTGGCTGTTCTTCATATGTGCTTGAGAGAGCTGGTTGTGGCCTGCTGTCTGCCTCTGATACGGCATCGTATCCTTAACACATGCCTTTGGAGATTTGAGAAATATGGTTTATGAAGCACATCTAATTCTTAGAAATCTGAACATAGAAATTATATTATCCTCATCTCCCTTCTTCATAGACTCCCAGCCAACAGGAAAGAGTTTTCCTAGAGAACAGCTTTCAACTGTTTGTTTGTTTTGTTTTGTTTTACTGTGACTACTGCAAGAAGTGCACTTTGTTTCATGATCCATTACAATGCACATTTAGTTTCAATGTTTTCAAAAAAAAAGTAATTATAGGAATCTGAATTTGGATCTCCAGGAATATCATGCATGATGGCTGGGTGTAGCAGTACATGTCTGACACCCCAGTGCTGGTGGTATGGGGGGCTGAGACAGGTGGGTCCTGGGGACTTGATAACCACAGAGTCTAGACTAAGTGGCAATGTCTGTGGTGAGACTCTGTCTCACAAAAACAAGGTGTTGCCTTCAGACTTCTACACATGCACCTGCACATTACAACACACACACACACACACACACACACACACACACTACACCTTTCTGTATCTTTTAAGGACTTTCTCTCTCAGCCTTTTCTGCCCTGGAAAAGCCAGTGTCTTTCTCAACACTGTGAATGCAGGGCCTGCCAAAATTCTTGTGATATGAATTGCAAGATGTGTGATATGTCTGCCAAGACATTCACACAAATTTGTTGAGTTAATTCAGCAGGAATGGGGTTCACTTTGAGGTCTTGTGCAGTACAGAGTTCATGGTGATTATGTTATTCTTTGTTATACTTGAGTCATGACACACAAAGATTCTTAGTTTTTCTGGTCCAGTGTTTAGGAGGACACAAATATGTTCCTTTGCTGTTGTCATATACTGTCTATCTCAACAAAATTAATTGCATCTTTCTCAAGATGGTCAATGCAGCAATCAATTGGTTGAACACTTGAGGTTTTTTATTATTTCTTTTTTTTTTTTTTTACTATTTTGTTTTATGTATATGGATCTTTGGCCTTCATGTATGTCTGTGCACCTTATGCATGCCCGGTGCCTGCAGAAGCCAAAGAGAGAAGCAGATTCCCTGAAACTGGAGTTGCAGGTGCTTGTGAGCCACCATGTGGGTGCTGGGAATCAAACCCAGGTCCTCTAGAAGAGTAGTTAATGCTCATAATCACGGCACCATTTCTCCAGCTCCAAGACTAATATTTTTTGGTTGCTGTTAACATTGCCCTTATAAGCCTAAATCCAATGGGACCAGCCTCTTCCCCAGTTGGACAAGGTCATCACTAACAAAAGATGTCAAAGAGTCTCTGGGGAGGAAATAGTTCAGAGAGATCACAGGATTAGCCAGAGTCTGCAGATAAGGAGGGAGTCCTGGGATGGGACCAAGGTACTAGAGAGGGCTCTGCGTTGGAGATATTGAACCCAGGACATCTTACTGAGAATGACATGGAGTGAAAGGGATGAGTGTTAGTGCTCCTGCTTCAGGATTCTGTTTTCATTCTTTCCTGTGTTTATGTTTGTCAGCAGCAGTAGTGTGTGTGGTGGTAGCATGCCAGTGGTCATACATAGACAGACTTCCTTTGCAGCAATTGCCAGTGCCCATGATGTGCTGCTCTCACAGGGTTCATATGAAGCTGGCAATGCTTCAGGACAATGGTCTCAGGGGCCACAGAGTGGGAAAGTGCGGGTGCCAGATACCTGCAGCACACTCCTGGACAACAGAGTTCACAAAGGCAATGCCCTGAGGCCTGCATCTGGCCCTCCACTGCTGTGACTCTCTTGAGACACCCAAAGACAGCAGTCCTTTGAACAGACCCTTCCTAAATGACACAAGTTGACTTCCAGCAGCACAGTGGCATGAGGATGAGGTGTGTTCATGGTGGGATTGTGGCAGTGAGCTAAGAGGATTGAAATGTTTAAGTAGCAATGTGGTTCTATAGAATAAAAATCCAGGAACAAATAGGGAGCACAAACTATACCCCATGATAATCATGGCCCCGAGCTTAAATCTTATCTCAGTAGAAGAAAAAGGCTTAGTTTCAATTTCACAGAAACAAAACAATCCTTGATTTTTAAGACTGAGTCATTATGAGTCATTAATTATAGAAGCCCTCAACTTGAATACTGAAAGAAATTGTAAATCTAATTTAAGATTTGCTCCATTCACATCAAATACATTACTCTGATTCACGTGACTGGCTATCTGTGGGGAGATGACTATTAAATTAAAATTCTCTCTCTCTCTCTCTCTCTCTCTCTCTCTCTCTCTCTGTGTGTGTGTGTGTGAGAGAGAGAGAGAGAGAGAGAGAGAGAGAGACAGAGAGAGACAGAGAGAGACAGAGAGAGGGGGGGAGCATGCACACAGGAATTAGGTTTGTAAATGTTTGTAATTAGATATGCATTCATTCCACTGCTCTTAATGTCACTGAAGGCCACTCAGGCACATCCAGAGTCCTATTTAAGGTAAACAGCAGGGCACTCACAGTTCATACTGTGTGAGCATCAGAAACTACCAGAAAAATATGTGAAGGCGTTTTGATAGCTCTAATTTGTTTAATGGCCGGCCATGTGGTGATAATTGTGTTACCACAATTCACTTGTAGTTGACCTTTCTGCTAGCTCTGTCCCAGAGGGTTTCTCTCCTTAGGAGCGTGGCATGGAATGGCATTGACTTTTGTGCTTTTGTGGTGTGTGTGTGTGTGTGTGTGTGTGTGTGTGTGTTGGGATGGAACTCAGAGCCTAGCACAGTGTTCAGTAAGTCCTCTACAGTGAGCTACAGCCCCTCCCTGGACATCCCAGCCTGTCTCTGTGGGGTGATCTTTCCCTGTGCTCTTCCTCAGCACCCAAGATGCCACTCTTCTTGTTATCTGTCCTGTGCCTGTCTCCATTTCCTTTCTTCGTCAGTCAGTTTGGGTTTTCATAGTGAAAAGGACTTTTTAGAGTTGGGAAGACCTTAAGAAGTTATTTTATACATTAAGAAAACATAGCCTATGAGCACTTGTAACCTCAGGCTTTTCCACCCACACCCCAGTTCCCAAATAAAGACTTGCAGGCTTATTACTTATTAACAATGCTTATGGCCCTTTGCTAGGTTTGTTCCCTGACTAGCTTGTAACTTATCTAACCCCTTTAACTTATTGTATGTCTGCCACATGGCTGGTTACCCCTCCTCAGTTTCATATGTCCGACTTCCTCAGACTCTGGGTGGTGAATCTCCTACCTCTGACTATCTCCCAGAGTTCCAATCTCTCTGCCAGAACTCCCACCTTCTACTTCTTGCCTTTTGCTAATAGGCCATCAGCCTTTTATTGACATGGAAGCAAGTGACACTTCCACACTGTACACAAGAGATTATTCCTATAAGCACTACCTGCCTTGCTTTTTCTCTGGGTGTGGACAGGAATATGGAACCCAATTAGAGTCAGTCAAACCAAATGCCTTCATGGGTGTTAGGCTATAAGTTGGTCATTAACCTTCCAAATCAAAGTAACCAACATAATGTCTTCCAGATGTGGTATACACAAGGAGTTCTCAGCAATAAAAATGACATAGTACATAAAAGACATGCCTTTAAAAATGCTTAGACAGGGGTCTCACTATACAGCCTCAACATCCCAGCATATCATTATATAGACCAAGCTGGCCACAAATTAACAGAGGTTCCTCTGCCTCTGCCTTCAGAGTATTTAGATTTACAGGTATGTGCCACCATACACAGTCTGAAGATGTGCTTTCATATCAACTGCAGTTTATAACAGGCTTAAGACCTTAAAATATATGTTTGTCAGTCTAGCCCATTTGGCATGAATCTCTAAACATTATGTATTTTGTACACTTGCTGTACTTCTCTTGACTGCCATTTTATTTGTGGGACATATCCAGATTCATAGATACAGACCTTGGCCTAGTATACATCTGCCTTCACTGGTGCTTCTCTAGTAAAATTTCTGAACATGCCATAATTAAATCTGCCCCATTTGTTCACAAGAATTAGTCTTAATTGGTGGCTTCTTTAAATTCCCTTTTCAGAGGTATAATCACTCTGTGAAGAAATAAGATCATAGCGGTTGTTAACAAGATTGGAAAGGAAATGCTTTGCTATGTGAGATGATATCTAACATGATGAACTAAACGGTCCTTTTTATATGTGAAATATGTCATTGGCATGTTCCCTGGAGAAAAGCATGATTCAGGTTAACATTTTCTTGAGAAATATACATTAATTCTGCTGGCTTATGTAATCAGGATGTCTGTGAACATGGTTAGCTATTCCCACATGGGCGATTTACTTGAAATAAAGGTTAACATGCTGTTAAATGTTCGGTAATGTATGCTTATAATTAGATTGGAGAGCCTTATGCATATGTTTACTTATGCTACTCTCTGGTGCTGGTTAATCCAATTAATTCTGTTGATTTTAATCAACACATATGCAGAAATCATTCTCAAATCCTTCCTTTCCACCATGATTTCCCTTCCAGGCATGAGTCCCATATGACTTCCAACTTGAACTATGACCTCTTCCCCTGCAGGGCCTAAGCTCAGCTCTTTCAGACCATGGAGAGAGCACCTCCGCTCCCAGGAGCCTTTGCTGCTATCCCTTCTGTGGCCTTGATGATCACGTCCCTTGTTAACTCCACATCCTTTAACATTCTGATTCTATGAATTTCCTACAAAAATCTGACCTTGGCTGGAATAGCCTGGACATAACATATCCTCTGGCTTCTAATGAAATATTTACTTGTTATTTTTGAGAAGTCCATACCCAAATACTATATATATCCACTAGTTGGACTCTTCTCTCTTCTGCTCCAACGCTATCTCTTACCATATACTCACTCAAAAGTTCATGACCTCTTCTTTGAAAATTATTATTGTTACACAGATGCACGCATACACACATACAATCTACTGAGCACATTAAGTATGTACATGGGTTTAGGACTGACCACTTTGGATTGGATAACCCATGAGGGAGATTGTTCATGGAAAATATTGATTTCTCTTCTTAGAGCAGCCAATGGTTGGCTTCATCTTTAGAAAGCTCTTTATCTAGGGTGGTGCCCTGTGAAATTTCCCCTATCCAAATTGACATGCTGTCTTTCTGACTTTAATTCCTTTATACACGCTCTTCCAGCAATTCATGCTTCACAGACAATATTCCAGGCACAGAATAAACACTAGTTTTATAATAAAATGCTCTAAGTTGGGCCACAGTCATTAGATACATCTCTTGCTTTATGAATGTTTTCCCCTATATTCTAACTTAATAAAACCAGAAATATATTAATAAGTTAACGTTTAGTTTTAGAGACTGGAAAAATGGCTGAGAGGTCAAAAGCACCTGCTGCTCTTGCAGAGGACCTAGGTTCAATTTCCAGCACCCACATGACCATTCACATCTACCTATAACTTCAGTTCCAGAGAATCCAACACCCTCTTCTGACCTCTGTGGGCTTCTATATGAGTGAGGTGCACAGACATTCATTCAAGTGTGGATGTGCGCGTGCACACACATACACACACAAAAGTAAAACAAAAATAAATATTTTAACAAATAAATTTTGATTTTCAAATGATTTAAATTTGATAATTAAATCTGCATGGTAAAATAACTGGAGACTTTATTAACAGATTCTCTCTGGTCTTTCCACCATTTTTAGATATTTTTTTTCTTCCCATATGTGCTTGCAATTTCTCTTTATCAATCTAAGTGACAGTGTGCTGTCATTTGGTCTAACTCCTTAGTAATACTTTACATTGATCTCAGACTAGGGAAGACTATTTGGAGGGTCAGCAGTGTGTCTAAAGTACATCTTACCCATATATAGTGAGAGTGCCCAGGGGTGAGCCAGGCAGCCAGCCATTCTCAGAAAGATTTTAAAATGAAAGAAAGAATGAGAGACTTAGTCACCTAGTGTGGTCTGGGTACAGTGGGCACCAAAAGGAAGTATTCAATTCATTTATAAATAAATGATGGAGTCAGTTAGAATCATACAGTTTTACGAAGGGATGTCTGCCATCGGTGAGTTTTAGTAGATAAAAACATTTTGTTTCTTTTTTTATTCTGACACATGTATTACTGTGTAGCTTAGTCTCCCAAGTATTGAGATCCTGATAGCCAGTTCAGATGAGAATGTAAAGGCCTCTCAGATGAGAAAGAAGACTGCATACTACCTCAGAAGAGAAACTCTTCGTGTTCCTCATGTCTACATTTGGTATGGAGTGCAAAGAAACAACAGCAGGAGAGGAAGAAGGCAGGACCTTCTGCCATTCTCACATTCTCAGGAAAATAGATGTTTCTAGTGGTAGATGGCTAGCATGACCAGCCATATACTTCCAATAGCTAACCTCAGATAACTGACCTGATGGACAGAGGATCCATCTGGAACAAAAATAACTAGAATGCTGTTGTAGTGGTCCAGAGAGCTGAGCTGGGCTATAAGGACAAAGAGAGAGTAAGCGAGAGACGTATCTTAAGGCAGAGTCCCTACCAGTCTCTTTAAGAGAGAATGATGGGGCTGGGATCTGCCCTGGTTGCTAATAGGTCATTTAGCCCTGCACTGTGGTCAGTACATCTTCTGATGGAAAAGGAAGCCTGTCACCATTATCAGAAGGTAGGTCAAGTGAGGATATCATGTCACTCAGAAGAAAACTCAAAGAGTCACTCTTAGAAATTATGTGGCTAGAAGAAAATGAAAAAGAAGTCACTATACTTCCTCATCCTAAAGATTACCATAACCTAAAAGTGGGCAGCTAAGGGATTGGATCACCTATACAGTAGAGGATGAGCCTGACAAATAGCTCTGGCTTTTTTTGAGTGAATACACAGAGCAGAAAGAACAGAAGAGAAGTCCCAGGACCGATAGGAGGAAGGCCAGTCTTTGAGGTCACTACGGAACTTAAAGGAAGTGAAGTACATCCTACTTTACATCTGTGTGACTCTTAAGCTTTAGTTTTTCATATAGGGTGATGTCTCAATGCGTAGTTGATTATAATGAATAAAATATGCAAAGCCCTTAGCATGAAAGAATTACTCAATAAATCATAGATGATCAATGGTAATGTTCTACTTACCAACCTTTTGCCTTTATTCCCTAATAACACAATGGAACTGTTCCTATATGTTCAACATTGTATTTGGTGATGTAAGTTACCTAGAGATAATAAACTCTAATAGAGAATGTGTGGGAGTTATATGCAAATACCACATAATTTTACATATGAGACTGAACACCCTCTTGGTGTTTGTAGATACCCACAAAACATCCTTTTTTGAGTGTGTGCAAGCATTGAATGGAACATGGAGCATTCTGCTTTTCCATATCAAGGGATGTCTGACTGTTCGGATTACATATACAATTATGCAATGTGCAGTCCATCAACCTACCTTTTGCTTCATGTTTCTGACTGTGTTTTATCTCTGGCAAACATGGCTTCAAAGACCTAATCTGCCTTTGAAATTCCACTTTAAGGACTCCACTGAACATTTCAGTTGCTCCATTGGCACAGTATCTTGGCTTCTCTGCCTGTAACTCACTGACTCTCCCCTGGAATCCCTAGTCATTTCATTAGTTCTCCTGACAGAATTTATTCCTCAATGTGTTGGTAAGCAGAGCACAGTATGATGTTCTCCTAGTGTCTGACATGTCTGCATAATGATGGAAGTATGATCCCTTCCACTGGAAGGTCTGCCCTGGCTGGTAGCATGTGCCAGACAGTGTGCCAAGTCTTCCAGATGCTGTCCACCTTCATTGTTTTGCACAACAGTATGGGCTTTGCCAGACAAATTTTAGCTGCAGTATGTGCTGACCAGCTGAGCTAATAATTCAGTATGCCATCTTCTTATACTGTATTCACTGCCCTTGCACATGCCCCAAAGTCACAGCTTCTGCCCCAAGGTCACACTCTTCCTCTTCTTCTGAGTGAAACCTCTTTCCTCATCCCTACACCCTGTCTCAGGATCTCAGTTATAACCACATATGCCATATAAACATGAAGAGCGATAACTGGTATTAAAAACCAGTTAATACTGCTGTCTCAAAATACCAGGCTTTGGTGAGAAGAAGTTTTATATTTTACAAAAGAAAAATCCACATTATTTAATACATACATATCCATCTTTATTTTTCTGAAGTTATGACCTCATTTCTCATTTCACTGAAATGTGATAAGGACGGCAAGTGGTGTAATGTCTTTGGCAAAGAACAAGAGTGGGAGATTGTGGGAATGTGCAAAGCAGCTGCATGTTGTCAGGCTTAAACCCAAAGCTTCTCCTCACTTGAACATCACTTCTCCAAGATTAAAAAAAAAACAAACACAGTAGACTGACTTGTCTTAGTGCAATATGGAAGGCCAAAATTGGCTGAGCACAAAAATAAGGACAAGATTTGGGATTGGAAGATTCTTGGAGTGCTTTTTCTATTTTCCATCTGGCTTTGACTCATATTTGCATTATCCTGTCTTCTAGGAGCTACTACATATTGGTTTTTAAATGGCTTCATCCGGATGATGAACAATGGCATCATACTGTGTAACATCAATGTGATTTATTAGGGTGCTTGGAGTGGTCCATTTGGGTTCTTTATGGTTTTTGTCTAAGTACCCTGATTGCACCACCAAAGCTCCACCATTCTTTGTTGCTCTAAAAACCCCAGGAAGCACCGGGATCTACCTACACCTCAGTAGATCTGAGAAGACTCAGAAATCAGTGCAGAGCTGTCTGGTAACTGCTAGGCAGAAACAAACATCCTTGATTTTAAATCACTAAAGAAGATTGAAGTATGCAATAAGATGTTTGACCATACAGATGTGAGATAACTTCCTCCCATCTTCTTCCCTCCCATAGCTTGAAGGGAGCTGATGCTGGCAATGGCATCAGGGTGTTTGTGCCTGATATCGGGATGTTCATTGCAAGTCTGACCATCTGGCTGGTCTGCAGAACCATTGTTAAGAAACCAGACACAGAAGAAGTAGCCCAATTTAATTCTGAGTATGAAAATGAAGAATTGGTAAGTGTGAACACCTGCATCTTTCTTCCTTGATCCCCAGGGCCTTCCTTGTGAGACTGAGTGGAGTCAGTCTGCAGAGCACTGAGTGGATCCCCATGCATTGTGCATGAGGCACAAGTGGGTGTTGTTGCTATGCGGAGAAGTCTGGGTGAAGCTGCGGGACAAACAGACACTCATGTCTACACCTTGTTGATGAGGACACAGGTGATTGACATGTGATTCCCATCTTTCATGAGGATCTCACAGTGGAGTTAGGAACAGCCTGACTGTGCTTTCGTCACCTCAAGGATCAGCTGGCCTCACTGTGCCCTAGTGTTATGTCAGGTGGCCAAGTCTGGAAAGATGCTCCGGGTCTGAGCTATTGCAGGATATTTTGAGAAGTAGTACACAGTAACTTTTGAAGAAAAATAGTCTTAATTAACCCCTGAACTTTCCAGCCTGTGCAGTTTCATCCTGTGACTGTGTAAGTGTGCACTTTACCTGCCTAGTTAGAGTGTTAGCTCAGGAATACTTGGACCAGCTCACTTTAACATGCTTCGGAAAGGAGAAGCACATTAAAGATTTTTTTTATTTAATGTGTTAAAGGGGAGTGTTTTAAAATACGTAATGACTACAGAAGTTTCAGGGGCATTCGTTGGGTGAGGAGCGTATTTGAAGTTGTGTTTACGGGTGGTGACATGCCACATGTCCCACCACACTCCCTTTTGATCCACACCAAGCATGGCCATGTCCTAAGAACTGAACATTGTTTTCGAAGTTTAGATGGCACCGATATAAAAAAAATAGTTGACATATTTTAGATATAAAGATAAAGCTTCAAAAAAGCTACCCAGAAATAGTTGGTTTAGACATTTAACACATGGTATCTACCAAATGATTTAGTCATAAGCTCCAGCAGGAAGTTAAATCCTGAGAACAGAAATTAACTGTAATTTTGTACATTGGGACATTAACCATGCCTGTATCTGGAAGCACATACATTAGGAATGCTCTCTGTGCAAAAATCAGAAATGGCATACATTAGGAACATTAACCATGCGTACATCAGGGAAGGAGAATCCTCAGTTATGGTAAAGGGTTTTCATACTTCACACACACAAAAAAACCCACATCAAATTACAAAGAGTGCTTAGTGTAACAAACAATACAGAGGAAGTATAATTGTATAATATGAAAATTAGAATTTATATTACTTCCTAAAATCTTATGAATTAAAGATAGGTAACCATGCTGTGTATCCATATTCTGATATTTGAGGGCAAAAGAAGATACAAAGTATATAAAGTAATTACACCAGTAATTTGCTAAGCAACATATCTGCAAACTTAAAATCAGATATAACTTGGAAATATTTTTCTGTTGATGGTGTAGTTTTAAGATAGAAAATTTTAATAGAGTATGTTTTATATTGCATTATTATTTTAGGATGTTTACAGTTTTAAAAAATGTTTTGATTAAATAAAAATTAATAAAAAGTGTCCTAGTTTGTGGCAGTAAACATATTACCTTAAATTCTGCACATTTAGGATTTTCCTTATGGTTATCTATAAAGACAAGGCTGTGTTTTGGTGCTTGCCCACTTTACATGAGACCTAAGGGATAATTATTGGAAAGTGACTGGTCTTTGAGGGCAGACATGGAGGCTAATGCAGAATGGCTATGTGATATTTAAGACAATTATTGTCTTTCTTATTCTATAAAATGAGGTCAGTAGAAGAGCATTTGCTTACCATACCATGTCTGAGTCCCTGGGCTTGATCATCAGCACCCCAAATATTATCAATGCATCATGTATTAGTTATGACTATAAACTGGAATGTTAAGTAAGTCACTCATAGCACAGTGTGTACTTACTGGGGATACTTAATAAGTCCTGGCTTCCTTCTCTTGTGTTCTCCGATTTGAGAAGTACAGAAACTTATTATTCAAGGTCCTAAATCAACCCAACTCAGGGAAAAAAATCCCTCTGTACCAGGTATAACTCTACATGGATGATTTTATGATGATCATGGACAGATGTTGTTTCTGTAGAGTAAACAACACAGGCAACAACCAATTCAGAGAGGGCCTGTAGTTAAGGGTAGTGTACCTCTGCTGCAGAAGAGGGATTAGCACAAACACATGTATTGGTTTTAAATCACACTTACATCCTGGTCACACCCTGTTTTTATTTTATACTTAGAGCCATGACAGCACTGTCCTGATTGAAATTGATTTAATAGATATGCAAGACATGTATATTATTAATCCCTTTACTCAAAGATAACACATGATATTGGGTTATTGTAGATTGATTTTACAAACAGCTCTTACTCTGAGCATATATCAATGATTAGGGTTTCTTTCTTATTGCAGTTGAATTTGATTGGGAATAATTCAGATATTAGCGCCTATTTTCTTAGCACTTTTCAGCCAAGTGGGTAGGCCAGGGGAAGGGCGGTGAGCGGGGGATTCGCCATGAGGGAAATACTTCTCACATGACAATCTGGAGTCAGTGTGAGAGGGATCGGAATACACAGCCAAAGAAAGCAGAGGGATGTATTTCTTTTCTGACTGGCACTGCACACTTCCTGCTCCTTCTAAATCTTGGCTTTTGTGCTCTAGAATGTTTAGTTCCGAAGATGTAAGAGAACAGTGTTTGCTACAATTGTTTCTTCCTTACTTATCTCAATGGAGAGATGGAAAGATGAATCTAGGCCTTTCTTGGTCCACTGGTGAAGACAACATTTGCTATTTGGAAGCATTTACCCATCCAGGGGTTCCCCTGAGACAGTGCTGAAGAAGTGGGGGTGCAGTGCCACACTGGACCCCTGGCCTCACTCTGGTTTGGCAGCTTGGGCAGGTCTCAGAGACCCTACTCCTCACACATAGGAAAGGGTCCCTGGGTGGTGGATGTCTGAGGTCTTGTTGGTATTCATTTCAGTTCAGAAGCAGATCTGCCAATCATCACTGGGAGAAAGAGTCTCAATTTGGAACCTTAAAAAACAAAGTAAGAGTTACATTATGAACAGCCAGTTGTATAGGAAAGGTTATCTATGTGATGCTACAGTATCTGACAACAGTAAGATGCCCCCATCTGCTTAGTTCTGTCCTCCTGACTGCTTCTCCTTGTTTCATAAGGCTTGAGACCTTACTTTTTAAGCAAGTAATATTTTCAAATAATACTCTGACCAAAGCTTTTCAAATAGAAATGGCAATCATAACAGCCTATGTAAAAAGAGACATATTTAATACTAATACTACTATTAATAATAATAATATAAAGTCTAGATGAATATTCTAGTCAGGCATGTGTGCTGGTGCATGCCTGTAACACCAGCATTTGGCAGGTGGAGATAGAAGATGAGGGTGGGATTCAAGGCTAGCTTCAATTGTGTGAGACCTTGTCTCAAAAAGAAAGGAAAAATAACAGGAAGGAAGGAAGGAAGGAAGGAAGGAAGGAAGAAAGGAAGGAAAGAAGGAAGGAAAGGGGGAGGGAAGGAAGGACAGACAGAAGGAAGACATTTTATTCCAGTAAAAGCAGCTGAAAGTTGAGGATATGTATTCGTCTCTGCTAATGTTTTGTAAATGTATCCATAAGCTGAACACTTGCACTGTGCTTTCTAGCCCCTGGCATTTCTCAGGCTACCACGGCACTACAGTTTGGACAGACAGAATGCTTGCCTGATCTCTGCCTTCACAGAAAAGCCATGAAGTTTCCTTCATGCTACTTTTTGTTTTCACAGCAAGAAACAAAGAATGGGGAGAAATCAATCATTCTCCTGGCACCTTCTGATTAGAGGTGTGGGGCTTGTTCATTTCTAACCTGAGATTTAATCTAAAGTCACTGGCTCTAAATTTCCTAGGCCTTGGGCTTTCTTGCAGACATTTGCCACATGAAACTATTCAGAGTAGCTAGAAGTTGGCCCATTGCCTGGGCAAGACTTACACCAGGTGACTTGTAGTGAGAGAAAAAAAAAAGGTCCTACCTCTGACTGTCTCAGATATGCAGTTCCTCTACTCCTGATGGTACAGCAGGAGCCTCTTTTCACATCTTCTAAAGGAGACTTGTGCTAAAATAAGACCAGCAACAGACTAAAAGTGCTGCCACTTTAGACCAGCATAGCATCTGCGATGACGGCATGCCTTACATGATGGTACACAAATGGTCCTTGCCTCTTCTGTCCCATAGGAAGGAGAATTAGGAAGACCGTTTTCCCTCTGCTGTGAGTCACAGTGCTTTCACCTCCCATCTGTGTGCTCTTCTGTGGGATGGACCTATTTTGTTAAGATAAATTGTTAACTTTTAAAAGTAAATAATACATAAACAAGGGTGACACTTTGGAAAATGACCCCGATGCCTCACAGACCTTTTGGCTCATTCCATGTGACTTTGATAGATGCCCATAGAAATGCCTTTAAAAGCTCACTTTCCACCAGAGAGAAGAGGAAGGGGGTTGAACTGCAGCCAAAACCCAATTTTGGGGATCCAAGTCTTCAAGGAATCAGAGGTACCCGAGACACAATTCTTCATTGTGTTTTTGAAGAGAATAGAATCTAAAAAAAAAAATGCACTGTAGAACACTTTTGCTAGTGGTCTTTAAGCAGTCAGGATATGGAGCCAAGATGGCTGTCTAAAATGGCTATGAGGAGCCTTTGATCATCCCTGCCACGAACTTCCAGAGATTCTAGCTCAGTGAGTCTGAGGTGCAGCCTGGCAAGCACTTGCCTTGATGTTCCTCAGATAGTCTTGAGTTTTATGCCTTTACATAGAATTATATGGTGCCGAAGGTAAGGACCATGGATGCTCAGGTCCTATCAGAAATAATTCTGTCTTTGTCAAAATCAGTGGGAAAGGACAGCCCATTCAACAGGCCACCTGCAGGAGGCAGCTGTGGGTACCTAACAGGTGTAGAGACCAAATGGCCAGGTAGGAAACTGTGTCCCTAACACTGAAAGGTCCACCCTAAAACATTGCATCTACATCTGAAATTGGAGACCCTTTCTTATCAGCAGTATGTTTATATTTTATTTGTAATTTACCTATAATATTTGCAGTTATTTACAGGGTACTAAGTGGTGGGTCCACATATGGATGTAGCGTGATCAAGTTATACAACTAATATATCTATTTCTATGGCTACTTACTTTTTTGTGTTAAGGACACATCAATTTTCCCTATTTTAAAATAATTATTAGTTAATACTGTAGACACTATGATGTGCTGCAGACCACCACATCACATTTTTGCTAAGTGAAACCTTACAACCTCTGGCTAGGGACTTCCCTGTGCCTGCCTACCTGCCCAGCCCCTGGCAACTACTATCCTTACTCATTGTTCTACAGTTCATCTTTCAAAATCCATACACAAGTGTCATGTTGGTCTTTCTGAGCTGATGTGTTCCATTGAGCACAATTTCCTGGAATTTCATCCCTGTTGTCACAGGAGACACAGAACTTCCTGTCAAAACCAACATCTTTTGAAGAGACAAAGTCAAGGATTTAAAAATATAGATGAATTTATATTTTATATTATTTATAAAATAATATAATAATTTATATTTATATTATTTATATCATCTAAAAATATAGATGAGTTTATATTTTGACAAAGGTAATAATTCTATGACAGATTTTCTTGGGCATGTTAAAGTTTCACCTGGTGGTTAAATTCTGGGCATAGTCTACAAATAATAGGTGTTAAATCTTTGATTCCAGTGGCTTCTTGCTTTGCTTCAAGACCAAGTACAAGTCATGTTGCTACAAGGTGCCAGATTTTTACAGCAAGCAAGGCTGCTTATTAGTAAATATAATTCCCTGTTCCTGCCAAACCCCAGTGTTTATAGGTCAGTGGAGGAATCTTTAATGGGGGAAAAAAGGCCTGCCTGTTAGTATGCCACCCAAGGTGACTAGTGGGAGATCTGGCCCTGCCTGAATGAGGCTCACAGATGCAGAGACACCTCTTATCAGCTTAGCATGCTTGAAACACATTTGTGTCTGGGGGAATCTCTGGGAAGCTGATGCAAAAACATCTAGAACCTCCAGAGTGAT
The DNA here is from genome assembly GCF_011762505.2 of Arvicanthis niloticus. Classification (NCBI taxonomy): domain Eukaryota; kingdom Metazoa; phylum Chordata; class Mammalia; order Rodentia; family Muridae; genus Arvicanthis; species Arvicanthis niloticus. The sequence continues at coordinate 25,810,110 of NC_047671.1, forward strand.
AAAGTGCAACGGTATGCTTTTAAACCTCCCAGAACCCCTTCCTGTCTCAGAGAGATCAAGAGAAGGCATGTGTGTAGCCTCACCAAAGCTTGTGAGCAGAGTGCTGTGATTTAATCAACATCCGTAGCCATTCTATAATGAAATAATGAGTCATCTGCCCTAAGAGTTATGAGTGTGATTCCTCCCACGACTCAGGAGGTCCCCACCGTGTTTTTACTTTTTCAAATGTAGTAAGACTTTTTGCCAGACTTCCTTCCAGTGGAGGAGGGATCGAGTAATGAGGGACCTGTTCACTGGTGTCAGGAGGGAAGCTGCTTTTCCCTGATCTTTATGTAGCTGTGCACATGGATTGTGCTTGTAGAGGAAAGGCTAGTTTTGCATCCCCTTCCCCTTGCTGGGCTGCCTTATGTGGGACCTCAGTGGGAGAGGATGTACCTAGTTCCTGCTAAGATGTGATTCAGGGTAGGTTGGTACCCATGGGTGGCTTCTCCTTCTCCAAGGAGAAGAGATGGGGGGAATAGGGGAAGGAGACGTGAGGGTGGAACTGGGATGAGAGGGGGAGCTGCAATCCGGAAGTAAAGTGAATTAATAAATTAATTAATGGAAATCAAAGAGGAAAGGCTAGAATGAGAGCTACACCTGCAGGGATAGGGAAGAGTTCCCATAGCTAGAGATTGTGTTCCCCAAGGAAAAGAGACAAAGAGACTCTACGGTGGACTCTACTTCTCCAACTGTTCCCTGTGTAGCATGCTCCTAGGCAAACCATACAGATATGAGTGTCTGAATTGTCCCTAGGCAACCCTTCAGCTGGGTGCCATGACCCTAGTCTGACCTTCCCAGTTTCCACTTCCCCTTTCACCTTGTGCTAGCTGCCTGCTCAAGACCATGGAGTTGAACTTGGAATGAGGGAGGATGGCCAAAGTGATACTCACTTTCTCCTTAGCTGTCTCTTCTCCTCATTAAAGATAAACATGCCAGCTGCCACTCACTCCCCTCTGTGCCTCCCCTCTCTCCTCATATTTACCAGTTGAGTTCTGTTTTCTGGGCCATGAGCATCCACACACGCAACAAGACAAACTCAAAGTCAATTTTATCCAACAAGACAAACTCAACATCAACCCTACCCATTACACCTTCCAACATCCATCCATTTATTCCAAGGCATCCCCTGGAATTGCTCTGTAAAACAAACTGCGTTGAGGAACTTGGTTAGAGAGACTGGTTAGGGGAGAAAGTGCAGTCAGGGCAGATTAAAGAGAAATTATGAATAGAGGCAGAATAGAGTCTGGCTGACTCTTACCAAGGCTTTCACTTTGGGAGGCAAATATGAGTAGGAGGGCCACATCTTTCTAACGTTAGAGGGCAGGATGATTCAGGGTGACCTGACAGACATGAAACACATTGTGATGCACCATCCAAAAGAGAATGACAGGGCTGAGCAGATGGGTTGCGGTGGTGACTGGAGCACAGGAGGAGTAAGAAGTGAACACATCACGGGAGGACTGCAGAGGTTGTCTGAGCATCCCAATCCCACACACTCTGCAAACTAGAATGCAGGGTCCTCAGGTGAGCAGGAGGAGGGAGGGAAAGAGGCCATGGCCTGGGACACCCGCTTCCTGTCCCTCTCTCCTCCCCCTGCCAGGATGCTCTTTCCTGGGATTTTCACAGAGCTGGTGACTCTGTGACATTTAGATCTTAGTCTAAATGACACCTCTTCAGAGAGGGTCTCTCTGACCTCAGAATCTACTGTAACCACCCCATCAGTCACAGCTGCATCCCACCTAATCTCTCTGAAGAACCCTTATTATGGGATGCTTAGCTTGCTGATTGGTTTGCTGACATATGCATGTGTTACAAAGTCTCTCACAAGAACTCGCAGATATACTGGGTCCTGTGTGGATAAAGCATATTAATGAATAAGTGCAAGCTCCCACATCTGCCCCCGGGAAAGATATAAATACACTCATCTACTGGCTTCCATGAGAGGTCTAACCCAGGAGCCCTGAAGGTACCCGGATTGATACTTGTTCAAGTCCCTTTTATAAAAGCTGTGTAGTGTGTGCCCAGGACCTAGGAACATCTTCTCAACCAAATGCCAGTGTGTCACAGATTGTTATTCAAAGGATAACTACAAGAGGAAAAACTATAAGTTCAACACAGATTCAATTTTCTCAAATTGTTGTTCTTAATCTGGTTGTTGACTCTGCAGCTGCAGAACCCATAGGTATAGAGGAACTGAAAAGAACTCCATTTACATATATAAGATTTAGTTTGCCCATTAAATCCTGTTGGGGAGAGGGGTGCACATGTTTGTATGCATGGATATACTTATGTGTGCATATGTGTCTATCAGCCTATATGGTGTGTGCATATGTGTGTAAGCACATATGTATATGCTCTATGCATGGATATTTACCTGTATGTACGAGTGCATATGTGTGTATGCATAGGCATATACATGGGTTGTTTGGGAGGTGTGTGTCTGTGTGTGGATATATACATGTATGTTCATGGGTATATACGTATGCTGTTGGATTAGGTTAGGTAGGGGTATCCTGTAGCCTGTTTTTACTGAGTGGCTAATTCAAATCCCTTGTGGTCTTCTCCTACCTTTCTAACAAAATGCCTTGGAGTTTTGCAATTACTCAGAATGTCCTTAAATAGGTGTCAGCCCTTCTGGGCCCATTTTCCTCAGTGAACTCAACCAAGTAAGAACCAGCACCCAGGGATGAGTGCTGTGAGTGACTGAGCAGAGGACCTTGAGAAAGAACCTGTGGCGTGAAGAACAGAAAAGCCAGGTTTCCACGTGTCTTCCTATGTGTAGAGTAGACTGGGCTGAGAGTCTCCCCAGGCCCTAGCCAGCAGCAGAGCAGACAATGCTGAAAACAAAACAACAACAAGAAAACAAACAAATGAACAAACCAAAAAACCAACTAAACAAACAAAAACAACAACAACAATCCAGACAGACCATAGCCAAGATTGTTAATGGCCGTGATAGTTTTCTTCTACCTGCAAAAGATTAGGTACAGGTAGGGAGCATGGCATACCTCTGGTACCCTGAGGTAGAGGTTATGACCTATGTGAGTCACAGTGGCTTGGACTCGCTATTGAAAGACCTGGGGCTGATGATTTTACTATTGTGAAACTGTCCCCTGTGACTGACTCGCAGCTCGAGGCCACGCTTTACAGAAGTGTGTACTACTGCATTCTCTGTTTTCATTTCTTTAGGCTGGAGGAGAAAAGATGGATTCAGAGGAGGCACTGATCTATGAGGAGGACTTAGATGGAGAAGAAGGCATGGAAGGCGAGCTGGAAGAAAGCACAAAATTGAAAATCTTTCGAAGGCTTGCCTCTGTCGCCTCCAAGCTGAAGGAGTTCATTGGCAACATGATAACCACGGCGGGCAAGGTCGTGGTGACCATCCTGCTGGGCTCCTCAGGTGAGTGAGTCCCAAATGGCTTCACCCTGAGATAGTCACAGGCCACATATGCCCAGTGAAAGACGGGACTAAAAGGGGGAAAGAAGAGACAATGGATTCCATGGTCACAGTGTAACACTGACCCCTGTGAAGCCAGTCCCATGAGAAACCTCCCCAGCCTCGCTGCATCGGTCAAGCTCTGGTCCTGAGCCTTTCCAAAAGACTGTTAATCTCTGACAAATCATCTTTCCCATATCTAAGCGAGCTCATTTTATATGTTTACATTAGAATAAGAGCTGTTTCTTTTCCCCGGAACCTTTGAACTCTGCTCTGTGGGCAATTAGTTATTTGAGGAGGTAGAAGGTCAAGACTATCTTTTACATCATACGGTATTTGAAATCTTAATTTAACTCTCCAAGATATACAGTTTTCCTTCCCAAGTTAGATTGCAATCTCCCTCCACAGACAGTAATTTCCTTTAAATGTTGGCCACATTCTTCTTGTTCCATAATAATGTCATCTAATGCTGTCCTCCCCCCACCTCCTTCCTTCTCACTGCCTACCCTACTGAGAGATTCTTAAAGTGAACTCACTCAGACTGAAGTTACAAAGGTGAAATAACTTTATTTTTAGTAAGGGGGGAAAAAAAGAAAAAGAGGGAAGTAGGATTTTTCAGCAAATAAAACCCAATATTTTAATGAGAACTCTGTTCAAACTCCGTGACCCAAGTTGCTTTAAGCCATGTATAAATGAGTTACATCAGCAGGTAGAACAAACTTGTAATGAGACTATAGCATCCACAATATATAATTTTTTTTTTAAATCTTAGATGGAAAAAAAATAGTCCAACACCATGGTCATCCAGACATCCCTTGTTAATCTCAGTGGATTATAAAACAAAGTTAAGCGGCTGGAGGGATGGCTCAGTGGTTAAAAGCTCTTACATCTGAGAGACCTAAGATAGAATCCTAGTACCCACATCAGGTGGGGGCGGCTCACAGCCTTCTATGATTCCCAAAGACAGTTATTTAATGACCTCTTTTGACCTCTGTAGACACCTACAGACATGCGAGTGAGGACGACACACACACACAACCATACACACATACACATGCACATATGCAAGCATGCACACACAAAACCTAAAAATAAATTCTTAAAAAGTAATCTATATGACTGTAACAAAGAAATTTATAGGGAAGAGGAGAGCAGTAGAGAGCTGGCCATGAGAATGGTCAGGATGCATTATGCACAAGTGTTAAATTGTCAATTAAATAATAATTAATATAAAATTTTTGAAAAAAAACCAAGTTGGTATAAAGAAAAGTTGGAATGAGTGCACCTATATTCCTGTAGCTCTGGGGTCAGGGGGACAAGTTCGGAAGGGAAAACAGTGAAGTGTGCATTCAATTCTACTGGTGAGAAAAGGAGATTTTTTTCCCCTCAGCTCAAATGCTGAGGGTGGGATTTCTTCAATATGTCTTAAAGCAGCGTGCCCATAACAGTATTCATTTCATGTGTTACTTTCCTCTACCATTGGTAAAGCATTTATGATTTTGATGATATTGATAGATTTTGTTAAAATAAAACCCCATCCATGCAAGATTTAATAGCATTTAAATCTTGGTCAACAGCTAAAGCACATAAAGGAAATTCACTGAGCGGCAAGCGTCGTCCTGTCCCCTTGTCATGGTTCCATTTTTGTCCTTAGGCATGATGCTGCCATCTTTGACTTCAGCCGTGTACTTCTTTGTATTTCTGGGCCTGTGCACCTGGTGGTCCTGGTGCCGAACTTTTGACCCACTGCTGTTTGGCTGCCTCTGTGTCCTGCTGGCAATCTTCACTGCCGGGCACCTAATTGGACTTTATCTGTACCAGTTTCAGTTCTTCCAAGAAGCGGTCCCACCCAATGACTACTATGCAAGGTAGGAGAAGCCACCTACGTGTCAGAAGAAGCTCTTGTCCCTTTGCTAACCCTCGCAGCCTTTGTAGGACCTTGTTAGTTTGCCAGTTGGTGCATTAAGCAGAGGTTTGGCACAGCAGGGAAGGAGTCTAGCACTGTGGTTTTATTGACAGCACAGTCTAGAAGGAAAGGGAGGGTGTTCTGGGATAAAGGTGCTGCTGGCATTGGAGACAGGAGGGGCTGCTGTCTGGAGCCGACAGGAGAGATATGGAGTCCGAAAAGAGGACACAAAAACATTTCCCAGCATCTAGCTAGACAGAGCTCTCACAAACCAAGCATTTAATGATCAACTGAGATTCAGAAACAATAACAACTTGACTATAGAAAACATGTAAAACTAAAAACACTAGGATCCAGGATTTTAAAGCAAGTGGAATATATAACTACGTGCCTGAATTGAACATGACTGTTACACCAACTTATTTCTATGAAAATGGAAACTAAAGAACTTAGAAATGAGGGGGAAATTCTAGGCCATTCTCAGTTCAAATGGGAAATTCCTCCCAACAGGACAGTGGCAACCGATGAAAAGAGAAGGTATATAGGATTTAGAAAGTCATTATTTATCATTTTCAAATGAAGCCACAGCCTGAAATCATTCCGTAAGTGTTGTGGGGATGAAGACATCTGTATCATCGCCTCACCGATGTCTCCAATTGCAAAGGGAAATAAAATTTACAGAGCACCTTTATCAATAGACGAGTGTAGGTATTCCCAGCATCGGGAGTCCTTACTGTTTTACACCTCGGTGCCACGCACTGTTGGAGGTACACATGGTGTCCAGTGATTAGACCTGACCCCCAAACTACAAGCTCTGTAGAGCTCAGGAATAATTCAGATTTTCCCAAATGAAAACAGGCAAAAAAAGCAAAATGTGGTTCCATACATTCTCTCTTCAAAAATCAGCTTAATGTTTACTAAAAATATGGGCATATTTCGACTCTGGCAAGAACCGTGCTGATTTAGAGAACTGCACACAAGTGCAAGACATCTCTATGCTGAGCCGACAGCAAGTCCCTCAAAGACACTGGGGCTAAGTAAGGGACACTGGGATTACTGAACATTATATAATAGTGAGTAATTTCTCAAATTTGCTGCTAATTCCTTTATTTGTGCGCGCACAGGCGGATGCCAGAATTCTAGGAGCTACATTTAAGGATGCAGTGTTGTGATAGAATTTAAATATCATAGACACTCTGTTGTGATAATTTAGCAACAAGTATGATAGATTATAAAGAAAATAAAAGGATACAGGGAGAAGACCATATTATTTGCATGGTCAGTACGAAGCTATCGATTGTCCGGTTTGTACTTTCTTTGTCTATCAGAAAGTTCACAATTAAAGTTACAGAAAAGAAAAGGACACACAAAAATTACTTGAGGGCATGAGTGGGAAGAACCAAAATTCCTGTCTCTGCTCTGCCCTTGGGATGTGGCTCAGTATTGTCTCATTGAGATGTGGAGCCTGTACTTGAAAAGCCCACAGATGATATGACCATCTCAGCATCAGAGATCCGCTACTCTGTGGGTTTGCTGCACGGTGGTAATTATGAAGCAGAATGTGTAGATTCATGTATAAGGAAAATGCTGGTTTGAGTTTACGAACCTAGAGCACTAATATATACTGATGCCAATACCGTTTACATTCCATTAAAACAGTTGGTAACACACAGATGTGCACACACACACACACACACACACACACACGCACATGCACTCGCACACGTACGCACATGCAGACGTACACACAGGCACACACACACACAAGCATGCATGCTGGCACTCCAATAATGTCAAATCCAAATGGCTCAACGGGTAGGATTAACCTGTAAACTTAAGAACTGTGATTCAGTTTAATAAGAGAAGCATGCAATATAGACATATTAAAACTCAGGAATTGCTTTAATGGGGCATATTGCATAATATTTGTTTTGGGTGGTAGTGAATAAATGCTCAGCTTTAGTGCAGACATTAGCAGTGGGCTAAATGAATCCTTCAGTTTCTTTTAGGCATTTAATTTTTTGGTTTATTGAACATATATAAAAACACTCTGTACTGTTGAAAGTGCTGGCTTTTTAGGCAATGACTTAATTGGAAATGAAAACATCCTTTGCGGAGTAGTAGCTTTCCTTCTTCCAAGTTTAGGTTCTTTTCTGCCCCCTAGAGGCTGACAGTGGGAAGTAATGATTATGTATAACCATCATGAAAACACTTCCAGGCAACTTTATCTGTAAGGGGACAGTTCATGTTTTAAAAATTCTGTCACAGTTATGTGAAGAAGTTGTCCCCTGGTAAAACAGCCAAACCTAGATATAAAGAACCAACGGGTTCATGTTCTAGCAAAACTTTGTGTCAGGACACTGAAATTTCAACTTCGTATTATTTTAGTATTTCTTAAACTATTATTTTTCTTTTATTTTGTCTATAAATTTACAAAGTATAAATCATTTTAAACCACACATGAAGCAGAATAGGTCGTGGACTATACTTGATCCATGTTTTGCTATCCTGTGGCTAGTATGACAGTAGTGTCACAAGGTACCATAAGTGGGTTTTTTTAAGCTGTCATGGAATTAAAATGATAATTTATTAATTATACTTTATTACAGAAGATACTTTGTACTTAAGTTGGTTACTCTCAACTCTCTTCAGCAACTAGCAGCAAGTTAGGTGTTTATCAGCATATGAAGAAGATAAATCAAGGCAACAGTAAACACCTGTGAAGGAGTATTTGTTGCTAACTTGATGATTGTGACACATTACATTGTGTTCTTCCGATATTGAAATTTAATGCCTTTCAGACATTAGCTTTTCCCTAAGGATCATTTCAATACATGATTAACCCTAAAATCATAATATCTAAGAAGGAGAAATCAAACAATGATACAGAATTCCATTTTCAAAACAGTTCTTTCTTTTTATTTCACTTTTTCAAATAATAAATGACAAAGTTGTGTGTCATATCAATGACAAAAATTTTGATTACATTTTTTTCTGAAAATAAAGATGATTACTACCAGAGTGTCCATTTGAAAGCTTAAAAGAAGATAAAAAAAACTGCCTTCTGATTGAAGAACCAGGTTACCTGGAAGTTGGATGCAAGGTTGTGAGTCCCAGTGATTATAAAGAATGGTGACAATGCCTATGCAAGATGATATCTATTGCCTGCCTGTCTGTCTGTCTGTCTGTCTGTCTGTCTGTTTGTCTGTCTGTCTGTCTATCCCTCCATCTTTCCAGCTGGATGATCAGAACTCATGTCTTCATTTCTCCATCCTCTTTGGGTCCTATTTGTACTCACGCAAAACATGGGGCTACCCTCCATTTTCCTTCCCTTTTTTTTGTCTAGCTTTTATTCCAACTTCTAAACTTTCCCCAGCTTGTTCACAGACTCGCTAGAATGGTTGGGCTCCTTTACTCAGATTCCTGTTTTCATTTTTGTTATTTTCTTTTTTACCCCCCTAAACTACAGTTGGAAAATGAAAAAGTGGCGGCAAAGATTTCTGGCCATCCTCAGGAAAATAGCGCAGTCTATCAAATAAACCCAGGATGACTTACGCTGTTCCTTTATCTGCTAGCTCTCATAAGTTATTATTAGAAATGAATCGTGTTTAATGAACGGAAAGGCCTTGTTTATTTCAGCACTAAAGTCATGTAAACATAGGGTCAACAAGTTCGGGAACGCCAACATGGCAAGCTTACTCTGTGACCAACAAGAAGAAAGTTAAAGGACAAACATTGAAAAGTTCAGTGTCATTTGTTCTATTTATCCTCTTTTGTGAGGCGATTATAAAATAGCTTTATTTGAAAGGAGAAATAAAAGCCCTGTGGTACACATCTTTCTCTCTTGCTGTAAGGAAGGCAGCAATGCACTCAGAAGTGAACAAATTCTATGGCCTCCTCTACTAGGAGCCTGGGCATTTGCTTTGCTTAGAAGATCATGGATTTTTCAGCTTCAGCTGGCATCACTGGGTATGTCTGGCTTGCATTCCAGGGGCCTGAGGGCCAGTGAATCAGCAAATAAACGCTTAGTTACTTCTCATTTTTCATTTTTGATTAAAAAAAAATAAACTATGTGAAAAAAGCCCAGTTAGTGGGGGTGAAAAACGTAAAGTATTTCATTTAAATATTACAATATTAGGGAATGTCCACTTAAACCCAGAGCAGTTAATAGTTCTTTGTCCCTTTGTGACAAGAGTCAGCATGTCCTGGAGCTAATCTATAGCATTGTTCACTTGGCAATTTGGCAAGGGGCACAATTGAGAACCTTAATGGTTACATGACTTGGTCTATAGGTCCCAGGAATGCTTCTGTGTGTTCATCCCAAAGATGAATAGTTGGAGCCAAAGGAAAATGAATTAGTTTCTCCAAAGGCAAATGGAAATGTGTAAGCTTACACACCAATGGGATCTAAGCACGTGGACACCTGAGTCTGTCTGGACAATATGTCACAACTTGTGAACACAAGGTATGGCGTAGACTCCAATCCTAGGGCAGTGTGGTATCCTACAAATGATGATACCTGCAAATGCAGCTTCTAACCAGGTTGCTGGACCTTGTCTGGGCTCTCCAGGGGCCTCCGTGCTCCCTTCACTTTGTCCAGGCCTTAGGCTTGAATGAAATGCTCTGGAACAAGGCACTATTCAGTTTTTGCCTGTAGGAGGCATCTCTCAGAAAGGATTTCTCTTTAGTATTTTGTGCAGAAGCTATCTCATGCTCTGCAGTGACAACTAGAACATCTTTCAGCTGGTCAGACTACATAAGTCATTCAACCCAGCTATGACAGCAACCAGCCAGCAGACACTTGACCACAGGTCATGACCTTCATTTGTCCATCAGTTCTCATCTCTGCCATCAAGGGTCAAGTGGACCCCACAGACTCAGGACCATGACAGTAAGAATATGATACTAATGAGTCACAGCCTAGTGATCTAGAATCCTGGCCTATTTCCTGGACAGATCACTTGTCAGAACTCTGGGCCCTTTTATCTTTTTTATAAACTAGGCATGAAAATGTAGCCTTGACTGAGTGGGGGTAGTGCATTAATAGGAAAATACATTTCAAGGGTATGGTGATGTGAGGATACTAAGTTTAAAAAAAAATAGCTTTAATGTTTGCTGCTAAAAGTCAAACTCACAGTGTGAGCCGCACAAACCATTGCAGTTTTGAGGTCCTGATTCCATAAAGTTTGACTGCATCATCCCTGGAAAGACGACTCTCCGTGCTTACAATGCTGACTCTTTCTCTTCCCCAGAAGCCTGGCTTGGATTTTTCCTTCTGGAGTCTTACATTTTTCTTTTGTGAGGACAAAGCTCTGTCATCTGCACAGCTCCTCTCTGAAACTTGTTTCTTGGCATTTGCTGCAGTGGGCCATTGCAGCTCAGCTTGACCATGGGGCTTGATTCTCTGGGGCTTTGAAAGGGTCCTGGATTCTGGAAAATTGCACACTGGGCTCCCAGATCTTGGTTCTGCCATTTTTCTCTCAGTGTCCCACTCCAAACCCTTGTGTTTTGGCCCTTTATATGTCAACAGAATTCAAAGCATAGATTTTGTGAACTCTTTATCCCAGAGGTAGCCATGATGGGACAAGGTGCTATATGAGGAAATGATTTTCTAAGAAAGTCCATTGTCAATTTTTAAATACCTACTGACACCCCTCACACTTTATGGTCCATGTCTGATAGTTTCTAAATACTATGGACAGGTAAAAGTAACTAAGCAACATTAGGGGAAAGCAGTAATATTCTCTAAGTGAGGTATTGGTAAATGCATAGTTTTTCCTTTTTAAATGCTTTAAGATAGGCATGGTATGGCATTCTTAGAAACCAAGAATGCAGGGTACTGAAGCAGGATGATGGTGAATTTAAGGCACAGCATATGAAAAAATTTTATGGTATTCATAATAGGCGCTGCTCTATAATTTTGTATTATTGGCTTGTCTCTTTCTAGTTTGGGTATCAGATAATGGTAATGTCACAAAGTGAATTGTGCTAACTTCTTGAAGTGACGTGAGAATTATTTTCTCTTCTTTGTTGATTAGCAGTGTATTTGGATTTGAAGTTTTCTTTGTTGGCTTTTCTTTTAAGCAAAAAAAAAAAATCAATTCCTGTTATGGCTGTAAGACTTGAGTTTTAGTAGTTTATGTCTTTCAAGGAATGTGCCTTTGTGTATTCAATGTGTTGGTATGGAGTTGCTGGCAATACTTGCTGTGGGTCCCTGAGTTGAAGCCAGCAGGCTGACTCACTACTTGCGACCTTCCTGGTCACTGAACCTCAGAGCTTACATGTGCTCTAGCAATAGTGCAGATGCCCCACGGGTTGTTATGAGACACTCACCAGATCCAAATAGAGAAGCACACCACATGCTTGCCAGTGATCTTCTCTTCTGGTTTGCACATTACTGATTATCAGCTCCTGGGGACTTGGAAACGAGGTACTTAAACTCCTATTGACATTATATCCAGTTAAGAAAAATGTTATCTGTAACAGAAATGCCCATGAATCCTGCTCTTGTCTGGTGTTCCCTACAAGATTCAAGAGTTACTCTCACAAGAAGTAGCCCAAGAGCAAGGAAGATCGCATGCTCCCCAGTATCCTGCCTCTCAGTCCTTTCTCATGTCTTCCCCGTGGTGACATCCATCCAGGCAAGAAATAGGAGCCATAGATTTAAAATACCATATATAAACACTCTCTTGTGAGTTCTAGATGTGACATCAGAGAAATAATGCCTAGAGTTGTTACCCAGAAGACATTTCCTCATAATCATCACCGTCCTAAATATAAGACCTTTATGCCAGGTACAAAAATTGTCCCTAGGACAGAATGCTATTATGAAGCAGTGTGTTCCATAAATATGGCAAAATAAACCCCAGTTACAACAAATGGGGAAACAGTGAAGACATGCATGTGCCTTTCAAAACTTCAAAGAAATAATGCAGAGCCCAGGGGAGTCTGTGTAAAGTTTTTTCAAGCTTAAAATAAAAAAACCAGTGTAGTGTGAAATCTGTCAGATTAACATTTTCTCACACACACACATGGAAACATGTCTAAAGTTTAAGTAAGAGACTAATGAAACAGGATGGCCAAGTCTTGGCTGTGTTTTCTGGATGATGCAATATAGTGTAACAGGGAGGGGAGGACTGGGAGGCCAAAGTACCAGAAACTCAAGTGTGAAAGGCAGAACTGTGCTCAGATGGATGGGATGCCGTGGAACTCGAGGGGCTTTTTCTGGTAAGATTCCTTAAAAGGGTTTCCACTCTGGTTCTGACTGGGCTATTTGCCTACCATGAAGAAAACTTCATAGATGGTTGGAAGTACACAGGTTGCTGCTTTCTGTGAATGTCTCAGTCGTCACTGGGTTTCTAACACAGAATCCTTGATTTTCATTTTAAATACAAATCAATTCTGTAACACTCACCAGCAATTCAATATTTGGCCTTTTGTTTGTACCACAGAATTTTGGATAGAGGAGGCTTTGACAGTACCCCCATGCATGCCCCAGCCACCACTGATTCTGAACTCCTTGATGGTTCTGATACTCCTAAGAGGACTTGTGCCCACTGATAACAAGGGGTTGTCCTTGCCACCTACTTTCTTGCCACTTATTCTACCATTTCAAAGGTGGCGGAGGTCTCTGCAGACTAGATCCAAAAAGGGGATGCAGCTGAGGGAATCTCTGGGGCTTCTGCTTTGCACTGAGGAATCCTGTGTGCCCTGAGGAATCCTGTGTGCCCTGAGGAACCCTGTGTGCCAAGCCCATCCTTCCTCTAGACTTGGATAACTGTCACTGAAGGTTGTTGAAGTCAAACTTTACCAAAGCATCAGTCCTCAGGTTCCATCCACCCATGAGAAGGCACAGAAAGCTGTAAGCCATTCCCGTGCAGAATATTTACTCGCTTAATGTAAGAAGTGGACACACATAGTCTGAAGGAATGACAGTGCCCTTTTGGGCAGCAACAGAAGAGTATACATTTGGGTGAAATCTGTCCACAGCTGCAAATACTTTCGGTGGCTCTTTGACCTTTCCTTGATTGTATTGGCAAGTTGAAAAAAAAAATGTATTTTGGTGAACAGCCGGATATTAACAGTAAGACATAATTCCAGTGCTCGTAATTCTACACACCATCCCAGACTTCTCACTGAGCACCACTTCTCGTGATCTCTGAAGAGACATTATGAAGAGACATATATGAAGACACGTATATCCCTCTGTGAGGGAGTGTAGTTCAAATTCATCTTAAATGGGAACAATAAAGACTCTCACTTGCCAGTGCCAGAATAAGCCAAGCTGATGTCACACCCCACAGCAGTTAACAGAACAGCAGTAGAAAGGATTTTCAGAACACATATCATGTGCCAGATCCTGTGATTTCACTCTCTGTATATGACATCATATAATCTACAAATGACCAATAAAGGACAGAGATTAACAACAGATGAACCATAGTTTTCAAATGACCTGCTTTCTAGTTCTCGGTGTTTTCCTCAATGTAGCATGAGAATTTGTGTTCTTTGCAGCTCATAGACATGATTAGAATTAGATTGATAAGCCTTAATGTCAGCTGTCCAGTAAGCATGGCAAGATATTATTTGCCTACTGGGGAATGGCTTCCTATTCCCTGTTGAGATTCGCATTATACATCCCAGAAATCACCAGGAGAGATGGATCACAGCCAGGACACTGGAGAGAGTGAGGCCAGAGAGCACAGACTGGCTGAAGGACTCCTCTGCATTGTGAGGGTTCCCAGACCATTGGTGAAACCAGAGATTCCCTTTCAATTCCAGCTGAGAGAAATGAAAATGACCCTGAGATACTGGGTCCATTTGTATTAGTTTATAATATTGGTGTTGCAATATTACCTGCAATATCAGGTAAGCAAATGATGTTTACAATGAAAATTAATGCAAAGACCCAGCTGGCTCTCTGAAGGGGAGCAGTTTTTTAAACATACTGTTGGTCAGAATAGTGCTTCCTTGAAAATTACAAGAACGTAAAATGATGTGTGGGGTAACTAGGTTAGGAGTTGCAGCGTATAGCTAAATTTAGCCACAGGCATATTGCCAGCAGGACATTATGTTCATACTTTAATGAAACAAAGGCATAAAGAATGCGAGAAATACAGAAAGCAGATATCTGGGAGGTTCCTCTGGCCTTAGAGCTACATCTATTTTGTATTTGATGACAAACAGCTCAGTGGCTTCTTGCTCAATATTCTAAATCTGGAGTGTCTGTTTCTCATCCTGTCTTCCACCTCCTCGCCAAAGCACAGGGGTCATTCCAGTAGCTTTGGACCCAGGGAAGCTTTTTAGTCCATCTGAGATACTACACAAACACTGAGCTAGATGCTCACACACAAGCTCGTCTCGCAGGCCCTGAGACTGAGGAGTCCAAACTGAAGGGACTACAGGCTTGGAATAGGGTGAGGTGCGGTGTCTGAGTTCATAGGTGGCTGACTTCTTGTCATAGCACAGGGACTTTTTTACAAGGCCACTAAGGCCACTTGTAATCGTGGATGAGCTGAAGGCAAAACCTTATTAACAGCTTTGCAGAAACGTGAGTAGGTAAAAGAGGGAAGACCAAGGACATTAAAGTTTAATCAAGTAAGAAAATAAAGTTCTCAGCAACTGTGTGAGGGGGACCAAGGGAGTTGCCAAGGCCCACTTATCCAGAGACATTCTATCAGTATATGGCCAAAGACTATCATAATGTCGTTAGCTAGTCGTTAGAAACCCCACCCCCCACTTAATGAATGATCTCCTGCTTCAACCAGAGAGAGGGTCGTGTTTCATTTTCCTGTTGTCCATCCAGTCACATGTGGTGCAAGCTCCCTTTTGTCCATCCCTGCCTCTGGCGTTGTTACTCACTGACCTAAACTGTCTGCTAGCCTTTAGTCACCATATTTCCACCTCTGACCCTGAAGTATCCCTGGTCCAGTTAATTACCCTAAGCTCTTTGTTCCTCTAGACTACAAAGAAGCATTCAAAGGTGTTCTTACCCAATTCCTTGTCTACAGGATGGTCTGCAGACACAGTCCAGGAATAGCCGGAGGCTTTTGCAGAAGCCATCTTCACTTGAAAAGTTGTCATGATTAGTTACATAAGAAGCCAAGTATGAGGAATAACAATACTGACTTCCAAGGGTTCCTCCAGGCCTTTGTGGGGCAGCAGGCCCAGAGCCCTGCCCCTTATCTCTCTTTAACTTGATTATCTCATGTCATGTCAACCCCCACCCATCCCCCTCAGTGCTTCAGACCTGATCATGTATTAACCCTTAATCTTCCTTTGAACCTACTGTTAATACAACTTGTAACTTGTATTTTCACCATTTTCCTTACTGCCTAGAAAAGTGGTTCCCCACATGTGGGTCAAGACTCTTTGGGCCAATCTCTACCTCCAAAAATATTTACGTTACATTACATTAGATTACATTACATAATAGTAGCAAACTTAGAGTTATGAAATAGCAACAAAAATAATATTATGGTTGGGGGTTACCACAACATGAGGAACTATTTAAAAGGGTCAAAATATTAGGAAGGTTGAGAACCACTGGTCTAGAAGAAGATAGCTCCTTCTTCTTTAGAAAATATCAGAATAATGGAATTTATCAAAGGAATACACTAGCAAATGGAAAGGGGCACTGATGGTGGACTTTGGAAATGTTTGATCAGCAAAGTAAAAACCAAAATGCAGGATTAAATTAAAACCTAAATTATAGAGGCTGGGGAAATGGCTCTGTCAGTAAGATGCCTCCTGCATTTTACTCCTGTAAACATGAAGACCAGGTTCAGATTTCCAGCACCCAATTAAAAGCCATGTGTGGTGGCACACGTCTATAAACCTAGCAATGGAGGGAGAGAGGGTAAAGAGGCACATCCCTGGAGGTCTGGGCCAGCTAGCTTAGCAGAATTGATGAGCCTAGTTTTAGTGAAAGACTCTCAGTGATGACAATTACCTGGAACTATAAGATGGAAATAAGCCCTTTCTTTTCCAAGTTGCTTTTGGTAATGGTGTTTACATCAGCAATAGAAACCTAACTAAGACATCTTTGTAAGCATATTAGTGGCAAAAAAGGATATATTCAAATATAACCTCTTACATATACATATTGAAATGCATCCAATAATCCTATGTGTTATTTATGAATATACAATAATTGCACATGCAACCTGTGGTGATTTGAATAGGTTTGATTTCCATAGAGTCATGAGTTTGAATGCTTGACCCATAGTGTGTGGCACTATTAGGAGGTGTAGCCTTGTTGAAGTAGGTGTGGCCTTATTGTAGGAAGTGTGTCACTGCGGGTGAGGGCTTTGTGGTTTACGATGCTCAAGCTCAGGCCAGTATGGGACAGTCTTCTTCTGCTGCCTTCTTCAAGATGTAGAACCCTTGGCTGCTCCACCACCAAGTCTGCCTGCATGCTGCCATGCTTCTTGTCATGGTGATATTGGACTAAGCTTCTAAAACTGTAAGCCAACTTCAATTCAATGTTTTCCTTTATAAGAGTTGCCTTGGTCATGATGCCTCTTCACGTCCATCAAACCCAAACTGGGACATAATCATTACTTAAAATTTGCATGTAACAAAAATAAATGTCAATGAGGATGGAATGCCAACCTCCCAAACTCAGGGTGAAGTCGAGGAAGAAGGAAGGGGGAAGAGCAGTGGGAAGAGGTAGCTATGTTCCTGGCTTCTTTCTCTCTCTTAATGTTACCTGCAGAACCAAGAGCTAATATGGGTTTAGTCTGGGCAGTGTGCAGATCTATGTCCATCTGCTGACACTCATTGTACTTATTGTCATATCTACCTTAAAATTTAAATCCTCTTACTTGTATCCATTAAGCCACTGACATACCTGGCAAGGATCTTTGAGTCTTTTTTTACTGGGGAAGATTTTTTTCCCTCCAATATTTGGAGGCACTTAAATGTGTCTCCCTTTCCTCCCTCTCTCCTTCACACTCTGTTTTTGATGTTAGGTTACTACAGCTCCAGAGAGCCAAACAAAAGGACTAAACCTGGTGCAAGGGGAAAATGGTCCCCTCAATTTCTCGAGGCATTTAAGAATAATATGCCATTTTGTGCTTTCTATGTTCCACAGTCCTGGGTAACAGGTTGCATTTCCATCAACAGCATGTGAGATGGAAATCAAAGGCATAGATAATAATACTTTCAAATCTCTCTTTTGAGTAAACAGTTTAAGACTCGTTGGTGTCAAAGGGATGAAAAAGCTTTTGCAGTAGTTTTGTTAGAAATCCCCAAAATGCGTGATAATTAAAACCTACTTATATGGCCAAATATTCCTTTTCACAGGTAAGTAATTGGAAGATTCAAAACAATTATTTTAAATAAACACACATGCAAAAATGCTAAAACAAATTATCAGGAACTTTTTTGTCTTAAAAACAAAGTTTAAGACTGCAGGTGGTTCAATGACTAAGAGCACATGCTGCTCTTACAATAGTTCACTTTATAACATCCAGAGGCTCACATCCACCTCTAACTCCAGATACAGGAGAACCAATGCCCTCTGCTGGCCTCAAGAGGCATTGCACTTATGTGTGAATACTTAAACACACACACACACACACACACACACACACACACACACACACCTTAACATAAAATAATAAATATTTTTAGTAAAAGAAACAAAAGGTTTATAGGGCTGGTGAGATTTTTTACAAAGCCTGTTCTTATGTGGGGAACTCTGTCATTGAGCTGTTCCTGACAACGACTGTGAGCTTGTGACATACCTTAATTGCCCCTGGGATCCTAACATGTTATATTATCTTTAAATTGTTCAAATATTAAGCTACAATCCCATTGTTTTTAAAATGTCTCCTTTCACATCTAAAAGCATTCACAGATTTTTTCAAGCTAACTAAATTTCAAAAGATTTTTAAACCACCAATTTATTTAGATTTAGATGTAAATATTAGTTCCCGAGATCAATTTGTAACAATTAGTTAATCCCAACATATTAGACTTATACTTGTTGGCTTTCTATTAGCTTATATAATACTGACTTCTAGAAATCAGAAGGTAGACAAGCATTAGCAGCTTAGCCAGCCTAGCTGATGATGCCAAATATGCCTACAGGAAATAGGGAGAAGACAGATGCCTGAAATTGCTTGGAGTCTCTTGATCTTTTCTGCAAGACCTGATTTTGTTAGTTCATCGACCCTTGGTCTTACCATGTTTCTAGTGGTCTCAGCATAAGAAATGTCTTAGCTATTATTCTATCACTATGAATGACTAAAGCAAATAATAGAAGAAATAATTTATTTGCAGCTTACAGTTTCAGAGGGTGAGTCTATGACCATTATGGTGAGGAACATGGTAGTGCAGGCATGGTGCTGGACAGTAGCTAAGAGTTCTTGAGACCCAATCACCAAGCAGAGAAAGCACTGGGAATAGCTTGGGCTCAAGCCTGGCACCAGCGACACTCCTCCTCCAAATGGTACCACATCTCCTAATTCTTCCTGACAGACTGAGGACCAAAGATACAAACTCATGATCCTATTGGGGCCATTCCCATGCAAACCGCCACAAGTACTAAAAAATCTGTGAGTTCTGTAATGGGCCAGAGTCTCTAAGTGAAAGCTTCTAGAACTACCAAACACACATAGACATAATTTAAAAATATTTAAAGTCTTAAACAGAAAACAATGTATGAAGGTGCCCTACCATGACGAGCTCCTTAAGGTGGCAAATGTAAAGATTATTGAGACTAAAAAGCTCAACACCAATGGGCACAGAAGTGGAATTAATAAACATGAATTGGTAGATAGAACAAATGGAACTCAGAAAATTAAAAATGGCAGATCTCGGGGGCTGCAGAGACAGCTCACCAGTTAAGAGCACTTGCTGCTTTTGCAGAAGACCTGACAACCAGGTCCCAACACCAAGGTGAGGCAACTGCCTGTAACTCCAGCTCCTGTGAACTGATGCTGTTTTCTAGACTCCATGAGCATCTGCACACACATGCACATTACCTCCATATACACATGTAATTTAAAGAATAATAAAAATGCATCTTTTAAAATATCAGAGTTGGAATTAAGCATGCACTGAGTGAGCAGAGGTGCATATTCAGCTCAATAGCAAAATAGATAGATGGCCATGAAGACAGGATAGTAGAAGAGAAGAAGTGAAGGGTCTAAACAAGTAAAAGGAGAAAGAAGAAAGAGAAAAGGAGAGAAAGAAAAAGACAAAGAGAAAGAAAGGAAGGAAGAAAGGAAGGAAGGAAGGAAGGAAGGAAGGAAGGAAGGAAGGAAGGAAGGAAGGAGAGAAGGAAGGAAATTCCCTGTATGACAACTTTAAGATGTCTAACATGGTGCAACTTCCCAAATCTACTTCAAAGTAAAACGCAAGAAATTTGCAATCACCAATGCAAACAAACATGAAGGAAGATATAACAAAGCACAAAACAACTAAAACTTTAACTACTGGTGGTAAAGCACTAGATTTCAAGCATCCAAAGATGGTGTTATGTACAAGGGGTTGATGGCAGGGTTTTCAGTCTTCTTTGCTCAGTGAAAAAGCAACAGTGCAGCCTCATTAGAACCACTGTACGAGACACAATCTGTGAGACACATGAGCATAGAATTCTGCACCATGTGATGGTGCTAGAAGGTCAGATAAAGCTGTTCTTAAACATCAGAAGACTGGAATGGCAGCTGTAGGCATCACTGGGCAGGAAGTGTTTTCATTAAAAAGAAAAAAAGAAAAGTGGTTATTGTAGAAAATTGGGAGCTATAAGTGAAAAGCTCTTGTAGTGAGATAGCCCTGTTTCTGCCTCTCGGTGAAGTTGCATAAGAGTCTAATATTCTGGGTTGTGAGTGTGGATGAGGAAAGGCATTAAGCCCACATCCAGAACAGCAGGAAAGACCACACTTGAGGGCGGGTGAGTCACCTGGCACACTACATCTTTGGATGTTTTGCTTCCTGGGGTATTAAGCATAAGTAAAACAGTGTTAACCTCTGATCAAAGAGGTGAGTGGATCCATATCTATTTCCACTTATTTAACCCCCTCATTATTTTTACATTGATTACATAACTAGAGCCTGAAGGCTCTGTGTCTAGATTGAAAATTGCAGCTTCCTATAACAAGAGCATTAGGAAGCTGCTCCTGAGGGCACAGCAGTGACCTTGAGCACTGACTGAGCAGAACATGCAAGACGACTGTGGAAGTTTCCGAGGAATATCATCTTGGTTATCAGGCATTGATCACCTGTTTCCACCAGCAGGATGCACACATATAAGAGAAGACAGATGTTACAAGACATGGTAAGATGGGAATATCAATGTTGAGCTCACCAAATGGTGACTTGTGCAATAAAACTGTGAAAAAGGACCAAGCCAACTGAGAATCCAGCCAGAAAACTGCTCACATGGATAGAATATCACACTTGGTTTTTCTTAGGGAGGGAAAAATAATATTCTGCTTATGAAAGACAGCACAGATAAATATTTCACTTATATGTGAATGTGCCATTAAGAAACTGTCCTGTTTTCTTTACTCATTGTCTTAATCAGGGATACCATTCCTGCACAAACATCATGACCAAGAAGCAAGTTGGGGAAGAAAGGGTTTATTCAGCTTACACTTCCACATTGTTATTCATCATCAAAGGAAGTCAGGACTGGAACTCAAGCAGGTCAGGAAGCAGGAGCTGATATAGAGGCCATGGAGGGATGTTACTTACTGGCTTGCTTCCCCTGGCTTGCTCAGCTTGCTTTCTTATAGAACCCAGGACTACTAGCCCAGGGATGGCACCACCCACAATGGGCTGGGCCCTCCCTCTTTGATCACTAATTGAGAAAATGCCTTACAGCCGGATCTCATGGAGACATTTCCTCAAGGGAGGCTCCTTTCTCTGTGATAACTCCAGCTTGTGTCAAATTGACGCACAACACCAGCCTGTACACTAATGAACAGCATCTCAAACGCTATCTAAATTCTTCACTGCCTCTGCAAAAGATATGCCATGTGAGCTTTAAAAGCTTTGTGTCTATGCCTTTATGATTCAAGAGTGACATTAATGTCTATCATGTTAAAAACTCATTGACCATCTTGTTTGTGACACAAAATAATTTCTCCCGATACTGTCCCCAAAACCCTTGTTAAGAATTCTCCATGGAAAGATAAAGCAGAAATGTAAGGAGACGTCAACCAAGGACTGGTGCAGCGTAAGACCCATGATGCCACAAGAGGGAGCCCAGTCCTGAAACTGCTAACGATACTCTGCTATATTGCAGGCAGGAGCATAACGTAATTGCCAACAGAGAGGCTTTACCCAGCAACTGATGGAAACAGATACAGAGACCCACAGCCAAACATTAGATAGACCTTGTGGAATCCTGCTGAAGAGGAAAAGGAAGGATTGTAAGAACCGAAGGGGTCAATGACACCATATGAACATGTACAGAGTCAGTTAACCTGGACCCATAGGGGCTCGGAGAGACTGAACTGCCAACCAGGGAGCCTGCCTGGGAGTGACCTAGGCCCTCTGCACATATGTAGCAGTTGTGTAGTTTGGTCTTCTTGTGGGACTCCTTACAGCCAGAGCAGGGGCTGTCTCTACCACTGTTGCCTGTCTTTGGGACCCTTTTCTCCTATTGGATTGACTTATCTACCCTGAATAGGAGGAGATGTGCCTAGTCTTATTGCAACTTGATATGCCAAAGCTGGTTGCTATCCATGGGAGGCCTCCCCTTTTCTTAAGAGAAACAAAGGAGGAGTGAGCAGGGAGGGGAGGTAGGGGAAAGGACTAGGAGGAAGCAGGGAGAGGAAATGGCAGTAATGATTGTAAAATAAAAAAATAAGTTAATAAATGATGATGATGATGATGATGATGATGATGATGATGATGATGATAAAGAATTTTACATGGGACTTTCAGAAGCATATACTCATCATGTCTGATCCTCACAGTAGCTCTTTAGTATTGGTTGCTGGTTTCATCACTAGATGAGAAACTTGAAGCCTCAAAGGACTAAAGGCTATATTCCAGATAAGATGTTTGAGAGTTTATTGTGAGTTCATGCTAATGCAATTGGATCTGAGGTACGCTTTTAAGTCAAATGATTAAGTAAACTCTTCTTGGATCTCTTGGATCTTCTGTATCCTTTAAGAATAAAAGCTGTCTTTTGTTGCTTTTGCACTTTGGTATTGGGTGAGGGGAACATGGCCTGTGTCTTACTCAGGGTTTTACTGCTGTGAACAGACACCATGACCAGGGCAAACTCTTATAAGGACAACATTTAATTGGGGCTGGCTTACAGGTTCAGAGGTTCAGTCCATTGTCATTAAGGCAGGAATATGGCAGCATCCAGGCAGGCTGATGAGTAGCTGAGAGTTCTACATCTTCATCTGAAGGCTGCTAGTGGAAGACTCGATTCCATACAGTTAGGATGAGCATCTTAAAGCCCACACCCACAATGACTCCAACAAGGCCACACCTCCAAATAGTGCCACTCCATGGGACAAACATATTCAAACCATCATAGGAAGGGGATGGAAGAAAATGAAAATGTATTTCTTTTTAAGTGGGTGATGGTTCTTCCACATAATTTGTTCTACATCCTTCTTCTTCCCTGGGTATGAATAACTGAATCCACAAGGTTATTAGTAGCAGCTGTCATACACACTGACTTTACATAATCACATCAATACAAAGGCTGTACACCTGAGCGTGAATGCACTGGATGTGTACACAGCCAACCACACGGGACTTAGAGGACTGGAGAGGGTTTATAACTTAGAGCAACAAGGAAAAGGCTGGAGACAATCCCAGAGCTGAGTCTCGCAGGCAAACAAAGGAAGAGGAAACTCATACCTTGTAACTGGTTACCACCTATAGAGCATGCTTAGTTTAGGCTATGCTTCCTATTTTACAAGTTCAACAACTGGCAAGCAGGAAAGTCTGTTGACAGAGAATCTGGTAGATGATCAAATTTTATTCTAGGTCCCTTAAGAAAAGATGTTAGAATGAAAACAGCAGCAGCTGACACCACTAGACATCAAACAGTGCAAAATGTGGTGTCCTGTTCACAGGTTCGGCTGAACAGGGCACCAGAGGCCGCTGCCCTGAGTCTGACCTCTCCAGTTTCCTTCTGACTTCAACCAAAAGATGGGAAGATGAACTGAGACTACCGATACAACACGTTTTCTTTGTAGAGTTATTTGTCCCCCAAATTAAACATTTCATGCTAGTTGGGGGAAGTGTTCTTTCTGGCTTCACTAACGGATTTCACACTTGCCGTAGATTTTTATCCACCCATTACATGCTTGCTCATTCCAGTAAGCTAATGCTTACTTAATTAGAGAATATGACTTCCCATGAGAGACCAGGTCATAAAGAGCTCTGGACACTCAAGAAGGAAAAGGTTAAATTGAAAGAAAGTGTAGTATCTTACTTTCATACCATCAGCATGGCTACTTTCAAGACACACCACACACACACACACACACACACACACACACACACACAGTTGTGCATACTTTGAAGCCCTTTGTGTTGCTGGTGGGAATGAAAATGGTACAGGCATATTGGGAAGCTGTACTATATGTCTTCAAAGGGGCACAAACCACGTGATCTAGCTTCAAGTTTGAAACTTACCAGAACTGAAAGCAAATTATCTCAATCTTGGCAGAATCTAGCTACATAGACCAAAACATAGAAGAGTGTTTTCCAGGAACTTGGGAAGAGACATCAGGTTGTCGATTGGCTAGTTTCAGATTTACATGATGAAAATGTTTGGGATATTAACTGCACAACGATATTATTGCATTTGTGCTTCTAGACAATGTCTGTAAACACAGTTAACATGGAAGCGTGTGTTAGCAATTTTCACAGTTACAGTTACTTCTGAAACATGCGCACGGACACAGAGCTACATGTTTCTTGCCTGTGCCTTGGCCCCCAGAGAAGACTGAGCAGATATCTGAGTGACCCTGAAAACAGGTGGCAGCTCGTTTATAAATCCATCAACATGTGCAAGTGGCGTGAAACCCAGCATCCTGTTAGGTCAGCATCAGCATGTTATCAGATGCTGGAGAGCTTCAGTGGAGGGGAGGAAAATAACTGCTCTGTGGCATAAGGAGCCATCCGGAATGAGGCCTTGCAGAGCATGAGAACCAACTGTAAGGATGCTGGGGCCTCAGGAGGAAGGCTGATCTGAAGGATGTGATGAGAGAGACCGATTGCCCCCATGGTTCCTCTGACATCACAGAGAGCGAACGAGATTTGCACACAGTGATCTGAGCTGTTGCGAGATCTCCAAAGGGTCGACCAGGTAGCCTTATAATTTGTTACCGGTGGATATTTGAATCTGTCACTCTTCCTTTATCATAAACTATGTTAATTAGTCTTTCATTACTATAACAGAATGTCCAAAACATGCTAGGTTTTTTTTTTTTTTAATGTGTTGGTTACAGTTCCAGAGATTAAAGGGCATGGTGTCAGCAATGGTTTGGCTACAGAGGACTTGATGATTGATGTTAAAACATACATTTACTCACTGATTCATTCAGACAGTGGAGTATAAGATTCTTGTTTGCAGACAGAAAAGCATTAGATACCTACTCTGTGTGACTCAAGATGCATGCTAGGTAAATGACAGGAGGTTCCTTGATAGCTGCGTTGTATTCGGCATTTTTTATTTTTCAAACCAAAACGATAAAAGTCATAGATGAATGACTTTCATCCATGAAAGTCATGGTTTAAATACCAGTGATACTTCTCTGAGTGGTGCTGTGGGGAATTCTTAACATCTATCCATCCTTCCTTCCTTCATTCCTTTCTTCCTCCCTCCCTCCTTCCCTCCCTATTTCCCTCCCTCTATCCCTCCCTTCTTCCCTTCCCCCCTTTTTCTTTCCTTTCTCTCTTCCTTTCTTTTCAAAAGAAGAGACATTACCATCCCTTAGTCTCTACTCTTCCAACAGCCATTATTACTTCCATGCTGTGACTTATTCTCTGTGTCTTAATTCAGTTAAACATGTTGGCACACAAAACCTACTTTACACAAGGCATGTCCTGAAGACAAGTTGACAAGGAATTAGAATTTGACTCCGTAGCAAAACAGAGGCCACAAACTAAAAACAGAAATTCAGATTCTGACTACAAATGAAATTGTTTTGTGATATGGTGGAACTTGACGCAGAGACATGGTCAGTCCTGGGAGTATTGTTGGGATGGGATCAGGCTCAGCAACACCCAGTGAGGTATCAGTAGTGAGATGGAGTCTTCTGTCTCACGCTGCCATCTCCATTTTCTCATCCCAACTTCAAACCCTGTCAGAATTGTACAAATGCCTCAGGATCTCTCTTCTCTAACCTACCCATCTTGTCTCTCGTGGACTAACTGCCCCCATCGTGCATTCCTTCTCTCATAGCCTTTTCATCTTGACACATGAACACAGGCAGGACTTCAGAGCACCCTTCCAATGGAACACCTGACTGAGTCTCTGAATGCATGCTCTGTGCAGGCACTTTTCTTTTGATTGTCAGTATCTAGATGAACCCTAGAAAAGGAAAGGCTGAGCAGATTATCTAATGGCTGAATACTGCATAGACTTCTAGAATTTCAACTAGGATGTAAAATTTCGACTACAAATGTCCCATCTAACATGCAAACATTTACTACAGTATACAGTTTGTGTGTGTGTGTGTGTGTGTGTGAGAGAGAGAGAGAGAGAGAGAGAGAGAGAGAGAGAGAGAATAGGTCTTATACTATTAACTCTGTTAAAAAGATATTCTAATAATGGACAATTAATGGATAGTCTGTAGCCATATTTGTCATTTGAGTTTGATTTTTAAAATCTAAATTTAAAAATTTTCTAAAGGCTCATATGTTTAAATATTTGGTCTCCAGCTGGTGGCAATATTTTAAGAAGTTATAGAACCATTAGGACATATGACCACTAGAGGTAAGAGTTCTGTCCCAGGCCCACTTCTGGTTGAGGCTCATTGTTCTTGATCCACTGTGATATGAAGGGGGTGGCCACTGGTACCCTCCTTCAGCATGTATTCCCAACATGAAAGCATACATACTCTGTAACATAACCCACAATAAATCCTTCCTCCCATGAGTTGCTTCTGTAAGGTTTTGTCACAGTGAAGAGAACAGTAACAGAAACCATTTGGTAGCTTGTTGTAGTATGAACAATTTAAGCTTATCCCCCACTAGCTTACAAATAAATGAGACACAGACTATGGTTACTTTATTTGTCTTCTAACTGCAGGCCTGGCTACCTCCCCAGCGATGTGCCCCACCACCACCACCACCACCCATACTTGCTTGTCCTGGCTATGTGCTCATGGTTCCTCTCCCCTTATGGGAACTTCCTACCTCTCTCTGTCCTCCAACTTGGTCATGCCAAACCCACCTACCTCTAATCCCTCCACTAATTGGCTATAGCTAATTGTATTTAACCAATAGTTTTAAATTAAGGAACAAGGTTTGCACAACAAAAGCTTTTAAACAGGAGATGTCTCTGGTAAGACTAATCCTTCTGGTATAGAATTTAGCATTACAATACATAGCAATAGACAGACTCTCAACCTCTTCTGCCCATTTGGTGAGGCCCATGTGCTGCAGACCAAACTTCGAGTCTGAGTCTTCAGCGTTGGTGTGGAAATGTGCAAATTCAGACTGCAGTAAGTCACAGTATTGTTCGGAAAGGATGAAGTACTGTCTATGATATGAAGTAGTTTCTTTTTGTGATCACCTGTGGGGATCCTGTTGAATTTCTGATGGAGCCAAGCTAAGTCTAAGCTAAGGATGATGAGGCCTCTTCTAGTTGAAGGGTGGAGCCCCAGAAATTAAAACGTCCTGCTCAAAATAACCCCGAGGTATCCAGGTTATTCGAAGAGCTTTTCATTTAGTGTACTCTGTACAGAAGTTGACATTGTCATCTAGGGCTGCAAAAATGTTTTCAGTAAGTTTGGGGGTTCTAAATGGAGTAAAATACTTCACCCTCTTTTGATCTTTACACATTTGATTTTGCCTCTAATTGACATATGTTAATTGTACAGGTTAGTGTATTCAAACATTTCTTTTTAGGCATATTATTTTTCTCTGAATTAGTATGTATAAGTTGTACATATCAGTATAATGCAGAATGATCTTTCAATGTGTTTTTTTCATTTAAAACCTAATTTCAATACAAATTTCTTACTGAGCTTAACCAAAAAAAAAAAAAAAAAAAAACTATGAAAAAGCAACTTTATTACAGGAACTGCTAATTCATTTTGCATCTGTGAAACTGAAGAGGGCTGAACTTTTGGGGGTTTGTTTGTTTGTTTTTTAATCTAAGTTCAGCAATGCATTTACACAGCCCCTCATTGTTATAGAAAACACAGCACTGGGTGGTTTTTATAAGAGGAGAACACACGACATTTGATGACCTTACACCCGAATGGAGTATGTTAATTCCCATGAGAGGACATATTCTGGGAAGGTGTTGCATGTGGGAAGCCAAGGCAGGTGGATTTCTACGTCTTCAAGGCCAGTCTATGTAGGGAGTTTCAGACCATCCAAGGCTATATAGTGAAACCTATTTGAAAAAAAAAAAGAAGGAAAAGGGAGAGGAGGGGGAAGAGAAGGAGGAGGAGAAGGAAGAAGAGGAAGAGAAAAAGGAAGAGGAGGAAGAGAGGGAAGAAAAGGAGGAGAAAGAGAAAAAGAAAGAGGAGGAAGAAGAGGAGGAAGAAGAGGAGGAGGAGGAGGGGGAAGAAAAGAAGAAAGCTGGATAGTAATTTTTTAGAGACAATAAAATTAGGGGGCTGGAGAGATGGCTCAGTGATTATGAGCATTGGCTGCTCTTCCAGAGGACCCCATTTTGATACCTAGCTCTCATATGCCTTGCAACTGTCTGTAACTTCAATCCCAGGGTATCCAAAACCCTGTTTTGCCCTCCCTTGGTATCAGACATGCATATAGTGCACAGACATACATGCAGGTGAAGCACCTTCCACATAAAATAAACAACTGTTTGAAAAGAATCAGCACAGACAATAGAAAGAGGCCATGCCCACTCACGTGGCTAACCTTAAGCATTTATTACATCTTTTTAAAAGAAAACTGCACAGCAAGTGGATTCCTTAATACGTCACATTGTCAACATTTCTGAACAAATTATATTTTGCACACTTTCCATTATGTAATCAGGAACATTCAGGATACATGGTAGAAATTAGCTTTTAAAATAAACCATTTCTAATTTTAACAAGCATTGTAATGCCCCCTTTCAAAGTAAGTCATTAATTACCAAGCTTTGAAAAACTCTAATTACCCATAAATGAAATTTGACAGAGATAAATTTCACAGAAATTCTACTATGTAATATTTAGCTTTCATGCCTGGGCTGTAGAACTCTGACCAAGTTCAATATTTGCTCCCATAATATTGGAATTCATGCCAAGGCTGAACTTAAATATTTGCCCATTTAGTTGGCCTCAGTGGCATATTGTCACATATTTGGCATTTCAATAATTCAATAATTTTGATAGGGCTGATTTTCAACTAAAATATAAATTTCTAAAAGGGAGTGTGAGGATTTAGTGCAATCTACATTTTGCATCAACATGGAGATCCTGTGGCTAAAGGCTCTAAGCAACAGAAACATTTCTCAGAAAACTGTATTTTCAGTCCTTAAAAGGATTTCCGTCTCTCCCTCCCTCAGTTCTTCTCCCCACCCCCTTTGAAGTTTTGTTTGTATGGATGTTTTTGCACCACATGCATGCAATGCCCATGGAAGCCAGAAGAGGGCATCAAATCCCCTGGAGCTAGAGTTACAGACAGTTGTGAACTGCTATGTGGGTGTTAGGAATTGAACCTAGGTCTTCTGGAAGAGCAGCCAGTGCTTTTAACCTCTGAGCTATCTCCCCAGCTCCCTTTCTTTTTTAATTAGCAGGAATGTTACCATCCTTTACGCTCTACTTCTCCCTAACTGTGAATACCTAATTTTTGGTGTACTTGATCCAATCAAATACGCTTGCACATAAACCCTTTTCTATGCTAGGTATGTCCAGAAGGCGGGATGAATAGATACATTTATTCCCTGTTCAGAGTAACTTAAAATTTAACTGTCAAGGAAACAAGCCAATGAAGTAACAGCAATAAAAATTCAAATTGTGATACACATAAAATTGTTGTGGGGCAGAAGGAAAATACTTTAGAGACATGAGAAGCCCTCAGGGTACCAAGAAGATAAAATGAGACATGGAGACTTGGTGATATCAGGTAGTAAGATGGAGATGTTGATGTCTCTTTATCATGTCTGAGCCTCTTCCCAGCCCAGCTGCTCAACCTGGCAAACTCCTAAGAGTTTTTCAGTACTGTATCCAGTCCTGTGCATGTATATTATATGCCTTGCATGTATATTACATGCAATTGCGTAGCTATGTATCTACTCTCGGATGTGTTAACCTGTCACAGTTGACTGTGGCTATCTTCATTTGTTTTTGAACAGGTTGTTTGGGATCAAGTCCGTTATCCAGACAGACTGCTCCAGCACCTGGAAGATCATAGTAAACCCAGACCTGTCCTGGTATCACCACGCCAACCCCATTCTCCTGCTGGTGATGTACTACACACTGGCCACGCTGATCCGCATCTGGCTACAAGAGCCTCTTGTAAGGACCTGGAAATATTTCCTGAGCTTATCTTCAAAGTACCTAGAATCTCTGGGAGACATGGTTTCAGCAAAACAGTAGTACTTTACACATGTTGGTATAGTTCTACAGGTACTGAGTGAGTGTAGATTCTATCTGCACAGATGCCAGCCAGCTCCTCACTGGCCCCTGTGTTAGCTTCTACAAGTGGCAGTTAGTGATAACAATGGGAGATTGGATTTTATTTGGCACTCACTAAGCCAACAGGCAGTGTAATGGCTGTGTGTGTGTGTGTGTGTGTGTGTGTGTGTGTGTGTATCCTTTTTTCCACCCATTAAATAATTTTAAAAAATGAATATTGTGCTTGTCTCATAGGTGAGGGAAGTGAAGCGTGAGAGATATGTGTTCTGACATCACACACTTACTGAATGGCTCAGATTGGATTCAAGCCCATCTTTGTGAGCAATGTTAGTCTTAGAGACCGTACAACCCTGTGTCTCAGCGTCCTCTGACAACCTGGCCTCTGAGGATAGACACCATCATAAAAGCTCAACTGTCACTGGTGTCCATGGCTCCTACTGTGAGGCACAGGGACTGGGACATTCCACTCAAGCACATGGGACACTAGCTTGTTCCCTATAGGAATACCAAGAAGGCCATGGCACTTTGAACTGGAAGACCAATGCTCATGTGTTTTCCTGTTCTGTATCTTCTGTCCATTCAGTCTCCTAGATGGATGGGCGGTGTTACAAGGGAGGGGGTTGATGCATGTAAGAGGTGCCTTTCTCGTTTCTATCTGCAGGGGGCACTGCTCATGCCTGTTGAACCCATACCAAGATGCAACCTCATTGGAAATGCTGCTAGCTTTGGGCTTGGGATCAGTTTTCTCTTTTCTGCTTTCATTCTCAACTGAGTATGCTAGAACCACATGTTACCAGTTTTAGGAGATACATCTTGAAGGCCAAGAGTTTAATGTCCTAACCTGGAGGCCAATATGAACTAAGACTAGACGAGGCCCATACTCATTAAAGCTATGCATTCTACAAGGGAAAAAAACCATCTCCCCCTGAAGTAAATGCAATCCAAATTAAACAATGTCAATGAAACTGGATGAGGCACATGCCTCCTTCATCCCTGGCAAAACTGCCACCTGCAGAAAGAAAAAAGAATCTATCTCCTTCTTGCATGACACTCTAATCCCATAGAAGGCACCAGTAACTAAGACTAAGGTCTCAGATCTCATCCTTGCTAGTTCCCTTTTGTGTGGGTGTCTTCCTGTTGGGAACCCAATTGATGGATACAAAGTAACAAATTGTATCCATGAGGTCAGCCATGCAGTCAGAAGGAACAAATCTTGTGTTACATCTTTCTCCAATTCCTTTAAAAAATTGGCCACACCGATAAAATACTTTAAGATTTGTATTATGTTAGCTTCCTCCACAAACACATGAGTACATATATGTACACATCATCAATAAACATTTTACATAAAACTTATAAAATGTATGAAGGGAGCTACTGCTGAAGGATGTCATGTACGTTACAGAAATTAAGACCTTCAAGTTATTAAGAATTCCTAGTGTGCTTAGCTTTCCCCGGGACATCCCATGTCCAGGTAATCCAGTAGCTTGGTGACTGCTCTGTGGTTTCTTCAGCCTTGTGTAATGCTCTAGTGTTAGCATCATGGACTGTCTCTGGAGCTGAGGAGGTAGAAACAGCTGGGAAGGCAATCTGAGCTATAGGCTCTACAGGCAACAACAGGGTTCAAGCCAGTTCCTGTAGGGGCGTGTGGAACATGGCACTTAGTTGTGAAGCATTTCACAATCTGCAATTTAAATAGGCTGACGCAGAAAGTTTATTACTGAGGCAATGAATGTGAGAAGACAAGAGGCTATGTGGCTATGGAAGTGAAAATCTATCAAATATGTACGAAGGCAGGGGGAGGGGTTAGGAAAAAGAAGAAGAGATTGTATTAAGAATTAAATACCAGAAGAGTGTTGGAAAAACATCTCTGTGGATTCTGAGCCTCATTACTGTGTGAGAGCTCTAGATAAATTGGTTAAATACTTCATCACAAAACAGGGTTACTCCCCAGTGAACCCGGCATCACTTGAAAATACTCTTTAGTCAAGAAAGCATTTATAATGCTCTGGACCTGCTGACGATCATAGCCTACTTTAAACATACTCAGCCTGCAGTTGCCCAAGTCATATATTGCAAAGACTACTTTATAACAGTGTTGGATATCATGGGTCACTTAGAGTATATTGAATGTTAAAAGCAGAACATTTGCGTGAGTGGTCACCCTTAACAGCAGGTTATCGTGAGTTAAAGTACCGTTTCTACTGAATGCTTATCACTTCCAGTCATTGAGAAGTGAAGAATGGCTATGCTGACTCCTCATAGGCTGAGACTATGGATATGTGGCTGTTACCTGGCCTCTAAGAGGTAGGGTGTTTCCCTTGGGTGCTCTGCTGCACACTGGAGCCAAGATTGGGCAGTGAGCCCAAACCCACACTTTCTACTCTAATTCCCTTTTGACGGGAACACCTTTGTTGGAAAGACATCTGAGTCCACTCCGTGGATTCTGTGCCTCATTACTGTGTGTGAGCTCCAGATAAATTGCCTTTTACTAAATATCACCTTGCTGTGCATTGTGAGACATGTCTTTTATCCCATATTTAGGCACTCCAGAGGCTGAGTCAGGAGAATTGTGAATTTTAGGCCAGCCTGGGCTTCGTAGCAAAATCCTGGCCAAAAAAAAAAAAAAAAAAAAAAAAAAAAAAGTTTTAATTAAAGATTCGCCAGTGAGAGACTTATACTATTCTGTTAACTGTGTACTCTCTTGCCCTGAGAACGAGTTACATTGCTATTTTCTGGTGCAGTTTTACACATGGAGAAGCCATGGATGCTCAACTTCTGTAACATGGGAAGCTGTAACAGAATCAGGCAACATAGCAGTGTTCATTTGAAGTACATGACAGTATTGAGTTATTTTAGGAGAGTATTGATCTAATCCCATCTGTGTCATACCCTAAGTTTGAACAGACGGAACCGAGTGCAATGGTTTGTGGATCTTCTTTGGCTTTGGGGAGCACAGCTGCTCCCATGATTCTGTGTTTCAGGTGCAGGAGGAGATGGCGAAGGAAGACGAGGGCGCCCTGGATTGCAGCTCCAATCAGAACACAGCAGAGAGGAGGCGGAGCCTGTGGTATGCAACCCAGTACCCAACAGATGAGAGAAAAGTAAGGCACAGAAAAAGAATGCTCACTTCCCCATTTAGTTTCTCGTGTCTGAATTGTGTTGTTGAGTGTGGGGTTTAATACCAGTGGTCAGGTCACGTTGCTTCTGACTTATAGAAGTAATTCACTTTAGGTGGCTACTTCCAGAACCCTCTGTCACAGCCAACCCTGGGGCTTTTAAAGGAAGTAACCACTCCCACAATACTCCAGAAGAGAACAATTTTTATATTAAAACCAAAAAAAAAATCCTGAAGTTTTTTTTAAATTAAGATATTTAAGACAAGAATTAGTAAGTAAACTGTTGGCACCTCTCTGAGAGAGGATAGTTTCAAGGTGGACTACACAGCCATCACATCCACTGAATCTCCTCGCTGACT
This sequence comes from Arvicanthis niloticus, assembly GCF_011762505.2. NCBI lineage: Eukaryota > Metazoa > Chordata > Mammalia > Rodentia > Muridae > Arvicanthis > Arvicanthis niloticus. The sequence continues at coordinate 25,843,727 of NC_047671.1, forward strand.
CCCTCAGAACCATCTCTGATCCTCTAAGCTCTATTCACAGCAAGCATCCCTTATACCATATTTTTGCAGCACCTTTTCTGGTTTTAGGTGTGTAAATGATCTTTGTGTTTCCACTGGGGGTTAGCGTTCAGTGTGGTAGCATGCTGTGAAGTTTGTAGCGTAAGAGTGGTAAGCTCTGCCCTATAACCTGAGAGTGGACCAAACTGTGCCTTTGAGCTTAATATGTTTATAGGATTGCACAAAAGTGAGATTGCCTAATGATACAGTCCTCAGAATGTGCCTAGTCATCAAGCAGCACTGTGTTACTTTTCTTAAATATGCACCCGAACTGTGTTCCCCTTTAACATTCTGCATGACAAGAAAAGGACATCTGAATGGCATGTCATATACAAAGTCTGGCAAGGTCTTGCTGAGAAGCACAGAGTGTTCTAAAGTCACTGTAAGGCAGAGCTCACTGTGTCCACAAAAGTGATTATAATCTCATGGCTTGGGATTGGCTTATTTGTTTGTATACTTGCATATCAGAGTTAGAAATCGTTATGATGAATGGAGGAACGGTGACGTTCATTTCAGTGGTTTGCTGTGATTTGCATGGCGCTTCTAACATACTAGCATGCAGCTAGTTAGAGGCTGGGTTTACATAGAGAAGTGTGCAGATGCAGGTGTACTTCAGACTGCCTCTAGCTTCTCAATTAACATGCTGTCCTGCCTTGCTTTTTGCAGCTTTTATCCATGACCCAAGATGACTACAAACCATCCGATGTTAGTATACCCTTAGAATTGTCATTTATGCTTATGTAAGTGACTTCAAAGTAACACATGGAGTTAGATCCTTTGAGTATATTTGAGTTATCTATAAATTCCCTGTAAAATTTTCAATTTTTTTTTTTTGCAGAAAGTGTATCTGCTTTACTACTCTAAAACTCTGTCTAAAGTATGAGATGGAAGATAACATACAAAACACACTTATACTTTGAAAAAGCTCTGTTTGGAGCATTGTTCTCTCTCTCTCTCTCTCTCTCTCTCTCTCTCTCTCTCTCTCTCTCTCTCTCTCTGTGTGTGTGTGTGTGTGTGTGTGTTTGTGTGTGTGTGTGTGTGTGTGTGTGTGTGTGTATGGAGGCAAGAGGACAACCCTGGGTGCCATTTCTCAGGAACTGTCCCCCACTGTTTTTATTTTTAAACATCGTCTCTTACTAGCCTGGAACTTTCTTTAGTCTATGCTAGCTCACCCCTGAGCCTATCTCTGTCACCTGAGATGTGAGGCTACAAGGGCCTGATGCCACCATGGCTGGCTTTCTTTGCATACATTGCAGGAATCAAATTCAGGTCCCCGTTCTTGGTTCTTGAAAAGCAAATACCTTACTGACCAAGTTGTCTTCACCGGCTCTATTGGCCTGGCTTTAAGACATGTTCATCTGTAGTTGTGCTAATTATTATGTAAATGGGAAATTGTATGTATGTTTATGTTTATCTCGAATCCATAATGTCAGAGAGGTGAGAGGAAAAGAAGAGCTGGGTATTTACATTTCGTGTACTGCAACTCTGCAGTTGGAAGGTCTCACCTAAGACCTGGAGAGCATTTGCTTAGCCCTGTGCAAAGTGAGTGGGGTCTGGAACAAGAGCAAGGAAGGTATGGAGGACTACATAGCCGGATGGCTGGAAGGTCTGCAGTCAAGAGAGTGTATTTTGATCAGGAAGGGCTCCACAAGCCTTTCTCTGGAGTTTGTATTTGTAGTGAGGACAGAGTCTGTAGCATGGTTTGTAGCAGGAGCTCAGAAAGGTTGGGTATGCATTTTACTGTCACTAGTCTGTGGAGACCAAAGTTGGAGAGAGCATGTATGACCCATCTTGATTAAAAACATCTGGAGATTTATTAAATGGTCCAGCTGCTAATCAGCTTTTCATCCTGGGTTATGCATGGAATTTGGGGGGGGAAAGAGGTGTACTTACAGAGAGGCCAGACTACAATCACTGCTGTCCCCTTTCCTGCTCCCCTGGCAGGGCCTGCTGGTGACCGTGAATGGCAACCCCGTGGACTACCACACCATCCACCCAAGTCTGCCCATAGAGAATGGCCCTGCCAAGACGGACCTGTACACTACTCCCCAGTACCGGTGGGAGCCATCAGAGGAGTCCTCAGGTAATACCCCACAGTGAAGTGAGCAGATTTTCTCAGGCATGTGTTCCCCCTCTTTCATACACATACCATAACAAATACACCACACAAACCATGACACATACACACCATAACACACACAGCCTAAACACACACACAAACACCATAACGTAGACACGCATCATACCAGAAGCTTACCATAATGGTAATTCTCAGGTTCATTTGATTTATTCTTTTCATTGCCGGGCATGATTTGTGAATTTTACCATAAAACCTAGGCTCGTCCAACTGGAATGTTGGAGAAATTCAAGACGCTGGACTTCGGCCCAAAAATCCTTACAGCAGGCCATGCAAAAGAAATGATGTAATCACTGATCTTAACTCTTATTATTCCTTATTTATATGAATTACAGTTAATTTTTAAAAAGTCAAAGGGAACATATCTTACTGACATAGATTAATATTTCGTACAACAATGATAAGGATGGCTTCTCTGACTTGAGATCCAGTCAGAGATCAGGATTAAGGCTGAGCCGATCGTCTGCTCTGGAAGCTTGCCTGGGCCAGAATCTTCTTTTAATCCCACTGTGCAGCTACTAGCTGACCAGAGACTTCTGCCATCTGATGGCCAACCTAACACATCAGCTCTGGGCTATCTCACTCTCTCCATTGGGAAGCTACAGCATGGTAGCTGACTCCTCTCTAAAAGGAAGATGGTGGTTGGTTGAGAGAAGATGCCTGAGGTGAAAGCCACATTCCTTTCAAACTGAATCTGGTTGAGCTGGGACTATGGGTCAGTGATAGTGATAGATAGGCATTTACCTAGTATACATTGAGCCCTGGGTCCCATTCCTCAGCACCAAAAAGCAAAACAAAAACAGACAAAAACAAACACAAAACACCCCAAACCCTGGATCTGCCGACAGTCCATCTATTCAAGAGTGTTCTATTCAAGGGACAAAACAAAGTCATGAATACCAGAGGATGGGCATACCAGAGAAGACCACTCTCTTCAGTGGAGATTTTTTTTTAGCATGCCTGGGCCATTATTCCCACCAGAACTCATTGCGTTTGTCTGAGTGCCAGAGGCTGCACTAGTTGGAAACACTTCCGATACCAGAAGGCTCTGCCAAAACCACACATGTGACATAGTGTGGAATTGCCACTGTGACAATGTCAATTACCCCCATACTTAGTCATATAAAGTGTTTGTCTCTCTAGAAAAGAAAGAGGAAGAAGAGGACAAGAGAGAAGACTCAGAAGGGGAAGGGAGCCAGGAGGAAAAAAGGAGTGTGAGAATTCACGCCATGGTCACCGTGTTCCAGTTCATCATGAAGCAGAGTTACATCTGCGCCCTCATTGCCATGATGGTTAGTGTTCACAGTGGCCTCCAGAGCACCGGAGGGCCAGACTCCAAGCCTCTCAGCCCGGGCAGCTCGGGAATGGGTTTGACTTCAGTTAGCCTCAGCCATATAAGCCATATCTGAAACAGATTTCAAAGGACCTTGTCACAAAGGACTGCAGGATGAGAGTTGAGGATGAGGTAGCAAGTTTCCTGGAGTTGATGTTATCCGTGAGCCTGATTGGCAGGTTGCTCTGCCAGCTGTCGTTGACAAAACACTCCTTAGTCTCTAAGAACTTAGTGGCAGCAAAGTGAATGCTTCATTTGTCTAAAAGGTCTGACCACTGTTTTGACCCTATTGAAGTTCAGAAGCCTTTGTTAACTGGTGCTCGTTGTTCAGTGTTTAGACGCCTCACGTGCAGTTTCTTCTTGTTAAAATTTCTAATTCCTGTCATGTATGTCTGCCTGATATGAATGTTTAATCTCAACCTCTGATCCTCGAAATTCCTGTTTCTCACCCAGCCGTTATCCACACTCATCATGACTGTAACTAACCACTGACCCCCCAAATACTGGGGAAAATAAATCTGCTTTAATACTGCAAAATAGTATTGGGAGTAAAAGGCCTTTGACTCTCCCCTAAAGGAAGCACAGAGCCAATGCCATGCTTAGGTGTCTCAGCTCCCGTTCTTCCTTCCCTCACAACAGGCTGGGAATCTCGCCATTTCCCACCTACAAGTCTCTCTTGTCTAAAGGCCTTTTCTGTGCAGATAGCATTGAACGCCCCGGAGTGTGTTGTACTGACTGCTGCTGTTCTTTGTCCCCGTGGCTCTGCAGGCGTGGAGCATCACCTACCACAGCTGGCTGACATTCGTGCTGTTGATTTGGTCGTGCACCCTCTGGATGATTCGCAACAGGAGGAAATACGCCATGATCAGCTCTCCTTTCATGGTTGTCTATGCAAATCTGCTGCTGGTGTTGCAGTACATATGGAGCTTTGAACTGCCCGAGATTAAGAAGGTCCCCGGATTTCTAGAAAAGAAAAAACCAGAAGAACTTGCTTCAAAGGTAAAGGAATGGGGAAAGGGGAAAGAAAGAGAAGCAATGATGGTCATACCATAGCAAGCAAATTTTCATGAAAGTAACCTCTAAGTGATTTAAGAATGAAAATATCTGAGACCTAGAAATAGATTGCATTGTTCGGTTGCCTCTCTTTTTATTCAGAGCTTGGGAATGATCCCAAGGAACTCACCGTTCTGCTACATCTCTGGCTCTTGTTTTGCTTTTTATTTTGTGACCGAGTCCTACCATTGCTGAGTTAGGGCTGAACTCGCTCTGGAGCCCAAGCAGGACTGGAATTTGCAATCCTCCTTCAGCCTCCCAGGTAGCTGGGATCAACAACCCACCAAGCCTGGCATAGACAACATGTATGCCACCCTGCTTTTAGTTTTGACATAGAAACAATAGTCTTTCTACTACAAAAATCATAGAACGAATTATTTTTGTAAGTTAAATGTAGTAGTAGTAATTAGATGTAGTCTATGTTAGAAGAGTTTCTAAGTAGGTTTATTAGTGAGTTCTTTATGCCATCAACTGTACTGCTTCAATCAGTACTACTCCCGAGTCAGTACTTAGATGTAGCAATGGGATTATGCAATGTAAAATAGAAAATGTGTATTCACACAGAGGAATTGGAGAGCTTTCGGAAAGGTTAGCCATTTGTAAAAGTCAGCTTCTTTGCACATGCCATCACAGAGAATAATTTACTGTGGATAATACTTTATGTTCAAAAGCATTTGTTTAGCAGCAGAAAATATGACACTTGATTTTTTTTCCTTCTGTTGTCAAGAATTGGCAGCCATTTCATTGTCTATTTATCTCCTTGAGGCATTTGAATGGTTTTGATTTCAGAAGGTTAAACATTATAATTTAATATCTATTTTTATGCACAAAGTCCAAGCATGCATTCCCTACATGTTGATGACATTAAGATAATTTTAAAAAATCAACATGTGTATTGAATGACCCTTCAATTTTTTTTCTTCACTAGACATACAGGAAACTAAATAGCACCAGAGAAACACAACCATATAATGTGAAACAGTCTCTTTTTGGAAGCCACTACATGTGTCCAGGCATCTCCAGTTCTAATGACTGGTGTACCTAGGGCACTTAATTTGTGAGTAGGCTAAGCAGAAGACGGGTACACAGAGCAGACTTGGTGAATCAGTGTTGAAAGGTGAATGCCAATCATCGTCTATTTAATGGACTGTGAAAAATCTCATCAGAGCAGCTGGAAGGCCTGCCCCACCCCTGCTCATCTGCCCAGATGTGCCTCCTGATGAAAACTCCTCAAAGTGCTGTCACTCACAGGTTACCTCTAGCAGACCATACGACTCTCCAGTCTTATTCAAACTCTGCCTTCAGCTGCGCTAGTCGGTTGGAGCTTGACCCAGAGCACCAGAGAGATACTGAAAAAAAGTCAGCTAATTTGTAGCATTAAATTCTGTCTAGTCTAAAATGATTAGTTCTTAGAAATAATATGTTATTTTAGAAATAAACTCTTGACTGTTTTGAAAAACATTATTGGAGACAAAGGCCTCCACTTAGATAACTATGGGCTCACACAATCTCCAATGTAGTGATATTCATGAGAACACACTATTACCAAGTCAGGTGGCACAGGTCTGGAATCCCACCAGTTCAGGAGACTGAGGCACAAGGATCTCAAATTCAAAGTTGGAGCTACAGAATGACTTCAAAGTCAGTATGAGCTCCTTAGTGAGACCTTGTCGACAAACCAAAAGTGATGACAGGGTTGAGTTTAGCTCAGTGGTAGAGAGTACACCCAGCCTTGGGTCAATCACCAGGCCTGCTAAATAACTAAGCAAGTGAACGGATGGATGGATGGATGGATGGATGGATGGATGGATGGATGGATGGACAGATAATTAGACAGACAGATGATAGATAGATAGATAGATAGATAGATAGATAGATAATTAAATGCTACTAACCAACACTATACTATCTAGAGAATACTTGTGAGTTAGTTAGCATGGCACAAAAGGAGAAAGAAAAGGTGACCTTTGGCCTCAAAGAGCTGTACTGCCTCAGAGCAGCAGGACTGGAGCCTTTTGCAGCAATTGTCCAAGTCTGGCTCTTGCTCCCAGCCACTCCCAAATTCTTTCCTTCAGGAAAGACTCCATATGCTTTCAATTATTTTTAACCTCTCGCTGCATATTAATGAAACAGGTCTTTTTCTCAGTTTTCAACTACAGTTCATTAGTAGAGACTTGCAAAATTTTAATGCCCAATTTTTGATGTACCAGTTCTCCAGTTCTTGACCTTGTTCATCTGTGTGTCAACCAGTCTTCATTAGTACTGATTTTGATTGAAGGCAAAATGATAGTTGACACAGATGACTGTGTGACAAGGGAAAATGCAAGGAGAAACCAAGCCACTCTGGTAAATTGGTTTTCATTCTTTGGCAAATACTTAGTGAAAACCTTCTCTGAACCAGAAAGTATCATGCTGCACCCACTAAGAAGTCCAGAATCACCCAAGACAGACAAAAACGTTACTGAGATGTGTAGATACTGAGACTGTCACACTGCTCATGGGGGTAGAAATTGGTGCAGCACCCTTAGAAAATGAATATTTGTCAGTTCCTCCAACAGTTAAACACTCGGCACAAGATGAGCACTGCCCCGTGTAAGTTTAGATAACGATCCAAGACAGACGGAAACACAGAGACATGGAAACACTTAGATGACTGTTCATAGTGATATTGTTCGTTGTAGACAAGTTGGAAACTCAGATGCTCTCAACTGCAGCACATAAGCACATTCTTGCATCTTTATAAGATACTGTTCCCTAGTTGAAAAAGCAAAAAGGGATGAGGTGCTGTATACATATTATAAGGGGACTAAGGATGAGGTGCTGTATACATATTATAAGGGGACTAAGGATGAGGTGCTGTATACATATTATAAAGGGACTAAGGATGGGGTGCTGTATACATATTATAAGGGGACTAAGCCTTAAAAATATCATGCTAAGTAAATGTCATGTATAAAAAGGTATGTGACATGTAACTCTCTCTACTTAAAATGTCCACAGTATGTAGATAAGTACAGACAAAAAGTAAATAGATCATTAGCAAGAACTAATACATGAAAGAAAGGGGTGATGGAAGTCATGCTGCTTTGGGAGGGAGCAAAAGTAAGATAGATTGTGGTAATGATGTGTCGCCCTGGAAGTAGACTGAAACCGACTACGTAGAAACTTCCCAGGAGATTTTTGGACTCTAATCCAGAGCCTCGTGAATGCTAAGCATCCAGGCTACCACTGATCTATATGCAACCTTTGAAACACACTCTTAAAATGAGCAAGTTGTGTGGTAAGTGAGTTGTACTGTAATAACACTATTGCCAAAAAAGAAAAATGGCCCTACTATGTGCTAGACAGCATATTTCCTAGAGAAATGGGCTCCTTCTATCAGGAGTTTTTTTTCTCCAGCTCCAAGAAAAAGTCAACACAGACATGTGGAAGCTTAGAATTTTTTCTTAACCATTGCAAAATGAACAAGAATAACTAATTGTTATATTTTGGGGGATGGAAAATTCTTTTTTCATATCTGTGGAATTCTTCAAAATAAAGGAATATTGCAGAATCAAAGGGCTGTTACACAAGACAACCTCTATTAGGGCCTGACTACCAAGAGGAAATCAGTCTGTGTCTCACACTGACCTGGAAAGAGTCCAGAGGCTGAAGTTGGTTTTCTGTTAAATGGAGTGTCCATCATCGTCCTGAGGGTTTTGACAGTGCGACACATGATCGTAGCATATGGATGATGCTCACACTCACAGTGGGATGCTAAATAGATAGGCTTATGCCCTGTGCTCCCACGACTATGGGAGGGAAAGAGCTTCAAATGGTCACTAAGCCCTGCCTCACTCTCCCTTCAGATTCTCTTCACCATCACGTTCTGGCTGCTCTTGAGGCAGCATCTCACAGAGCAGAAGGCCCTTCAGGAGAAGGAAGCACTTCTGTCTGAAGTCAAAATTGGAAGTCAAGAACTTGAAGAAAAGGGTAAGTGGGGGGGAGGCTTCATAGTTCAGAGCACTGGCTGTTCTTCCAGAGGCTACAGGTTTGATTCCCAGTACCATGTGTTGGCTCACAACCGTGTGCAACTCCAGCTCCAGAAGATCTGATGCCTATCTGGCCTCTGCAGACAGAAGGTAACCTTTAAAGTATTCATGTGAGCCCATGGGGAACTATTTTTTTTAATGTGTTGTTTTTAACTTTCAAAAAGGTCATTCCCAATGGAAAACGGTACTAAATAACAAAAATTTTCTCTGAAGACATGACTGCTAGTGAGAATTGGAACCAGTGAATTAACTCAAATCCCTTAAATTTAAATTCTTGACTTTTAAAAAATTGGGGGAAAAAAGAGGGAGTGAAAGGGGAGAAGGGAAGAGGGAGAGAAGGAATAAGGGAGGGGCAGCGACTTGTGAGCACATCTTTAGCCTTTGTTTTTCTGTATAGAGAAATGAAAACTAGCTCTCAAACTCCCTAAGCAGATGAATAAGTGTGTTTGTTGTTCATAGAATGGATTAGATGGTATTAAAGAAGTTAAGTTTGGGGACCTGAATGATGGCTCAGTGGTTAAGAGTGCCTACTGCTGATGGGGAGGACCTGAGTTCAGTTCCCAGCATCCATGGTAGGCAGCTCAGAACTGTCTGTCTCTCCAGGTCCACGGGATCTCCTGGCCTCTTCTGGCCTCTGCCAGAATCTTCATTCATGTACACATGCCCCTCCTGTCTTTATCACATGCACAAATAATTTCTAAAAAAGAAAAAAAAATTGCTAACCCTTTTTTAAAAGAAGTTAAGTAGCACCCTGTGGAAAGAGGAGTGCCAGTGTAGGGAACCTGGAATGGCAACCCTAATGCAGTAAATGATGAAAAGGCCAGCATACATCAGCTACTACTGTTTAGTTCCTAGTAAGCCTACCCGTTGGTTCTTGTTTCAATGGCAATAGTCTGTGAGATTTGAATCTTGGCTACATGAGCTTGAATGTCTTGTCTACTCAGCACAATGATTTGCTATTCCAAAAGAATGGTTTATTTAGCATAAATAGTCAAAGTCCCACTTCATGTTCACTCTCCTCTCTATGGGAATCCACTGGTTTCTCGGAGAAATGATTCAAATTTAGATAGCTCTGGAAAGACAGAGCAGATGACTTTAGCAATGCAATATCCTGAATATTATCGTATTTTAAAGCACATGGAGCTTCAGGCTAAGACTGCTGGCATTAGTCTCATTATTATACTGTTTGTGCTGTCTAGAGCCATGAGACAATTAGAAGCAGAAATGACATCATAGATTGGTTTTGACTGTTGTTACGCATTTCTCTTTCTACTCTCTGACCCTCAATCCTGAGCATGCAAAAAGTGCTGCAGAGAGATTAGCATAAAATATTCCTGTATATACTCCATTTTATAAAAGTTATAAAAACCACCTCTTAGTTGTCAGTGTTGCCTTATTTCTTAGAGCCACGTAAAATGCATGTAATAACTCAGAAAACATATCCTTCCATGTCCGCGTAAGTCGCCTGTAGCCAGGAACAATAACATGGCCTTCTGTTTTGAAGATGAGGAGCTCCAAGATGTACAAGTGGAAGGAGAGCCTACAGAGAAGGAAGAAGGAGAGGAAGAGGAAATAAAGGAAGAAAGGCATGAGGTAAAGAAGGAAGAGGAAGAGGAAGTGGAAGAAGATGATGACCAGGACATCATGAAGGTGCTGGGCAATCTGGTGGTGGCCCTCTTCATTAAATATTGGATCTACGTCTGCGGGGGCATGTTCTTTTTTGTCAGCTTTGAGGGGAAAATCGTCATGTACAAAATCATCTACATGGTGCTGTTTCTGTTCTGCGTGGCCTTGTACCAGGTCAGTAGACACTGGGCCCAAGTTCTAGTTCTCACACCTGACTCGGGAGTAAAGATGAGTTCTCTCCATAGAGATGAGCATATCTAGATATCTAGAAAGTCATTAATAACACGCAGAATCCGAAGTCAAGAATGACTGGAATCAATGTGTTCTCTCTATACATATACATCATATACACATATACATCATATACATATACATCATATACACATACATCATATACACATACATCACATACATATACATCATATACACATATACATCATATACACATATACATCATATACACATACATCATATACACATATATCATATACATATACATCATATACACATACATCATATACACATACATCACATACATATACGTCATATACACATATACATCATATACACATATACATCATATACACATACATCATATACACATACATCATATACATCATATACATCATATACATATACATCATATACACATACATCATATACACATACATCATATACATATACATGTATTTTAAAATTTCCATTTGGACAATGTTTATAGCCTTTGTCCTATAGCAGTATATTTAAAATAATTGTCTATACATTTCAGCAAACTTCTCTTCAGTTAAAACAACCTTTGAGGCTATGGAGCTTCACCTTCTATGTTACTCATTAACTCTCAAGTATATCTTATGAACTTCAAAAGTTTTCTAAAATGTCTTGATTTAAAAAATAATCTTTGACATTAGATCATATTTTTAATACTTAATTTAAGAGCAATGTGTGGATAATCTTAAGTACTTGAAGATTCTCCAGTTTGCTCGTATTGCAGGCTTTGGAATCAGAAAACTGTCCGTTTGTGAGTGTGAGCAAGCAGGAGTGCATGCGTGTGCGCATGTGTGTGTAATATAGTGAGGGCTTTGGTACCATAAACTAATCATATTAAAATGAGTTAGGCTCTCCACAAACTCAGTTTGAGTTGATGTTAGAAGTCAGTCCAACAATGCAGAATAGAGTGACAGTAGAATAGTCTTTTGAGCCTCCAATAGAATACCTAAAGCAATGACAATAGTAAGAGCCCATTATCTATGGAAATGAGAGCTTGAAAATGTTCTTGGTGGAAACTGATGAACTCTCGAATATCTCTAAGGTACAAAAGATGTCCTTTAATAAACATTTTACAGTTTTGTTCATTGAATACAATATTGAATTGTACAATTTTGAAAATTGAAAATTGAAGCTTTCTGTAAGCAAAACAAACAGACACACAAAAACAAACCATGATGGCGCATTGCCACAACTAAACTGCACAAAGAACCTTAGAAGCCTAAAACTAAAATAGGCTTTGCTTCAAAGATTCGTGTGTGTGTGTGCTCATGTGTGTGTGTGTGTGTGCATTCAGTACCTTGCTTAATTAAGCCAGATGTCTATACAAGCCATTTTTTTTTCTTTTCCCAACCATTTTTCCAATTTCCTTTGTTCTTCAATGTCTGACTCACAGGTGCACTACGAGTGGTGGAGGAAAATTCTGAAATACTTCTGGATGTCAGTGGTCATTTATACCATGCTGGTGCTCATCTTTATATACACTTACCAGTTTGAAAACTTCCCAGGCCTGTGGCAAAACATGACCGGATTAAAGAAAGAAAAGTAAGCAATGTGTGCCTGGGATAGGATGCGAAGAAGGCAAACACATTAAAAGCCTCGATGCATGTTGTTCCCACTTTATGGACAATTTTAGTAAAATGTGATGCTATGAGTGTCTGTGAGGTCCTTAAAGGCGAGTTAGAGAGCCCCATTCTTCTCTGATCCTTTTGTCAAGCTCTGACCTTGCCTACCCATGTAATAGAGACTCCAGGAAGGTTGTCTGGCCCCATTTTAATGAAAGATGATGTCTAGTGTCTACCCCATGTGAAACACAGCTGCCTGGCATAATGCTGTGCCTCCTGGCTCCCAGCTCGGCAGTTTTCCAGCCCATGGGAGGCTCATGGATTCTTTTCTAGCCTACTAAGCTTTTATATACTATTTTACAAGGGAGGGGCCACATTATACTCTTAATGCTAACTTTATCATACCTTTCTGGCCAAACAACTTAAGCCAATCTCCTTAAACTTTCTATCAATTACTATAACTTCCTAAAACTATTTAAATCAAATTAGCAATTCTGTAAAATCATTAATTTATCTAAACAATATTATTTTATGTAAGTTCATCTTCATGATTATCTGCAGGAAAAGTGCACAATAGAGTGAGCTATCAGCCAGGAGGTAATTACACCAGGCTATAGGCAGTGAGGGTCTCTCCATGCCCAATTTCAGCATGCCAGATATATGAGGAATATATCAACGACAAATATGAGAAGGCACATCAATAGCCAAAAGCAATCCTGGGATGAAGCCCCTGGGGCTGTGCCTCTCCAAGGTACACCCATCTCAGCTGCGCATATGGTGGGCTATCTCCAGGAAGCTCACTTGCCCACTGCAGCTCCTCTTGTATGAAGCCTGCTGTTGGAATTTTCTTCAAATCTTGTAAGATCCTTGAGCAGCTAAGGAACTCTGATTCATGAAAAAAAAATCACATCACATGCGCTGAACAACTTTCATGGGAGAAATGGCAAGATCTTCTTCAGACTGAGTAAAGGGTAGAGACAGATAAAGGCTACGTGTGTGTTAGGTGGTACGAGTTATCCACAGGTGACCTTAGGAGGCGAAACAAACGTGCATGCCTGCCTATAATAGGAACAACCAAGGATGCTTCCTGATGTCTCAACTTTGCACAAGGCAGACGTTTGCACCATGTAATGGTTCGGGAGAGGCCAGAGTGGAAAACGGTTTTGCCAAGGAAAAGAGAAAAGTCAAGGCCACTGCTGAGTCTGAAGTCACGATGGAGTAGCTTTCCAGTATAAACGTGGGTCTAATTGCGTGGGAAATCACAGCATTGTTAGTAGACATGTCAGTGCGGGCAACAAAAAGGCAGATAAGTTCAGGGAAAATGATGAAATTGACCAAGAAGAAGACAAGAAAAAGGGCCCCAAACTGAATCTAGTTGACACTGACCACCAAGCTATTAGAAGAGAATTAGTACTGAAACAAAATAAGAGTTTAGTTGCTGGTTTCTGCTACAATGAGTTGGTACCAACAGGCTGGTTGGTTGGTGAATAGTGGGAGAGGGGGTGTTAAGAGCTAAGAGGATAACTGTTATGGCTTGTGAGGGAGAGGACAGACTAGTGCCCACAAAGCTTCTTGCTTTTGTTGTCTTCTTCAACAGGCTGGAGGATCTCGGCCTGAAGCAGTTTACTGTGGCTGAACTGTTCACACGCATTTTCATCCCCACCTCCTTTCTGCTGGTCTGCATCCTGCACCTCCACTACTTCCATGATCGGTTCCTGGAACTTACAGACCTCAAGTCCATCCCCAGCAAAGAAGACAACACCATCTACAGGTGAGCAAGCGGGAGAAGCCTCTCCTGTATCCAGGAAGTCAGCCTTGGAATGGGCTTCAGCTGGAAGCCAAAGCCAGCACGCTAACTTGGACTTTTAATCTTGACCGTGACCTTCTTACTGATGGTGTGTGTGTGTGTGTGTGTGTGTGTGTGTGTGTGTGTGTGTGTGTGTCCAATGTAGCAGAGCCATGGGACTTCCCAGCATGCTTACTGGTTGCCATGTAAACTTGCCCCCATGTAGGTAGGGCAGACAACCCAAACTCTCCTATGTCACTTCTGCTTCCTTTCCTGATAATCAGTGCTTGAAGATGAGTGGTTGTTAGAACTGAAGGAATTCCATAGACAAATTGTAGGAGGGAAAATTACCCTCAGTGACGCTTGTCAATTACTAGAAATTATCACGACTTGATCATTTTTGATACTACTAGATACCTATTGCTAAAACTATTTGCTATTGAATTCTAACAATATGCATGCTGAGTTTAACTATAAATACTCAACGACCTTTCCAAAGTTATATTCAAAGAACTTGGAAACATATTTTAAGCTTGGCATGGTGACACATGCTTATAATCCCATCACCTGGGAGGCTGACAAAGGAGGATATGTAGCCACAAGCTCAAGGCCAACCTAGACTACAAAGTGAATTAAAAGCAAAACAAACATATAACACACTCACACACACAAAAAGAGAGACAGACAGACAGACAGACAGACAGACAGACAGACAGAGAGCAGAGACAGAGACAGAGAGATAGAGAAACAGAGACAGGGAGGAAGAAGGGAATAGAGAAATCTTTTCTTTCGTAAGGTTTAACTGTTGATCAGTTAGATAACTAAAATTTTATTTTATTTTATTTTATTTTGTTCCCAAAGCCCTCTCTTCCTTTCAATGTGTGCTTTCTTCTCTTTAAAATGTCTTCCTTTTTGTAGAGACTTTCTGTCACTATTATTCTTGTTCCCATGTGTCTAGGTTTTCTAACATATAATCAAATAGGACAAAAGCTCAACAAAGGTTTTACCAAGTTAGTCGCCTGTGCTGGCTTTAGTTTATGTCAAGTTAACAAATACAAGCGAGAGTCATCTGAAAAGAGGGAGCCTCGATTGAGAAAATGCCTTCATAAGATGAGGCTGCAGGCAAGCTTGGAGAGCACTTTCTCTGTCAGTGATTAAAGGTAAATGGCCCTGCCCCTTGTGGGTGGGGCTACCTCTAGGCTGGTTGTTCTAGGTTCCATAAAAAGCAGACTG
Organism: Arvicanthis niloticus; assembly: GCF_011762505.2. NCBI lineage: Eukaryota > Metazoa > Chordata > Mammalia > Rodentia > Muridae > Arvicanthis > Arvicanthis niloticus. Next base: position 25,858,812 of record NC_047671.1, read on the forward strand.
AGCAAACCATGAGGAGCAATCCAGTAAGTAGCACCCCTCCATGGCTTCTGCATCAGTTCCTGCCTCCAGGTTTCTGCCCTGCTTCATTTCCTGCCCACACTGCTTTTTATGAAGGAGTCTAATACAAAACTGTGAGTGAAATAAACCCTTTCCTCCCAAGTTGCTTTTGGTCAAGGCATTTCATCACAGCAATGAAACCCTAAAACACCAAATGATTCAGACTAAGTGTGTATGTGGAACCTGAGTTAAGCCCAGCATTCCCTCAAAGCACACATGCACTGCCACACCTATTATGCAGGTTCTGGGAAGGGTTACTGCTCAGGACAAGTATCTGCTGCCTTCTTTCTACAGCTATAGCAACACATTTGGTTGTCAATTTGCTAAGAAACAGCAGGTCTAGACCACCCCTTTGAGATCACCGCTCCCTTTGTTTCTGCTTGTGGCTCAGCCCCAAGCATTCTCTTAGTATTGACTTCTGCAAGAAAGGGGAAGAGTTACGTGGGATTTCACCTTCAGGTCTGAGAAACAGTTTTCCAGAACCTTGGAGAAATTAAATAACTCTATTATGAGGTTTTCTGTGAGAGTGCTCTATATAAAAGTTACAAATTTTGAATTTGAGTATTTGGCATATACAACATCTTTTAAGAATTATCTCATATATTTCTCTTACTGATAATTTTCATCTCCCTGTCGCATTATTTTTTCCTGAGTCCTAATCAATGACCACATTAAAATCCAAATGATGAAGGAAGATAAACATCTTCACAGATGGGACTGACTTCCGTGCTTGCTTGACTTCTCTTACCTCTTTGCTTTTGGGTGCTCTATGAAAACTGGTTGCAAATAGAAATTGAGGGACTCATTGTAGTTATTAAGTTGATTTCAGAATTATGGGTTTTATTGGTATATCCCATTGTCCTCTTCCTGTCTTGTACAACTTGGTCTGTGTGTATAAGCATGCACATATTCAGTGTGGGCAAATATCACTTGTATTTGAAGTAGAATTTATTATTAGGTTCTTAGAATTATAGAAAGAAATTATGTCATACATAAGAAAAAAGATTATAATTTCTCAGTAGACAATCTCAAGAAATATCATTTTACTTATTGATAATGTATAAAAGAACAATAATACAAGTTATGTAATAATTTTCTATGATTTTTAATTACTTTGATATCATTAAAAGTTATCTTTGATTCATGTTAGAAAATACTTTTTAAGCTTAAGTTTTAAAGACTCTAAAGAAAATATATTGATTATGGTTTATTTAGAATTCCTTTAAAATCTGAAAAAGGAGCAAAAGTTAATCTTCAGATTCTAATTTTCTTTGATAATGTGTAGCTTCAAAATCAAGTATCCTTACTTTTTAATGAAGTATGGGATGGGAGGGCGGAGGCAGAAAGGTCAAGGGATCTTTGAGCATTTTCCTGTATATGTCTAACTTCATTTTGCTCCTGAATCTTGCTGTCTGGACTCTTCCTCAAGACACAGTCTGTGTGGATGATCCACCTGTCTAAAGCTTAAGAGACAGTCTACTCCTCCATTACCTCTGTCTAACAGTCTCCTCTTTCTCTCCCACCTGTCTCCCACTGCATCCTTGGGCTTCCATCCCTCTGCACAGCCATGCCAAAGTCAATGGTCGCGTGTACCTAATAATAAATAGGTGGGTATGCGGACATTTTTTTCTCTCTCCCTTTCGTTTAAAAAAAAAAATGGTTTCTTCATATGCTAAACCCTTTGCCGCTTTGTAAATGAGAAGTGGTGTCCTCAGTGGATGGTGGGCTCAGGTATGCTCAAGGATGTGTATTGAAAACCAAGCCATTTGGTGGTGAGACCAAATGGTGCTGCGTGGTGGCTGTGGAGGTGCTCCAGGGTCTTCAGCTGGTGCTCAGCATTTGGATTTGGTTTCAGCTTGTAAGTTCCTGTGATTTTATTCTTGGGTAGCATTTGTTCAAGGCTTGCCTGAGCATTTGTCGCCTCACTGATCTTATAACACAGAGCTCAGCTCAAGAACTGCCTCCTCCATACAGGTCCATCAATGCGACATCCTGCTGACACTGGTCTGCTCTTCCTCTGGATTCCTGCCGCATCTTCTCAGGCTGCTTTCCTGACACTTTCCTTCCAGAGCCTTGCTTGTCTTACCTTGCTAAAGCCATATGCTCCTTGGGTCTGGATGCCCTGTGCCATACACAGGAGACTTCCTGTCACTGAACCCTCGGCCTTACTCACTAGTTGATGTTTGGGAGATGCTTCCTGAATGAGAGGAAAATGGCCACACCCCCAATAAAAACCCAAAACATCAATCTCCAAATAGAATTCTACTAGAAAGATCATAATATTAAAGACGGCTCTTTTACATTCCGAGATTTCACAATGTGTCCTTATACCACAGGAAATACAAATATATGGTCAGTAGCTAGCTAGCTGTCACCTGACTGGGGAGCAAAAAAAAGCAATAAGCATAAGCATTGTGCTGGAGCTGTGTGTAACCTGCTGGAGGCTAGAGTGAGCGAAAATCCCAGCTCAGGTTTTTAGCTGCTGGGTAGAGAAGTAGGACAATCTCTAGTTGGAGATCTTCACCAACTAGTTATAGCCCCTGTGTCCAAAAAAAGAAGAGCTGTCTGCTTGCTGTTCCTCATAAAGCATTTTATTGTACCATTCATTTTATTAGGAGATGCTCTACAAAGATTCAGATTCACCCCAAATAACTAAAACCCCCAGATATCTCAGCGTTACCATTACCTTTTCTTTTCCCCAGTGAAATCTCTCACTCAGGGAGAGAGCTCAGAGAAAAGCTACTATACCCCGCCCCAAGGAAACATTAATCAAATGTGCCTGAGTCTTACTACAAAACACTAGTTTCAGAATGTTACCTTTAAAGTGGGTCCAAATTTAGTAGGACCGCCTGCTCACTTAGAATAGCAGAGTAAGCACCTTATTGCATAATTTATTTAAGCCCAATGTTGTTTTATTAGGAGAAAAATGCACTGAGGAAAGCGAGTTTCTGAATTTGCAAAAAGAGATATATCTACATAAGGGCTGGTAGACATTACCTTCCACAAAGTATGCGGTAAAAGAAGGTAGCATAGGCTGGGTCACTTGGGGAAAAGTTGAATAATATGATGAAGTTGTGGGAAATTTTCCAGTTATAAAGTTGGCTGTTTTCTCAGCAATGAGCCCACTCTTCCCATGGTGTATAAGCAGAGTCACGTGCAGCCTCACTTGGATTCTATTCGGAGAAGTGAGTACCATACATATGAGGTGTGACACTAAGTTCACAGATCGGCTGCTCCTATGAGAATCCGATCATCCGGAAGTGCTATGAGCTCTAGGAAACATGCCGGCTACCTCTAATACTGCGAGCGCTACCCATCCGCAGCTCACCTCCTTTCCTAACTTCCGACATTCCTTATCCCGGAGAAAGGGACCAGTGCAACGAGTATTTCACGCATGCCCAATTAAGATAATTCTAATTCATAGAATTTCGACTAAGGGATTTTACCATAGCAGATTTCCAATTTTTCCTTAATGGAAATTAGCTCAATACACAGCTTTTCAAAGTCAGGTCCTAGCCCTAAATTAAACCTCCTTGGCTCTCAAGTCACATCATTTGTTTCATTGAAGAAAGTGTTTCCGGTGCACAGATTGCCCTCGCTAACATCCACTGAATTTTGGTGTGAACATGCACAAAGCTGAGGAGTAAATAAGATGGCTGCCTGCCAGAGCATTCCCCAGAGCACACACTTAGGATGAAGTGATGTGCAGGTCAAACAGGGTATGCACTGAGCCTATAAAGGGAAGAATTAGATGACTAAACAAAGGGACATTGCCCTCTGCTTCATTAGTGTGTAAAGAGTATCACCTTTTTCTTTTTTTAATTATAAAATTAACAGAGAGAAGCCCAGAGCCTAGAGTGTGAATCTCACCCATCCCCCCACACCCACACACATACACACTTACGCACACATGTGTGCGCACGTGCACACACACACACGCACACAGGTGGTAAATGGACAGCAAGGACACAAGGACAGCTGAAAAAATGTAAAGAGGTGAAAATGAACTTCTTGCAGAAACAGACATATGAAATAGTTTGATGTCAGGAAGCAGAAGGAAGATTCTCTTAACTCATCCCACATCTATCTGGTGATCCAGCTAAAAGTCCTCTTTCTGGACATTAAATACTCTATGTGGTTGGTAAAGAACGACAAACATGAGCTCTGCACCCTGAGGTTTCAGGACTCTCTCCCTGGAGAGAACTTTGCTGACATCAGCTTTTCTGCACACCAGTCCAGCTGCTGTGTGTAGCGGATGATAGTCCATTCAGCCCTGAGCCCTGTATTTGCAGTGCAAGAGCTACACACAGAATAGTGAGCGAGCGTAAAGGACAGATTTCCTAAAGAGACACCAGCTGTTTTCTTTGAGAGTGATTTTCTTAAATATACAAATGGTCAGGCAGCAGAACCATCAACTTTAGCATAGATTCCTTGTCTGTCACTGAGTGGACGCCCTGCAAGAGCACATTTGGAGCCCTGCTTTTTCACTAAAATGAACTTAGGATGCAGTTGACCACACCCAAGCATGAAAATCTCTCTTTAGATGATGGTTCTTTGCCTTAAAAATTTTCTGGGTAACTATTCCTCATGTGAATCATTCACAGAAACTTCCCTGATTTTCAAAATATCCTTTGGAGTAGGCCCAGTTGTTCCTACCCTACAGAACAGCAGACTGAGGGTAAGGAGGCAGACCCAGTGTTGCCAAGCCGTGTAGGTAGAAACTCTTCCTTGTGGCGATTCTACTCCAAGCTTTTTGCTTCCTACATCTGTGGCTTTTGGCATTCTTATTGATTTTATTCTCAAAATCTGGTATGATAAAGACAAAAAAAAATGAGAGAGGTGAAAAAGATTACACAGCTTTTTAAAATGACTTGCTCCAACCAATCAGGCACTTAAAATATTTATTGTGCATATTTCATGTACACACATTTTTCTAAATGTATAATGAAAGACAACAATCGATGAAATTCTCAGAGGGTTGTCAAGCTCCCTTTTTCCTTTTGTGTCAGCCATCACATGCCTGCTGTAACACTGTCCTGGGGGATACCAGGATGCCCTATGCCCACTCCATCCTTCTTCATGGATTAAATCAGAGTGCAGTAAACGTGGAGGAGCCCAGGTCTCTTCTGCTTTCAGATTCATTTGGCCTGGAGATTTTGTAAAGAATCATCTAGAAGTCAGTGTAGAACTACTTCCAAACGCTTCATTCCCTGTATCTTCTTCCACACTGTTGATTTAACTAGTGTCCTCAGCCTGCCCTAGCTATGGTTCAGCAGATTTGGGCGTCTTTGCTGAGGACATTTTGCGTGGTTGTCCTAGTAGTGGCTTTAGAAATAGCCTTGTGACTGGGAGTTTCATTCTATAATTAACAGGGAGTATTAGAAAGTTGTCTTTCCAGTTCAAAGTTTATGCTCTCTTTAAAATGTAATCCAAGATCGCAATTGTATAGCCTAGATGGCCAGAGTCTTTGTCCTGATGGCAGATGTCCTCCTGCTGATAAAGTGCAGGCCTGCAACAGTTCCAGAGTAAGTGGATACTGGTGACTGTTGACACCAGCCTGTTACTTCTCCCAAACATATCTCATACAGATGTCATATATGTGTCATACCCTGACAAATCTGGGTAGGTAGGTATTATCCCTGATGTGAACATACAGCATTGTTGTAGAAAAAAAGTGTTTCTTTCATTTTTAAAATTATTCAACTCCCAGAAATAGAAGAGGTGGGTTAACTTGCTTAAGGCAAGAAAGCATGATTTCAGAGTAACCCATCCACAGCTACATCCCTAGGCTGAACTCTGCTTAGATACTCCTTATATATTAAATTATCAATTTGCTCCTGGCATATTGTAATCTACCTGACTGGCCCCTATCTTAGAGAATGTTTTTTTTAATGATACTATCTAAAAGCCCAAGGGCAATGTGGACTCAATATAGCATCTTCAAACCACAGGTGTGTCTTCAAGTATCATATTAATGACGATGGCTCAGACTTTGTCCAAAGAAACCTACTTATTTGACAAAAACTTAACAAAGTTTAAGAAAACTAAATACTTTCCTGAGATTCCACACTCCTGCTTGTAGGGTGGTATTATCTATTCTGTTATAACCAGGTGGAAATGTGTGGAATAATTCCATTATTACATACCCTGGGTGTAATAATTCCATTATTACAGATGGAAAAGATGAGTAGCATTTCCACAATACATGTTCATAAAGTACACTGTATTATCTAAAGTGTCTCTAATAACATTAACTTGAATAGGGATAAAGAGCGTTTCGTTGGTTGAGACCAATTATGAAGTTAGGCATATGGCACTTGCCCACAGTCCCATTCACTAAGAGGCTAAAGGATGGTTGCTAGGCCTGAGAGTTTTGAGGGTGTCCTGAGCAACATAATACCCTGTCTCAAAAATGGAGTGTTGGAAAAGGCCTCACTTGTGTTGCCTGCTGTGAAGTAAACTGTGGAACCCCAGCTGCTGTGAGGCGAGTAAATGCCCCAACCCCACCCCTGCATTCTTGCTCTGGCTCTGGCTCTGGCTCCTACCAGATCTCCCAAAGCTTCCAGTCCACAGTTCACATCAGTGGTCCACAGACTGGATGTGATAAAGATGCCTAAACCTGAAAGTGTGTGCCTCTCCTTGCGTATGCTTTAGAAGCTGGTAGCATGAAATTAGCCAATGCCAAGGCTTACTGAGAGCTTATTTAAGGATTTGAAAAGACTCAGGTTACCCTTGAATGACGTGGTGGTCCTTGCAAGATGGTTCGAAGCCTTACTTAAAGAGCATGGTGCAGTTTGACTCTATCTCCTCTCCTTTACAACCCAATCATCACGTCCACTCAGACCGGTTGCTGAGCCTAGGCTTGCAGTGAAAGCACACTACTGGTGCCATCCTGGAATGCACTTGGCATTAGGTCGTCAATGCACCCGGCATAACCCCGATGGGATAGTGGATTATATAGAGCATGACTTGTGATCTCTGACATCCTTATAACGCCTCTGTTCTCATCTCCTTTTTTTCCCTTTCTATTTCAATTACTTTGAGCAGCATCAAGAAAAAATTACCAATCCACCAGAATGAGTAAGTCCCCCATGTGAAGCCATGAAATGCTCGCTCTACATGACGCCATTCCATGCTTCTACATCCTAAACTCTTGACCATTTTCTCCTCCAGGAAAAAATGTCAAGTTTAGGTGTCAATAGCTCTCATTCCTGACCAATCACTAGAACCTGAATAAGCAAAGCTAACAAAGTTGAGTTGACAGTATGTTTTTAGAAAGAGCTTTAAAGAAACAAACTGACAGAACTCGGTGAGATGCTAACACCCACGGCTCGAGGTCCTTGTACACGTACTGATTTGCTTCAGTTTGGCCTCCATTACTTGCCCCTCGATTGCACCCATCTGGCACCCCTTCCTCTTCTCAGCCAGCTTCTCTCTGCTTACAGGTTAGCCCACCCTGAAGGAAGCCTCCCAGACCTAGCCATCATGAATATGACCACCAGCCTCGATAAGCCTGAGGTGCAGAAGTTGGCAGAGCCTGGGGAGGAGAGTCCAGAAGAATGTGCTAAGAAGGCAGAGAAGGGTGAGCCGGGGAAAGACAGTGATGAGTCTGAGGAGGAAGAAGATGAGGAAGAAGAATCCGAGGAGGAAGAAACCTCAGGTAATCAGAGTCTTTCATCAGATGCCCTATGGGCACAAAGGACAGAGTGACTTGCTCCAAAGGACCTATCTGTGACTCTAATAAAAGTTGCAGAATGGTTTTGGTTGCCATAGTGATAGTATTTCTATTTCAATTATTCCAATTGGTTCTTTTTTCATCTAGCTGAAAGGGAAGAGAGCAGATGGTTGGCTAACAATCCCCGATGATAGGCAGAGTGACCAGGAGGAGACCCAGAGGGGTGTGTTCTATCCTCTGCTGTGCGGGAACCTCTCACAGGACCTGTCCTACTATAAGCAAAAACAAGATGCTGCACAGAGCACTGACAATTCCTCATGTCACCTTCAGAGACTCGTACTTGTAAAAGGCATTCTGAGGCTTGTCAAGGAGAGCAATAATTACAAATACATTGCTAGTTCTAGTCCAAAGCTTTAGACTATGAAACCTAGAGGAGGCTCTGTGCAATTGCATGCTGGTCCTTTCAGGCTAGTGCCCTGCAGGGTTTTGGATAGCACTAACTTAAGAGTTCTCCCTTCATCATTCTATCCTGAAAGTTACAAGGTATTCTCTATTAATAACACAAAAAGTGGTCATGTTCCTGGCTGTATTTAGGGCTTTTTTTTCAGCTTTCTTTCTAGACCTGTAATGACCAGGAATGAGGGGAATGGGGTTATTGATGTTATCTGACAGAGGATGCTAAAAGATGCTGTAATGCTCAGAAAGGGCAAGAGTGTAGCCTCTGGGTCACAGTGGGAAATACTGTACATGTCTTAGCTGGGTCTCTGCTCTTCAAAAGCAGAAAACCAAAAATGCTGTGGAGAAAAATTACTCTTAAAGGCCTGCTGCAAGGCCTCATTCCCTTTCCTAACTCATCTCAGAAGGTCCAAGACAAGAACTATATGCATTTTGTACATCTAAACTGTGGTCCTGCAGTGTGTGTGTGTGTGTGTGTGTGTGTGTGTGTGTGTGTGTGTGTGTAGAGACAAGTCTGCCAGGCAAGTAGTTAGTGCTGGAATTTCATTATACTACTTTAAAGAGGACTTTGGCCCTTACTAAAGGTCTCATCAAAAATCTCTCCACACCATCATTGCTATGTTGTACAAACCTCTAAATTGTTTCTCTCTATTGACTGTCACCTGAGTCACTCTGTAATAAGTATTTTTTCAGTGTAACTAAAACCTTATTGAGTGTTCAGAGCCAAGGACAGTCACATTAAAACTACCTCTTACAGGTGGGCACAACCCAGAACTGAAGCATGAAAAGCAGTCTTGTGTGACTTCCAGTGGGGTTGGCCAGGTCAGGGCTAGACTGAAGTCAGATCCTGAGGTAGAAAAATACAATGGCTGATTTGATTAAGACGATTGGGATGAAGTTGAACACACTTTAGGAAACCATGCTAATTCTTAGGAGAAACAAGTTGTCTGCCCACAGCAGACCTGCAGGGTGTGCCTGTCAAAGGAAATGGAAGAACCTTATCTATTCATATGTCACTGGTAGAAGCAGTGTGTGAGTGAAAAAGATGTCATTTATAGAGAGCTCAGGTGATTTAACACATTAAGTCTTAAAAAGTAAGTCAACCTAAGACAGAAATGTATTACTTTTGATAATGCTTATTCCACGATGGGTAAGGAAGGCATTCTTGTCAGAACAACCTAAGACAGGCCCAGTCTTGTTTATGAAATACAAAAGAGGAAATGTAGAGAGCTTTGGAGGCTGCTTGGTAAAAATCTGACATTGGCTGAAGACAAGGAAATGGGCTTCAGGCAGGAATCTGACATTAGTCTAGAACAAAGAAGTAATTTCAGGCAAGAATATAAATCTCAGGCTAGAACAAAGAAGAAGGCTTCAGGCATGAAAATGACTTTGGACTAGGACAGGGAAGTAGGCTCAGATATTTTGGTCACCCTGATAAGCCCTTTGTTTATTGCCTTTGTTTATTGCCTTGCTTGTTCTTTGATTATTTGTGTTTATTGTCTTGCTTGTTCCTTGACTATTTGCATCTATTGTATCGATAGTTCCTCAACATAGAAGTGACCTTAATACTTGTATGTAATTAAAATGGTATAAAAGCATATTGGGAAAATACAAAAAATAAAAAATAATAAAAAATAAAAAAAAGTAAGTCAAGACAGAACTCTTTGTGCTGGTTTAATTAAAAGGCACATGGAGTGACATTGTCCCTTGTGTTTGAACTTACATCCACAATCAGCAGCATGGCATGGGGATCTTGGGTACTTCCTCTCCAGGTTTATAGAACTCATGCCCTGACTCTTGGGTACCTTCTCATTCCATCTTGAAAGGTACAAGAATGTTCCCATTAGTAACACCAAAAATAGTCATGCTTCTCATTGTATTTACTGCTTTGCAGACCTCAGGAACAAGTGGCACCTGGTGATTGACCGGCTCACTGTGCTCTTTCTAAAATTCCTGGAGTATTTCCACAAGTTGCAGGTGTTTATGTGGTGGATCTTGGAGCTGCACATCATCAAAATTGTTTCGTCGTACATTATCTGGGTGACTGTGAAAGAGGCAAGTGTGCTTTTGCTGTACTATCAGGCTGAACTGAATGTGGCAAGTCCTCATTTTCTTTGCTTATGTGTCCACTCATAGTAAAGTGCCCCTTACATTCAGAGATCAAGGCATATACGAGTGCATAAGCTTTACTGTACAGAAGACCCAAGGCTGGTGGAACCAAGAAAGGGAACATCAGCAGAAGAGAAAGCTCCATGGCTTAGTTTCCAGTTGGCTTGGTCATATAGCATAGGATGCTTTCTGGACTATGTGGAGTGGGCTCTCTTCCTCCACTATATGGGCATCTATCTCCCAAAGCTCCCTTTGAGGAAAAGAGTACAATTCCAGTTTGTGTTGCCGAGGAGTATACTCTGGTTCCAAAACATAGTTAAATCTTTGCTAGAGTTCATCTTGCTTGCTATCTTAATAAGATATGAAGTTGATGGTACACTTGATTTATACTTCTTTTTTGTGTCTTGACACTTTGAAAAAAAGTGTTATCATTCTATCAAGAGTTCCTCCATGTTTACTGTGGAGAAACAAACTTTTTTTTCAATTTATTTATCAAATAGTTTTTGCAGACATCTACACTTGACCAAGTCAGCCAAGGACCAGTCATTTTCACAGACCTCTAACTTTCCTGGATGGCTTTTTAACTGGTTACAATTCAGAATCTTCACCCTGAGTTTTAGGTCCAGAACTTACTGCCTACAATGTTTTAGGAGTTCAGCCATGACACACCAACCAAGCTGCTAGGCACATAAAACAAATGGAAGATACTCTTTGTCCAGAAAACATTATGGTATCAAATTCTATCTTGAGTTCCTGGACAATCAGAATCTTGTTACACAAGGGGATGAACAGCCATTTTCCTAAAAATTTTGATTTATCTGGATTGTTTTCAGACCAAATATTTTTATTTGTTATTATTCAGTATTTTTTAAAATTAGGATACAAAATAACAAGTTTTCTTATGGGATTTTTGTACATATTTTGTTTGGCTGCTCTCTTCTTCCCCCATTTCTACCCCACTCTCCCTGGCCTCCATTCCCACTGTATCTTTATCCTCCTGTATTATCCCTTCTATTTCATATCATGTATGTTCTGGTCTCCTCTCCATCTCCTTGTCCCTTTTCTAATTTACTGGCCTTTATCCACACTCCCTTGCATGTAAACACACATATACAACGTGGATTCATTTTGGGTGAACATTCCATTAGACTCTTGTTACCATGAAGATGACAACATGGCCCCATTGGGTCCTGATGCTGCAGGAGAGCAGGAGTTTGGAGCAATGTGCATGGCATTCACACCAACTTACTGTTTAATGAAGAAGCTCTTTATGCTGCATCCATTTTCCTATTCATGAGATTGTAACAATAATATATCTTCCCTGGAGAAATTCCTCACCCCTGTTCTCCTTTGTTGGACACTGGTGACCATCCTGTGAAACATATCCTGGCTCTACCCCTTCTGTCTCATTTCTGTGTCCCTCTTTAGCTCCATGCCTTGTGCACAGCCTCTATTCTGACTATGCCCTATCTAATGGTGGGCACCGATGCTCCTGAAGTCCCATTACTGCCATATGCACAAGTGATGGGACATTGATCACCTTAAAACACTGCTTTGATTGATGGGTGATACATGACCTCACTTCTTGTGTGATCCAAGGCACCCCTGCCAGTGAGCCTTAAAACTGAACCCATTGCCCACATAATCTCTCCCCTTCGATAACTAAGAGGTTCTCACTGTTTACTCATCTTTTCTCCATCCAGTACACCCACCATGTTGCAACTAGCAGGGTCTAGTTAAATCCCAGGTCTAATGGGATCACATTACACCTCTCTATCTAAAACATTGTCATGGATACCTCTTATTATACACTCATGGAGTTCTTATGGTCCAGACCACTTCCAGAGTACAATACTTGGAGCCTCTGCAAGATATGGGGTTCAAATCCCATGTCCCTTTTATTGGATAACTTGCTTCTCCTAGAAATAATTGGAGTTCTTTCTTGTCAATAAGGTTTTGGGCCTGGGGTCCCTCTGCTCACCTCACTCCTGTTTAGATATTCCTGTTCTCAGCTCTAATTGCTGGCAGTTGAACCATCTTTGTTTTTGTGAGTTAGACTAAGTTGGGAGCTCTGGTCACACCTTGGCTCACCCAGACAGCATGCTCGTCCTGTGGCTTTGTCTGGGACATTCATAGATTTAGTGTATTCTACATGTACCCTGAGGGCAAGGAATCCTCAGGACATTTGTCACCTGGAGCCCTGTTGGGAGTGAAGACTTACTGTCTTTACATAACACTTAGAAAATAAAGAATTCTGTGAAAATTACCTGTACTGCTTTAATACTGAAAGCTTTAAAATATAATAAAAGAAACAAGAGGCATACTTCATAGTAAATACCTTTAATATAATTTGCTGATTAACATCTAAATTGACCCTAGGGAAAAAAATCAACTCATTCACCAAAGCATTTTGATAAAACACAGAGTTCAGTTTGTGTGCAAGCACTTTGTAGATGATCAGACGCTCCTATAAGCAGCATCGCTTTCTTTCCCAGTTAATTCTGTGAGACAGCTCTTTCTACCTTACTATCTCAGCACTTAATTCTCAGAGACAACGTTTGCCTTCCATAGGGACAGGTAGGTAAGTTGGGAAGCAGAAAATGCGCAAATGTTGTTCCATTGCTGTTCACGTTTTTCTATTTCATACATTTTAAGCCAGTTTTGGAACCTATTTTTCAAAGCTTATAGAGCTTTGTACCTGGTACATAGCGAGTTTTATAGTGAGCACGTGCTATAATTTTCACCTGAGAGCAGCAATAGCCCTGAGACAGTATCAAAATAAATTAACATGGTTTATGGCTCAATAAGACAATGGTGTTTCTGTATTCATCAAGGAACTGTAAGCTGTGGAGACTGACTAGTCCTGGGGACTGAGTAGATCTGTCTGCTTGATAAATACATGCACATCCCAGAGCCAACAGTCAAGATGAATTCATTGCCCTTCCCCTTAAGTCAGCGTATTCTTGGTAATTCATATAGCAGCAGTGATAATTCACCTACTCAGACTTCCCCAAAAACTGGCTTTTGTGTCTCACACTTTCTTCACTTAACAACCTGCCATGGGGTGATGGTTTGTAGTGCTCAGCCCAGGAAGTGGCACTGTTGGAGTAGATGTGGCCTTGTTAAAGTGTGTCACTGTGAGTGTGGGCTTTAAGACCCTCATTCTAGCTTCCTGGAAGTCAGGATTCTGCTAGTAGCCTTCAGATGAAGATGTAGAACTCTCAGCTCCTCCTGTACCATGACTGCCTGGATGCTGCCATGATCCCACATTGATGATAATGGACTGAACCTTTGATCCTGTAAGCCAGCCCCAATTAAATGTTATCCTTATAAGAGTTGCCTTGGTCGTGGTGTCTGTTCACAGCAATAAAATGCTAACTAAGACACATGGTCAAACCAGCTGGCTATCAAATCAAGCTAATTTTACTTCCCAGACAGTCCAGTATGTGCCTTTTTTAATACAAGCACAGAACCACATGCTTCCATGTAACTATGGAATCTCTAACTCCACACCTCCACAGCTAACTGTAGTGTTGGGCTCTGGCCTCTAACCTAGCCCTTACATTTCTCCTTCCTTAATTCGGTTGCACATGTTTAAATATAATGCAAATCTTACCTTCAATCTCTCTGATGTAAGGCCTTTACATGGATCTCTATTTCCTGCAGAGTGAGTTCATGTGCCATTTCATGGTTCAAAGAGACCAGTCAAAGCTTGAAGCGGCATCTCCATCCTCATCTATGAGTAGCCCTTAAATTTCCTGATGTCCAGTGGCTTAGCCTCTTCACACTACCCCTTGCCTTTATCCTTTGCTTCTGCATCCTTCACCTTGATGCTTTGCATCCTTCATAGCTTGTTTTAGCTTTTTGTCAATCCCCTCTTTGGACTGAGGACTCTTCGGATGCTGTTTCAGTAGCTCAGGTTAGCTACTGTTACATCATATAGATTCTACCTGTTTTTTTCTGTCTTGTTTATGATATAAAGTATCTTCAAGACCATGGCACCTCTCTATCTTTGCAACACCCAGCACCTAAGACACATAAGAACTCAGACAACCTTTGCTGAACTGCAACCACATTGTCTTGTCTTGTAAATGTCCTTATCACACCATGTATTTTTGTCCCCATTTCTGATTTTGTGTTTTCAGGTGTCTCTGCTCAACTATGTATTTTTGATTTCTTGGGCATTTGCTCTGCCATATGCTAAACTCCGCCGTGTGGCTTCCAGTGTCTGCACTGTCTGGACATGTGTGATCATCGTCTGCAAAATGTTGTACCAGCTGCAAACCATTAAGCCTGAGAACTTTTCTGTCAACTGCTCCTTGGTGAGCCTCAAAGTTGGGGGGGGGGGGGGCCCTTCCTCACTGACCTTACGAGGATCAAGGGAGATATTTGGGGAGTCACCACACCAAGACCATTCTGTCTAGTTTATAAGTCATCTCATCCACAATAACTCTATTCTGGCCCTGTGATGGACCTAAATCTGCTTATAACCTGAGAATCCTCCCCACCTGAAATGGGTCCTTACCTTCCTTCCCCTCCAAACTCCCTTTGATCAAAGCTGAAGGGGAGAAGCCTGTACTCTAAAATTTAACAAGCAATTTTTACCCTGTTTTTTTTCTTCTTTTCAGCCCAATGAAAATCAAACCAACATACCCCTTAATGAGTTGAACAAGTCTCTTCTCTACAGTGCCCCTGTTGATCCCACTGAGTGGGTTGGCCTGAGGAAGTCCTCCCCTTTGCTCGTCTACCTAAGGGTAAGACTTTGTTGTGCCTCATGTGGGCCTCTGCACAGTTCTAGTTTGTGATTTTTGCTCCCTCCCAAAACTCTTAATAACCTGTTTGATAGAAACTTTGTCTTCATAGTTCATAATAGACTAAATAGTAAAACCGGTATTATATTGTGCTGAAGAGAAAGTGACCAAGTGATCTGAATTAGTTTAGTGAAATACAACCAAAACCTTCACTAGCTCCTCAAGTCACCATTCAAGTATAAAGCTGGAGGTCACATCAGAACTGAAAGCAAGACCAAAATACATTGTTAAGGTTTTTGAAAATAAAATTTATAATACCATACATCGTCTTATCTTTTCTAGACACAAAGAAAAGCACTAAATAAAATCTATCAATAATAATTATTTGTGAGAAGGAAGCATAAAAGCACTGCAGGAAATACTTGCTGCCAATTTCTTCTTCTTGAATGCTTAATACGTAGTACATATTATATTACAGAATAATACAGCATATTTAAGTCAAAAAGTCATAGGAACTTAACGAAAACAAACCATTTAGAATCTTGTACATTCTTGAACATTTTACTTTGATGAATAACTCAAGCAACCTTAATCATTGACCCAATCTCTGACAAGACAAAGATAAGGTCTGTCTACTGGGCACCTGAGAGTTTTCAATGTATAAAACATCCCATTCTGTAATTTCTAGAGCTTCTTTAAAGCCACTGTCTAAATAGCTGTCAGAATAAAATAAACTGACATTTGGGAATCCTGACAGATGGCCTCTGTACCCGTTGCCACTGGTTAATGCTCTTGTCATGAGTATTATGACCAGGACTTGACCATCTTGAACTTGCTCTCTCCAACTGTCATCTGGTCCCCAAGATCAGTGTCTTTCCCAGATGTCCCTGAGCTATTTAAGGGTTGCAAACAAGGTGGTGAGACTGCCTTCCTCTGGGTTCTCGGTGCTGCTCTCTTGGTGTGAGGCATGTACTTAGCAAACAAAAGAAACAGTAGCCACAATCTTGTGCCCAGAGAGACTTAGACCCTGTTTCCATAACAGTTAGCCTGTTTCCATAATGAAGGTACAACTGCAGTAAATAAGACAGAGAAATAGGCTCAATACTATATTGAGTATGGGTGGCCTCTAGTATAACACTGCATGTGAGACATCTGGAATTCAAAACAACGGTTTGCTACAGTTGCTCAGAAGTACCACATCGCAGAGCCTTAGTGTCCTCAGATGTGTTTTCTTGCTTGCTGTTCATAGAACAACCTCCTGATGTTGGCGATTTTGGCCTTTGAAGTCACCGTTTACCGCCATCAGGAGTACTACCGAGGCCGGAACAACCTGACTGCTCCAGTGTCTAAAACTATCTTTCATGACATCACAAGGTTACATCTAGATGATGGGCTTATCAATTGTGCCAAATATTTTGTAAACTACTTCTTCTACAAGTTTGGCCTAGAGGTGAGTTTTCTTGCCCATGTGTTTGATTTCTTTTCATAAACATTTGAATCTTTTCTTTGGGCTAGTGGGTCACTAAAGGTTCATTACACAACTCCAGTTCGTGATTCACAAAGCCATTGAGGGTGATGGGTCAGCTTAGCTCAAGTTCTCAAAAGCCAGGGGATAGTACCCTATTTCACAACAGTGCACTTGGTCCCTAAGTCTCTAAACATATATCCGCGATCATCTCCGTTTCTTATTAAGAATAGATTTTCTGTCCTTACATCCATTTTGAATGTGTAAACTGAGAGGTGAACTCTTGTGCCCTGAAATGGTGCTGAGAGAATAGTAACAAAATTAGTGGAAGAATGGAATTCAATAATGATAATCTATAACGGAATTAAGGGAACAAATTTACAATGATGATGTTTTTCAAAGACCTCATAGCTGTCACCCTCTGCGCTGTTGAAGCAGTTACTATGAAAGGCACAGTCAGTTCTAGCAGAAGGAATTACTCAGCATTTTCTATCTTGTGGTGAAAAACAACAGTGAGGCCTTGGGGGAGGCTTTTGTGCACTGTGCATGCAAACCCAGAGATCTGGTTGCAGCCCAGACTTTGGTATGACTTTGGTGTTTTGGAAAACATTGTTCTCCATCACCTCCTGATTGGTTAAATCAAGAACTGATTAACCTAGAGCTGGGCAGGAGAGGATAAAGCAGGATTCTCCTGCCCTGAGAGTGAGAGTGGGTGGAAGAGGAGTCACCATCAGGACACAAATGAAGAAGGAAGTGCCAAGGCAAGACCCAGATGAAAGGTAAAGGACCATGTGGCAGGAAGTAGGCCAGGTTAGAGTGTCAGGTTAGAATAGCTCAGAACCTGCCCAGCATAGTGCCTTGAAGCACATTAATAAATATAAAGGTCTCCATATCATTATTTCTGAGCAAAGGGTGCTGAGAAAAGGCCCTTACTTTTACAGTGAGGTTCCTCAGGTACCCATGCGGACAGATTAAGAGGCACTGGTCTCTGTTGTCACTTCCTTTTCTGATAAGCGCAATCCTTCTTGTCTCTTAACAATCCTTATACAGACCTGTTTCCTAATGTCAGTGAATGTAATTGGACAGCGAATGGACTTCTATGCCATGATTCATGCCTGTTGGCTGATCGGTGTCCTGTATCGACGCAGAAGAAAAGCCATTGCCGAGGTCTGGCCCAAGTACTGCTGCTTCCTGGCTTGCATCATCACCTTCCAGTACTTTGTCTGCATTGGCATCCCCCCTGCCCCCTGCCGAGGTGAGCATTCTGCCTAGAGCATCTCCACTTAGCAACAACCATAGCCACTGGACCACTGAGGAGAGCAGACATGCACCAGGGAACTGATTGTCTGACCATCCCTGCCCCTTGCAGATTATCCATGGAGATTCAAGGGAGCCAACTTCAACGATAACATCATCAAGTGGCTGTACTTCCCGGATTTCATTGTGCGGCCCAACCCTGTGTTTCTTGTCTGTAAGTGTTTCCGCTGTGGGATCATGGGATGTAGGTATTTGGTTTATATTTGCTCATTATTTTTCAAGTGTTAGGCATTAGTGCTCTTAGTTTCCCCCACTGAAGCTTGGCTTATGTATTCATATTCTGAGTCAAACCAATAGCTCCTACTTGTTCAGTTCCATTTGCCAAAGGCATAAATCAACACTGAAATATCTTACTTCAACACCTCTATTCACATATGCCTGCCTCTTTATAGATAGACTAGAGAGGGAACTTTGCAGGTTGACTCCATTTTCAGCCACCACGGCAGAAGGACTGAAAAGAAAGACAGGGCTGCAGCACCAATGGGGAGCCTTAGATGTCAGCCACAGGAGACCTGCATGCAAAACCTTCTAGGACAGCTAACTAATGGATGGTTGGAGCAGTGTTTCTGGAACAGTAGGGGGTGAAAGGGCCATGGGAAATTCCAGAGTGACTTCTTTGCCTCAGAAGGTTCAAGGTCCAGGCTGTTTTTTTTAAAATCGAGGAAGCTACCTGTGTCTTGGTGAGTGGCCCAAAGACCTGGCCAGGAAATTTCTGCTCTGAGCAGCTCAAAGCCCTGTTAGTAACCTTTCCCAACATGTCTGTCTTTGCCACTCGCTCTTGAACAACCTCAGTGCAAGCACTGACAAAAGTTGGTTACAAATGCAAAGAATCTAGTGAGCAGAAAGTATGGGAATATCTGTATTAGCTCATATCAAAGGAGAAGCCACCATTCCAGTGGCTTCCTCGGCACTGCTAGGTGAAAACGTACCACACCCCAAGATTTGTGGAGGCAGGCACCTAGCATTTGGATATGATGGCATCCAGAAGTCACCAATGCCAACCTTGTATACCTTATACTCACTCTGTTGCTCCCATGCTGAGATCAGGAAATGGGGACTTGGTTTGGGGACACAGCTGACATAGGGGCTCAGGCTTCGACAAGCTATATGGTGACTCTGTGTGGCATTTTAGGACCTGAAGAGTGGCTGCTTTTGTCTTGCCAGATGACTTCATGCTGCTCCTGTGTGCTTCCTTACAACGACAGATTTTTGAGGACGAAAACAAGGCAGCTGTGCGCATCATGGCCGGGGACAATGTCGAGATTTGCATGAACCTTGACGCAGCCTCATTCAGCCAGCATAACCCTGTACCCGATTTCATTCACTGCAGGTAACGGCAGCTCCATCTCTTTATGGGCAGTCTTTGTGTGCAATGTCACCTGAGCTGCTCCTTTACTGCAGTTCTCTCTCTGGACCACAGGGGAAGTGGATGAGCCTGTGAGTTACACCCCTGTGTCCCTCTTGTCCTCACAGAAGGTTATTAAGGCCTTGGTCTCTTCTTCCAACAGTAACTGCATTGGACCAATAATACTAGTAGGCGTTCTCCCAGGGAGAATCCTTTCTGATCCTCATCTACCTGGCCTCCTCCTTCTCCTCCATCCGTCTTCTCATCCCTCTCCCCCTTTGATTCTCCTTTCTGTTTTCTTTACCCTTCATCTACCCACTGTCTGTCCCACATCTCTTAGTTACTACTCTCCTCATCCCAAACCTCTCATCCCCACTGTGCTTCCTCATTCTCACCCCTCCTCATCCTCTCCCCTTGTCTTTATCTCTCCCTCCTGTAGTCCTCACGATAATCACTCTTACCTAGTCACCCCCATCCCTGTCCCTCCTCATCACAACCCCTCCTCATTTTTCTCCATCATCCCTCATCCCTATCCCTCCTCACCACTTCTTTCATTCCCGTCTCTCCTCTTCCTCACCTGTGTGTTCAAGAACCTAAAGAGTGAAGCCGCCAGCGCTTCCCTGAGTGATTCTGTCCATATATCCTGTCTCCCTGATCCCTGTGTTGGATCCCTCTACAACTCCATCTGCTCCTCCCTCTTCCCCGTTACGTGATACCCAGCCTTATCTTCTTGGGCTTCTCTGTGGGAGCTTTGATGTAAACCCAGCCCAATTTCTCTCCTGGTGCATTCTTTCTGTATTTTGGGGTACATAGTTTCATCCAGAGGCCTGCCTGGAGTCAGGCTCCCCAGCTCTCCTCAGCCTGGAAAGCTTTTTAGAACCACTTCAGCCTAACAGCACTGCAGGATCTGGCTTTGTGACTTAGGCCTGAGCCTCTAGCCTCTGAGGCTCCTGGGTTAGCATTTGTCCTCAACTCCTGCTGGGAAGTCTGGCAGAGGCAGACAGACAGCACTAAGAGTATGCATGGCATCTGTGTGGAGCACCCCAACTTCTGGCTCCAGAGACGTGTAGCATGCATCACCTGCTCCCCAGCAGGTGTCACTTTTAAGAACCTGTCTTATCTGCTCTTGTAAAGTGTAGCATAGGGGGCAAAGCCCTTCTAACCGATTCTGTTCTTGTCCCCGTTCCCCCATTGGCGTTGTACTGAGCCAATACCCTGCATGCATTGCTTCACTAGCCTCCATTTCCTGGTTGTTTTAGGCATCAGACTCCATTCCAAGTCCTTCCATTGAGCCAGAGATTGACCTCTGGCAGGGCCTATGCTATCACCTTCCACTTTATCTGTAATATGTGTAAGGAGCTGGCAGATTTGCTAATCACAACCATGGCCCTCCTGCATTTGTTTTTAAAAACTAAAAAAAGGATTACAGTTATTCTGAAAGGGATATTTTTTTATTTTGTTCTTAAAATTAGTAATGCCAAAAGGTCATTTATCTGATAAGTGAACTAAGACACACACACACACCGTGTTTTCTAATACTGCTCGCAAAGCCAGGGCATACATTATGGAGGTTATTTATTAACTGTTTATAGAATTATAGCCCATTAATCAAACAGTGAATTCAGAATTTATTCTCTGATCCTTTTCCTTAAACCCAAGAGGAAAAGCTTCTGAGCAAGCCCTCAGTGAAGGGATGGTCAAGCTGAGGAGAGTGCTGGCCAGAAGCCATAATACCTGTGACCTGAAGCTCAGGCTCTGGAAGCATTCAGAGCTGCTAATTACTGTAGAAAAGCTTGAGTGTTATACTCCAGTCTCACCTTTCATCAGTAAAGCCACTTGAGATGGACAGCCACTCAAAGAACCCTGCATGGGCCCAGTGACATCCAGACACAGAATATCAGAGCTGTTTTTCCACCTATGAGGAGAATTTTTTAACCCCTAGTAAAATTTTTGTATGTAGTATGAAACCTTTGTAATGTAATAATATAAATTTCTAGTTACTTGAATGTAACCCATTGCTCATTTTCCTGCCAGGCAGGAAGCACCCATATCTTGGAATGGTTTTCACTGTATAATTATCTGTCTTAGTTGGGGTTTTACTGCTGTAAACAGACACCATGACCAAGGCAACTCTTCCAAGGACATTTAATTGGGGCTGGCTTACAGGTTCAAAGGTTTAGTTCATTATCATCAAGGTGGAGCATGGCAGCACCCAGGCAGGCATGGTGCAAGAGATGCTGAGAGCTCAACATCTTGTTCCAAAGGCAAATGGAGGAGACTGGCTTCTAGGCAGCTAGGACAGGGGTCTTACATCCCACACCCACAGTGACACACTTCCTCCACAAGGCCACACCTACTCCAACAAGGCCACATCTCCAAATAGTGCCACTCCCTGAGCCAAGCATATTCAAACCACCACATTATCTATGCCTCTCATAGAAAGACAAGGAGAATTCTGAGTATTCAAGTGGTAGGCAGAAAATGTTGTTTTGTGAGAAATTAGTCTCAGATAAGATGATGATAGGCGTGCTTACCCATGGTTTTCCTCCACTCACCTGTTTGTCTGGCACTGATGATGTAGGGGCTTCCTATGCAGCAGGCAGTGGGATGCACAGAGCTCAGCACATGTTTTGCATATTGTGGATAGTTCAATGTTTAAAAAGAGGTTCCCCTCCTTAAGAAAGAGCTCTTGGTTTTCCTTGTGTTGCCGTTGTCTTTGTATTGCCCCGGGGTGTCTGTTTTGCAGATCTTACTTGGACATGTCCAAAGTGATCATCTTCAGCTACCTCTTCTGGTTCGTCCTCACCATCATCTTCATTACGGGAACAACCAGGATCAGCATCTTTTGCATGGGTTACTTGGTGGCCTGTTTCTATTTCCTGCTCTTTGGAGGCGATCTGCTACTGAAACCCATCAAGAGCATCCTACGCTACTGGGACTGGCTGATTGCATACAACGTGTTCGTGATTACCATGAAAAATATACTGTCAGTAAGTGGTCTCCACTACATAACATACTTGTGGGTTTCAGTGCAAGAATAAGCAGTCTGCTTGGTGGTCCTTAAAAGCCCCAGCTGCTCACGTGACTCCTAAAAGCTCCACCCAAGATGAGGATGTGAGGGTAACCATGTGCGGTGAAGGAACACTGCATACCACTGGCTGTGGTCAGGTGTAACTTTTCCCCCAATGTTACAGGTAAGGCATCCTGCTCAGGGATAACTCCAGCATCCCACCTCTGCTTTTACCACCATTGGAATTCTTTAGTGCTACAGGGAATTCAGCCAACAACCTTCCTAAGTGAGGGTACTAGTGCCTCTCCACTGAGCTATAAGTGATGATCCTTGTGCCTGCTTCTCGTGGTTGTGGTGGGTCAGTCATACATTAACGGGACAGTGCTGTGTTGGTCCTACTTTTTCCCTTTCTACCTTCTCATGAAGGAACTCACTAGACATTCACTTGCCAAACTATTGGGTTTTCTTTTAAAGATGTTTTCATGTGAGCCCGTGTATTTAGGGATCTGGGAAAGTGTGTTTAGCCATGAAGAGTTGAATTATTTATTTTTGTGTACAGTCTATTGAAGGATTAGCTTCCTAATTGGTAATATGCTGGCTTTATTTAAGAATTTTAGCTCACTAACACAAATTTTGGGGGTAGTTTGTGAGACAGGACAGCAGCTTGCTGGCTCATTCTGAAGATGATCTCACGGGAAGAGCTCCAATAGGCTAATCCTGGAAAATGCATGGATACAATGTCTCTTCATCCATCTACCCATCCATACTTATATCCATCTATCCATCAACGTGTTTATCCTCCCACACCTTTATCCATCCATACCTGTTTCCTTCCATCCACATCCATCTATTCAGCCATATGTCCATCCTTCTATCCATACATCTGTCCACCAACTTATTTATCCATCCACCCTTCCAATCCATCCATCCATCCATCCATCCATCCATTTATTCATTCTACAAATGTACATTATAGGCTAGCTCTTTGCTAAGCAGTTTTATGTTTTTGAAGATCCAGATAGCAGTAGGACTCAGGTGCTTTGAAAGAAAAAAATTTTGAAAGGAAAGATAGCCTTTGCTATAAATCATTATAGTGCAATCACTGACAGCAACGGTTACAATGTTGGGTGACTGAACAGAATATGCTTTTCTACTATCTTTCTTAGAAAATGCAGGTTGTAGCTTTCACTGGAGGCAAACAAACAAAAACATATTGAAAAGTCTCTAAAGACTGAAGAGGAGATCAGTCCCTGCCTGGAGGAAAAGACCGAAAACTTGATGGAATTATAGAATTCCATTGATTGAATATAACTTTACTCTTATACTCTATAGATTCCATCTTGATGGAATCATAGAATTAGAGCCTAGGTTTATACATGCTTATTTTCATGGCTGAAGACTCTAAGCTGAGTCACTGCTATTTGGGGAGTTGCCCCGGCCAGCAGGGCATTGAACAGGGGTCGGGGAGGTCACCCGAAAGAGTGAAGGGGGGAAACAGGCAGACGCAAAAAACAGCGGCTTATTTTTAGGCTGATCAAACCGCTATTTTTACTTTTTCACACAGGGATTATAGACACAAAACGGCAGGATGTGGGGAAGGGGATGATGCAGGAGCGTAGGTGTTCAGGGGGAGTACAAATATCTTCCAGAACAGGGTATCAGCTGGGTGAAGGTTCAGGGGACAGGTCACTATGACTCCGCCTATGATTCACTTGTCCTTTTCTAAGTTGATACTATCCACCAAGGCTACCCAAGGTCTATGACTATCCACAAGACCTATGACTATTTGTTCCTATCCAGGCTGGTAAATTTCCACCAAAGCTGCCTGTTTACAATATCTTATAGTTACCTGTTTCAGTGTTTTTCCACAGAGACCAGATACTTTGTGTTAGCAAGCTGACTTAGGCCTATTGCTGATTTTAGGCCTTCAGTGTATAAGCAAGGCTGCCCCTGACAGGGAGTAAATGCTTTTGGGTATCCAAGGGCCATGTGCACAGCTGACCCCATGGCATTCATGTGTTGACTTGCAGTGGCTAAAGTTTATTTAAACTACCTAATTTAGGATTGGAACTTGGCATAAGAAATTTATTACTGTGGGAGAACCACATACAAACCAACAGGAAAGATTTCTTTACTCGGAGGATTGGTCAAACAAGCCTTCATACACATAGACTTTCCTTGGTTTCTCTGAAGGATTGGTTTCAGCCATGACTCCCAAATATTTAGGGGCTCAGCTACCTTGTATTGCAACATTTTCATAGAGCCCATATCCTCCTGTATGTTTTACAACCTCTCCAAATGATATGTAAATATATACTACAAGCACCTAATAAACACATGAATGCACTAAAAGGGACAGTGACAGGGAGAAACATGTGTAGGTTCAATACAGGTCCACCCCCACAGCAACTATTTTCTATCCAAGGTTGTTTAAGTCCTAGGATGTTGGATCCATGTATATGAGGGCAATGTATCACACAACAAGGCCACATACCAGCCCTAAGAACTTTACTCTTAAGCTTAGACCTGGGGTGATCTTCTGGGGATCAGTGTAAGTTTGAGTCATGTGACCTATGAGAAAATAATTCTACCCAAATCAAAGACTTTGTCTTAGTGCATTCCCATAGAGTAAAGGCTTGTCCTACAGGAGTCCAGCTTTCTTTGTAAGAACCATGGCTTCCAAGTGCAGAAGCGTCACACTGGAGACCCTTTCCATTCCCACTGAGAGGAATTTCTCCTGAGTTTACATTGCTCTCTGAACAGCTAATACTAGCTATTGTATTTGATTCTTGTACATTGGGTTTGTTAGACATCAACTTTGTTTCCTAGATTCAGAGTCTGAGGTTTGCCTCCCTCCTTGCGTTTTCAGATAGGAGCCTGTGGATATATCGGTGCACTAGTGAGAAACAGCTGCTGGTTGATCCAAGCGTTCAGCCTGGCCTGCACGGTGAAAGGCTATCAAATGCGTAAGTATGAGAGGACCTTTTGGGAGAAGAAATGCAGAAAAGAAAGAGCCACTGTGTTGTTCTGACTTAAAGCCTAGAGGAAAATACAAAGAAATGAGATGACGGTGGAATCAACTCTGCCCTGAGATGGAAATGATGGAGCCACACTATGTGATGAACCATTGGCTATAACACAGGGTGTCCCCCAAAGCCCACCACATGGGTGAACCACTGGCTATAACACAGGGGGTCCCCCAAAGCCCTGCCACATGGGTGTAGTAAAGGTGCCTCCATGTACTTTTCCCCAATAAAATTCAAAACAAATCCAGCCACCTTCTCAAAGCTGCAGTTGTTCCAGTTAGAATGGGTAGTCCTCAGGGTACCTCAGGTTTGTAGACCTGCTCTCTTCAAGAAGCTGAAGGAACTTTGGGCTCAGAAAGACAACCGGGAAGAGCCCTAGAATTTCTGGGGTGATTTTCCCCCAAGAGACCATGGGAGATGCTAATTCTGCCATTTGCCTCTAGCTCAAAAATAGGCCTTAGCACCCGTGCAATTACATGATGCTCAGAAAGGCTATTTAGATACAAAGCGCTCTTGGCTATGGTTTCAATTTTCAGGTTGTACTTAGCAGAGGATTATACTAGTCTCTGGAAATTGCTACTTAGTAGAAAATGTTCTGCCACCACCTTCTAATCGACTAGCCTGTGTTCAGTTGCCACCTTCTAATAGACTAGTCCCTGTGTTCAGGGACTCTTCTGTATTAGAGCATTTCATCTGCCATCCAGGTGGTGTTTCTCCATAGCTCTTGTTGGGGAGTCCTTAAAGAAAAACTATACAGGGGTTTCCCTGTGCCTCACAGTTCAGACTTGGGGAGTATAGTTTTGCTTCAGAGTTACTCAGATCATAAATAAGAACACCAGAATTCCGCTCCTGTGCCAGTGGGATTTCCCAAGCCTGCCTCTGTAGATTTCATACAACAGTGAGGACAGAAACAGGAGTGTTCATTTACATCTGGGTTCTCCCCTGCTTGTGTCTCAGCTGAAGATGACTCCAGATGCA